>NC_047029.1:12127303-12849803 GCF_902652985.1 Pecten maximus | reverse complement strand
AGCGATTTTGAGCACTTTCTAGACCTATTTCAAAATACATGAAGAAATAATTGCGTTATTTAATAATTGCCAAAAAAAGAAATCAAATCAGCAAACATTTAAAGCTGAATATTTTCATTTATCTGCATATACCATAAGGTCATATATATGAAAAGTAAATTAAATGTCATGTGTTCAGACGTTAAATATGAACTCATTTCCTTTTGAGATTACTTAATGGGTGTTTTTTCTATATTGAAAAAACAACTAAAGCCATAATTTGTCAAGTTAGAAATGATTTCAAGACAAATTGAGAGTTCAATACTTTTTTCAATCAAATACAATTATTGAATTGTCCGGAACCTCTCGTTATATTTCATGTTGTATGAGTCCATAAGGATGCATAACGACAGACCGTGTTTAACGTACTTGGCCAAGATTCGCTGGTATTGAGAAATATTCATACAGGTAATTTTTTATGAAAAACAATGAAAATGTGGAATATGGAAACTAACAAGAGTTATTTCTCTTACTATTTCTGCTGTTTGAGGTTAGCAATATGCAGTAAATCAGATATTGCATGCTTTATCGTCACCCAGGACTTCGCTTTGCTCGCGCGTTAATAATCCCTTGTTACTTGAAAACCATGCAACAGACTATACTTATTTAATTAGTGGAATTTCTATCAATACTACAGTTTGTGTATGTTTAGTTTCATTATCTGTTTACCGTCACTAGTAACATTATCTGGTTACAGTGACTAGTAACATTATCTGGTTACAGTGACTAGTAACATTATCTGGTTACAGTGACTAGTAACATTATATGGCTACAGTGACTAGTAACATTATATGGTTACAGTGACTAGTAACATTATCTGGTTACAGTGACTGGTTACGTTATATGGTTACAGTGACTAGTAACATTATCTGGTTACAGTGACTGGTTACGTTATATGGTTACAGTGACTAGTAACATTATATGGTTACAGTGACTAGTAACATTATATGGTTACAGTGACTAGTAACATTATATGGTTACAGTGGCTAGTAACATTATATGGTTACAGTGACTAGTAACATTATATGGTTACAGTGACTAGTAACATTATCTGGTTACAGTGACTAGTAACATTATATGGTTACAGTGACTAGTAACATTATATGGTTACAGTGACTGGTTACATTATATGGTTACAGTAACTAGTAACATTATATGGTTACAGTCACTGGTTACATTATCTGGTTACAGTCACTGGTTACATTATCTGGTTACATTGTCGGTTACAGGAGCTGGTTACCATGTCTATTTACAGTGTCTATATCAATTGTATAGTTACAGTGTCTGGATACAGTGTCTGATTACAATATCTGGTTACAATGTCTTCCAGTGTCTGGTTACAGAGGCTGGTTACAGAAGCTGATTTCAGTGTCTGGTTTCAGTGGCTGGTTACATTGTCTGGTTAAAGTGACCGTATACAGTGGTTTGTGACACTGTCTGATTACACTGTCTGGTTTCATTGTCTGGTTACAGAAGCTGGTTACATGTCTGGTTACAGAAGCTGGTTACATTGTCTGGTTACACTGTCTGGTTACACTGTCTGATTACACTGTCTGGTTACCCTGTCTGGTTAAATCGTCTAGTTACAGTGTCTGGTTTCATTGTCTGGTTACAGAAGCTGGTTACATTGTCTGGTTACACTGTCTGGTTACACTGTCTGATTACACTGTCTGGTTAAATCGTCTAGTTACAGTGTCTGGTTTCATTGTCTGGTTACAGAAGCTGGTTACATGTCTGGTAACACAATCTGGTTACACTGTCTGGTTAAAGTGACCGGAAACAGTGGTTGGTTACCCTGTCTGGTTACATTGTCTGGTTACATTGTCTGGTTACATTGTCTGGTTACATTGTCTGGTTACCCTGTCTGGTTACACTGTCTGGTTACATTGTCTGGTTACACTGTCTGGTTACCCTGTCTGGTTACATTGTCTGGTTACACTGTCTGGTTACCCTGTCTGGTTACATTGTCTGGTTACATTGTCTGGTTACATTGTCTGGTTACATTGTCTGGTTACCCTGTCTGGTTACACTGTCTGGTTACATTGTCTGGTTACCCTGTCTGGTTACCCTGTCTGGTTACATTGTCTGGTTACACTGTCTGGTTACCCTGTCTGGTTACATTGTCTGGTTACATTGTCTGGTTACCCTGTCTGGTTACACTGTCTGGTTACATTGTCTGGTTACCCTGTCTGGTTACCCTGTCTGGTTACATTGTCTGGTTACACTGTCTGGTTACCCTGTCTGGTTACATTGTCTGGTTACATTGTCTGGTTACCCTGTCTGGTTACACTGTCTGGTTACATTGTCTGGTTACCCTGTCTGGTTACCCTGTCTGGTTACATTGTCTGGTTACACTGTCTGGTTACATTGTCTGGTAACACTGTCTGGTTACATTGTCTGGTTACATTGTCTGGTTACCCTGTCTGGTTACATTGTCTGGTTACATAGTCTGGTTACATTGTCTTGTTACACTGTCTGGTTACACTGTCTGGTTACACTGTCTGGTTACACTGTCTGGTTACACTGTCTGGTTACACTGCCTGGTTACATTGTCTGGTTACACTGTCTGGTTACCCTGTCTGGTTACCCTGTCTGGTTACCCTGTCTGGTTACATTGTCTGGTTACATTGTCTGGTTACATTGTCTTGTTACCCTGTCTGGTTACCCTGTCTGGTTACATTGTCTGGTTACACTGTCTGGTTACCCTGTCTGGTTACATTGTCTCTGTTACCCTGTCTGGTTACCCTGTCTGGTTACATTGTCTGGTTACATTGTCTGGTTACATTGTCTGGTTACCCTGTCTGGTTACATTGTCTGGTTACACTGTCTGGTTACATTGTCTGGTTACCCTGTCTGGTTACCCTGTCTGGTTACATTGTCTGGTTACATTGTCTGGTTACCCTGTCTGGTTACCCTGTCTGGTTACATTGTCTGGTTACACTGTCTGGTTACACTGTCTGGTTACATTGTCTGGTTACATTGTCTGGTTACCCTGTCTGGTTACATTGTCTGGTTACATTGTCTGGTTACCCTGTCTGGTTACACTGTCTGGTTACACTGTCTGGTTACATTGTCTGGTTACCCTGTCTGGTTACATTGTCTGGTTACACTGTCTGGTTACATTGTCTGGTTACATTGTCTGGTTACCCTGTCTGGTTACCCTGTCTGGTTACATTGTCTGGTTACCCTGTCTGGTTACACTGTCTGGTTACCCTGTCTGGTTACATTGTCTGGTTACATTGTCTGGTTACATTGTCTGGTTACACTGTCTGGTTACACTGTCTGGTTACCCTGTCTGGTTACCCTGTCTGGTTACCCTGTCTGGTTACACTGTCTGGTTACCCTGTCTGGTTACATTGTCTGGTTACACTGTCTGGTTACATTGTCTGGTTACATTGTCTGGTTACATTGTCTGGTTACATTGTCTGGTTACACTGTCTGGTTACCCTGTCTGGTTACCCTGTCTGGTTACACTGTTTGGTTACACTGTCTGGTTACACTATCTGGTTACATTGTCTGGTTACATTGTCTGGTTACACTGTCTGGTTACAGTGTCTGGTTACATTGTCTGGTTACACTGTCTGGTTACCCTGTCTGGTTACCCTGTCTGATTACATTTTCTGGTTACCCTGTCTGGTTACATTGTCTGGTTACATTGTCTGGTTACCCTGTCTGGCTACCCTGTCTGGTTACACTGTCTGGTTACATTGTATGGTTACCCTGTCTGGTTACATTGTCTGGTTACACTGTCTGGTTACCCTGTTGGTTACATTGTCTGGTTACACTGTCTGGTTACACTGTCTGGTTACATTGTCTGGTTACCCTGTCTGGTTACATTGTCTGGTTACCCTGTCTGGTTACATTGTCTGGTTACATTGTCTGGTTACCCTGTCTGGTTACCCTGTCTGGTTACCCTGTCTGGTTACACTGTCTGGTTACCCTGTTTGGTTACATTGTCTGGTTACACTGTCTGGTTACCCTGTCTGGTTACCCTGTCTGGTTACCCTGTCTGGTTACATTGTCTGGTTACCCTGTCTGGTTACATTGTCTGGTTACCCTGTCTGGTTACATTGTCTGGTTACATTGTCTGGTTACATTGTCTGGTTACACTGTCTGGTTACCCTGTCTGGTTACATTGTCTGGTTACCCTGTCTGGTTACATTGTCTGTTTACATTGTCTGGTTACATAGTCTGGTTACATTGTCTCGTTACACTGTCTGGTTACACTGTCTGGTTACATTGTCTGGTCACACTGTCTGGTTACACTGTCTGGTTACCCTGTCTGGTTACATTGTCTGGTTACCCTGTCTGGTTACCCTGTCTGGTTACCCTGTCTGGTTACATTGTCTGGTTACACTGTCTGGTTACATTGTCTGGTTACCCTGTCTGGTTACATTGTCTGGTTACATTGTCTGGTTACATTGTCTGGTTACCCTGTCTGGTTACCCTGTCTGGTTACATTGTCTGGTTACATTGTCTGGTTACCCTGTCTGGTTACACTGTCTGGTTACACTGTTTGGTTACACTGTCTGGTTACACTGTCTGGTTACCCTGTCCGGTTACCCTGTCTGGTTACATTGTCTGGTTACCCTGTCTGGTTACATTGTCTGGTTACACTATCTGGTTACCCTGTCTGGTTACACTGTCTGGTTACATTGTCTGGTTACACTGTCTGGTTACCCTGTCTGGTTACCCTGTCTTGTTACACTGTCTGGTTACCCTGTCTGGTTACACTGTCTGGTTACATTGTCTGGTTACACTGTCTGGTTACCCTGTCTGATTACCCTGTCTGGTTACCCTGTCTGGTTACACTGTCTGGTTACCCTGTCTGGTTACACTGTCTGGTTACATTGTCTGGTTACCCTGTCTGGTTACATTGTCTGGTTACATTGTCTGGTTACCCTGTCTGGTTACATTGTCTGGTTACATTGTCTGGTTACACTGTCTGGTTACATTGTATGGTTACCCTGTCTGGTTACCCTGTCTGGTTACATTGTCTGGTTACACTGTCTGGTTACATTGTCTGGTTACATTGTCTGGTTACACTGTCTGGTTACACTATCTGGTTACCCTGTCTGGTTACATTGTCTGGTTACACTGTCTGGTTACATTGTCTGGTTACCCTGTCTGGTTACACTGTCTGGTTACATTGTCTGGTTACACTGTCTGGTTACCCTGTCTGGTTACACTGTCTGGTTACATTGTATGGTTACCCTGTCTGGTTACACTGTCTGGTTACACTGTCTGGTTACCCTGTCTGGTTACACTATCTGGTTACATTGTCTGGTTACATTGTCTGGTTACACTGTCTGGTTACCCTGTCTGGTTACACTGTTTGGTTACACTGTCTGGTTACCCTGTCTGGTTACATTGTCTGGTTACATTGTCTGGTTACATTGTCTGGTTACACTGTCTGGTTACATTGTCTGGTTACCCTGTCTGGTTACACTGTCTGGTTACACTCTCTGGTTACCCTGTCTGGTTACCCTGTCTGGTTACATTGTCTGGTTACACTGTCTGGTTACATTGTCTGGTTACATTGTCTGGTTACATTGTCTGGTTACCCTGTCTGGTTACATTGTCTGGTTACACTGTCTGGTTACATTGTATGGTTACCCTGTCTGGTTACCCTGTCTGGTTACACTGTCTGGTTACACTGTTTGGTTACACTGTCTGGTTACATTGTCTGGTTACATTGTCTGGTTACACTGTCTGGTTACATTGTCTGGTTACCCTGTCTGGTTACCCTGTCTGGTTACACTGTCTGGTTACACTGTCTGGTTACATTGTCTGGTTACACTGTCTGGTTACATTGTCTGGTTACCCTGTCTGGTTACCCTGTCTGGTTACACTGTCTGGTTACATTGTCTGGTTACACTGTCTGGTTACATTGTCTGGTTACATTGTCTGGTTACCCTGTCTGGTTACACTGTCTGGTTACCCTGTCTGGTTACCCTGTCTGGTTACACTGTCTGGTTACCCTGTCTGGTTACACTGTCTGGTTACACTATCTGGTTACACTGTCTGGTTACATTGTCTGGTTACATTGTCTGGTTACACTGTCTGGTTACATTGTCTGGTTACCCTGTCTGGTTACATTGTCTGGTTACACTGTCTGGTTACACTGTCTGGTTACATTGTCTGGTTACATTGTCTGGTTACCCTGTCTGGTTACATTGTCTGGTTACACTGTCTTGTTACCCTGTCTGGTTACCCTGTCTGGTTACCCTGTCTGGTTACATTGTCTGGTTACACTGTCTTGTTACCCTGTCTGGTTACACTGTCTGGTTACCCTGTCTGGTTACACTGTTTGGTTACACTGTCTGGTTACCCTGTCTGGTTACATTGTCTGGTTACATTGTCTGGTTACATTGTCTGGTTACACTGTCTGGTTACATTGTCTGGTTACCCTGTCTGGTTACACTGTCTGGTTACACTCTCTGGTTACCCTGTCTGGTTACCCTGTCTGGTTACATTGTCTGGTTACACTGTCTGGTTACATTGTCTGGTTACATTGTCTGGTTACATTGTCTGGTTACCCTGTCTGGTTACATTGTCTGGTTACACTGTCTGGTTACATTGTATGGTTACCCTGTCTGGTTACCCTGTCTGGTTACACTGTCTGGTTACACTGTTTGGTTACACTGTCTGGTTACATTGTCTGGTTACATTGTCTGGTTACACTGTCTGGTTACATTGTCTGGTTACCCTGTCTGGTTACCCTGTCTGGTTACACTGTCTGGTTACACTGTCTGGTTACATTGTCTGGTTACACTGTCTGGTTACATTGTCTGGTTACCCTGTCTGGTTACACTGTCTGGTTACATTGTCTGGTTACACTGTCTGGTTACATTGTCTGGTTACATTGTCTGGTTACCCTGTCTGGTTACACTGTCTGGTTACCCTGTCTGGTTACCCTGTCTGGTTACACTGTCTGGTTACCCTGTCTGGTTACACTGTCTGGTTACACTATCTGGTTACACTGTCTGGTTACATTGTCTGGTTACATTGTCTGGTTACACTGTCTGGTTACATTGTCTGGTTACCCTGTCTGGTTACATTGTCTGGTTACACTGTCTGGTTACACTGTCTGGTTACATTGTCTGGTTACATTGTCTGGTTACCCTGTCTGGTTACATTGTCTGGTTACACTGTCTTGTTACCCTGTCTGGTTACCCTGTCTGGTTACATTGTCTGGTTACACTGTCTGGTTACCCTGTCTGGTTACCCTGTCTGGTTACCCTGTCTGGTTACACTGTTTGGTTACACTGTCTTGTTACCCTGTCTGGTTACACTGTCTGGTTACATTGTCTGGTTACCCTGTCTGGTTACCCTGTCTGGTTACACTGTCTGGTTACCCTGTCTGGTTACATTGTCTGGTTACACTGTCTGGTTACATTGTCTGGTTACTGTGACTTGCAATGGTTGCTATTTCTCCATGCGGCATTAAGCTCTAATTATAGAGTCTGGTTATGCACAACGGTAAATTGTCTCTCCACTCCGTCACATCACACTGACATTGAGATGTCATTTCTGTTCACGGTACCTTGACTCTCCACTCTGTCAACCACACTGACTATAAGATGTCATTTTTGTTAACTGAAACCTGACTCTTCACTCGGTCTTATTTGAAGATGGATAACAGAGCGTAATTTTGAAAATATATCTTAACCCAGATTTGACATAGACTTGTATGTCTGTAGTTGTCGTTGAAGCAAAAGACTATTACGTTTTTCTTAACATCTGGTTTCATTTTACCAAATATTGTAGTGATATTGCACTGATGTTTTGTCAGTCATGCTCATTCGTCTGTTCCTTTTTGATGACAAGTATCGCCACGGGAGAGTTCTTCATAACGGACCCAGAACAGAATATCCTAGACTTCGAGACCTATTACGTCAAGCTGTCCACCTCTGCCCTCAGTAAGATCCACTGCGGTTTGCTTTGCGTTGTGAAGCTCGGCACGTGCTCCTATTACGTTTATGACGTAAGCACGACCACGTGTTATGGACGCCCAAACGCGGCATTTGTACCGTACAATCCTGGGGTTCTGACTGTCGTCAGGACCGGGACAAAGATGGTTGACATCACACACAGGCAAAAAGGTAAACAGAGACGTTAGAAATAGATCAGTACGCACTATTGATATAACCACGTTTCCACTATAAAACAGATTCTAGTAAAAATCTAGTTGAATATGTATTTTTCATTCTTAAACCGGAATCGGCATTAAACGTGTAACGCCCTTCATTCAGCACTGCCGTTGTCAAGACAAATCGTAACATCTTCCGTCAAATTACATAGTCAAGACTCGAGCCCTACAATTAGGGACGGATGATTTTACCTGCAGACCCCAAACGCAGGAAACTTAATGTCAACTTAATTCCAGATATTTTCTTTTCTTTTTTACCACTGAACTCTTTATTTCTAACATATTATTTGACACTCCCTCGCATTTTGCCGCGAGTGGAGCGTTCGCCCAAGTTAGGAAGATTAGAAGTTCTTTTACGTATCTATTCAAACCAAAATCGATAAATGTGTAAGCTGTTTTCCGTTATAGGACAGGAAACTTACATTCCGGTTTGAAATGATGAGTGTTATAAATAACTTGTTTCTCAAACCATATATCTCCACTACTGCTTTCCCTCACACTGATATCAACATTCTGGTAATGGGTCATGTCTTTTTGTCGAAAGCCTCTATAAAGAAATGAAAAAATAGTAAAACCACATGAACATATCTTTGGTGATGATGAAGAGAAGACAGGAAACTCTCTGTTATAAGGTGATGGTATTACAACAGGGCAAATCCAAACAATGTTGGAAAATTAGTTTAGGCTAATCATATCTCACCACAATAAAGATGGAAGGCAGCAGTTTGGTAAACATGTATCAAAACCATTTTATTATCAACGTAATGCTAAAATGGCATATTTTTTATAACAAATAATGTAGACAAAATGATTAGTCGTTAAACTTAATTACATTTGTTTATCCTGGATATTGTAGTTCCTGTTTGTGTTGTATTAATACGCTGATAATTGTAGCGAGTGATGGATGGCATTTAAACATTCATCAATGCCAGAGCTCACAAACAGACTATATAGTGACAATGCCAGACAAATGTAAATATATTATTACCACCAGCATTAAAACCATACCGTTTATCTTTTAAAAAGATATTTCTTGTTTACAGAGTTCCGGTCGTGTGTCCTTGAGGAAGATGGTATTTTGGTGGGCGACACTACCTGTATCAAGGTATTGAAAAATCAGATGGATCAGCAGGCATCTGCAATCGGTTGTGGAACCTATCTTCAAGGACAGTTGTTCGAACCAAGATCAGAATGCCTTTCCAG
This sequence comes from Pecten maximus, assembly GCF_902652985.1. Lineage (NCBI taxonomy): Eukaryota > Metazoa > Mollusca > Bivalvia > Pectinida > Pectinidae > Pecten > Pecten maximus. The sequence continues at coordinate 12,840,409 of NC_047029.1, read as the reverse complement.
AGAGTACAAACTGCCTATGCTGGAACGCAATATTATTGGTTGGTATTTTAAAAACGATTGATTCGATATGTTTCAATTTCCTTCCAAACTACATTTTCTTTGATGTTTTGAGTATTCGGCTAAAACCGGTGACTATACCAAAAAATGCATGTCGCTGATCGGGACCAACTTTTTTTAAACATTTGTTTAACGCACAACAGATAAATTAAAGGATAGCTAACACTAGTACTACGGAGTGGATAAATCATATCAAAGACGTAAGTAACAGCAAATAAACACGTCTATGGATTGATGGACTCAACGTATCCTGCTGAATGACGAACTCAATCTATTCTATTAATTGACGAAATTGAAAGATAAACTCAATACATCCTATTGATTGTAAACCTAATATATCTTGAAGATTTACGAATTCAATCTGTCCAATTTATTGATGGGCGTGGAACAGATAGGAGGGATATATTTGTGGTAATTAAGTCTATTGTTTCAAAATTAAGATGTTGAATTTTTTCAGAGTAGTCAAATAACTCGGGTTAAGAATTATAAACAATTATCGGCCGTTTTCAGGTGAATACATATTGACTGTTTTATTATAATGATATTTTCTACATGTAATTGTTTTAAAGCAAAAGTTGACATGGCACAGTTCGTCAACATTTATTTGGAGGAAGTCGGGAATGTCCTTTCCCTCCATGTAGGAGCGCAGAACAGTAATTGCCGTTTCCGTGGCTCTCCTTGTATTTTTTTTAATCGTTTCCGTTCAGGATTCTCGCTACTCTATCCACGGAAACATTTCCAAAACGCTTTTTGTCCATTTTGTTTACGTCTGTCATGATACTATTTAGAGTTAAAATTTACTGGCGTCTGATTGGTCAATATCTTACAGTGAGTGCTTTAGATTCAGTTATTAACCTACGAGGCTCACGGCTTGGGTTTTGGATTTCAATATTAACCTCTCGTGCAAATTTTCGTCATTGCGGGTTATATTGATATCGCATCTAATTTTGACTTTTGAATATTTCGACCAATCATAGAATACCCTCCCCTTAATTTATTTGATTTTGAAAGTTTGGCTATTGTTAATGATCAACATATTATCAATTGCCTTTGTATATCCTGAACCCGTACCGCCATTCAAAATGATTAAGCTTTGCCATCCAAAATGTCTTCCAGCCTCGTTTGTAATTGTGACAATATTATATGTATGAACGGTTTAGAATTCTACTCCTACATGCCTTATGAGAGATACCGTGATACCCAAAACAACCTTAATTCTGTATCAGCTATGTCTATGGGAATCATGTCAATCTGATAAATAAAAGAAATATGTGGTCACCGATTCCTTCCACCTTTAAACATACTTTAGGAAAATATTGCACTATTTCTTTTAGATTTTACAGTTTTAATTTGATGCCATTTGTGTATTAAATTTATGACATTTTAAAGGTGAATGATAAGCATTTTGATATTAAAACTTCACTTTTCCAAGAATCTTTTAACATGAAACGCTTTTAAGACAAAATTTGCAGTCAATCAATTTGTTAGATAAAAAACTGGCCTAACTTACTGATACACTACATCATTCAGTATTTTTTTTATTTTTTTTTTCATTTCAGACACAAACAATCCCCTTTGGATCGGACTAAGGTATGATACTACTACCGAGACCTACAACTGGATGTCAGATGGAACGGAAGCAGCCTTTACTGACTGGTGTACCGGAAACTACTCAACAAACCCGCCTCAACCAGATCTGCCAGACACCCAGCACTGCATTTCTACCGTATATTTGGGGGAACACTGGCCCCTTTGGTTGGTTGGATAAACGATGCAATTCGGATTTCGAAGCCATTTGTGAGATCCCCTTTAGTGTGTAACATAAACAGAAATAATAAAAAGCCCTAAACCAGTGGAATTTATAACTTTACTCCTGGGACAAAGACTAGGAATATATCATTCGCAATAAATAACTGAAGTTACATTTGGTGGTATATTGGCTGAGAATTTCTTAAAATCTTCGGTGACATTTGTTGGGAAAATCACAGAGATTATGTTAACTGCACCATGCAGCTGATTTGAGTTATTATGTACATATATCTATATAACCATAAAGATTTTGAAAAAAATGCATATGTCCTGGAACGTGAATGAGGAATGAAATATGTCAACAAATCACAAACAATGTTTCAGGCCCACCTTTTCGCGATCACAACGGTTTCCAAAGAAAATACCGATGTCAGTCACACACTCGGTGCAGTCAATACATGAATTACTCGAGCGACCTGATGTGGTGTCGATGTGACGTTTTTTTTTGTCTGGAATGATCACTTTTGTCGACCATGATGTAATATTTCGACGTCATATGATTTAAGTCGTACTAAAATTACGAATAAAAGAAGAATGCAATTTTTTGTACCGTTTTGAGGAAATAAAACAGTTTCATCATCTTGAAACTATTTTGTTAATTTGTTTACTGTTGGATTTGCTAATGATGATTTCTGTTTGCGTTTGACTAACTAACTAAGGAACGTCGACCGTCTAGTATGGGAGAGGAGTCCTGACCATTATAGAGAGCAAACAAGAAATGTTCAACTCCTATACATGAAAGAGGAGGCAAGACCATTATAGAGAGCAAACTGCAAGCGCTGAACGTCTAGGCAATGGAAAGGAGGCGAGATCATTATAGAGAGCAAACTAGGAACGTTGAACGCCAAGGCATGAGAAAGGAGGCGATACCATTATAGAGAGCAAACTAGGCAAGTTGAACGCCTATGCATTGGAGAGGAGGCGTGACCATTATAGAGAGCAAACAAGGAACGCTGAACGCCTAGGCATGAGAGAGGAGGCGATACCATTATAGAGAGCAAACTAGGAACGTTGAACGTCTATACAATGGAGAGGAGGCAAGACCATTATAGATAGCAAACTAGGAACGCTGAACGTCTAGACATTGGAGAGGATTTGTTTGTTTGTTTGTTTTTGTTTAACGTCCTATTAACAGCCAGGGTCATTTAAGGACGTGCCAGGTTTTGGAGGTGGAGGAAAGCCGGAGTACCCGGAGAAAAACCACCGACCTACGGTCAGTACCTGGCAACTGCCCCACGTAGGTTTCGAACTCGCAACCCAGAGGTGGAGGGCTAGTGATAAAGTGTCGGGACACCTTAACCACTCGGCCACCGCGGCCCACATTGGAGAGGAGGCGTGGCCATTTTAGAGAGCAAACTAGGAACGCTTGAACGCCTAGGCATGAGAGAGGAGGCGATACCATTATAGATAGCAAACTAGGAACGCTGAACGCCTAAACATTGGAGAGGAGTCGGGACCAATGACTACAGCGAACATCCTTTTCACTTAAGAATGAAGAGCATTATGTAAGGGAACCTCCACATAGACTACCGTCAAAGATGAGCGAACTCCGCAAAAAGGAGGATAGGCCCAATGAGAAAACTTCTGCAGTAAAAATGGTTGTAATCCAAACAAAAAAAATGATAGCAAGACAAGGCCAACACGAAATACGTAAACCTGATGAGAATACAAGGTAGACATTTCAGCAAAACTAAAAATCAGAAATCTATCAAGCAGCAAACAATGGATTTGTGGATGACAATGACAATTACCACTGTGGTCGGTCCTGTCAGTACCTAGGATATGGTGTCGTGATCACGATTGAAATTCTAACCTTCGTAGTCGTAGTGTATGATTGTAAAGGAGAGGAACTTAAATAGCACTCTCTACATCGAAGGCTCGCGAGGAGGATGTCTCGTCAATTATCAACTCCGTCAAGGAGACGTGTATAGGGGGACAGGTAGCAAGCAAGTCGGTAGGCGAATGCGACCGGGAAAAGCCACGGCATTTGAACGCTAAGGAAATCTGGGAACAAAGGATGCAGGAAAGATGGGATCAATCAGAGTGAGTTGTACCGTACTTTGTACATGGACGTCCTACAGGGTTTCTTGCTAAGTGCTACTTGCGGCACTTATGCATAATGACAGAGGAGGACACCCAAATAGTTTCTTCACATCACAGTAGTTTTCGATAAGGGCAGTGCAGATTGGGAAGAACGTGGTTTTGAGAGGTTCTTTCCTGAAGAGTATTGAGTAATGCATTACATGCTTATATTTGACTACCATAACGTCCGCCGTGCAAACTTATAGAGGCTTCGGCGACCTCGAGCAACCCGTAAAAATAGAGATATATACCAAGAAATTTTCCTTGTGTACATGTATATTGTTATATATGGCTAACTTGGAAATGAATAATCTTCGACGAACCCCATATTCAGTCAATCACTCGACTACACATTTCCCTCAATCATCACTCTTGTTTAGGATATTGTTTGACCCGAGAAAATCCTAAGTTCTATGCGAATGTAAAGTGACCTGAGAACCTCTCAAAACTGATCATCCAAGACGGCCTCTCCTAGCTATGTACGAGACGAGAGTCATGCGTGTGGTAAATTTTTGTGTTGTGTTTGTCTCCTTGTGATAGCGCGGAAGTGATGCCGACTTTGTAGTGCTATCTCACTGAAACATACTGCCAAAGATTCCCAGCAGGACAACCCACTCGGTCTCATTATACTTACGACATGCGAATAAGTCGCCCCAACCCCAAAATACTGAGCGCTAAGCAGGAGTAGCATGTCTCGGCTAGGGGACAGAACACAAAGCCCTCCTCATAGGGGCGAATTGAGTGTCAGTAACTCTGCCATCTTTAAATCATTTACACTCTATAATTAACGTTCGGAAAAATAAATCAACACGTCAATGTTCATCAATATTTTTATTGACATGATACAAAGAAACATACAATCTTTAGATGTTAATTTGAGAAAAATTTCTTTGCACTTGTGTCTTATACGGAAATCTTAAATGCAATCATTCAATTGTTATACAATATGATTAATTTTCCGATGATCATGTTAGAGATAAAAGCTGAAAAATAACGATTATGTACAATATTTGACAGTCTGTTGGGTTTAGTGCCAAAGATTAAAGGACATCCCTCTATGTGCTAATATTGGCCAGTTTCAATATCTGTTGAGTAGATGCCATATAGGAGAGTTGTGTTGTGTGACATGCTTAGCATACTCATCCACAAATACATGAATTACAGGTGTGTGAAATACGACCGAGTAGAATTTGGTATCATTTGAATAATGTTTTCCGAAAGAGAAGCAGTGTTCCTAACACAGCCCATATGGAGTACAATTATTAAATTCAAATTATGTGATTTGTTTATTAAAGAAAACCATTACAATATATTTCTGGGATTAAACATACATCTGTGAGGGAATGAAATAAAGTGTGATAAGGCAATATTTCAACACCGCATCTAAAATGTTTTCATGAAAGAAATTTCACAGTTTTATTTCTAGGATCACACAGGAATCTCTCTAGGTACATGTATATGAGACGAAAGACATTTTGCGCACATAAGATGTAAGATGCAAAATTTCAACTGCAATTAACTGCAGCTAAAATATAATATTGCCAAAATTACGACTTCAAAGGCAATACAGTTAATGCTGGAAACGTTTCTTCCCTCTCAGTGTTTGGCGACAACCGTTTGGGATGCCTGGTGAATGGGATATATAGAGGATATCTAACAGTGTCTTCAGTAATACTAAATATATTTCACGAGTGGGGCTAATATTTTGATATTCGATATTCACACGAGTGAAATATATTTGGTATTACTGAAGAAACTGTTAGATATTCTGTTTATTACATTTTGTATCAACGAAAAACCTACCCCGTATGCTAACTAGGCCTACAGCGAAAGTTTGCATACGTTTACCGCTTACATGTCTAGACAATCCTACGCGACAAAATATAGTCCAAAGTACAAAAAATCCCAAAAAATATAAAAACTAGTTCAAAAAATATTTTAATCAATTCTTTTACTTCAATATGTATCCAAGTTTATATCTTTTACAAATGTTGCCATAACATTATCAAAATATAAGTATCTCATAAAAGTTCCGTCAAAACAACACAGATCACTACGCGGTGAGCGCTCAGTCCAATATGGTGTACATACAAAACAGTTGTGCAGGCCTAGTAGTGTGAGAAAGTCCTGACAAACACACGGATTTTGTTTACTCCTCGGTCCTGATGATAACAAACTTCCACTCATGTAACAGTAAGTCATTCCTACTCACTGTCACTGTCAGATATTGCCCCTATTCGTTTGTACTTTCTCCCGTACCCTGACCCAGACGCGGCCATGTTTGCAAAAGTGATATTTTTCACTAGTGAAAAATATCACTTTTATAGAATGAATAATTTTTGATATTTCACTGGTAAAAATGTAATAAACCATGTTATCAAAAACAATACAGAATAGACATAATAACGAAACAATAATTCAAACAAAATATAAACAAAAAATGACTTTGCATGAGGGCCCTTGAAGAAGTACCAGATTAACAAGACAATGTGATCTAGAAGAAGAGTCTTGTGCTTCATCTAAGACATCCGCCATACAAATTTAGATCAAATCTAGTCACAATATTAAATGAGATTAAGGGTTTATGTTTGAACGGTGAGAATGTATCAATAACCATTATTTACTATTAAGAAGCCAGTTTACCGTTTCACATGTACGTAATTTTACGGTTACATTTTTACCGTTTCACGACATGTACGTAATTTTACGGTTACATTTTTACCGTTTCACGACATGTACGTAATTTTACGGTTACATTTTTACCGTTTCACGACATGTACGTAATTTTACGGTTACATTTTTACCGTTTCACGACATGTACGTAATTTTACGGGCACGTTTTTTACCGTTTCACGACGCGAACGTAAATTTGTGGGTTCGTTTTTTTTACTGTTTCACGACGCGTAATTTTACGGGTACATTTTTTATCGTTTCACGACGCACACGTAAGCAACAATTGCATAAATAAATGACGGTACTCGTAAATTTACACATGTGTCGCGAAAACAGTACTTATCGTTACAATAACACTTAAATTTGCATTTGCTTGTATACAAACACGATGTTTGAAACTACATTTCTGATGAAAAATTATGTGATATGACAATTACTACCTACACTTCTACGATAACACCCTCAAACATTTATTGACCAGTGTCCTGACTGGGGAGTATTCTTTTTCAAAATCAGCATTAGGTAACTGGATATTATTAGTTGACATTTGGTCCCAAAGGTGCACTGCCTCTTGACATACTGGATTGGAAGATGCACTAAGATGTCCGAGAAAAGACTTCAAACAGTAAACCATGTCATGATAGGGAACAGAACAAGCCATCGATCTATTCTTCACAAATTTCACTAGAGAGTTACTTAAGCATGATATAAGTGCTTTTTCAATGGATTTACCTTTGCAGGAAAACCACTTCCAAAGCGTATAATGTTCACGTGTGAGACTGACTCCGTTTTCAAAGAAATTCTTATGTAATTCACAAGAATATTTAAGTAATGGGCTGTGACATTCTGTGAAGAACTCTGGTTGTCCCTGGGGACTACTGCACCACGCTGGGATTGGGCCATCCCCATCACCACCTGTTACGGGTGTACACGAACAATCCGGATCCAGGGCCGCGCCAAACTCTGCCAAAGCCTTACATGGCATCCAGCAATGGACATCCGGTGTACAGGTTTCACATTTACATGAATATTTATTATTCGTCTTTTTCCTGATAACGATGCTTGACAGGCAATACATTCTCTCATAACGTGACTTCGGAGTCAGCGGGAACACCTTTAGGCAAGACACAGTATTCACTTTTGTGACGTCACATTTTCCGGAAGTGACGAAGTTATCACGTGAAGTACTGGGAGATGGCGCGATGGCTACTTTGGTCATATGGTTTGGTACCATGTCTGTAAGATTTATTGCCACAGCTGTTGATCCCATCCCTGCCAATAGAAAATAAGTAATTACTGAAGAGAGGGAAACATTTTATATTTAATGAATACGTTAGGTAATACAAAATACCATCTAACCGTATAACATTTTAAATGCATTTATATGATATTTAATTAAGGATTGAATCTTGATTTGGTCGATTTCATGGGGTCATGAATTGAGTTGCTCTTGAGACAAATTTAATGAACTGCGAAGCAGTTCATGTTGAATTTGTCTCGAGAGCAACTCTATTCATGACCCCATGAAATCGACCAAATCAAGATTCAATTCTTATATTTCAATTGGGGTTTTTTTCGAATAAAAAAGTCACTATACATTAATGTCTCGAAGCTTGTGCAAGTCCAAATGCGGAAAAGCCCGAGGAGTTCCGGATTGTGCATGTCTAGTCGGTCGAGTAAAATAGTCCGCCATTTTAGGATTAAAAAACAGCATTATTTTGTCAAAATAGAAGTATTTAGCATATCTTGTCTTTCATAAAATACAAGAATACATAATAAATTTGATAATTTTAATAATATATGATATCTCGTATTTAGACAGTACGGACGTAAATATCTACAGTATGATATCTCGAATTAGACAGTACGGACGTAAATACCTACAGTATGATATCTCGTATTTAGACAGTACGGACGTAAATACCTACAGTATGATATCTCGTATTTAGACAGTACAGACGTAAATACCTACAGTATGATATCTCGTATTTAGACAGTACGGACGTAAATACCTACAGTATGATATCTCGTATTCAGACAGTACGGACATAAATACCTACCGTATGATATCTCGTATTTAGACAGTACGGACGTAAATACCTACAGTATGATATCTCGTATTTAGACAGTACGGACGTAAATACCTACAGTTTGACATCTCGTATTTAGACAGTACGGACGTAAATACCTACAGTATGATATCTCGTATTTAGACAGTACGGACGTAAATACCTACAGTATGATATCTCGTATTTAGACAGTACGGACATAAATACCTACCGTATGATATCTCGTATTCAGACACTACGGACGTAAATACCTACAGTATGATATCTCGTATTCAGACAGTACGGACGTAAATACCTACAGTATGATATCTCGTATTTAGACAGTACGGACGTAAATACCTACAGTATGATATCTCGTATTTAGACAGTACGGACGTAAATACCTACAGTATGATATCTCGTATTTAGACAGTACGGACGTAAATACCTACAGTATGATATCTCGTATTTAGACAGTACGGACGTAAATACCTACAGTATGATATCTCGTATTTAGACAGTACGGACGTAAATACCTACAGTATGATATCTCGTATTTAGACAGTACGGACGTAAATACCTACAGTATGATATCTCGTATTTAGACAGTACGGACGTAAATACCTACAGTATGATATCTCGTATTTAGACAGTACGGACGTAAATACCTACAGTATGATATCTCGTATTTAGACAGTACGGACGTAAATACCTACAGTATGATATCTCGTATTTAGACAGTACGGACGTAAATACCTACAGTATGATATCTCGTATTTAGACAGTACGGACGTAAATACCTACAGTATGATATCTCGTATTTAGACAGTACGGACGTAAATACCTACAGTATGATATCTCGTATTTAGACAGTACGGACGTAAATACCTACAGTATGATATCTCGTATTTAGACAGTACGGACGTAAATACCTACAGTATGATATCTCGTATTTAGACAGTACGGACGTAAATACCTACAGTATGATATCTCGTATTTAGACAGTACGGACGTAAATACCTACAGTATGATATCTCGTATTTAGACAGTACGGACGTAAATACCTACAGTATGATATCTCGTATTTAGACAGTACGGACGTAAATACCTACAGTATGATATCTCGTATTTAGACAGTACGGACGTAAATACCTACAGTATGATATCTCGTATTTAGACAGTACGGACGTAAATACCTACAGTATGATATCTCGTATTTAGACAGTACGGACGTAAATACCTACAGTATGATATCTCGTATTTAGACAGTACGGACGTAAATACCTACAGTATGATATCTCGTATTTAGACAGTACGGACGTAAATACCTACAGTATGATATCTCGTATTTAGACAGTACGGACGTAAATACCTACAGTATGATATCTCGTATTTAGACAGTACGGACGTAAATACCTACAGTATGATATCTCGTATTTAGACAGTACGGACGTAAATACCTACAGTATGATATCTCGTATTCAGACAGTACGGACGTAAATACCTACAGTATGATATCTCGTATTCAGACAGTACGGACGTAAATACCTACAGTATGATATCTCGTATTTAGACAGTACGGACGTAAATACCTACAGTATGATATCTCGTATTTAGACAGTACGGACGTAAATACCTACAGTATGATATCTCGTATTTAGACAGTACGGACGTAAATACCTACAGTATGATATCTCGTATTTAGACAGTACGGACGTAAATACCTACAGTATGATATCTCGTATTTAGACAGTACGGACGTAAATACCTACAGTATGATATCTCGTATTTAGACAGTACGGACGTAAATACCTACAGTATGATATCTCGTATTTAGACAGTACGGACGTAAATACCTACAGTATGATATCTCGTATTTAGACAGTACGGACGTAAATACCTACAGTATGATATCTCGTATTCAGACAGTACGGACGTAAATACCTACAGTATGATATCTCGTATTTCAGACAGTACGGACGTAAATACCTACAGTATGATATCTCGTATTTAGACAGTACGGACGTAAATACCTACAGTATGATATCTCGTATTTAGACACTACGGACGTAAATACCTACAGTATGATATCTCGTATTTAGACAGTACGGACGTAAATACCTACAGTATGATATCTCGTATTTAGACAGTACGGACGTAAATACCTACAGTATGATATCTCGTATTTAGACAGTACGGACGTAAATACCTACAGTATGATATCTCGTATTTAGACAGTACGGACGTAAATACCTACAGTATGATATCTCGTATTTAGACAGTACGGACGTAAATACCTACAGTATGATATCTCGTATTTAGACAGTACGGACGTAAATACCTACAGTATGATATCTCGTATTTAGACAGTACGGACGTAAATACCTACAGTATGATATCTCGTATTTAGACAGTACGGACGTAAATACCTACAGTATGATATCTCGTATTTAGACAGTACGGACGTAAATACCTACAGTATGATATCTCGTATTTAGACAGTACGGACGTAAATACCTACAGTATGATATCTCGTATTTAGACAGTACGGACGTAAATACCTACAGTATGATATCTCGTATTTAGACAGTACGGACGTAAATACCTACAGTATGATATCTCGTATTTAGACAGTACGGACGTAAATACCTACAGTATGATATCTCGTATTTAGACAGTACGGACGTAAATACCTACAGTATGATATCTCGTATTTAGACAGTACGGACGTAAATACCTACAGTATGATATCTCGTATTCAGACACTACGGACGTAAATACCTACAGTATGATATCTCGTATTTAGACAGTACGGACGTAAATACCTACAGTATGATATCTCGTATTTAGACAGTACGGACGTAAATACCTCCAGTATGATATCTCGTATTTAGACAGTACGGACGTAAATACCTACAGTATGATATCTCGTATTTAGACAGTACGGACGTAAATACCTACAGTATGATATCTCGTATTTAGACAGTACGGACGTACATGTATATACCTACAGTATGATATCTCGTATTTAGACAGTACGGACGTAAATACCTACAGTATGATATCTCGTATTTAGACAGTACGGACGTAAATACCTACAGTATGATATCTCGTATTCAGACAGTACGGACGTAAATACCTACAGTATGATATCTCGTATTCAGACAGTACGGACGTAAATACCTACAGTATGATATCTCGTATTTAGACAGTACGGACGTAAATACCTACCGTATGATATCTCGTATTTAGACAGTACGGACGTAAATACCTAACGTGAGATATCTCGTATTTAGACAGCACGGACCTAAATAACTCCAGTATGACATCTCGTATTTAGACAGTACGGACATAAATACCTACAGTATTATATCTCGTATTTAGACAGTACGGACGTAAATACCTAACGTGTGATATCTCGTATTTAGCCAGTACGGACGTAAATACCTACAGTATGATATCTCGTATTTAGACAGTACGGACATAAATACCTACAGAATGATTTCTCGTATTCAGACAGTACGGACGTAAATACCTACAGTATGATATCTCGTATTTAGACAGTACGGACATAAATACCTACAGAATGATTTCTCGTATTCAGACTCGGCGGATGTCGGGAATATGTTCAAATCTCCCAATGCCTTGATTACTCCTCCCTCTGCGTATACTTTTGTGGTGGCAAATCCTGTGGAAAAGGAAGAAAGATTGAGACACACGAACAATTGACAATTTATAGATGTACTATGAAAGACCATTGATGCCAAAACACAGTGAACTCATGCCATAGTTTACAGTTTCAGAGCGAACAAGCTTATTTACTATCTTAGTGACATGTCGACTTAAAGCAGTTTTAAAATATAATAGTCTACGTTCTGCTTTTTAAACAGTAAATCTTGTACAATATAAAAGTTTTCGGTCTGCTCCAGTGATGTTTGATGCAATGTATGTAACGTTCTAGTTCAATGATCTTGTAAGGCGGTCACCATGTATACAAAGAGACATTATCATGCCCACAAAGGGCAGCTAAGCACTTAGCTTAATTTATGCATCGGGAGGCCTGCACATTTCCAAATTTTCGTATTATTTTGCTACAAATTATACACGAGATATTTCCCTTTATAACTTATATTTCCATACATACTTATCTGCCCCTGTCAAGCAGCTAGGAATTATGGGTAGCAGCTTTCGACGCGCGCCATTGAAAAATTGTCAACGGAGTTTTGTAATTTGAAGTTTCTACTATTTTCATAAGTTTTTTAGGCCTTCACACTTAACCCACCCACTTCCTCCCCGAATTCTTTTATGTTCTTATTTTATGTTTACTATATCGGATGATGTTTCACATGCCTGTTTGAAGGCGGAGTTTGGCAACCCCCACACAGGCTTTTGTTGTAATTGACTAGACTACTGTACCATTGTCATTTTTAGATGTTTATTTTTGGACGTTTTTTAACTATTGTGTTATGCTATGTTAATTTTGTATTGTTAATTTGTAATATGTTTAGAATTGATATTAAATGTCACCATATGCCATATATGGTGGCCATTTTCAATCTATACATTCTTTTTGTTTTCTGTGACAGGACCAAAGATGCATCTAGCCAAAAAGTATCAGTTTACATTTTATTACATACCTATTTGATGAAATTAAGTCGTATTTTGTGACGTGTTAGGAGCAGTATTTGTACCAGAGAACTGTCAAAAAATATTTGAACTTTCATCACAGTTCTGATCTCATTGTGTTACCCATGACATCATCGAGTTCGAGTGAATTTATTTTATTTATTTATTTATTTATTTATTTATTTTTAATGTGTGGTTTAAACACTATGTATTAATGATAAATGACCACCCGTACCTATCAAAAAGGGTATTGTTTGTTACAAATGGCACAATGGCTCAAAGCGGTAGACCTTAACAAGCTTAGCTTCAATGAATAATTGCCGATTGTTTTATTATAACGAATGAGATACAAAACAAAAGGACAAAGTACCATAGCCTTCGATTGGAGAATGTACATTACTAAAAAGATAAATTCGAAAGTTAAACAGTTCTTGATGCGGTTTTAAATATGAAGTAAACTCTGAAGAGTTTCCAACCAATGGTTTATTTCTAATGAAAAGGTACATCTAGGTAAAGACATTTCGGTGAAGTCTATCACTCCATAATATATGTTTGTAATTAGCAAATATATGTATATTCATATATATCAAAACAAGGGTTGAAAGTTCAAATACATACATTTTGTAATCGTATACTTTAAAAAAAACAAGCACTGATCTGATTGAAACTCCTCTCCCTGAGAATGAAAAACACAATGCATGAAACTTTTAAATATAGATTAGAATGTTCAGTGGAGACCGCAGTCCTTTCTACATATACCGTAGAGGTCATTGGATGACCATTTCCCTATCATATACAATGTAGCCTGTTAAAGCCCGTATGGGGGTAATATTATTCGGTACTTTTCGACGGTAAGTGATATATTATTAAATCGACCTTGTTTTCTTTCCATTCCATGCCTCCCCACCCCCGAAATATTTCGGTTCACTTTAAAATACAGTCTGTCCGTTTATCTATGTCTGACTTTCCATCACCGTACACCTTTAATGAAAAAAAAACATAAAAGAAGAGTTCAGTTTCATTGTTGTCGGTCAGGAGGCATCGATGGGGTTGACTTCCTCTCCACAATACCCGGATACAACCAATCTCTAATCAGATACGGGTTTGTTTTTCGTCCTTGGTGACACTTTATAGGTGTCACGTGGAGTTCAATGCCAAGCACCCGTGTACCATCTGATGACTTCTAACACTTAAGTTATAGTGTACGGGTTCTGACAGAAACTCACAGGAAACGCTAGACTGTCATCTGTCAACCTAAGCCATAGACGTGGCAATGTACATTTCCTCTATGCATTGTTTGCACATCCCCGGGAGGCTACCCTTGACTTGGGTTTATTTACATACCTACCATCTCTAACATACCACTAATATGGCGTAACATTCTACCCGCTGTGCAACATACAATATTGCATCATAGATCTGTCGAAATATAACACAATTCATTTTTCAAATGTGCATTGACCTGGTTGATGATTTCATCCCTATTCTATTATTTACTTATATAATCTCATAGAGAGGTTGGCCGGTGGTACAGTGGTAATACATTTGTCTTTCACCTAGGCCGCCGGGGTTCGATTCCCCGATCGGACGTGAAAAGGTAAGGGGTCACCTGCCCGACCACGTGGGTTTTTCCCGGGTACTCCGGTTTCCTCCCACAGTAAGACCCCTCGTTCGCTTACATCCGAGCCAACAAGCGTGATTAATATAAGTTGATATAACTTATTTCGCAGTTGTTGTAAAATGAATAAAGTTTCCATATCCCGTAGAAAAATGAAAGCAATAAAATGTTTCTTTAAGTCGGTATATGCTGCAAGATATGGTGACTGGGAAAGGGAAGGATTTACATATCGCTTGTGTATGCAAAGTTAGATTGCATTCGAACGCGGGGTTTTTTCGCACGTGTTACACATAGTAAAGCGTTCGAACGCAACAAGTTTTATCTATTTTGATATCCTTTACAAGCTATCATACATTTAAGTGCTCTCAACCATCTTTCGACATTTTAACTTTAAATGTTATTTAACATAGAGTTTTAAACATTATTGTTCAGGTAAATTACATGAATATGTACTATCTTTTATCACAAATATATAAACATGTATCATTTTTTGTCACAAACACTTTAACTTGTATTATTTTTATCACAAACATGTATTATTTTTATCACAAATACACAAACATGTATTATTTTTATCACAAACACTTTTACATGTATTATTTTTATTGCAAATATATAAACATGTATTATATTTATTACAAATATATAAACATGTATTATTTTGATCACAAACACTTTAACATATATCATTTTTATCACAAAAACACAAACATGTTATTTTTATCACAGAAACACAAACATGTATTATTTTTATCACAAAAAAACATGTATTATTTTTTATCACAAAAACACACACATGTTATTTTTATCACAAAAACACAAACATGTATTTTTTTCACAAATACACAAACGTGTATCATTTTCATCACAAACACACGAACGTGTATCATTTTCATCACAAACACACGAACGTGTATCATTTTCATCACAAACACACGAACGTGTATTATTTTTATCACAAATACACATACGTGTATCATTTTTATCACCAATACACAAACATGTACCGGGTATTATGTTTTTATCACAAAAACACAAACATGTACTTTTTTTATCACAATTACACAAACGTGTTTCTCTATTGAGGTATAAGTATGATGTACGTACCTGGGTTGATGTGATACAGAAAACAAGCGAATATCAAGTAAATATGACGTTCCATTGTAACGTATGCATGGGTCCTTCGACACAAGGTTTTAGGTGGATGGAGACACGGCCCGATTATTGTTACAGCCGCCCAGCCTAACTTCGTGGCGGTAAGTTGTGTTCGTTCCAACCCATTAGATATTTTTCACAAGCCACACTGGTCTCCAAAACAGATTGTGACATGCATTTGACTGAAGAAGCATGAAACGTTGATAAACTCAACCCGCCTATAACAAAAGGCTGGGTTACTTAAACGTCATATTTATAGAAGAATTTTTTTCAGGTGAACACAATCAGCTCTTGTGCATCGCAAACATTGCACAAAACAATCATTCCCTTATCGTGACAATTTTCTAAAACATGCACTAGGGATATTTGTTTGATCTGATATGCCGCTATAAAAACGGACATTTACATGTCGGCTGTGGATAGAATTACACAGATTTAGCGTAAAGGGATATTTCAATTACAATAAATGCTCCTATAAGATACTATCAAGGCAATCTGAACATAGTTAGAAAACTATTTCCATGACAATAGTTATACTATGGAGTTTGGGGTGTTTTTTTTTTTTGTTTTTTTTTTTAAGAAATTGCTTTTTATCCAAGTTCAGCGATATAACTATTTTTCCAAAACATAGTTTTCTTGGTATATTTTAATTATTGAAATGCCGCTATATGTGTTATATTAATTTTGTGTGATTATTCAAAATCGCCATTTGCATTTTTGGTCTTATTATCCTTTATCTTAGTAGAAACCCGCTTATATGACTGAATCGTTTTAGACCTTTCAATACTCGATGTCGATGTGGTAGCTTAATAAACTTGGTGATGCGTCCATGGGCGTGGTGACCGATAATAAATTGCTTGATCTCAATTTCCAAGAACTTAACATTGAGGACAGAATCAAGTTTGGTAATGTCTACAAATTTGGAAGATGTAAGCGGTAAATACAGACATCATATCACAAGATAATTTTACTTGAAAGATCTTCAAAGAGAAAAAAGAAGCTCATAGAAGCTTAGAGTAACAAGATACGAAAATCATGATCAATTCCTAACCGAGGTCGAAGAGCGCCGCAAGAAACTGTGCCTAGTGATTAAGCGCATCAAAGAGTGAGAGGAAATACCTACCGTAGGTATGAGTTGGAGACCTCCGACAATAATGAGAGGAATCGTCTTCAGTAGTGAGTTACGAAGCAGCTGTATAGAGGCTCGCGGAGAGTGACGTACCACTACGAAGAGATAATATGCATTGTTGTAAATTCTGTGGAGAAACGACAATCAAAACTGCCTGACAAACTTCTTATTAATGGATTGTCCTTTTAAAAATCTTTTATTTTGAATGTCTTGCTGTTCAAAGAAACCCGGAGAACGAGCAGAGAGCAGAATAAATGACGAAAATGATGAAAAACCAGATGGAAATATTACAGAGCAAGAAATGTTGTCTACACTAAGTTAATTCAACAGAAACAAAAGATATGATGGTAAACTAATATATACTTTCAATATGTTAAATTAAACATTTTAACTCCACGGGTTCTATTTCACCTTTATCTAAGATGATACTGTAAATACAAGTTACTTCTGAGGTATTTCTCTTGTAAGTTGTGTATTAAAGTGATTTACATCCACCGCAACCATTAGCAAATACGCCTGTGGAGAAACACACACACAAAAAATCATATCAGATGTGCAAGTTGGTTGACAGACCTAGTTATTCAACCATTGTGCTTAAAACTAACCAAGGATTTACGTGATATATGTTACAATTTGCTTTATTGACAACAAGAATGTCTTTTTTTCTTAATGTGGTTATGGTTTGTACTTATAAAGCAGGAGGTAAGTTGGGAAATGGATCATTCAAGCATTACATAGCTGTGTGACACCATGCGTGAAACATAATGACAATTGTTCTGTTTCTCTGATACAATCTTTTATCATGTCTTATTTTTCCATGTACTCATTATTTGTAAGCAATTGAGAATGTTGTCCATCAATTGAACTTTTAATCAGTATTGTTGAATGTATGTCGGTGATAAAGTGTTATTTATAAAGACACCACAAATGATACAATTGACGCTCTTAAGTCTTATAACGATAAAATTTGAAATTGAATTGATGACTATACATTTTTTTGTATGAAACACAGGGCGATCCTGTATTTCAGATCAATTTATTTGGTGAAGGATCTTTACTTTCAAAATCATATCTAAAATTCAGAATAGTACCAGTTAGACTAACAGAATACTAGATGTTGAGGATGAAAATCAGAGATTATTATTATCATGATAAGTGTCTGCCCATGGGATATTCGATATCTTGCCAAGTTTTTGAAAAAGTAAGTTCAGCCTTACACTGAGCTAAGCATAGCCACGTTGACGCACCTCTGGAAGAGCACGCGCTGCATGGATGACTTTTTTTTTTTTTTTTTCTTCTTGTTTTTCTTTATCGGGCCAGTAGGTACAAACGAACGTGAGATACTGTTAAGACAATTTTCAGAACAGGGGTAAACTGGTTCGGGATCACCATAAGGAACAAAAAAAACCTACCACATGCCTGGCTTGTTTGGGAAAAGGACTGAATATAGAAGCTATGCCTGCTAGACTGTCATAAGACAAGGTTGAGAAGATACGTTTAGAGGTAAAATGCTTTATGTTGATATAAAAAGCTACACTCTGAAAACTTTCGTTTGTTGGTAGTTTCATATAGGACATGGTAAAGAAGCTTATTGACTTGATAATATGACTGACTAAACCTCGCCATCATGTCAGGCAAATCAAGTCCACTACGTGATAATAGGATTAACTAAACTTAGCCATCATGTCAGGCTAAACAGCTCATTTTAGTTGAGCATTTTAACAACACTACAATGGTTTTTCGAAAAAAATATTGGAAACGTCAGGAGAACTCGAGATGTTTATAGATTCCATTATTCTTCGCTTTGGTGAAATTCTGTATCCTATATACAAGATTTGTAACCATTAACAGTTGCACTGTATAGATTGGGAAGTAAATTAAAACAAGAGTTTTATTCTTTTTCTGATAATGAAAATCTGGTAGTCGTTATATCAACAAACAAACTTTCCCTAATCGTAATACAATGGTTTCAGTGGGTAGATACGTGATATAGTCACACTTTGTAATATCAAATGTTTTCGATATATGACGGAAGAAAAATCTACTCGCTGACTACCTGTCTCGTTTACAGCTCCCCCAGTTTCGTTCTGTAGCTCCTCGTGTTGACGGGTTTTCTCCAAGGGATTTAGAGGCTCTCCTTCGCCTATAGATACTAACGTTCTCCAATTTATCAGGACAGCATTGACACAGTTTACGTCAATTGTACAAACGGGTGCTTATTATAGTATCACATTTTATACAATCAGTTTTTCATGTAGCGGCATCGTTGTTCGTTGCTTACTTAGCAGAGAAAAACATGACATTATTTTGGGGCACATATACACTGCACCAGTGCATAGCTACTTCTGTAAAAAAAAAAATTTCGCCTCACCTATAATACTTTTTTTTTTTCATTTTTATATTGCATACTGACTAAATGTATTTGGGTAAGTTTGTGCTGGCATTTATTGTATACACAGTTTACTAGTATGTCGTTTTAAGTAATAAACGGTCAAATTTCAATGTCGCGTTAAGTAATATACGGTCAAATTTCAATTTACACTGATGGGACTTGTTGTTAGTGACATTCTATTTTAGTCCTTTATCATACTGTGTAACTACATGTACATTGGAATGACACATCATAGAAATAAATATGTATAAATATGTATAGTCTTTGTTTGATATCGGTTTTATGGAATTGAATATATGTATCTCACTTTCGGAATTTTTATCAGAAGAACATTAAAATGGTAGTCAACTATTTATCATAAAAGCCGAAAGTGAAAAAATAACAGGAGATGAGTAAGTGGAGATACTACAGTCATTATCGTTATATTTAAGTTTAGAACATATACTGTGGAAATCAATATCACGCTATACAAGAACCAGCAATCGCGACACCTGTTGTACGACACTTAAATATATTACTGTTCTATTTATCTATTATTTATCTCGGAAGAGATTATAAAAACTTGGATTTTATGGAACGCTTAAAGTTGGCAAATTACCGAGTTTTATATTAATACATATACCCCATCAGTGTCCAGCTGGTCCAAACGTGGATAGCATACACTTAACAAGGTTGTGAGTATTACTCTAAGGGAAATGTTTTTGGTAAAGAGAGAATCTGCGAATTATTAATAGGGAAACCGCCATTGGTCAAGGTAGGTTATACTGTCTTTTTTAAGCAAATTGTTAAAACCAACATGATACCTTACTTTCAAAGTTGTTTCTTTGGGCAAGACACTTTACCGTAAATGCGATCGGTCTCCCATATGTTGCTCAATGAGGTAGTCACGAACTACTGCAGGGAGACCCCGCTTCAAAATGACCAGCAAACTAACAAACAAAACCCTAACTGTGACACTTCATGATCAAAATTAATACAGGTATGTAAACATATTTTTGGTATCATATGACAGTGTTCGAATCGAGTCAAAACACAAAACAGAATCATTTAACAACATACAGTTTTTAATCAACAATTGTACCCACAGTCCCTTATTAAAATTATGTATATGTTTATTTTTTTTGTCGCAATCCGATGTCGTTTTATATCCATGTTTATACAATCAGAAAGGGCTCTTTATACTTGAGAAAACTTGTATCCCTAACCCAAGCAAGCAGGTAGGGACGACATTGAAGACTACGACTTTATTACGATTCAGTACAATGTGTTCCTTTGATAAATGTATTTGTTATTTGTATTTATATTTAACAAAACTCACTTGACTGAGTGATAGGATCTCAGTTGAAGACATTATCAGTGTTCTCGTTAAGACAGATTAACTGGCTCTGGTGGGGGTCTAGCAGTTTACAGCAAAAATTACACTAAAAGTATTATGGAGAAGATATCTGGAAAATGATAATATAGAGGTAATTTGGCTTGAAATGGTAATCGAGTGTCAAAAAATGTAAGGTTTTTATTATGATGTATTTACAGCAAGGAAATAGATTACTGGAATAAACTGATTATCTAACAACTGCTACAGATAGCAATCTAGATATTCTGATCCCATGGTGATATTTATGTTGATATGCTGATTTTAAAGCCCACCTCACATCTTTCTCAACTGCAAGCAAAATTTAATTTTAAAAACATAATTAAACTACCAACAAGTATTACTGAGAATACTTCAACATCTATTGACGTAGTCTTAACAAACAAATATAACATATATCTGTATGAACTCTACTTCGTAGCAGACGTTCCCCAATATTTATACAGATAGCATATATCATTTTTAGCTATTCATCAAATATATAAGGATGTGCTCTGTTTGTATAAAGGTTAAAATATAACAGACACCAAGATTGAAAGTGAAACAATGTCATTTATTTAAAATATAAATGACGACATAAAGTTCCTCTTTACTTTTTTGTACTAACTTGTACAAAGATATCTGTTACATCAGATGAAAACCAATATTTAGAACCCCTTTATACAAAGATGGGGAACAAATTGCGCCTACTAATACAAATTGCATCATTTTAAAGCATATACATTACTAATACAAATTGCATTATGAAATAAGCCATGTCATCTATTATAAATAGAAAAGACGAAGTAAGGAGGAAGGGGTGGGTGGTGGCTTTTGATGAAAAATATGGGGGAAAACAGCTACCAATTACGCAACAAAATTATTGGTAATCGGCAAATACGAGTTACCTCCCTTCTCCTGAAAATGCACTTTATTAACATTGATCATCGCTAAAAACATGTACAATGTATGTTAAGTAACATAAATTAGCCTTTAAATACACATCTGATATTAAGACTATTTGGCTTTAGGGTGACGCTTACTACAACTATGGATAGCAAAATAAACAGTATTGACTGATATTGTCTCCAATAGTCTTAATGTTAAAACAAAAATATGCGTGTACGATCAAGAAACAAAATCTGAACACAATTAGGCTTGAAATGAGGAAAAAATAGGAAACAGAAACAAGCTAAATCTTCCAATAACTCCCAGCACTTGCATAATTTTTTAGACAGGTTGGTATATGTGTTATTTATCTTATTGGTAAAGCTAAACTTAATTACTTTCAAAAATTACAAACCTCTCTTGCTGAGAAATCACAACCCTCAAATTAATGGTTGGAAATAGTTTAAACTCTCAACCGCTGACCTAACTGTTTACCATCCAACTCTGAAAGATGAAATACTAAATGACTACGTTACTTCTTCTTCTAGCTACATTTTCAACAAATCTACCAAACCCTTACCAATTTGAAAATGATGATCTCCAACTTTAACTAACACTTGATAATATTCATGTAACCCAACCGAATGTGTATGATCAATTAGATATATTCAACGAAAATAAACCAGCTGGTCCTGATGAAATCTTACCCTAAATATCTAGTATCAAGCTGAGTATATCCATTATATTTACTTAAACTGGGACCACGGCTATAAAAGGAAAGAGGCGGAGCCTAAATTTGAAAATGTCTTGTTTTTAGCAGCAGGATAGAGCTCAGATAATATTTTTAGTAAAATCAAAATTTTCAGGAAAAATGAAGAACAGAAATTCACAAAAAAATGTTGTGGGTAAAGTTTCAATGAACAATTATGATTACTTAATAATTATGTTAATGTCAAATAGTTAAAACAAAAAACTGAAGCGAGAAAAAAAAATACATGAAGGCCAAATACCTGACAATTGGAAAATGTCAAATTTTATTTAAATACATTTGTACTTATATGAATTTGTCAAACAACATAATTTTCTTTCTAAACACTAGTCTGGTTTCACATTCAGAGATTCTACCAAATACTTCCAATCTTTCATCTCATAACATGTAATCTAGATGTTGAAAACGAACTTCAATTTATATTCTGTGACATCGGTAAGGTATTCCACCGTGTTTGGTATGATGGATTATTCTTTAAGCTTAGTAAATATGGAATCACAGGAAATGTATCGGTATGGTTTAGGAACTATTTAAAAGATAGAAAGCAAAGAGTCATTACTGAGGGCGTTTACTCGTCACTTAAATCCTTTAATGTAGGTGTTCCCCAGAGATCAGTATTGTTCCTAAATGTATTAATGATAAAACAAAAGATATAAACAATTAAATGAAATGATTTGCTGATGATACTGTAGTATCATAACTGCATATGAATAATGAAGTCTAGATATACAGAACATTAGTTTATGGGCCCAGAAATAGAATGCTAAAGCGGCTATACTGTTAAAATATTTCTAGAAGAAAAAGATATGAGAGTGATATTTTCCAAGAGTTTGCTACAAAACTAACACCTTCTACTTATTACTAGAAATAAAACTGACAGCAACAATTATTGGTTGATGTTTAAGAACTAACAAAAATTGTAGACAGATCTGCCTTGATCTAGTTCATATAACCGATCGTAACCCAATCGAAAAACCACTCCGCCCTTTCCGTGATATCTTCGGAAAAAGCACGTGTTTTCATAAGATCTTTAAACGAATTCTTCTCAATAACCGAAATATTCAGGGAGTTAATTCTGGGTCAGTAGCAAGTTCGCATAAAATGTTAACAAGTTTGTGACCTTGACCTTCATTTAAGGTCACATGGGTCAAATAGGCTTCAATCTGTAAACCATGATATTAAGGGATACATACAATCCTACTATCTGTCCTGCTTTTCTTATAATCGCGTGTGTCTATTAGTTAGACTGCGTAAATGTTCACACTGAATTGGTATACCTATGATATTATGTACCTGTGTTGACTATTTTCGGTTTTCCACAATAGTAAATATACACCTGTTTAGTACATCATCAGCATACATGTACACTATCACTGTACACTATCACTGTACACTATCACTGTACACCTGGGTTTACTTATATAGTCAATATTCACCAGTATCCATACCAGGTAAAATACATATACAATATCACTGTGTATCTGTGGAAACTATTTCCTGTTTTTAATGTAGTAATACATAGAGGATATCTAACAGTGTCTTCAATAATACCAAATAAATTTCTCGGGTGTGGCTATAGCAATGTTTTGATGTTGTTCACGAGTGCACTTGTGAAAAATATCAAAATGTTAGCCACACAAGTGAAATATATATTTTCTATAACTGAAGACACGCTTGAAAGAGCAGCTATCTTACAAGTTTTTATTGAAATAATTGAACAGTCTGTTCGAAATACTACTGTCTGTCTGAAAGTTGACCATAGACAAACATACAATCCATCTATCACTCGTGAAGCAAAATATTAACAAAAAGTTAGCAGAATGTTTGCCAGGCTGTCATTGGAGAATTCTATGGCAGACAACATGAAATATTAACCCAGTTGATGGGCAAGATTAATTGTGGAAGACGTTGGGTTGTGCTGAGATAGCTTTTCCAGGCTTCACATGGAATTCCTGACACATGTGGTGACTATCAAGCCTTAGGGTATACTTAGAGTATGATATTGTGTTTTTAAGGGAGTAATACGATAATTGTCATAAGGAGGTCATCATAGGAAACAAACATATTAATTCCTTATAAAAATGCACGAATATGTTTACTGATATATATGACAATGCTGATATGTTTGATTAATTAAACATTCTTTTCAGGAAGTATGAAGTCGTCAAGTACGATGCTGGGAAATGCGAAACCAGAGAATACCTCGGACGTGGACACAGATACAGAAGAACAATTTCAGCTTAATCCAGATCACGTGGTGATCGAATGTGACGACGACCCTAAACTATTGTACAAAATATCAGATAGACCTCCCATCCATCTTTCTATTTTCTTTGCCTTACAGGTGATTAAGACTTCTGTCCATCTCAACACAATGTCTATTTGCCTTTAGTTACAACGCTTGACATTCAGCCTTCTTTGCAAATAACGTGCTCTTCCTTTATGTTTTCATATTGCTGTCATAAGGCTATATAGACACACTTTATTCCACGCGCTGATACCGTAAAACACATAATGTTCCAGGATACGTATAAGATGTAATAGAAGATAACTTAAATAGCCATAATGATTTTATCATTTGAATCTTTCGCAGGAATTGTAAACACGTCTTACTTAATTCATATACTGTAGAAAATATTCCTTTTTGTTGAAGGCAATAGTTGTAATTTTTTTTATTTGTTTGTTTCGGTTTTTTGTTGATGTTTTTTTTTGTTTTCTTTTGTTTGTTTGTTTGTTTGGTTTTTTTGTTGTTGTTGTTTTTGGTTTTGGGGGGGGGGTTTTGGGGTTTTTTTTCTTCAAATTATAAAACGTTGTAAATATCCTTACAGCAAACCATCATCTCGCTGTCTCATAGTCTGGTGGTGTCAGCCTTTGTGGCAGATGTGGCTTGTGCGTCTGATCTCCTAGACATCAGAAGGGACCTTCTAAGTTCTTCTCTGCTAATGAATGGAGTTACTACGTTGTTGATGGTCACGATTGGAGTCAGGTATGGGACGTTCAAAGGGACACGATCAAAATGTCCAGTGTCTCACTCAACAGTATCAACAAGGATTTACAGACAGGAAAGCTGTCCGATGTTTTCATTATATTTTCAGACTTTAGATACAATAGTAATTTGTCAAAGGTAAAGAAAGCCCTCTCTCTGATTATTTTTATTAGAAATATTTTTTCTTCAGATCTTAGCTACAATAGGAATGCATTTTCCTTTTTTTTTTCAACTTGTTTTCTTGAAAGGAACCGTGTTTTGCATCCAAGTGAGAAAAAGGTCAATAATTATGTGCGTAACTGACTTCTGGATGTCTTGTAGGCTACCCGTGTTTCAAGGAGCTACAGTGGACTACGTTTTGCCTTTCCTGGCTATGAAGATGATAAATCCGGATATTTGCAAACTCTCAAATGGTAAGAACAATCATATCAATGTCCATCAAAGGAAAAAAATGTGATCATTTTGTAAAAAATGTCTGCTTTCAGTTATTATATTGTATCAACAAAGATATTTTATCATTCTGTCTCTTACAGAGACGGACACAAATCAAATTAGCAACATTAGCATTTCCATGAACGACAGTTCTCTGGTTAATACAGCAAGCGATATGGAATTAAAAAGGAGCCTTGCCCTAACAAAATTGTCGGAGGTAACTAAAAGTTTGACTTAGTTGTAAATAAGTAGTTTTCCATTCGGTTATTAAAGATATGGTGGGTCTGCTTGTGTGATTGTATGCCATGGAGGCTATAACATTGTAGATTGAAAATCAGCAGCCGTGTACGCGGAGTCAATAATTGTCACACTTAGATATGACACGTGACCACACTGGTGCTCTCTTAACTTGCATTGTTCTTACATTATTAACATTCTTGAAAGAAGTGGCTTTCTTTTCCGAAACACCTGGTCTTATTCTATTGTCCTTGTATCTTTAATATAAATTGATACTTTGTTAACATTCCCCTAGTTTTATCGATTTTAGTTAACATAACGAAGGGGCCATTGTGGCCGAGTGGTTAAGGTGTCCCGAAATTTTATCACTAGCCATCCACTTCTGGGTTGTGAGTTCGAAACCCACGTGGGACAGCCTGGTACTGGCCGTAGGTCGGTGGTTTTTCTCCAGGTACTCCGGCTTTCCTCCACCTCCAAAGCCTGGCACGTCCTTAAATGACCCTGGCTGTTAATAGGACGTTAAACAAAAATAAACCAAACACAATAACAGAACGACTAGGTATAGTACAGCTTGTACCTGGATCGCAATGTATTTACATACATGGATACGGATTGTACATATAAAACGTATTATAAATATTTCTCTCGGTACAACTACGACAGGAAATTCAAATCTATATCTTCGGATCACCAATATATATACAGATCGACAGACTGCTATACACTGTTGTTGATGTGTTAGACTTTAAATGTTCCAGTTCCAGGGATGTTTGATTCTGGTCGGATGTATCCACTCCCTGGTAGGACTGACGGGAATATCCGGCCTTGTTATCAAGTTTGTTGGACCCATCACAATAGTCCCGGCCATCTTACTTATGAGTTTGTTCGTGTGCCGTAGCGCCGTGAACTTCTGCAGACATCAATGGGGCGTATCTGTTCTGTAAGTGCTAGCATGGTGAAAGGCGAAAAAATATTGTAGTGAGATGTTTTTAAAGTCTGCACGTTATTGTCAGATTAAACTAAAGATATATAACAAAAGTTTTCGACTCTACTTTTAGATCGCTCAATCCATTACTGCAGACGTACTTAATGAAGTCAAATTTTAGCGCAAAGCCAAAATTAAAACAGATTAGCGAAATAGTGAATTATAGCGCGCCAACAATGATTGCCTTAGAAACCAATAAAGGTAAACTACAATTAGTGTAATCATAATTTAGCGGAATGGTTCCAGGGCGCGAATCGCCAAAATAAGATTTCCGCTAAAATGATATTATCGCTAAAATTTGTACGCTTACAGTAATAGCCTAATGAGATCATGATCGCAACCAAAAAATTCCATCAACCTGCTTCTCGAATTCCGTTGCTGTGCCTTTGTTGGTCAGTGATCATCTGTAGCTGCAATCCAAGCAGGCTAGAATGTGACACGACATCTCATACAGGTATCAGGAGGAAAGAGGACTGGCCAGAGTTATAATCTGTGTCTTGATGTACCATACGATGAATCTAATATGGGAACTAAACAAGTCCGCTAAGTCTGCACGAATGAACCAGTCAGTTGGGACAAAGATATTCCAGTAATTCATATACATATAATGTATATTGCCTTGTCTGGTCTTTAAATGATGATAAAAGTACCATATAAATATGAAATACAACATACATAAGTAAAACAAGTAAAAGTATAAAGAGCACAATTTTAACGAGCCGATGTTGATGGCCGGCCAGTGGATTGCAGCTACAAAGATATGTTGTTCATTAATGAATGAACTCCCATCTAATAGAGTACGTATTTTATGTAATATGCGAGCTCGCGGTATCTGAGATGGAAGGACTGTTAGGTTCGTCATGAAGATAAAGTACAATTGTATCACGGTATTACATGTTGGTTTCTCTGAATTACAGCACAGCCGTCACCTCTCTGGTATTGTCGATGTATCTAGGCAACCGGAAGATGCCATTCCCTGCCTGGTCAAGGAAAAAAAGATTTCACATAATTTGGTACCCATTTCATCAAGTTTTCTCGGTAACTGTCAACACTTATTTCTCAGCTAGTCAATTTTCAGACGTCTACAATGTTTGGGATATCCTTATATTCTGATTGATAGGTTGACCAGCTTTGCTGTTTGGTTAATATATTTGGATATGATTTAGGTCCTCATTGGATTACTGGCCGGCTGGGGTCTGTCGGCAGTACTGACTTACGCCGGAGTTTTCTCAGATGACCCCTCAAATTTGGACTACATGGCCAGAACGGACGCACGAGCGGAGATCATCACGAACGCCAACTGGTTCAATGTTCCTTACCCAAGTATGTGTCGTAAACATTATAAACTAAAATACTAAATTTACTTATTTTAAGATTGTATGTACATATCCATTTTTGTGAACTTTCCCACTTACATTGTGATTAGTACGTGTTAACGGTAAATTGTCGTTTAAGTGCTATGAATCATAACACAAACACAAACTGCCATGACGTTACAGCAAGACCCCATATGTTTTGATTACGTACATGACATCGAAATGAGTTTATCGGATGGCGAAATTAAGCGCCCCTGTGCATGGTTGCATACATCTCTACTTTTCTAAGAACAGGAGAACATTTTTTTTTCCAGATCGATTTGGAAAACCATCTTTGAACACCTCCGTATTTATTGGTTTTTTGATTGGTACGCTTACATCAATCATCGACTCTATCGGTGATTATTACGCATGCGCAAGAATTTGTAGCGTGCCCCCACCTCCTCGGTATGTTGTCAACAGGGGTATTGCTGTGGAAGGAATTGGTACTATCCTGTCGGGGATAATGGGATGTGGTCACGCTACCACTACTTATGGTGCGAACATCGGGGTCATAGGGCTCACAAAGGTCAGTAGGGGTTACAAAGGTCATATTCACCACATAGGGCTTACAAAGGTCGGTATTCACCACATAGGGCTTACAAAGGTCGGTATTCACCACATAGGGCTTACAAAGGTCGGTATTTACCACGTAGGTCTTACAACGGTCAGTAGGGGTTACAAAGGTCATAGTCACCACACAGGGCTTACAAAGGTCATTGTCACCACACAGGGCTTACAAAGGTCAGTAGGGGTTACAAAGGTCATAGTCACCACACAGGGCTTACAAAGGTCGGTATTCACTACATAGGGCTTACAAAGGTCAGTATTCACCACATAGGGCTTACATAGGTAATAGTCACCACATAGGGCTTACAAAGGTCAGTATTCACCACATAGGGCTTACAAAGGTCGGTATTCACCGAACAGGACTTACAAAGGTCGGTATTCACCACATAGGGCTTACAAAGGTCGGTATTCACCACATAGGGCTTACAAAGGTCGGTATTCACCACATAGGGCTTAAATAGGTAATAGTCACCACATAGGGCTTACATAGGTCGGTATTCACCACATAGGGCTTACAAAGGTCGGTATTCACCACATAGGGCTTACATAGGTAATAGTCACCACATAGGGCTTACAAAGGTCGGTATTCACCACATATGGCTTACAAAGGTCAGTATTCACCACATATGGCTTACAAAGGTCGGTATTCACCACATAGGGCTTATAAAGGTCATTGTCACCACATAGGGCTTACATAGGTCGGTATTCACCACATAGGGCTTACATAGGTCGGTATTCACCACATATGGCTTACAAAGGTCAGTATTCACCACATAGGGCTTACAAAGGTCAGTATTCACTACATAGGGCTTACAAAGGTCGGTATTCACCACATAGGGCTTACAAAGGTCGGTATTAACCACATAGGGCTTACAAAGGTCGGTATTCACCACATAGGGCTTAAATAGGTAATAGTCACCACATAGGGCTTACATAGGTCGGTATTCACCATATAGGGCTTACAAAGGTCGGTATTCACCACATAGGGCTTACAAAGGTCGGTATTCACCACATAAGGCTTACAAAGGTCGGTATTCACCACATAGGGCTTACAAAGGTCGGTATTCACCACATAGGGCTTACATAGGTCGGTATTCACCACATATGGCTTACAAAGGTCAGTATTCACCACATAGGGCTTACAAAGGTCAGTATTCACTACATAGGGCTTACAAAGGTCAGTATTCACCACATAGGGCTTACATAGGTAATAGTCACCAAATAGGGCTTACATGGGTAATAGTCACCACATATGGCTTGCAAAGCTCAGTATTCACCACGAAGGGTTTATAAAGGTCAGTGGTCACTACCGAGGACATACAAAGGTGGGAGGTCACTACCAGGACTTACACAAAGGTCAGTGGTCACTACCGAGGACTTACAGAGGTCAATATTCACCTCACGGGGTTTGAAAATGCCAATACACACTACACATCTTTTTCAATTATCACTGCATATGTCTTACAAAATGGTACTGGCCACTTGGGACTTAAAAATATCAGTACCCACTATATAATTTACTACCTGAGCACAGTTCTCAATATGTAGGACTTCGTTCTTCTGTAATATAAACGGGAATTATTTTGATATATATTGCTGAGTTAGGTAATAAACAGAATCAAACACTTGTGTACATTTCAGAAAAGTTTAGCTCGTTTATATGAACCTAACTAAAGGTGCATTTAATGTGTAATTGATAAATTCGCCGTTACAAAAAAAATATGAACTGATCAATTGTGTCAATTTGCCATTATAAATCAAATATATTTTCATTTTCATTAAATATATAGGTAGCAAGTCGTGATGTTTTGCTGTGGACGGCGATCATGTACATACTGTTCGGACTTGTCGGTAAAGTATCAGCATTTTTCATAACTATACCACATCCGGTCCTAGGTGGCGCCATGATAGTCTTGCTCGGAATGTTAAATGGAATTATCCTGTCCAACCTCCAAGTGGCATCACTTTCCTCTACTCGGAACCTCGCCATCATCGGAATCTCTCTACTCATAGGTATGATGGTTCCCTACTGGTTAGAGGTCTTTCCGGATGACCTCCAAACAGGTAACAATAAATTCATAGCACACGTAATCTCGGCATGAAATATTGTATCATAAAATTATATCCTAATGTTGTGTCATTATATGAAATCCTAATGTTGTATCCTAAAAAATTATACTAATATTCTGTCCTAAAAATTTATCCTAATTGTAGATCCTAATATTGTATCCTAATTTTGTATGGTAAAATGTTATCTAATATTGCATCATAGAAATGTATCCTATTTGTAAATCCTAATATTGTATCCTAATGATATATCATAATATCATATCCTAATATTTTATCCTAATATTTTATTCTAATATTATATCTTAATATTGTATTCTTATAGTACATGTATATCAATATATTTTATCATAATATTGTATTATAATATTATATCATTATATTATATCCTAATATTGTATTATAATATCATATCATTATATTATATCCTAATAGTTAATTACTTGGGGTTACCATTAAGAAAGGCATATCACCTGTACAAAGTAAGCTCAAATCGACAAAAGAGCCAAAAATAGAAACAAGGGAATGATTTACCCGCAAATCCTGAAAACGATCAGAGATAAGAACTACATGTATATGTTCCGAAAAGATAACCGTCACATCACACCACATCAATGTATGCCAAATTTATTTATGCCACATTCATAGCCATGGATATTAACGATCATCGAATGCGCTGAACTACAAATCGCACATCGAACGCGCTGAACTACAAATCGTACATTGCACCTAGGCCAAACGCTATCATAACGATTCCAAGTAAAAAAAATGTTACCATAAAATATTTCATGTTTTTTTTTAATTAATATTGCTTCGCGAACAAAGTATGGTTAAAATAATGTAAGATAAAAAAATAGCGGATTTGGTTCGCCTTTAGGTGGTTCCTACAACAATTACATTGCGAAGACACTCCTGTCAAACCCTGTCCTGTGTGGGGGTGTCACAGCGGCCTTCCTAGACAACACGGTTCCAGGTTAGTATTATTGCGACTTAATATAACTTACTTTTTCAATCACCTTCATATTAAAGTTAAGCAGATGCAACGATTGATAAATATTTCCAATAAATGTTGGTAGCAGAAATTATTTAATTGAATGATTTAAAGGGATATCTCGTTATAAGTCGGAATTTTGCTGGTCGTTCTTTAAGAACTATTTCTAATGACTTTTAAAGCTATTGTATCAAGGAATGTTTCATGTGGTCAATTTGGACATAAGTGAATTTCGTAGGAATAGCCCGCATTATATAAAATTAGTCAGCCTGAATATAACACAGTAGGAAATCTAGCCCGAGTTACCAGACATGGTGTCAGGGCCAGAAGAAACTCGGGCTATATGGAATCCGGAACTGAAGAGTTACATGTAATGCTTCATAAGTCTTATATTTCTCGTCGATTTTGAAATATAACAAAAGTAGTCCACATTGTTCGGCAACTGAAACACAAACCTGTTGTGACGTCATCAGGTGCGCGCGAACGTTCCTAATAATTTCTACAAATTACATATCGCACGTTTGTTTATATGGTAAATTGGAGCGTATGATTTCGATGAGAACATAAGTAGATGCTATTGTGCAATTCTAATATAAAGTGTCATAATCCTGACTTGTGCGAAAGATCCTTAAATAATGAAATATATATATTCTTATCCGCTACCAACATTCTTAAGAATTTCAATATGACATGCGACGTAACGGCAAATTAACTGAAGGTAGTGCAGCCTTCCTCTCATTATAAAAATCATTTTGATGAACCCTTAGATATATTTAGCATAAATTCGGTGTAAAACCAGACCAATTAATCCATATTCAACATGTTTATGTTTATCTAGTGAAACTTGATGATAACAAGTATATATCTACACACATAGGTACAGCCAGAGAACGGGGAATTACAGCTTGGCAGGACCCGGGGTCATACGGGCAGGCGGATTACCAAGAGGGACCAGAAGTGTACGCCCCTCCTTTACCCAGACGTTGGCTCTCGTGGAGGGGGATGAAGTACATCCCCTTCTGTCAGTATAAGGCTGACGAGGGCAGCGATGAGAACTGAAGGATGAACGCAGAACCAATAATGATTTTAAGATTTAAATAACAAAATGTGTAGTTTTAGTTTCTTGGTATCAAATGTTGATATAACCAGACTAGACATACTGAGACTTTATGTATGATCAACTCATTTTGTTACCAGGCTAGTAAATATGTAGATTTTGATACCACAACATAAATGAAATATTTAATGTAAGGAAATATTGTTTAAATCATTATCGCTCCAGTAATATATTTAAGGTTTTTTTTCATCTTGAATTTTAATGATAGCATGTGGTCATTTTAAAATATTAAAGATATGTGTAGGATAAGGTATCACAGGTTTTATTTTCTATTTTTAAACTGCAGCAAAAAAATCTCTGAGTTAAGTTAAGGGCAAACAATTTAACACAATCAAGTACATTGATGGCAGTCTAAAATAGATTAAGGGAAACCCTATGCGAAGATGGGAGCTAGCTCCAATTAACTCCAACGTGACGATGGAATGGTCCTGAATCAAGCGTGACGAAGGAATGGTCCTCAATCAAGCGTGACGAAGGAATGGTCCTCAATCAAGCGTGACGAAGGAATGGTCCTCAATCAAGCGTGACGATGTAGTGGTCGTCGATTAATCGCGACGATTAATTTGTCGCCAATCAAGCGTGACAATGTAGTGGTCGTCAGTCAAGCGTGGTGATTGAGTGGTCGCGTGGCGTTGGACACTTATTACTTTGACATGTAACTCTAGCTTTGTCAGAGGGGGGAAACAAAAAAATATCGACAGGGCCTGGTACTGAAAGCAAATTGTCACTATACTTTAAGGAAGTGACTTCATCGCACAGGGGGCCAGAAAGGATGATTTCTAACTACTACCTCAATAATTCAAACGATCAGCAGCAGAAACTGCCACTCTCCACTGTCATCCCATCATAGTACACACATGATATACAACAATATTCCTTGTCATAAAACGAAATAAATATTATTAGTGACCTGGAAGCCTAAAAATAGTATCTTAAGTGTGATTTGAATAAAACTGTGAATGTTTCTGTTATGTTGCTAAAACGGAACGTTCATCTTAGAGAACGAAAACATTGAACAAGTAAGATCGTTATGTACATCTGATGAGACTTATAAGGAATAAGACAGCAGTCCTAATAAACCAGAAAATGACAACATATCCCAGAGACTCGCCATCGAATGACCTTTATTGGATCTTCAGTCTTTATAAAACTCGTATTTTCTGTGCTTTTCTTATCTTACTCTTAATCATTTGAAAAAAAAGCTGAACCTTCATATTAATATTATTACATATGAGAAAGATCCATCGATAAGTCTCTATGATATAGGTTAACAAACTTAAATTATAAAAGCGCAATCTAAATGAATTTCAAGAAATGACCATGACGAACTTTCTAAGAAATACCGATTTTTCTTCAGGACAGTCTCAAAATAGAGCATGCAAAACTAGGGCCCGAGAGGAATCTACAGGTCAAATGAGAAAGGTAAATGAAAAACGAATTGACAAAAAAGTGATAACAAATTTTTCAAATGTCAAATTTCAAAATGGCAGCCATCTTGTTTTCAGATCAGCCTTAAAATAAAACATGCACAACTATGAACTAACGGAAATATACAGGTGAAATCCGAGACAGATCCATGAAAAACTCCCTGAGAATTAGCGGTAACAAGTTTCAGCCTGTCCAAATTCAAAATGGCCATTAATAGCCACAAAAACGAAACTAACACTAAAATAGCAGAACACACATACTTTATTTCCAATGAGCATTTATAATGTGTTTAAATTTCTTTAAGTTTGCACATGTATATTTTGAAACTCCACAGGCAGCGAGACCGTTAAATACGTTCCACACAATCAAGGAACACTATTATAACATAAAAGTGATATTTCTAGGATCAAGCAAGTCCTTCTTATTGTAGAGAAATTGTGGTGGATTTTTTTTAAGTAACTGGTCATCTCGATGAGCTTCATTACGGATCGAGGAATCGAGCTCCTTGATCAGCTAAAACCCTGGTAGTAGAAGCATTCTTTAACCGTTTGCAGTGATGTGGTAAATCCAGATTGAGTTGTTGGTCATCTTGATGAATTTTTAAGCTGAACTTTGGAAAAATGTTTTAGTAAATGGTATCTTTGATGAACTTTCGCGTTGGAGAGGTGTTTTAGTGATTAGTATCCTTGATGAACTTCCAAGTCGGAGAAATGCTTTAGTGATTAGTATCCATGGTGAACTTCCAAGTCGGAGAAATGCTTTAGTAAATGGTATTCTTGATGAACTTCCGCGTTGGAGAAATGTTTCAGTAAGTATTTTCCTTGATGAACTTAAATCCGTGACGTAGAGATGTTTAAGTAGGTAGCATCCTTGATGAGTTTGAATCCGAGTCGGAGAAATGTTTTAGATAGTGCTATTCTTTAATGACCTTCCGAGTCAGAAAAAAAGTTGCAGCATTAGTATCCTTGATGAACTTAAATCCGAGTCGGCGAACTGTTCGAGTAGTTAGTCACTATGATGAGCTAAGAACATGTACTTAACTGGAGCCGGAAGTGACTAAGCTCGATCTTGCCGTCATCGTCATTGATTTTGTCGATTGTGAACGCCATCTGTCAAAAGAGCAATTATAAATGTGCTTTTACGTGCCATACAGTTATACATTTATCACAAAAAAAGAGAAAACGAAACAATAAGAAAGAAATTGATTAATTTTGTTTCTTTTCGTGGTCCAGTGTCATGTGTTATAATTTTTGCGGGAAATTTTCGCGTGATGTTACACATATCCCTTGCAATGGTTTTATTAGTACATGCTGAAGTTTTAGGCTAAGGCATTCGTGAAAAAGAAATCTTTTTAGTCTGTTTGCTTTGCTTATTTTACGTATTTTGAGAAACAACAGAAATCCCTATCACGTCAAGGTATCGGGCTGTTTATCTCTACGACAAATAATCTGTTTAGGTATGTTGGCTTGTCGTGATAATAGAAGTGTCATCTTTGTGGCTTTGTGGCTTTGTGATTTGATGTTGTAGCTCATTAAGACAATATCCGGTCTGGGTACGAGTACAGAGAGGATATTGAATGGTTTCCCGTTTAATATAACATACATTTCACGAGTATGACAGAATATCGAGCTTGTAAAAAATATCGAAATATTCTGTCATACGAGTGAAATACATGTTATATTTAACGGGAAACCATTCAACTTTCTTTTTATTGCATTTCATATACTTAAAAACAAAATTGAAAACATCGAAAAACTTATAGTGTCAAAAAGTGCGGAAATCAGTAATGACGTCATCTCTTTATGACGTTACTTCACGTCAGCTTGACGGCGCCATTTTGAATGGACTGATCAGCGCAATTTAAGCGTTTTCTGCTGTTATTGGGGAATCTGCGCATGAATAGCTAACGTCATTTGTTTGTCCGTGCTATATATAGCTTACCTTGGTGATCTTTGCATCTGATGTGAAACTGACAGCTTCACTGTCATCAGTCCTCGGTGTGCAGTCGTCATCAAACAGTAGGTGCTCATCATACACCATCTGGATGCCATA
The DNA here is from genome assembly GCF_902652985.1 of Pecten maximus. Taxonomy (NCBI): domain Eukaryota; kingdom Metazoa; phylum Mollusca; class Bivalvia; order Pectinida; family Pectinidae; genus Pecten; species Pecten maximus. The sequence continues at coordinate 12,803,592 of NC_047029.1, read as the reverse complement.
GAAGTCCATCTCCTTTGTGAGGATAAACCTGAGGTTAGGGCATGTCGTCGATGAGGATGAGCTGGTCCGGCTGATCTTGAAGTGGAAGCAGTATTGTTGATCCAGTTGACTGATGACGTAAGGGATCTGAAGGGACACGGGACCCTGCAAAAGATGATAAATTCTGGTTTAGACATCAAAGATCATTTGGTATTTATCCCAACCTTGAAGAAATATTGACCCAGACATATGATTCGTATATAGCTATAAGGATTTACCCGAATTGATATTATGTCCGAGTGTGTAACAAAACCTATATAATACTTGAGGTGATATTATAAATTCCCTGACCAATGCTCTGCCTAATCACAGACACTATTTAATTAACCCTGTGGTTCTTTGTCTCACCTCAAACAAGAATGGGATGATGTTCATATAATATTTATCTCAATTGCGAAATTTAAGGTCCTTTACACTTGACTATCTTTTTAAACCCAATTGTTGTCATATAGTAAATATTGCTTTATTCTAACACTATTGTCCATCACAACAGGTACAATACCAGTCATAATACAATGAACTGTAAAGTCATGATTTGTATTGTTGTCTAAGGGAGGAGAGTAGGCCTTATTGTCGGAGGAGTAAGCCTAATGTATAAATGTCCATAGCAATTCAATATCTAGTACCAACGTCCTCTAGGAAATCCAACTGGTTTTTATCGTTGGACACTGCAGCATGTTTGCCACTTTTGTTGCCGAATGCTTGCTGGTTTTAACCATGAATAAGAAGTACACGGGATGATTTGGATGTTGGTAAGTACCAGTTACCAGATGTTAAGTGCTACAGAACTCAACTTAGGGAAGTAATTGGTTCTAGTAACGCTACTACACACCTACCTTTTGTCCTTGCTTGACCGTGAAATGACCATCCTTTAATTCCCATGCATTCCCCAAATCAATGTGTCCACATTCATCCATGTTTGTATCGTCACAAGAAAAAACTGAAATTCATAACGGATTTACAATGTATATATTAAATATGTAAAGCTCATTTATAATAGCTTCAAGTGGTTAGTTTATGCTAATTTGTGGCGGAGAAGCTATTGAATTACTCTGTCGATAATACAACATAAAACAAAAAGAGACTTTTCGGTCGCCTGGCTATAAACCGTCATGTACTGATGTAGCAACTAGAATATAAAAAGATGTTAAGAAAACCCACGATTGTGTAATAACGCCTTTGTTGTTTAATTTTAATGATATGACAAGGCCTAAAAATAACAACACTTTGTCAGATCCATTTCCTTCTCATTCCAGACTATTTTCATCTCAATGACACCAATTAAACTGGAGAAGATGTTTTAATATGTTTTTTCCAAGATGGCGACCATTGCGGCTGGCACTAAAAGCCATGAAAATAACAGCAAAACGAATGATAGACCTTCGGAGAATTATAAAATATCATGCAAGTCTGATGGAGAACGACGGACGAAACACCATGGCAATAGGTCAGATCGGCCCTGCAGGTCAGATAACCTAATAATGATAGTAATTCAAGGTCTTTACCCTATAGGATGGGCCATGTCAAGTATCTAAGGATTAAGGGTGATTGTCTGGATATTGATATGCTGAACGCAATGCCAATAGAAGTGCCAGTTGAGACATAAGAAATAAAAGAAATCTTTAGAAAGAAAATAAGAAATATCATCTGCATTCCGTCATGTCTTACCAATCAGAAAATGGAGATTTGAACACCTTATCTAAAATGCTACTTTAAAATATTTTAAAAAATAAAAAAGAGTTTAAAAAAATAATAAATAATATTATATGCATTACATATCTTAACAATTTTAACCATTCAGCCAAACATTCAAGTGTCCCTGATTATCTCTTGATCAATAGAAAAAGAAATCCATATTTCAATAATATTCTTAACAATTAATTATTCAGGCAATAATTGTTCATATAGGACATTGAGTAAAAAAATCACTGTTTTTACTAGTCGCGTTTATGACTTAGTAGGTTTATTACGAATTTAATGACGACATTGCTCTGACTGGACAAGTGATCAACCGTCGTTCTAGACTGTGTGTGGGGTAGGATTTGTAGACGTATTGAAATAAATCCAGATATCTCGTATTCTGATGTATAGTGGCTGTACCTGTGTCTTGGTCATCCTGGAGATTTTGGTCCGACGCTACCTCACAGTGACGTCCCCTGAAATCGGACAGACAGCTGCACCAGTAGTTATTGTCGTTAAAATGACAGGTGCCGCCATTTTTACATTGGACATTCTCGCAGAAGTTCACAGGATTAGTAGCTGTAATATTACAGACAAAAGCAATAAAATATATTTTTGGCTTGACAAAATGATTTGTCGGTATGATACATATGGTAGAACAGTTCGATAGAATTAAGTTTACTCATAATTAGTGATATTCATTTAGAAGTATCATATCAAAAGTTAATTAACAAAACAATGTCGAAGTATAGTTTATGATTCTAAGTTTGCAATCACGTGTTTCAATGTGTTTTGATTACTTAACGCTTGAAGGCCGCTTCACAAGGTCACGGAAATGATAACGCAAAAGTAATTCGCAATTGTTCTTGGTCATATTTTAAAAGATGCGTGTAGATTGTTATCACTTTATTGATTTGGAAGCAATAAACCTGCATATTATGTGTAATAAATAGTAATGATTTGTTATTTTTTATGCATTTTCGAAATTGTGTGATTTGCATATTTATTAGAGGCATTTCACTTTAAGTAATATCCTATCATTTCCACTGATATTGTGACATGAAACAACTCAATTTATCCTCAAATAGTTTTTCTATAGTTGTAGAAAAAGGTCAAACAAACTCGTGGTTGTTGTTTACGGTTTTTTTCCTACTCTCGTTAGTTATTTTTCCAAAATTACTAAATACACTCGCTAAAGATCGTGTTTTTTGTTTTTAGTTTTGAAAAATTGCTTACTCAATAGCATACACAGCAATTGGTCGTGTAACCTCTATATCAACAGCTTATTTGTTTATTCTACTTCAACATAAGGTCTGTAGATATCGTGTGAAATGACAACTCATATAAGGTCCTCGTTACAACTTCGCTTACACGAGAAGAATGGGTTATTTGATTAAAACTTACCGTTGTTGCCTTGGAGGGCTTTGAATTCGAGTTTGAAACCACGAGAGCCGCTCGAAGATACATCCGTCGTCGTTATGAAGGTTATCAGCATGCTGTGTGCCTCCGCGTTGTCTGATGCTGTGAAGGACATCATCTGTCCCTTATTGTCTCCGCAAAATCTAGAAATAACAATTATTTGTGTATAGAACTTGATATCTGACGACGTAGTGATAATTTCTGAGAACTGGTAATTTTGTTCGTATTGCTGCCCTGCGTGAAGTGCGTCATAATTATATGTGCTGCCCACATCGAATCGAACAATTCATCCCTTTCCTGACCTAGTAGCGAAGGGGATATTTGTCCAGTCTCGTCAACAGACGTGTGTCAACTTTTAGTGTTAGCATGACCCATCACATAAACTGTGTCTTTGATTAGAGAAAGCGTGCGCGGGACCAGGCACGATTAACAATCGTGATCAGAGAAAACTAACTTTGGACAAGGCATGATTGACAATCTTGATCAGAGAAAACTCACTTTGGACCAGGCATGATTGACAATCCTTATCAGAGAAAACTCACTTTGGACCAGGCAGGTTTTACAATCTTGATCAGAGAAAACTCACTATGGACCAGGCACGATTGACAATCTTTGATTAGAGGAAACCTAATCGGGATCAGGCATGATTGGCAATCTTGATCAGATGATACTTACTCGGGACCAGGCTGTGCTATGAGGTTATATCGGAGCTCCATACCGTGGACACAATGACCATTCGCTGATACAATGTCCATGTCCAATATGGTCACGCGAAGTTTGCTTCCCTCCGGCCCCTAAAAATACACATGATTATGTTACTTACAATATTATGATTTTTATTCGAGTTCAGCTCGACCAGAGCCCTTCATGTGAACGGTGATCAGAGAATGACATTGCTATGGGATGCCGTGTCCATGATACAACTGTAGTAAAATAACCATTCCATAAACATTACAATCTAGGCTCGCGATTTATTAATGGAGTGTACGGTCCTTTAATCACTTGGCCATCGTTCCTCTTGTAGCTTTAAATTTATTCTCTGCTACAACTGTGATTTGGCTACGTTTTGGTTGATATCAAACGTATTCGAAATAAAAACAGATTTTTAGAAAGGCAAAATTAAAACATCTTTAAGCAGAAGACCACTTAGTTTTTTACCTCCACGAGCCAACGACAGGTCGATCCTGTAGGGTAGCTGTTAGGGTAATTGGTAGACTCCAAAGTGACAGTCTCTCCGATTGATCCAATCACGAGATGGTTTTCCTTTTGGCAGTTGTCTTGGTTACAGAAATACAAAGATAACAAATCGCCAATCACAGAGCACTATTTTCTATATATAAGACTGATAGCAAAATGTATATGAACTTGAATGATCGAGATATCAAAACACCCCGACAACGGGAGACATTGTTGTTCAACTTTTGCTACCGAAAGGTTATGTTATCAAATCATATTTGATATGATATGGTGTATTGAATTAGCCTAAATGATATCAAGCCGATTGGTCGTATATGATAAAACGTCCTTACCTTCTTGCTTAACAGATTCACAAAGCTCCCCTGTTAGACCTTCCGGACACATGCACGTGCAAGCCTTACTCAGGAAATTCCCGTGCTTACAGTTCTTTGGGGGACATTGACCTGATTAAATAGTATTGTAATGTTATTAGTATAAAGACGTATTCAGAAAGATCATCAAATTGGGTTTAAACGAGATATCTAATTTAATGAGCAAGGTTTTTAATTCCATACGATACCGTGTGAGGTTCATGGGAAACTACTTTGTTACAAAGACAAAACAAAACAATATGGCAGTATTGTGAACCGGCTATGTAAGTATATGCAAGATTCCGATGATTCCGGGTAGTTATCCTCCTTGGAAGGCATCGTACCTTTAAATTACCCATGTGTAAGCGCTCAGTTATCGGTTAGCCCTCCTGCGTTGATGTTCTGTCTGACATTTCTGTCATACAAATACAATAACTCACTCCTGTCATTTTACACCATTTATTACAGAGTGATATTTCTACTACAAGAGGAGTTTAAATTGTAATACGTAATATAAGAGCACGGATTGCTTTTTCTCTACCTAAAAGTAATGCGATAATACCTGCACAGTCATACTGCCCTGTTGATAAGGAGTTTGTCGTAGAAGGATAGGTCGTGGCGGTCTTCCAATGTCAGCTGCTCCAGAATACGGTCTTTGGTTTCGAACGTCTTTGAACCCGGGTGTTTTGCCATCGACTTAAAAGATTAAAATGTAAACTGACGCTTATAAACGTTTTCAAAACATCCAACTTCTAATGTTCGTATGAAATTGGTTCCATCTAATGTCATCATTCAATTGTCAAAAAATTTTACAGCAATTCTTAATTTGGGTTAGGCTTGAAAGATTAGCCAAATCAAAGGCGGTGGGAAATGAAAACCTGATTTTATAGTTATAACATCACGTGATATAACATCACACGTGACTTACATTAGGAGAGTATAACATCACTGATGAATAGTCGAATGGGATTTTGTACGTGACTACGGCGTTCGTCTCGAAGTTTGGGTTTTGATGTCCGCCATTCACGTTGTCCCAGTGTATAGTGATGTAAGCATCCCGGTCGGAACGACTCTGTTCATGTCCTAGGCCTATAGTGTGAGCCAGCTCGTGTAGAATGGTACCAATCTGTCAATTAATAGCGATTAAATACATCTCAGCAAACCATATTTAACAATTAAACACTTGGTAGATTGCATTTATTGGCAAGATCAATGCAATCTGGTTGACAGATAAATAGAATGACGCCCCTTAGGGCGTCATGAATATTTATCTGCCACCCATAACATATTCCCCTGTTTGTTCCATTGAAATAACGGCACACGTGAAATCGATTTCATTGTAGTGCTTGGTTTGCATTCAAATTAATGTGTAATACAAAGCCTCGGCGTGACTATGATCAACAAAGCATCAATTAATTACGCGATTGTTCTAAGTCGAAATCTTTGCTAGGCTTGATTCACCCGCAACGCATTGCCAAACATTGTTTTTGACGCTGACGGAAGTGACGTCATGTGATCTCGGCTGCATTTATACGGTGATCAATACCATCTGGTTTAACACAGGAGTAATGGGAGACTGTCACACAGAATGTAAATATTTGTTTATACAATAGATTTGTAGGCAATTTTTGTTTTTGTTAAATATGTTAATATAAGATAACAACAGAATCTTAGAATAAACAGACATATAACATGTTTATGCTGCAATGTACGTAAACATTCAGCGAGCAACATATACATGTAATTACATAGGAGCTGTATGTAAATATATCTTATATTTAACCAACTGACTGGTATTGTGGTACATTTTGTATATGTGTTATCGGTCTATACTTTATTATGTTATGTTTGGTTTTGTTTAAACATAGTTATACTCAGAAACATTTAATTGTTTAGTTGGGTTTTTTGGGATTTTTGGGGGTTTTTTTAATTTTTTTTATTTGTTTTTTTTTTCAATTTGACAAATGAAATGGTGAGTTGTAATTGAGTTGAATAAATTGCTAAAGATCTAGGCTATATTGAAGCATTGGTTTTGACGTTATAATCATATCGCATACTGCAGTCGGTGGATGCAGGGTTTTTTCGATCCCATGTTAGCGATATCGCCTTCGGCCCACCGTCCTCGGTCAACATCGCTGACTTTGACTCATGCATCGACCACTTCAGAATGATTGTCATATTTTGTATTATGTTACTTACACCCATACAATCTGCTTGATTTAAGGAGAGAACCTGAAATCCGGCATCTGACTGGACATCCCCGGTCCGTGAATGACATCTGAAACACAGTAATCAAAAGCCATGGTGTTGATATTCTACGAATACAGACATTACCACTAATAGATACACAATATACATGTATAAACAAGACGAACACAGTCTTGCCACCCAATCCAGTCTATATTGCTGGATCCCGATGTGGAAACCACATTGAAAGATTCACATGACAGGTGATAATGTGATCCTTGTCTAAAAGGAAACACAATGATATATCATATTTGAAAAATGAATTAAGCTTGCTTGACAACCAGAGTACCCCTACCTACACAATACCCGGGTTCTCCAAAGACGAAATACTTCCAATCATTCTTCAGTGTTGCGATCTTTCAAAGTATTGGATTATGAGAAGGATACTGAACTGTCTCGTTTATATTGGATTCATAAGCTTTATAAAAATCCGTATTGCTGGCTTGAGTACTTGATCAACTTTAAGCCTTTACCTTGATCCCTAAGTACAATCAAGTTAGGGCTGTACTCTAACTGGAATATTGTTTACTCCAGAGGTTGAATTTGTGTTTTGAATACCTCTTTCTATCAATCAACATCCGCTCCTAAAAAAACGTTTTTGCCCTCGAAAAGCATGAGTTTCTACGTTTTTTGAGAGCCGTTTCCCATTTGGAACATATGGAACGCTTTCATTCCCTTATAATTAATGAAAGCTTATTCGTTATAAATGTATAGTTGTGAACTATAAGGGACATTATGTAAATCACTTGTATTTCGCGTGTGGTTTATTTTCACGTTAACACAATGTAAATCACTTTATTTCGTATTTTGTAGTCTACCTATGTGTTTCACCAGTTCTATATTTAAATGACCTCATGTTGATAAGAAATGAGGATCACTTTTAAAACTTTATAGATAAGAACACCTGAAGTTGACAGGACTATCAGGAGAGGCAACCAATCTCTTGCAAAGTTTATACATTTTACTTATAGACATGTGCTATCTTTAAATTACCAGTATTGCCAACGTCGATCGGATATACCCTGTAGAACTTCAAATCAAGCACACTAGTCTCTTGAACATCAGCCAGTTTCCTCGATATTTACTTACAACGTTACCAGCATCAGCAGCTAGCAAATAATCCTTTATTTTTTAATTCAAATAAGCCTTTCTTTCCATTTCTGGTAGTAACATTCCTGCTCCCGTACCTACGGTGTTTCCATATCCCAATTGATTATCACGGTTTCCATGACAGATAACATGTCAACTACTGAATGGGAAATTAACAGCACAAAGTTTCGAGAGATACAGGACGATGGGAAAGTTATATGGTCGACACATGATCTCATTTGGAAATATTCTATATTGTTATACGATATGAAGACAGACATGGTGGATCTGTTATCACCATCCTACATGTACTTCTCATTTTGAGAATGCGACTTAACCAAGATTTGATCTAGAATTGTTTTGTGGTTGTGTTACGAATGAGAAAATGCTTCCCTATCTGTGAACCTAAACTTATTCTCCTTGCACATTTTCAAAAAGTCTTCGTGTAAATCTATATTTCTGTTCACATTCTGCCCTCGGTATAACGATTTTGAGTGATATTCACGGCTGCATTATAATGTCAGTATTCTTTGTTATTGCTATACCATTCTCTGTCTCTACTGACACAGGAGAGGTAATACAGAAATAGTCTTACACTTTACCGTCCAGGGGAGATAATACAGAAATAGTCTTACAGTTTACCGTCCAGGGGAGGTAATACAGAAATAGTCTCACACTTTATCGTCCAGGGGAGGTAATACAGAAATAGTCTCACACTTTACCGTCCAAGGGAGGTAATACAGAAATAGTCTCACACTTACCGTCCAGGGGAGGTAATACAGAAATAGTCTCACACTTTACCGTCCAGGGGAGGTAATACAGAAATAGTCTCACAATTTACCGTCCAGGGGAGGTAATACAGAAATAGTCTTACAATTTACCGTCCAGGGGAGGTAATACAGAAATAGTCTCACAATTTACCGTCCAGGGGAGGTAATACAGAAATAGTCTCATACTTTACCGTCCAGGGGAGGTAATACAGAAATAGTCTCACACTTTACCGTCCAGGGGAGGTAATACAGAAATAGTCTCACACTTTATCCTTCACTGTCCTGATACAGGGGAGATAAAACATATATATTCTCACACTTTACCGTCCTCTCTACTGATACAGGGGAGATAATACATATATATTCTCACACTTTACCGTCCTCTCTACTGATACAGGGGAGGTAATACATAAATAGTCTCACACACACTTTACCGTCCAGGGGAGATAATACATAAATATTCTCACGATCCTCCGTTCTCGATGTTTACGTAATAACCCTCGGAATCCGATTGGATTTCCTTCCATTCAATACAGGTTGAGTTTGAAATCTTGTCCATCATGTTCCGGATCTTCGTTTTGCTGGCATCAGCTGAAGTTCAATAGTCCGTAATTAACATAAATAATTAACCAAACTATCAAAGATTATTAATTCACCATTTTATATCAAATATTAAAGATAAAGTCTGATATAATACGCATGCAAAGTGTAATATGATACGTATATCAAGTGTGATATGATACGTATATCAAGTGTAATATGATACGTATATCAAGTGTAATGTGATACGTATATCAAGTGTAATATGATACCTACAAATGTATATCAAGTGTAATGTGATACGTATATCAAGTGTAATATGATACGTATATAGAGTGTAATGTGATACGTATATCAAGTGTAATGTGATACGTATATCAAGTGTAATGTTATACGTACATCAAGTGTAATATGATACGTATATCAAGTGTAATATGATACGTACATCAAGTGTAATATGATACGTACATCAAGTTTAATATGATACGTATATCAAGTGTAATATGATACGTACATCAAGTTTAATATGATACGTATATCAAGTGTAATATGATACGTATATCAAGTGTAATATATGTATATCAAGTGTAATTTTGATACCTATATCAAGTGTAATATGATACGTATATCAAGTGTAATATGATACGTACATCAAGTGTAATATGACGCGTATATCAAGTGTAATATGATACGTATATCAAGTGTAATATACGTATATCAAGTGTAATATGATACGTATATCAGGTGTAATATGATACGTATATCAAGTGTAATATGATACGTATATCAAGTGTAATATGATACGTATATCAAGTGTAATATGATATGTATATCAAGTGTAATATGATACGTATATCAAGTGTAATATGATACGTATATCAAGTGTAATATGATACATATATCAAGTTTAATATGATACATATATCAAGTTTAATATGATACGTATATCAAGTTTAATATGATACGTATATCAAGTGTAATACGATACGTATATCGAGTGTAATATGATACGTATATCAAGTGTAATATGATACGTATATCAGGTGTAATATGATACGTATATCAAGTGTAATATGATACGTACATCAAGTGTGATATGATACATGTGATATGTATATCAAGTGTAACATATTTTTATTTTATTTTACAAACATATTTTTTTTGTTTTGACCATTAAAAACAAGCCAATTACTTGAACCTTTCTGACTTGAAGAAAACAATGAATTGTTGAAAGTATCTGCAATTAATAATATCCTATGTCAAATCAAATCTCATATACATATCTATTAATCATATATGCAATTGTTACTACATGTGATATATATACATATATGCAAATTCACTAAGAATAAAATGACAGATAATTAGAAAATGATATACAAGTGTGATTTATTAAGTGATAAAGATCAATACTTTGGTTTGGTTTGTTTTTGTTTAACGTCCTATTAACAGCCAGGGTCATTTAAGGACGTGCCAGGTTTTGGAGGTGGAGGAAAGCCGGAGTACCCGGAGAAAAACCACCGGCCTACAGTCAGTACATGGCAGCTGCCCCACGTAGGTTTCGAACTCGCAACCCAGAGGTGGAGGGCTAGTGATAAAGTGTCGGGACACCTTAACCACTCGGCCACCGCGGTCCCACTATCAATATATGATGTTTTCATCGTTTGTGTATTGTGGATTATGTTTCACTTTTTAATCAATTATTGTATTTATGAAATTCCATTCACTTTTGATTTTGTCCTTTTTCTTAACATTGTAGATGTACATACCAATTTCCTCTATTTTTTTTTTTTTTTTATAATAGGATAAATATAATTTACCCATGGAAATTGATGGAATTGTCTCCCTTTGCTTAAAATATAGTAAATGAAAAACATTAAGAGAAGCAATGAAAATTATTTCGTTTTCTTATCTAACATCACTTACCCCAAAAAGTACTGTTTGAAAGATATATGTAAGTTCAATACCATGTATTTTTGTTTTGTGATTTTCTTGTTGACTTGTTGACATATATACACAAATCCCACACTTGTGTCAATGATTTTTGTATAGCAGTGTATAAATGGAAATTAAAATATAATTTTAATTAACTTTAAAGGTGGTCTGTGCAAGAGCTATGTATTATTGTTTTCAAAAATTATGGAATGTGTTTTATGGATGGGATTTTTGTTAACAGACATTGCGCGGAAGGGTCGGCTCAGTTTTGTAGGTGACAAGGCTTCGAGGAATAATCCATCGAGAAAATTTTATCGAAGCAAAAGCAAAAGAATATTGACTGGAAACTTTAGCATCTATACGTCTTCCATCTCCATCGCCTTGCTCCAACCTGCATTTTAGGTTATTACCTAATTCATTATTAACTTAATTTAGTAGAGAATTACCTTCAGTTAGAAGGATAAGACGGAAATTACAATTAGTTTACAAAATGGATAGACATCAAACTCCAAACTACATTACAAATTTACTTCCCTCTACAGTCGGTGAAAACAGACAGGGTCTAAGAAATAATGAAAAATATAGAATCCCAAATTTTAGACTGTCTATTACAAACCAATCTTTTCTACCTTCCTCTTTGACGATGTGGAACTCTATACATTCTGATATTAGATCCATGCCTTTTCCTGCTTTCAAGTCAGCTTTAGCCCCTAACTTACAATGCTCAGTACCCCCTTATTACTTAATTGGTGATAGAAAACTTAATATTATTCACACTAAATTAAGACATGAATGCAGTTCCCTTAATCATGATCTTTACCGTTCAAATCTGGTCCAAAACTCAAATTGTGTAAATTGTGGCTGTTATTGTGAGAATGCCTATCACTTCTTCTTTGAATGTCAATCTTACACAAATGCTCGAGTTGTGCTTTTAAATCATTTAAGTGATTTAGATATAAATATATCTTTAAGATTATTACTTTTTGGAAATGAAAATATGTCTTTGGATTTAAATTGTGTTGTATTTAACAAAGTACAAAATTTTATAAAATCCAGCGGAAGATTTTAACAAAATTTTTACAATATTTAACATGTTTGAAAATTTTATTGACTTTGTTATATTATTTTGTGTGAGTGCCTAATGTTATGTAGGCCTATATCTCTTTCGTACTGCAGTTTATCAGTCTGTAATATCATCTGTTGTCTATGTAACTATTGTAAGGAAATGGCTTCATAAGTTGTAATAACTTGTGCCAAATCCTATTTGTAAATATGTGTAAATAAAATATGTTTAAAGTAAAAAAGTAGATTTTGTGATAAGTTAAATAAGTTTCTGTCTCCAAAAGCTTAAAAGAAGACATCCATTTTTATTTTGAAGATGTTATTATGTTTTCTGATAGAAATTATCGCAAATGTTTTGGTCTCCGCCAAAGACCAATGTTCTAGTATGTCAAGATATGTCTAATGGAAATAATTATCATATCACAAACTGTCGTTTTTTTTTTTTTTTTTTTTTTTTTTGATAAAACGAAAATTTTCAATCTAATAAATGCTTACTTTGTTGGTTTTGACTGTCATTAGTTTTATAAACTCGCTCTTACCAGGATCCTGTAACACGTACTGCTAATATTGAGGTTTATACACATAATTCTGGTTTTCCAGCGTTGTTTATGATGTTCTATGACAATTAGCGAGGAGAGAATATGTGATGTAAAAATAGTGTTAAAGATCATCCTTCGTATTTTATATGTAGGGTACTTACTGAATTGGGACTTTGGGGAAAACATGAATTGTATCTGTCCGTTATCCCATAGCTTTGTGTTTGTCTTGATGTTCCTTTTGACTTCCTGAAATAAATAAATAAATAAATAAATAGATAAACAAATAAATAAATAAATAAACAAAAATTTATAAATTCTAACAGGTGTAACGAAATTAGTAAGCATTATTTTTTTTTCTTTTGGGTGGAATCAGGCTGGGTCAGCTTATTTGATCGGAGGGAAATTCATAAAATTATTAAGTTCCATGAAATGTTTTATCAATATACACCAGAGTATCTATTTAGCTTTATCCCGAGTACTGTATCTGAAGGTCATCAGTATGATACATGAAACTCGGACCATACTTTTATTACACCAATATTGTGGAAAAACCTCTTTTTATAAACAGTCTTTCCTACCTTCTGTGATAGATCAGTGGAAAAGTCTTCCACAAAATGTTCGCTCAAATCCGTCTACTGCTGCTTTAAAATCTTATCTTGATAAGCAATACACTCAGAAAACGCCCATCTAATATAGTTTTGGTACCCGTAAGGGTCAAATATGCACGACTACAAATGGAATGTAGCTCTTTAAATCTTTCAATTTATTTGCACAGCACATTTTGCCCAAGGACACAACCATGACAGCACAGACCGGTCCTTTGCTCAACTTCCTCAACAAACCGACACGGTTCAACAAGCGTTTTTTGGGTTTTTTGGGGGTTTTTTTGTTTTTGTTTTTTTTTTGTTAGATTGTTGAAGACACGACCAAATAAGAGGCGCTACCAACATTGTTTACGTTATGATGTTGATCTATAATTGTTACTTTTTGGAGACGAATATTTTACTTTATCTGATAATAAAATAATATTTCTAGCTGTACAGAATTATATACTGTATACCTGGTATTTTTCGCCCCAGGTTATTTTCGCCCTTGAGCAACACAAAAGATATTCGCCCCTTTTTAATTTCGCCCTGAACTACTTTTAAGAAATGTATTTTCCTCGTTCACAATCGGAAAATTCCGTTCGGAATTCTCGATGCAATTGCACTCGGAACACTCGGGATTTATCGAGTTCCCCAATTTTATTTTCTTCGCATATCTCGCTGAGGTGTGAAATGTAATCAGGTGTGAAATTTACAACGTTTACCTGTGTTCAGATTTACTTAAGCCTATATTGATTCAAATAGTATTAGGTATGCATGGTCGATTTTAAGCAAACGCGATGAGTGGTAAGTTCACCGTGCCGTGACTAATTACAAGTCTATAGCTACTGACCAGTGTTTTCTTTTGTTCATTTGTCATTGATTGAAGCCACAAGCGACGGTGAAGTCATACAATCAGCCTTCACAATGGCAGAGACCTATTTGTGTGCATAATTTTAAAACATGTTTGGATTTTAAAAGTTACTTAGTATTTAAAGCTTTTGTTTAAAATGAAATATACTAAACCTAGTACACTGTCTTAGCCGATATTTTCGATTTAACTCCACGTGATATCGCAAATTTACAAGGCCTATATTTAGATCTAGATTTTATTTCACATGCACAGATTGGAATAAAACAATTACCTATTTTATAAACTAAGTGTAAATATATAACAGTGTTGCCTGTAATTGTATAGGATATAACACACGTGGAGAGTACGAGGCTATGTTTTGGATCCGACTACAAGTAGCCTATGTACGATAACTTGTAAATCCTGCAATTGAGCTTGAAATTTTCGCCCTATCATCAAAGGGCGAAAATGGCGAAAATTAAACGGGGGCGAAAATTACCAGGTATACAGTACTTTAAACTGGCAGGTTTTCTTCGATAGATTAATATGACATGTAAACATGTAGAATATGATTATATTTCACCCCAAAACTTAACTTTGAGTTTAAACTGGTGTTGTTGTCATTAACGATTGGTAAACACGTTTGCTAGTGAGTGTTTGTGGATGAATGGTGTTATCATGTAATGAAGTTATAAGTTGCTGTTTAGTAATAGTGATAGGTCTACATAAGTGTCTGTGACACTTGTTCCTAGTGTAATCTTGTACAATTTATCATTATGCCTGAAATGGAATAAAAGAAAGTTTAAAAAGAAAACAACTAATCAGTATGCTTAGTGTGGGGTCCATAAACCTACCGACTGTTCAGGTAAGTCTTCCTTTATCCTGTTTTCATCCACATGGCTCCCAGCCTGAAATGGAAGGACAACTCTTGTCTCAAAATGCTAGTATACCTTGAAACCTTAAGTATTAATTTTGATTTTTATGTTTAAAGATTGTGTTGAAGTACTAGTATTTAAGCGTCTCCCACTACACCTTGCTACGTCGACCAGGATTCTCAGTTATCACACAGAAAAAGGCCAATTTAATGAACGTTACTCGTTTGAAAACAAATAACATTAAAAAACAATATTGTTTATTTTTGTATATTCATTTGTTTTGATTTTATTCTGTATATCTAAAACAATACTAGAAATTATCTTATAATGAAATGAAACTGATATTGAAATCATATCCTACTGATAGTGTTGGGTTTTTTTTTTTTTTGCTACGTAATGTAAAAAAATAATAAAAAAAAAAAGGATGATACCGACAACAAAATAATCCCGAATAAAATTAATTTAAGAGAGTTTTATTTTATCTTAAAATCTTAATACTTACTTCAATTTTATCCCCAGTTAATATGATTTGAAGTGGTCTGTTGGCACCCTGTAAAATAGATAACTTGACAGTTGCAAAAGATTTATGGTTGTGCTACAGTTTATCCAAGACAGAAAAGAATTTTAATTTTCACAGTTTTCAAACAAAAGGTGGTAAATATTCTGAACAAATCCCTCTGTTTATTAGAATTTAAACCTAATATTTTGGGCTCCACCAGCAGAGCTTACCACCAAGAAATAAATTATATGAACCTTTCTTTGCAATACAAAAATTAAGTCACGGCCGTGGAATGATATTTTTCTCTTTAAACTTCGATATATTAAAATGTTCCCAATTTGGTATATTTACATCTTTGGTAGGTGTCGGGGTGGTAGGATCTTTCTCAGTTTCCTGCATGTTCATCAACTCTCGCAGTAGATGCTTTAGTTCCTCTAAATCAACTGTGGGGGGAAAATCAGTGTTAAGGTAGGTTAGCATTTGAATTTGATTCAATATAACAGCATCGTCAATGTACACGGCAAATATCTTAATTCAAACGCCATGTGACCCACCATAGCGTCAATGTACAAAGCGAACATGACAGTGTCAATATACAATACAATAATTATGATTGATTTAAAACAAGACTTGGCAGAAGTTTATTTTATATAATATTTATGCAATATCCAATAAAAAAAACTTCTAATGGCATCTTTCGAATTTAAAGTGAAAAAAAAAATTAATTGCGTCCCGAAGAAATTCTATCGTACTCCTCCTCTGCCAACATGTCGCGTTTTTGTGGGATACGCAAAGTAGTACATTGAATGTACGTTCATCTATATAGGTCAAATAACATAGATCAGTTAGGGTTATAAACCGTATTTTCATATTTTGATAAATAACATTTTAAAAATCGAACGTTCTTGGTCTTTGGTGTATCTCATTCAACGTTGTCTGTGTCAGTGCTCGAGTACTTAGTAATTCGATTTGACAGAAATGATGACGGCAATATTAAGAGAATGCAAAATTTAAATAATGAAAAAAAAATACAACAAAAGGAAGATAGAAGGAAAAATAAAAATACCGATAAAAAAAATAAACACTTAATTTACTGAAAAGCATTCTTCGGGATTCTAACTCGTTGCATGTATACCTGTACTCATGAACTTACCACTTATCCTCACGACTGATTCCTCGGTGTAAAAAAAATCTCCGATAGCATTTTAAACGGTTGAACATACACATATGCAATATACACCCGTCATGAATATCACCTCGTCTGTCAATCAAAGGTCAACATCACAGGTCACTCCTGTGGTATATAACTTTAGGTCTTACAACCGATCATTATTAGGACAATATTCCTAAATTTTTTTCATTTGTTGGTGTTAATTAGATAGCTGTTACTGAATTGGTGCTATTTTATGTATTTTTGTGACAGACAGTGTATAGACTGTCGGCGCTGTAGTATCTTTGTGACAGACAGATTATAGACTGTCGGCGCTGTGGTACATGTATGTGTGACAGGCAGATTATATGCTGTCGGCGCTGTAATATCTGTGTGACAGGCAGTGTATAGGCTGTCGACGCTGTAATATCTTTGTGACAGGCAGTGTATAGGCTGTCGGCGCTGTAGCATCTTTGTGACAAACAGTGTATAAGCTGTCGGCGCTGTAGAATTTGTTTGATAGGCAGTGGTTAGGCTGTTGGCGCTGTGGTATTTTTACGACAGAAAACGATCGATAGGGCCTTTATGTGTATTTTTGTATAGTTTTTGCGACATACATTTTGTATACCACCCTTTCATTTCTGTATTTCTTCCTAAAGGTTCAACACTGCATTTTATAGATAATTTGTATACCTTGAATCATTTGTGATTTCCAATTCACACTGTACATACTTAACTCTTCAGCAATATCAATATAGGATCTATATACCATTGTATTACTATTAATAGAAAGATATCTGGTACGTCTTTCTTGCTTGTTTGTGTTCACTACAATATTGTGATTGTACCATATAAAGCGTGTAACGTGGTGATTTCACACCACTGTTTGACTAAGTCGTATGACCTATTACAATGGGTTCTGCTCTATGTTGGATCGTAAGCTATGTATCAGTTCAGGGGCGTAGCTGGGCACTTGATTAAGTTGATTCACGAGCGCCGTACGCGAATCCGTAAGTTTTGGAAAGTTTTGAAGTTTTGAAAATATCAAAATGGAGTTCAAACAAAGTCGATGGTCCGGGTTTTCCCCATTAAACTTTAATTTTCATTTCTGTTCCCGATGTGTCAGTAGGGTTCTACTATATATACAAGGTGCATTTGATTTCATATTGATACAATTTTGTTTTCTTTATTTTTATGAAAAAATGATGTGGATTCACCTGCGTACCTGCGTACAGGCAGCTACGCGCCTACAGTTACACTATTTATAATGATAATGTATTGTGCGGTGTGTGTAATACGGTTTATTACAATTCAGCACGATTACTTTGTACGAAAATGGATATCACTGTATATATTTTCTATGATGAGTGCAAAGTGGTCTATTAAATCACTGTGTGATTTAATGTATGATTTCTTAGTTTAAACATATTGTATTGCATCATAAATATTCAAAGGGACCGGGCACAAGTTTTCCAACTTATATAAAGCCCTTTCCCAAAAACAGTATACAACACAAATCTTTACACAAGATGAATTAGAATTTATGATTTCTACATTGTATATCATTGTAAATATCATTGTAAATAACCATAATATTCTAGTAGTACAAATCATAGCACTGTGTTGTGTAATTGTACTTTATAGTGTGCTGCGCGTGCTATCATTCTATTACGTGTGTGTCTGTACATGTGTGTGTCACTATGTAATGGTGTGATCGTGAGCGTGAATGCATTTTCTTTTCTTTCAATGTTATTTGTGAAGTTCTTGTTGTGGTCTATATTTCTAAACTCTTCATATTTGGAGGAAATAAAGGAAACACTATTACGGATGATACGGAATGAATTAACAAAGATTTGTTCTCTTACTTTTCTTCAAATTTCAAAG
Source organism: Pecten maximus (assembly GCF_902652985.1). NCBI lineage: Eukaryota > Metazoa > Mollusca > Bivalvia > Pectinida > Pectinidae > Pecten > Pecten maximus. Next base: position 12,784,880 of record NC_047029.1, on the reverse strand, counting down.
TAAATGAGGTGCAGGTCCAATCGGGCAAATAAACCATGGCCATTACTTACTGTACCGCCGACAACTTCGATAGGTATGACTTACGTAAAAAAACATTTAAGTAGTACACAGGTAAGTAACTGAGTCAAATTATGGTTTAAATGTCATTGTTAATTTCATATGTCTTTGTAATATTATATTACATGATATGTACTTACCTAATATACATATTATGGACAATCACTCTTGCAGAAATGTTCCCATTTCTCGTTTGATCCTTAAGGACATTTTAGTTTAAGAGTACCAAAGTCAGGTATATTTAGACATTTTTTTTGATAAACAGTTTTACCTTCATCACTATTGTCTGGGCCACTGTTAGAGGAGGAAGCTGGGGCTGACACTGTGCGCTGGACCATTAGAACTAACAACAACAGGAAAAGTCCATAGCCGGCCATGTTGAAGAACTGTTCAAACTCTGAGCCGAGGCGACACCCAACTCCCGGGTACTAATCTTTAAATGAAGTACGCCTACCTAGCTAGCTATTATATAACGGTCGATTACGTCATTTAAATGTTCATTGGAATATTTGATTGGAAACTTTAAATGGATAGAACCCCACCTGTTTTTGAAGACACGAAGGTCATCATCGTTGACATATCGTATAATTATCGTAAATACCTTCAAGGTCATATAATGAGAAAAATTCGAGAGCATTCTATTAATGTATACGGTCCTAAGTTTGTAATATCGGTGAATGATATAATATACAATCCGGTTTGTTGTGGTAGTGTATGATATATCCGGTGTGTTGTTGTGGTGTGTGATATATCCGGTTTGTTGTGGTGGTGTATGATATATCCGGTTTGTTGTGGTGGTGTATGATATATCCGGTTTGTGGTGGTGGTGTATGATATATCTGGTTTGTTGTGGTGTATGATATATCCGGTTTGTTGTGGTGGTGTATGATATATCCGGTTTGTTGTGGTGGTGTATGATATATCCGGTGTGTTGTGGTGGTGTATGATATATCCGGTTTGTGGTGGTGGTGTATGATATATCCGGTTTGTTGTGGTGGTATATGATATATCCGGTTTGTTGTGGTGGTGTATGATATATCCGGTTTGTTGTGGTGGTGTATGATATATCCGGTTTGTTGTGGTGGTGTATGATATATCCGGTTTGTTGTGGTGTATGATATATCCGGTTTGTTGTGGTGGTGTATTATATATCCGGTTTGTTGTGGTGTATGATATATCCGGTTAGTTGTGGTGTATGATATCCGGTTTGTTGTGGTTGTGTATGATATATCCGGTTTGTTGTGGTGGAGTATGATATATCCGGTTTGTTGTGGTGTATGATATATCCGGTTTGTTGTGGTGGTGTATGATATATCCGGTTTGTTGTGGTGGTGTATGATATATCCGGTTTGTTGTGGTGTATGATATATCCGGTTTGTTGTGGTGGTGTATGATATATCCGGTTTGTTGTGGTGGTGAATGATATATCCGGTTTGTTGTGGTGTATGATATATCCGGTTTGTTGTTGTGGTGTATGATATATCCGGTTTGTTGTGGTGGTGTATGATATATCCGGTTCGTTGTGGTGTATGATATATCCGGTTTGTTGTGGTGGTGTATGATATATCCGGTTTGTTGTGGTGGTGTATGATATATATCCGGTTTGTTGTGGTTGTGTATGATATATCCGGTTTGTTGTGGTGTATGATATATCCGGTTTGTGGTGGTGTATGATATATCCGGTTTGTGGTGGTGTATGATATATCCGGTGTGTTGTTGTGGTGTATGATATATCCGGTTTGTGGTGGTGTATGATATATTCCGGTTTGCTGTGGTGGTGTATGATATATCCGGTTTGTGGTGGTGTATGATATATCCGGTTTGTGGTGGTGTATGATATATCCGGTTTGTTGTGGTGGTGTATGATATATCCGGTTTGTGGTGGTGGTGTATGATATGTCCGGTTTGTGGTGGTGTATGATATATCCGGTGTGTTGTGGTGGTGTATGATATATCCGGTTTGTTGTGGTGATGTGTGATATATCCGGTTTGTTGTGGTAGTGTATGATATATCCGGTTTGTGGTGGTGGTGTATGATATATCCGGTTTGTTGTGGTGGTGTATGATATATCCGGTTTGTTGTGGTGTATGATATATCCGGTTTGTTGTTGTGGTGTATGATATATCCGGTGTGTTGTGGTGATGTATGATATACACGGTTTGTGGTGGTGTATGATATATCCGGTTTGTTGTGGTGGTGTATGATATATCCGGTTTGTTGTGGTGGTGTATGATATATCCCGTTTGTTGTTGTGGTGTATGATATATCAGGTTTATTGTGGTGGAGTATGATATATCCGGTTTGTTGTGGTGGTGTATGATATATCCGGTTTGTTGTTGTGGTGTTTGATATATCCGGTTTGTTGTGGTGGTGTATGATATATCCGGTTTGTTGTGGTGTATGATATATCCGGTTTGTTGTGGTGGTGTATGATATATCCGGTTTGTTGTTGTGGTGATGTATGATATATCCGGTGTGTTGTGGTGGTGTATGATATATCCGGTTTGTTGTTGTGGTGATGTATGATATATCCGGTTTGTTGTTGTGGTGATGTATGATATATCCGGTTTGTTGTGGTGGTGTATGATATATCCGGTTTGTTGTGGTGTATGATATATCCGGTTTGTTGTGGTGGTGTATGATATATCCGGTTTGTTGTGGTGGTGAATGATATATCCGGTTTGTTGTGGTGTATGATATATCCGGTTTGTTGTTGTGGTGTATGATATATCCGGTTTGTTGTGGTGGTGTATGATATATCCGGTTTGTTGTTGTGGTGTATGATATATCCGGTGTGTTGTGGTGATGTATGATATACACGGTTTGTGGTGGTGTATGATATATCCGGTTTGTTGTGGTGGTGTATGATATATCCGGTTTGTTGTGGTGGTGTATGATATATCCCGTTTGTTGTTGTGGTGTATGATATATCCGGTTTGTTGTGGTGTATGATATATCCGGTTTGTTGTGGTGGTGTATGATATATCCGGTTTGTTGTTGTGGTGTTTGATATATCCGGTTTGTTGTGGTGGTGTATGATATATCCGGTTTGTTGTGGTGTATGATATATCCGGTTGTTGTGGTGTTGTATGATATATCCGGTTTGTTGTTGTGGTGATGTATGATATATCCGGTGTGTTGTGGTGGTGTATGATATATCCGGTTTGTTGTTGTGGTGATGTATGATATATCCGGTTTGTTGTTGTGGTGATGTATGATATATCCGGTTTGTTGTGGTGGTGTATGATATATCCGGTTTGTTGTGGTGGTGTATGATATATCCGGTTTGTTGTGGTGGTGTATGATATATCCGGTTTGTTGTGGTGGTGTATGATATATCCGGTTTGTTGTGGTGTATGATATATCCGGTTTGTTGTGGTGGTGTATGATATATCCGGTTTGTTGTGGTGGTGAATGATATATCCGGTTTGTTGTGGTGTATGATATATCCGGTTTGTTGTTGTGGTGTATGATATATCCGGTTTGTTGTGGTGGTGTATGATAAATCCGGTTCGTTGTGGTGTATGATATATCCGGTTTGTTGTGGTGGTGTATGATATATCCGGTTTGTTGTGGTGGTGTATGATATATCCGGTTTGTTGTGGTTGTGTATGATATATCCGGTTTGTTGTGGTGTATGATATATCCGGTTTGTTGTGGTGGTGTATGATATATCCGGTTTGTTGTGGTGGTGTATGATATATCCGGTTTGTTGTTGTGGTGTATGATATATCCGGTTTGTTGTGGTGGTGGTGTATGATATATCCGGTTTGTTGTGGTGGTGTATGATATATCCGGTTTGTTGTGGTGTATGATATATCCGGTTTGTTGTGGTGGTGTATGATATATCCGGTTTGTTGTGGTGGTGTATGATATATCCGGTTTGTTGTGGTGTATGATATATCCGTTTGTGTGGTGTATGATATATCCGGTTTGTGGTGGTGTATGATATATCCGGTGTGTTGTTGTGGTGTATGATATATCCGGTTTGTGGTGGTGTATGATATATTCCGGTTTGCTGTGGTGGGTGTATGATATATCCGGTTTGTGGTGGTGTATGATATATCCGGTTGTGGTGGTGTATGATATATCCGGTTTGTTGTGGTGGTGTATGATATATCCGGTTTGTGGTGGTGGTGTATGATATGTCCGGTTTGTGGTGGTGTATGATATATCCGGTGTGTTGTGGTGGTGTATGATATATCCGGTTTGTTGTGGTGATGTGTGATATATCCGGTTTGTTGTGGTAGTGTATGATATATCCGGTTTGTGGTGGTGGTGTATGATATATCCGGTTTGTTGTGGTGGTGTATGATATATCCGGTTTGTTGTGGTGGTGTATGATATATCCGGTGTGTTGTGGTGATGTATGATATACACGGTTTGTGGTGGTGTATGATATATCCGGTTTGATGTGGTGGTGTATGATATATCCGGTTTGTTGTGGTGGTGTATGATATATCCCGTTTGTTGTTGTGGTGTATGATATATCAGGTTTATTGTGGTGGAGTATGATATATCCGGTTTGTTGTGGTGGTGTATGATATATCCGGTTTGTTGTGGTGTATGATATATCCGGTTTGTTGTGGTGGTGTATGATATATCCGGTTTGTTGTTGTGGTGATGTATGATATATCCGGTGTGTTGTGGTGGTGTATGATATATCCGGTTTGTTGTTGTGGTGATGTATGATATATCCGGTTTGTTGTTGTGGTGATGTATGATATATCCGGTTTGTTGTGGTGGTGTATGATATATCCGGTTTGTTGTGGTGGTGTATGATATATCCGGTTTGTTGTGGTGGTGTATGATATATCCGGTTTGTTGTGGTGGTGTATGATATATCCGGTTTGTTGTGGTGTATGATATATCCGGTTTGTTGTGGTGGTGTGTGATATATCCGGTTTGTTGTGGTGGTGTATCATATATCCGGGTTGTTGTGGTGGTGTATGATATATCCGGTTTGTTGTGGTGATGTATGATATATCCGGTTTGTTGTGGTGGTGTATGATATATCCGGTTTGTTGTGGTGATGTATGATATATCCGGTTTGTTGTGGTGGTGTATGATATATCCGGTTTGTTGTGGTGATGTATGATATATCCGGTTTGATGTGGTGGTGTATGATATATCCGGTTTGTTGTGGTGGTGTATGATATATCCGGTTTGTTGTGGTGATGTATGATATATCCGGTTTGTTGTGGTGGTGTATGATATATCCGGTTTGTTGTGGTGATGTATGATATATCCGGTTTGATGTGGTGGTGTATGATATACCCGGTTTGTTGTGGTGGTGTATGATATATCCGGTTTGTTGTGGTGGTGTATGATATATCCGGTTTGTTGTGGTGGTGGTGTATGATATATCCGGTTTGTTGTGGTGTATGATATATCCGGTTTGTTGTGGTGTATGATATATCCGGTTTGTTGTTGTGGTGTGTGATATATCCGGTTTGTTGTGGTGGTGTATGATATATCCGGTTTGTTGTTGTGGTGTATGATATATCCGGTTTGTTGTGGTGGTGTATGATATATATCCGGTTTGTTGTGGTGATGTATGATATATCCGGTTTGTTGTGGTGGTGTATGATATATCCGGTTTGTTGTGGTGATGTATGATATATCCGGTTTATTGTAGGGTGTAAATGTCCCATGGGATAAAACCTAAAAACTTCTTCCTGTGCTTCGAACGCAATGTCAAAGGAGACATTAGGAAGAAAAGACAACTGTTAAGATCTTCTTCATGCCATATTTCTGGCCCAGTTATTTATCAAAACCAAATATTGCACCGCAAGTGGTGCTTCTGCAATGCTGATATATAGCTGGACAACTACTATCAACACTCACTGAGCAGGTTATATTGTTGAGAAAAAAAAATACATGTATCAAAGTTTGTATTATTATGTCCTTCTCTGTCCGATCACGAACGCCAACATCACGTTGCACGTGTCACGCGTCACGTGCATTAGCACATGCCTGCGATACCCGGTGAGATGTACTTCCGTATAAGTATTGGTCTGGATGTAAAATCATTTATCTTTAATAATGAACATAACGGTATCAATTTTATCGGTTAGTTAGGTAACTTTTCGAGTTTCGTGATCGAAGACAATTAGCGGTGTAAGATATACACATGACCATTAATGTATAAGTCGATTTGTTTACAACGTTGTTAACCTGTTTTCTTTGTTTGTTGTTTACTTGGGTTTATTGCCAACATATTCTAATTAGTCAGCTGTGGACTTCCTGGTGTGTGTCTATAGAAGTATCGTACATCTATTTTTTAATGACATTCTTTGTTATCCGATAATACTTGTATCGGTAAAATTTATTTAGAATTCAATGGTGGGGGTTGTGTGATCCGTCGGTAGGGATTGGTCCAGCAACTCTCGTATTTCTCCCACCATAAGGTATTCTAGTAACAAACGTATTATTTTTTCCTTATCATAATTTTTTCAGGAGATGGAATTCATTTATATGATCTATAATGTCTCCTAAGCCATCAAATGGCTGAATGTTAATATTGTTTTTTTTTTATATAATTGTGCCTCAAATACACATTATGTATCCATAAACATAGGAATCTTAATAAAATATAATTGGTTTGATTGATTGCTTAATTACATTCTTTGTTATCCGATCATGCTCGTTATATTTTATGCGATGTTTAATTGGTGGACAGACAAACTACAAACTACTTCTACCAGGAAGGAGGCTAAACCAGGATTTATAACAGGAATTTTTTCTAATAAACGTCCTCCTGATCTCCTTGGGAGATAATTTCTTGTGCGATATGAAATTTTGCGAATTCGCTAGTCGTTGCCAGCAATGCGGTTCATATTTAAATACTCGATATTACCTGAATTGACCTTTATCTGCATGGCGAGGGTCAATGGACCCTGCAGGGACAAGTTGTCTTTTTGTTTCTGCTTGTACACCTGTAAATGAATATGCCCTTTGTATTTTGAAATCGTTTTTTATTGAGTAGGATTTGACGATTTTGCTTAGATGTTGGTATCACCTTGGTCATTTGTTATCTACAATTTGTATTTCGAATACATCAAACGTCCTATATCCAGACTTACCAATGCCCAATCCAATGTTCATGCAATACAGATGATATATTGGTAAGTAATCAAATATATCAGTAGGTATTGGGCCAACGGCACAAAACAGAATACAGACACGATAACGAAACCGTAATTGTAATAAAAACAATCGATAGAACGGAGGTCAAATACTAACAAGAATGGCAGTGAGACGTTTGAAGGTTTCAGAAGGGCAAGCGTCTTTCCACTTCGTCGACGACAACCGCCACACAAATCCAGGTCAAATCCTGGTCAAGTCATATTCTCAAAATGAGAACGAACTCTGGTAGTGACAACTGAACAACTTAATATATCAACAAGCATTGAACACGCCTGACTTCATACCGCGCAGGGAAACACAGTATGTGTTTCCATAGAAACCATTATGCCTACCATCAAACTTGTCCCTCAGTGGTCGACATCTGTCACAGTGTCGTTAGAATGGGAACTTGTCCGTGGATATCGAATCATCTCCTCTAAAAGTTTCAGCTTCAATTTTTTTTTATTGGTTTTTATGGGGTTTTTTTGGGGGGGGTTGGGTTGTTTTTTGTTATTTTTTTTTTCTTGTTTTTGTTTGTTGTTTTTTTGTTTTTTTTGTTTTTGTTTTTTGTTTTTGCTTGTTTGCGAATTCAAAGTGGGAAAATAATTAATTGCGTCCCGAAGAAATGTTATCGTCGTCCTCCTCTACCAACATGTCGCGTTGACGTTTTCGTGGGATACACAAAGTAGGTGATCCTATTTGTGCGTGTATGTATATGTTTCGGTGCTTCGAGTACGTAACGAACATGTACACATTGTGGACTAACTGGCTACGGTAATACATTAAAGATATTTGGACAGTGACAGGGTCTTTAAAACATCGTAATGACTTAATACAGTACAATGAAATAATATCAGGTTTTCTGAGTCATACACTCAATGTGCCTATACAAACAGGCAAAATTAAAAAAAAAAAAAAAAAAAAAATTAAAAAAATAAGTTCATAATAAATTTGTCTCAAGACCTATTGAGTTTTATACCCCCATACACCTCAACATAACTTTGTTCAATCCTTATATTTATATTTTTTTGATATTTTTGTATAATATCTTGTCCTTTACAAATAGGGACTTGTGCAAGTCTACCACGGAACTTACCGAAATGTGCGTCATCACTCTTCGTCTACATATGGTTATTACTTTCAGGATTTCTTTCATGAACAAACTTAATAACGAATTAAAACAAATATTATTTTTAATGGAATTTATTTCATATAAAATATGATCACTTTTAAAAAGGAATTAAAAAAAATATAGTCCAAGCTCGACAAATGTATTCCTACGCCGGACTTGATATAGTTCATTGAAAAATGACTTGAGTTAACTGTGGTAGGTTAATTGAGTCTGAATTAAGTGGAAATATAAATATTAATTAGTTAAGGTTATAGACTATTTACATATTTTGATTACTAACATTTAAAATTCGAATATTCTTGGTCGTTTGAGCATCTCATTGAACGTTGTCTGTGTCAATACTTGTGTAGTTCATGTTGCCAGAAAGGATGACAGCATTATATAATGGAATGTTAAATGGGAAACAAAAGGGAAGGGAAAATAGAAACAGAAAACAAAAGAAAACAAAAACAAAAACAATGAAGCAGAAAAATAGATACCACAAATACCCATTAACACACCTTTTGAAAATGAATATTTTTGTTATAAAGGGAAAACAAAGCTTTTCCAGCTTCGAATTCTTTACACTTAACCTTGACTCACCGACGCGACCACTTGGCCTTTACGACTGATTCGTCGATATCAAGTTCTACGTGATACATAATCCTACCGACAATAAAGTTTTGTTATTCTAAGCTAACACATGTCCATATACCTACATGTACATAGATGAAACTGAAATAATTTGCAAGGTCTCTGTTACATGCTGTGATACGCAATTCAATATATTCAGTCTCGTACAAAAACAGACCTAAGTCAACCAACAGAGGGACACAGTTTGTTCCCACGAGTATGTTAATAGTCTGCTTGAAGGTATGGCTTCCAAACTCAATCCATATTGCGGTTTTTTTTGTTTGGGGTTTTTCTCTTTTGAATTGTATCCACTGTTCCAAATTTAAAAGGTGGCTTCATTTTTTTAAAATCTCATTTGTTCTTTTTTCAAAGCCATATCGGTACAATCTATTCAATTGATTTAAGCTTTATAAGAAAAGAGAGAAAAAACAGATCGAGCAGTTTTAGCAATATCAGTATTACATAAGGTCAACAAATACCTTAACCAACTTGTGCGTCTCGTTCCAAACTTTGGTAGTATTGTAAGGGGAACTTAAAAAGCTGACATTGGTATTCAATACCATTCTGACTGACAGACGTTTTCGGTGTTTTTAACAAGACCATTATTAATCGTACATGCTGTAGTGATTTATAAGGACAACGTGGAGGTATCCATTTCACTTCCTTGTTCAGCGTACAGTAAGATCAGCGTTGCAAGGTTTGTAGGACACATCAGTTAATAACAAATTTAAATATTCCTTTCTGCACTGTCGACCTTCGTCTCTACTGCAGGAGTCACCGGTATGGGGGCATTATCACTACTCAATTTGTAATAACGACCCAATTTGTAATAAAAATGTCAAAGTCTTTTTTTTTTACAGAATGAATTGTCATCAGATGGAAAGATAATCATTATTCTGTACATATTTTAACCTAATTCTATTTGAAAAATACTTATTTATTACTTATTATGACTTTTGAAAAGTCATTACAAATTGCGTCGAGTTGCATGTGCACATCAACGCAATTTGTAATAAAACAATCGAAGTATTGTTTACATGATGAATTGCCTTCAGATGGAAAGATAATCTTCACTTTGTACATTTTCAACCTTATTCTATTTTTTCTTGTAATGACGTTTGAAAAGTTTTAACAAATTGTGTCGAGTTGCATGGTCACATCAACGCAATTTTACCAGATATATTGTCACCAGATGGAAAGGACATATGATAATCTTCATTCTGTATATGTTCTCGTACACAAATAGTCTTATAACCAAATTCTCTTTACTTCCATAATATTATAGAAGTAATAGGTATTAAGGGTGGATTATCACCTAAAACTTTGAGTTTTTACTGTGTTTATCGCGGTTTGTAGACAACTCAGAAATCTTCTTATTGCTAATAACAGGACGAATGTCAACTGTCTGCAACGGAAATGGAAGTCAGAACTGTTTTTTAGGAACTTTGGTTTTGCACTAGCTGCTATGGGACAATTAGTATATATACCGTCCATGACCGCACGTGCAGTTAGATGAATACAGTGTCTGGCTAGCGTGACGTCTGTCTCCTTGGACACAGGGGCACAGGCTCTCGTTCATTGGCATTAGCTGGCCATGGTACAGCCCGAAATACGGGGGTGTAGACTGCGCATGTCTGGACAGGTGTAAATATGGGATGACAAATGTGTATATTAGGTTTAGGGCATGCCTAGCACATTTTTCTAGTTATTATTATTCTTCAAATATAAGTGTAATGGTAAAATTAGAGTGAATTCATTATAGTTGAATCTCTGAACTCTTGACAGCACTTGTAGGTATCATTTTGTCACGTGACTCTCCGGGGGGGGGGGGATACGGTCTTCAGTTAGAAAAGGTATGGGACCAGTTGGGGTAAAAATAAGTAAACGTATATATTATATATATATAATTTAAAGTTTCTAATGTCTCGTGACGTTACTTTATTTAGGTAAAGGACCGTAATTAACCCTTAATAATTAAACAATATTTTAGTACCCGGCGCCATAGCAGGGTTTATTTTGTACATGTATGGATTGCTTCCCTTGATATGGTTAACGAGTTGAGGTTGGGTATATTAGCTATGTCTTTCGATGGATGTTACGGAAGTTTATTTATAGACTAGTTTAGATTATTTGTTACTCCTTTTTACAGTATTTGATTGGATCATATTTATTGATTACCATTTCCTTCTCGATTTTTGCTATCAAATTTACTAGTTTTTATAGGATTTGCCGCTTATTTTACATGTCGTAAGTTTTGGGAATTTTATAATGTTAAATCTCATCCAGTGCCTTTCCCCTTATTGTGCTCAGAGACATATATACAGTATATATGTCTCTGTTGTGCTGTACCATTTAAACGTGTTTTGTTAATAAATTATTAAACTTATTTTAATCTTCCGGTTGTGCTTTCCAAAGTGTCCAGTCGGGATCTGAAACAGCATGGCAAGGGGAAGTAATGAGGGATGGATGAAAAACTATATGCCATCTTATGTACCGCTATATATGGAAGCACCACTCATTCTCTGGACAGAATATGTATAATTGTGAGTTTTATTAATGGTGGTTTGCATTGGCTTGTGTTATCTATATAAAACTACTATTTGATGATTTTTTTTTTTTTTTTTTGCCTTATTGAGTTAGCTTTCCCCTTATTGGAAAACAACCTCGCTTGTGCCAAATAGAAATATCAAAACTGGACAGAATATGGATGATTGTGAGTTTTATGGATGGTGACTGATGATGATGATGATGATGATGATGATGATGATGATGATGATGATGATGATGATGATATGATGGTGATGATGAGTACTGACGACGACGACGACGATGATGATGATGATGATGATCGTTAAATGATGATGACGGTAGTGTGAGGGATGTTATATTACAATTATTGATTGTTAATTATGATATATGTGTTTGGAATTTTTTTTTTTTTAAAGGGGGGAGGGGGGACAGAATAGATGCATGATTGCAATTAAATGATGTTGTATAATGCCCATAGAAGATACAAGTCTCCCGTCGGTGCCTCTTGTTTTGCTTGACTGACACGCCCTGTGCTATCTGATTGGCTAAAGTTGATTCGACGTCATCGGCGTCATCTTGTTGGCTTTACCATTTGTATCCATTACTGGAACCAACAACGGACAGCACAGGACCTGCCGCTTAACAGCAAAATGAACTCCATCATATCTACATATATCTGTAAGTATAGACAATTCTATTAGCATTTTTTTTTTCAATGAACTGCATTTACCGGTAGCGTACAGGTTATAAAATGACATATGATTATATTGCACTACGTCTTAAACTTGTATTCAAAACTGTTAACATTTTAAAATTTTTTAGACAATCTGAAAACCATTGCCACTTTTTATCATTAATACATAAATGATTGTGAAACCTTTTTATCCAGCATCTATTGGCGCGACCCTTATAACCAATTCTGTGTCGGTAATAAAATGGGTTCCCCATAAAATGACATTTGAAAATCGCTTTAATACTGGTCAGTGATTTAGTCACGGCACGGTGAACATACCATTCTTTTTGTTTGCCTAAAATCACTCATGCATGCCTGGTACTATTTGAATCAATAGGGGCTAAATTATCTGAACACAGGTAAACGTTCTTTATTTCACACCTGATTACTTTTCACATCAATCGGAACCCCTCGTCATTTTCTCCGAAACTAGACCGCAGACGGAGGCGAGGTGTTCCGATTGTTTTCACATCTGAGTACTCGTCGATAAATCCAGAGTGCAACTGTTTGGAAGCTCCGAATGGAATTTTCCGATTTTATAAAGGACATTTCTTTAATACAGTTTAGGGCGAATCTAAAACAGGGCGAAATTGTTTTTTTGTTTTTTGTTTTGGTTGCTCAATGGCGAAAATAACATTTGGCGAACATTACCAGGTACCGTATACAGTAATGACTATTGCCTAACACCGCATGCCTTCCAGGTACTCAAACAACGTTAGGGGATAACACGGGGCCCGTCGGCGGGAAGCTTATGACGGGCGCCATATAACAGTTTGCGTCAGCACACAAAAAAACAGACTTTTGGTTTGGTTTATTTTGTTTAACGTCCTACACTATTAACGCCCATGGTCATTTAAGGACGTGCCAGATTTTGGAGGTGGAGGAAATCCGGAGAACCCAGAGAAAACCACCGGTCTATGGTCAGTACCAGGCAACTGCCCCACGTGGGTTTCGAACTCGCGACCCAGAGGTGGATGGCTACCTAGTTGAAGTAGTACCTTGGGCCGTTTTTACTGGTTGGACCAGAGTTGTTTGTCTATGAAATATGGACGCACCGACGGACCTGGTGATTTTTTGTTGTTTTCAGACGAGCTTTGACAAAGACTCTAAAGGCCTGTATTAATATCTGTACTGTATGTCCGTCAAGATATATACCTGAAATATTACATTAAAAAACAAACGAACTGGTTCTTCCGCAAAAGCGAACATGCCCTTGGTGTCAGGTTGTTTGACGTAACTGTCGTTTTTTTTTCCATTATAGTGTTGACAATTCAAAATAACGCGACGGGCATTCCTAGTTCCAAAACAATAGTCACATTTTTACCGATAGCATGTGTCGTTCGATAATATGTACATTTTTTTGTCATTATTTCCACGTAAGGTCATATTTGACAGGCATATTTGTGCTAAATATAGAACGTGGATGCATGAACACATCATACATTACTGGGATTACTGAAATGGAGTGATTGGAATTTTCGTTTTTTTTTTTTTTTTTTAAATTACATAACATTACCCACAGACTTATATCTAATATAAAAATACTTTATTTCCTAAGATTTACCGATCTCCGCTTTTAGCTTCACATTAAAATCTATTTTATTTATTAATTTAATTTCTGTGTCAACCTGGTAAAGCCATTTTCACCTATTGCAATACTAGTGTATCATTACAGATGTCAGATATTTTTAAAACGTATGAGGCTTCCACTTGGGCATCTGATACGGATCTACAGGTGTACATGTACAAATCGTCTGAAATACCAAACGCACGATTTTTGTAATTCGTAACATACAAGTACGGGCAAAATTTAATTCATTTGCCTGTCACAAAACCTTCCTATCATTATCGTCGACACATCGTTACATGGTTAATACTAAATGTCGAATGGTCATAAAATATTTTGACTTTATGTTGCAGTTGTCTCCCTTGCCATTGCTGCCGTTCAGTGCCAGCAATTTCAGCGAGCGCCGATGTGTCCCGAGTTTCTGTCTCGTTACGAAAGCGAGAATTTGGTCATAACTCTTGACGACGAGTGTGACATGTGAGTTAACCAAGTTTGATGGAAATTAAAATATACCAAAAGTAAATAAAAAAAAGAAGTTTCTGCTCATCCCCTACCGATGATGTGTATTGTAGATGTGGTTTTAGCTCGCCTCTCTAAGAGAGAGGAAGCTTATGTTTGTCACCTCGGTGCGGCATCAGCGCTGGTTTTGGAAAAAGTGTTGCAAGGCATCAGTAAAGTCCATTGTAGTTGCACCAGGGTTCTGATATTTGGTTTGAGGGTTGCTTTTTGGGGGTTAACAATTATTTTCTGGAGTCCATCATGTTTCATAATATTGACAATTTCAACGCTTTCTGCAATGCAAAATCTAACTTAAACTATAGTTTACTTTTTTATTTCAATATGTATTTGTTAAGATATCGGTATACATTTATTTCATTATAGATTCTTTCTCTGAAACGTGAAATGATCAAATATCGACAGATATCAATTTCTTTTACCTTTACATTCGTCCCTGACATGTGCAAAATATATCGGATATAATCAATCACATTATTGTACAAAATACAAATCGAAAATAAATGTCTTTTAACGAAATCTTTATTTCATTGAAATAATGAAACATATTCGTTCCATTGTAAATCCAGGGTCGTTGGTACACAATACGTTACCAGGCACAGTGATTCGAATGTTAATGTGCCAAACACCGGAAGTGACGTATTTACACCTGCGAGGTAAGTTAACATAATTAAACCAAAAACAGTTTTTTTTTCAATTAAGTTGAAATACCTTTTTCTTAGTGAATTTAACAAAAAATAATCTTCTGACATTTCAAAATGTTGTTTTTAAGTGTGCTTTCAGCAAACAAAACGATCAAATTTATCGTAAAGGCAAGTAATCCTGAAATTATTTTGTTTTTTGTATTCTGTAAAACAGAGGATTCTACCTCCCGGTTGTGACATATAGAAGGCCCGAAAACTTGACATCAACCGACCGCGTGTGTCCGCCATACACTGTTCGATATCTGGGACCCCGTGTCGTTGTAGATACTGTCCCCAATACTTGTCAAAAGTAAGTATGCTGGTACCGCAAAGCACTATGGGAGGGATGGACTACATCGGTCAATTCCGTCAAGCTTGATTCCGGGTCTTGACGGAATCGACCGAGATTTCACGAGGGTCAAATTACTTAAATATTGATTTAACAGTTTGGAGATGGGGAGATGTGAAATTTTAATAATTGTTCAGAAATTATTTGTTTACTTCATTCTTCTCTCAGTGGGTTAGAAAGTGCTCTTCGTTGATGTTTCTGTCGTAACGTACAGCTTTTCATCAGAAGAAATTGTAATATTAACAAAACAATCAAATAACGTCAGTCATTCAATTATATTTGTATTTCATTATGAAGAAGTAATCCCAATCGACATGTTAGCTTCATATACATATATTGTCAATCCCTGAGATTTTCCTTGTGTTGCTTGATAGCCTGATTTTCCTCTGGTCAGGGTCAGAGGAAACTCGGGCTAGTTGTTTATTTCCGAGATTTTCCGTTCGTCCATCAAATGACGGAAAAGCTGGAGAAGTCCATTTTGTACTAAAGTAATTTTTTTCTCACAGGGTGATTGGAATAAAGACTTTCCAGTCCACGATATCAGGAAACGGATCCCAGGGACCTCTAGGCATGATGTGAGTAGGACTAGTCTGTTTGACTTACGAAAGAACGAGGAAATAATAGACATTCAATATATGGACGTTTATCAAAAAATCAATTGCCACAAACAGAAATGGGAGTTTGATCCGGATAATATAAGTTTGTCATAAGGCACAGTATTAATATTAAGATTTTTTTTAAATTGGGCTACAATGTGATATTTTCCCCGGTTTACTAATAATACTGACAATACTACTGAAAACATTGAGATGTAATTGGCAAAAATCGTCCGGATCTATCAGTTCGATACGTATTTCTTGTGAAGATATCTCTTGATCCACTATTTATTAAGACTTGTCTCTCTTCGTCCGTCACAAGGAAAATAAAGTTGAATATCGTCTTATTTCAGGGTGGTAGCGAGAGCGGTGTTTGAAAATCTGGAAGAATTGCTGTAAAGAGACGAACGGACAGATGGTACATACCACGGACAGATGGACAGACATGGTTCCTGGTAAACAGCAGCAAGGAGATTATTCATCATGAACGCGAGAAATCTGATGTGTGAAATTCATTGTAGAATTTCATTTATTTTTGATAAATTTTGTTTATTATCATTGCTTTTGAGTCCTTATTTGCTTTTTATTTTCAACAAAATATACATTAAAGTATAACTCTCAAACATAAACTACGGTAAACCACAATCCCTTCCCACGGGGTTGTGACATTCACAGTTTTGAAAAAGCATACTGTTCTGGGGTTAAACATTTGCGAAGGTGAACAAATTTCGAAAGTAATCCCGACTTTAGATTTGACGTCGAAACGGTTTAATCCAAAATTAGTTATCTAACGTCATTTTATAAATAATGAATACAAACAATGTCTATACATTTTCTGATGTAACATTAGTTCCAGCCTCCAATGAAACTTTCCAAAATCTTCTCTCAAGAGAAGTTACATGTAAGCTTTGAGGTGGAACGTCGACGCCATGGGGACACCCAGCTATACTTTGCTGACCTCGCTCAAACTGTACAGGGTCCAGATAAAGTCTTTTATTATTTTAGGAGGCAGAGTTCCAATATCGGCGCCATTTTGTCCGCAACTGAAGAATTCATTGCTTTGACTAATAACAATATATCTTTGATAAATTGACGCCTCTTTACATTATGTCCAACAAATTTAAATATTCTCTGGCACTCTAACGTAAGAAAATTTGTAAACCACACGACGGAATACACACCTTACATGTATATGGCTGATCTAGACCAATAGTCAAACATAGCAAGCAGTGAAGTATTCGATGATGATCCCTGGGAGCTGGATAACATATCTGATTAACAAGTAAAATTTCTGAAGTTATAATAAAATTATACAATAATGTCTTATGATGTAGCTCATATATACACAATGACCTCAAAATATACCCTAGGTATATTTATAGTCCGGTCTGAGGATTTAACCGGAGTATTTGTGGACAGTTGGTGCTAACACTGCGCATGACGAACCATCTTGTCTTGTTTTTAGTGCTTTCTCTCCGTTCCATTCAGATGAATCCCCGGAGAACCTGTATTTTGCTTAAAAGCCATCCTGGTAGATCATTATTCCCATATTTGGAGGATGGAGTAAAATCACAAACAAGTCGGTCACCATTGGCAACTAAAATATTCACTGCCTAAAAAACCTTAAGACATTGCAGCTACAGTTCCTTAGAGCCTAGTGTTAAAATAATGGCCGCTAGTCGGTCAATACGATATTAATAAAAGAGAGTGGTTTTATGGATTAAAAACTGCTAGGGACAGATGCTAAAATTCATCAAAGTGAGTCGCTAGAAAAGGTGTTAAAAGCTACTGGCAGATGTCACAGTATATCAGCTTAAGTTTGTATACCTGGAACATGACCTGTTGTTCTTTATAGTTCTGTAATTATATAATGTTCTACCTCCTCCGAGCGGTAACATAACGACCTCTGTCTCCACTATATACTCCATACTCCTTTGTCCCAACTATATATATACAATCCAGTCATCTCTTATTAGCTTTCATCTAGGAAGCACCTGTTCCGATGAAAAAGGAACAAAAGTGATTATTTGGAAGTAGTCCAGAAAGTACATTATGGTGCCAAAAATCTTCGTAATTTTCATGACGTCAAAACTAAATAACATGACGTCTGAGGGTTTTTCCTTCTTTAAGCGTCCATTACTCGGTAAGTATGTACATATATGCAACCCATCTAATATATGCTTTCATTTGTAATGAACCCCTGTGGTCTATTCGAGCACCAAGAGATATTTGACGAAAAAAAACAACTCACAGTTGAAAAAGTCGACGTTTACTAATTCTAATCTAAATCTTCGATTTTAAAATGCTTTTTCAAATGACGTTTTGTCTTTCAAAAAATTCGCGGTGTTCGAGTATAAAAAAATCATGATAATTAAGGGTTAACTGTAATATTTTTTTACGTTATTGAGCAAGAACACAAAAAACTGGGGTGTACTCTGAATAAACCCCGAAGCGGTTTATGAAAAGAGTACACCCCAGTTTTTTGTGTTATTGCTCAATAACGTAAAAACATATTACAGTTAACCCTTATAATTTAATTAACAACGGTAAGAAACATTTTCATTAAGTTTAACATATTTATTTTGCTCCAAATATTTAAAAACACATCGATAAATACAAAATCCCGTGAACAACGATTACTCCGCTGACGTCACAGTCATTATTTATGTTATGAGATGATAACATAATTTTTTGAGCCAATGAAAATGCTTGTTACAAGCAAAATTAAAGTATTAATCTAAACTAGCATTTTTAATTCCTTGTGCTATTTAAATAATTTTAAATTCCGCGGGTTTTACACATCCCTAAGGATAAGCGCTTGCGTGATGAAGATTCCAAGCATGTGTTTGACACCGATTGTTTACCTATTGCATGCATGAAAATAGGCAGGTGTTTGCTGCTATTGCGAACGAAATAACAGTTTCTGCACACCCGTTCGCTCTCTTATGATGCACATATATCTAAAACACAACATAACATAACCAGGATGGGTGAGTAGGCCATGACAACCGCCCTTCATTCGTACAAATCATAATGATCATGCAGTCGCCGATACCAGGGCTGTGTCAGTGTCTGCAGTGACCTTATCATCATACATATCACTGCTTCATTAGGCCTACTTTTGTAACTTTGGCCCACATGTCGAGTATATTGCCCTTTTCATTGCTATGAATTCAAATATTGGTAATTGAAATAAACGTTTGCAAATGTAGTTTGAACTTTAAATAAACCCATGATTTGGTTAACCCAAAAGTAACGTTATTCAACAAAATATATCCACTCACTGTCGACTTTGATGCCAAGACTCTACTGTGACCGTAAGTGGCCCTAATTGACCCTTCCTGGCCGTAATGTTTACTGTGTTTCACCATACTAATTGTAGACTAGCCCTATCATCTTACTGTCCAGTCATTGTTGAAGCTGTTCTCAGTATTGTTTCAAAAATCTTTGTGAAATCTTTATAGGCATATAGTCATTAGTCTGCTTAAAAATTACATAATATCTAATAATTTACCATTAACTATCAGGAAGTCATACTCAACTCTTGTCTAATCTATCTAACTGACTTTATCAAATCACAAATATAAAAGGTTTAATACTTTAATGGTATGGTTCTATTTGACCTATAAAAAGCTTTTGATTTGTCAATCACTCTCCATCCTATGTGAAAACTTTATGGAGTTAGCTCCCCAATGGTAAATGTGCAATATGGGGTCCCCCAATGTGGTTTACTGGATCCACTTCTACATGTATTTCTAATTGATGTCAATGATATGAGAATTAGCATAGACAACAGAATTATGCAACCTTTTTTTATATGCAGATAACTTACTGCCATTATTTTTCAAACAAAGAGTCACAATTTCTTCACTATTTCTTCTTTACTGTCTATACTGTTTTGTAGTCTTGTCACAATGGGCTAGTTGACAACAAATGATCTTTTCACCTTAGCAAAACTGAAACTATCCGTTTTGGCCCCAAGAGAAAATTAATCAAAATTTCAGAAGATATTTTCAAAATCTCCTGTTTTGAACATGTTGTTGGTTCACAAATTTCATTTAATTACTTTGGGGTTGTACTAGATAATATTCAGTGTGAAGAATCATTTGTCTTGATATCATTCGGTAGAATTAATCAAATATTAAAATTTCTATATCGGAACAGCAGTTGTCTTCCTAAAATCATGAAATCCCTATATGTTCTACTCTAATCCAGTGCCACTTTGACTTCCTTTGTACATACTAGTATGAAGGAGTATCAAAATCTGAAATACCAATTACAAATTAAGCAAAACAAAATGGTTTGATTTATACTAAATCTCTACCATCATACTTGCATATATCTTACACTTAGTCATGAAATCTGTGATAGATGTTTACTTCTTTACCATGCTTTTACCTAACTAATTATTATTATTATTATCAATAGAATATTAACATTATAAATGGAATTGAGCTTTATAATCTTGGTCTCATGGGTATGTCTGATTCTACACTTTGTTTCAAACAAGTGGGAGATAAATAGAGGTTACACAACAAGTGGTTGTTGGATATGGAATTTATTTCACACTCGTAAGTTATTTTTTAAAAGTTACAAAGGACACGAGCTTTAGCGAGTGTCTTTTGCAACTTTTAAAAAATAACTTACGAGTGTGAAATAAATTCCATATCCAACAATTTCGAGTCGTGTGACCTGTTTCTACCACAATAATATCGGCTTGAATCAAAGTGAAACGTGGCCAAGTATAATTTCGCGTATGCAAATAAAGTGTACCGGTGACGTCCGGGACCTGGTGATGTGACGTCATTAGATTATTGATGACGTCAATAACAATTGCAGCTTGGGTCAAAGTTCACCGTGTTAGCCAATCAAAATGCGTACAGAGTTTATACCATGTGTGGTATAAACAGATTGTTAATCAACAGCTGTAATGATTAACTGATGGTCCGAGAGTTGAATAACACAGGGTATTGTGGTAGAATCAAGCATTAGAACTCAGCTGAGAGATTGTTAACCCCAAAAACAAAAAAAGGTCACTGGCTGGTGACCGATGTACTAACATGGCACAATGATCAACACTACAATCAAGTTCTAATTGTATCCCGTACCCTGTATCCTGCTTGTGCTGTGCATCAAACTAGCGACCACTCGCTATGGTTGACCAATCTTCTCTAAGCTGATTTTTCTTCTTCAGAGGCTGGTAACAGTGCATTGGTAAACTGGTCAATTGCCAGAGAGGTTATTATGTTATTAATTAGTTATTTAAATGCAAATGAGTCTCTTATGTTTATTTAGTATCTTTAGAGATATTTGAACATTTCCAAGGCCAAATATTATGACCCTGTCTTAATTATCTAGTGGTTGATTTATGTAAACTAATTACACATATCAGAATTATCAATGAATATTGAACTTAATTACACCTTGGAAATGGAATGGATAGCTTAGATGTTTATCAACAAAGTATTTGTAGTTTAGTAGGAAGGAGTAATGAAAAATATCCTGTATGTGCTGGGCTTCGAGCTAGCGACCTCTTGCTCTCAAGGCAGACATCCTTCCATTTATAGGCTAAAGGGAGATTTCCACTAGTCTGAGCTAGTAAGGTAACCTTATACTCTCTACTTTTACACTACTACCTTCTTCACAAAGTCTTTGTCCCCAAAGACAACCACAACCGAGGTTCTATAGTTCCGAGGAAGCCTCTCAATCTCCTATAGCTTTTTTCTTGGAGAGGTCGGTGCCACCAAATCTGTAATAGGAAGGAGTAATGAAAAATACCCTGCTTGTGCCGGGCTTTGAACAAGCGATCTTTTAATTTGTTCTCAAGACAAATATCCTATACCACATGGATAAAGAGAAATTCCGGCCAGTCTGAGCTTGTAAGGTGACCTTATATCTGTATACACTTTTACAGTAGTAATGATAATTTCAAATAGAAAATCAACAATTTAACACAAGTAATATCATGGTATATGATATATACCATACATAAGTCATACTTCCCTTCTGGTAGCCAGAAACAAAATCGTTTTCCATCCTGACTGGTATTTCTGTTTTTTTTTCATTCACTTTGAAGGTGGGTTTGGGTTGTCCACTGTTCTAAATTCTGAAGCACTGTACATAAAATCAAAATTGTGTACTGAACCTCAGCTAAAAATAAAAACAAAGGTAACCAGTGATTTGAATAAAAAGACACTTATGTATATATATATATAGATATTGAAGTTTTCAACAAGGAATGACAGAAATGTACACACTTACCCAATGTTTCACAGACATCTTACTGGTATGTAGATACTCTATAGGTATATATTTGATTATGCATCCACATGAATGAGTTAAGGTCAGTGTTACCTGGGCATCGACATAATTAAATACCAACTCATTTGTGTAGAGTCACCACCAAGTCTGATTCATTTCATTCTGGTTTTATAACTTACATACCATCTGTTAGTTATTGAAGATACCATTAACACTAACTTCGAGATATATATAATTTTCCCTGTTAATTTTAAATGATTAATCTTATAGAAATGGTATACTTTTAGTTTAAATCAATATCTAACAAAATGTCAATTTCCTATGATATCAAAGACAAAAAGAAATTAAGATCCACTAATACATGTTATGATATATCAATGCTAAATCAGAAATGATGGATTTAAGGAAAACTTTTTGATACAGATCAGTATCAGATCGCTCAGCATTAAGATCCCCGAGGTGGCCGAGTGGTTAAGGTGTCCCGACACTTTATCACTAGCCCTCCACCTCTGGGTTGCGAGTTCAAAACCTACGTTGGGCAGTTGCCAGGTACTGACTGTAGGCCGGTGGTTTTTCTCCGGGTACTCCGGCTTTCCTCCACCTCCAAAACCTGGCACGTCCTTAAATGACCCTGGCTATTAATAGGACGTTAAACAAAAACAAACCAAAAGCATTAAGATCCCATTTGTCTGTCAACTTAAAGTTAGGTTCAATGGATTTTCACTCAAAGCTTTGTGTTAATACAAGCTATTAAAGTAACTTGCAGTATAAGTAATAAAATTTATGCACATGTTTTTATTTCCTACTCACGAATAAAATACAAAATGTATTCAAAAAATCTTGATCTAAAGTAGGGGGTGGGTTCATTACAGAACTCTGAAATAGCATTTATTAACATCTTTACAGAACTGCTGAACACATGAGTGTGCCGATTAGCAGGCATGTGGTAATTGTTGGATTGAGTAGCGATGTTTACTACACTGAGAAACGGATTTAAATATGCATGGACATGTATCTGTACGATTAATATTATACCAATACCCTCATTCTAGGTCTGTATTAGAATCAAGTTGTTATAATTATGGTGTACTATTTTTATGAAAAGGCCGATTCGTAGTAAATTTGTGTTGTGTTGAATGTATTATGTTAAATGATTATGAAAAATGCTCAAATTACTATATGTACCATATTGGTTATGAATTTTACTGTTCTAAAAATTGGCAAAAGAGTATACAGTGTATAAATCTTCTGGAAACAGGAGAATGTTCACAGAAATCACTAAAAACTTAGACAAAAACCAATATACTGTTAAGAACTTAAAATCAGAAAACAATTAGAAAGGAGAAAAAACAAGATAGATGATTATTCTGCTTCTTGTGACATTAGTCACTGTTGTAATATTTATGGCAAGGTTAGTTCAGTCGTTTGTTTAGTTCAGTTGTATGTTTAGTTCAGTTGTATGTTTAGTTCAGTCCTTTGTTTAGTTCAATCCTTTGTTTAGTTTGGTCTTTTGTTCAGTTTGGTCCTTTGTTTAGTTCAATCCTTTGTTTAGTTTGGTCCTTTGTTTAGTTCAGTCCTTTGTTTAGTTCAGTTGTATGTTTAGTTCAGTCCTTTGTTTAGTTCAATCCTTTGTTTAGTTTGGTCCTTTGTTTAGTTTGGTCCTTTGTTTAGTTCAGTCGTTTGTTTAATTCAATCCTTTGTTTAGTTTGGTCCATTGTTTAGTTCAGTCCTTTGTTTAGTTTGGTCTTTTGTTCAGTTTGGTCCTTTGTTTAGTTCAGTCCTTTGTATAGTTCAATCCTTTGTTTAGTTTGGTCCTTTGTTTAGTTAAGTCCTTTGTTTAGTTCAATCCTTTGTTTAGTTTGGTCCTTTGTTTAGTTAAGTCCTTTGTTTAGTTAAGTCCTTTGTTTAGTTTGGTCCTTTGTTTAGTTTGGTCCTTTGTTTAGTTTGGTCCTTTGTTTAGTTCAGTCCTTTGTTTAGTTCAGACCTTTGTTTAGTTCAGTCCTTTGTTTAGTTCAATCCTTTGTTTAGTTCAGTCCTTTGTTTAGTTCAGTCCTTTGTTTAGTTCAATCCTTTGTTTAGTTTGGTCCTTTGTTTAGTTAAGTCCTTTGCTTAGTTTGGTCCTTTGTTTAGTTTGGTCCTTTGTTTAGTTTGGTCCTTTGTTTAGTTTGGTCCTTTGTTTAGTTCAGTCCTTTGTTTATTTAAGTCCATGTTTTAGTTCGGTTATTTATTTAGTTCAAACCTTTTTTAGTTTAGACCTCTGTTTAGTTTGGTCCTTATTTAGCTAAGGGTTGGTTGTTAGGTTGATATTTTAATAACATGTACACGATGTAACCATAGTAACTTATGTTGTTTTTATGTGTGAAATATCTTGCCCACTTTTGGTTTGGGTTGATCTGTGAACCAAATTTTCTAAGGTTGGCCTTATAAAAATCTCTCCAAGGGTAGTCTATTCTGATGGACGTAGCTTGCATTTGAGCACGTAGGCAAAACAATTGTGTGAAGTAAAAATACGAAGCATTGTATTGATATTTGTGTACTGGTAGTAAGTGAAGTATGCCTTCCAAAAATAAAGTGGAGGAGGAAACCAGTCTATTGAAAAGTGAGAGTAGCATTGACGAGTATGGTGATAATGGCTTTACCTGTACAACAGGGTATAAACAGGATTACTATACCTGGCGGAGAGATCAGATAGGTGAGAGGGGATTTATTGTGAATTATATAAACCTTTATGTAATATTTACTGATTACATGTACATATATAGAAATATTCTTTTGTTGTCAGGTCACAATGATATTTAGAGAAACAAAGGTACTTTCAACAAAAGAGTAGTTAAATCTCAAGATTAATAATTAGAAAATTTTGAATGGAATAACTTTATTTCCTGAAAAACTCTTTCAAACAAAACATTTTAATTTGTGGCTGGACAAAGGCTGTTGTTTTATTTGTGATGAAGAACAAAGGTTAGAGTTTGGTTTGTGATGAAGGTCAACTTAAAGGTTACAGCTTGGTTTGTGGTGAAGGTCTAAGGTCACAGTTTGTGATGAAGGTCAAAGTTTACTGTTTTGTTTGTGGTATAAAGGTCAAAAGTTTCAGTATGGATTGTGATGAAGGTTAAAGGTTACTTTTGTGACTTTTTAGCATTTCCCTGACAAAAAACTTTGGTTGTAACATAATGTATATTTATAATAATAATCTTATGTTTTTAGCCAAGGAGAAATTGGAAGCAAAGACGCGATGGTTTGTTTACATCAGCCACTTCCTGTCCGCCTGGGTTCGTATAAATAAATAATTAGTTCAATTCATGCTTGATGATGTAGATTGTGTTACATGTTCCAACTGGTGATGTAATCATTTCAAAAATACTCTAACATATTTCTTTATGCCCTTATCAAAAACACTTCAGAAATAACACATTGTTGTAATATTTATGTGAAGGTTTGAAGTCACACCCCTTGTAACTTATAATTATCTACTTCATGTAGATTTGATCTTTTGGAACCAACTTTGAACATACACATGCACTGTATATAAGTTTATACTTACCAACCCTCCCAATGATGTGGACAATAAGTTTTAGTCATAAATTATCAGGTACCAGGTAGGTATATTCCCAAATATCAAGAACTTAATTTTTTTTGAATTTCAAAAATTTAAAACATTGTCCGTAATTTTCACTTAAATTAAATTTGTAAATCTTAGGATTTTGACATGAAATATCTTCTATGTCAAGATTTGCTGAAATGAAAACGTACACACAATTCCAAAAGTAGATTGAATGGATATTAACAAACTGTTCATTGAAAAAAAATCTTTGTCTTTGAATTTAAATCTGATCTGACAACATATCAGTCTAGAGATGACAAACCTGTTGTTGTAAAGCAGGGATGTATAACAATGTTATTTATATACAGTGAAACAATCATGATTTAAATTACAAACATGGTTACATAGGTAACATTGACCTTTGACCTTTTCCAGGGCGACAGGATGTGGTCCTTTGGAGTCGGAATTTTCCTTGTTCAGTTGGAGCCAATATCCCTCAGACTGGTTGCTGTCTACGGATTCGCTAATGGCGGTGCCATCTTGTTACTGGGAGCCATCGTTGGCGACTGGGTCGACAAGACAGCCAGACTTTCTGGTAATATGATCAACTGCATGTGTGTTATAGATTGTGTATGTTAAAGTGGAGAGTTTGAGGTCACCTTAAGATCTCTGGCGGTGGGAATAAGTGGAGAATTTCAGGTCACCATACTATCTCAGACTGGTGGGAATAAGCAGAGAGTTTGAGGTCACTTTACTATCTCAGACCGGTGAGAATAAGTGGAGAGTTTGAGGTCACCTTACGATCTCAGACTGGTGAGAATAAGTGGAGAGTTTGAGGTCAACTTACAAGCTCAGACTGGTGAGAATAAGTTGAGAGTTTGAGGTCAACTTACAAGCTCAGACTGGTGGGAATAAGTGGAGAGTTTGAGGTCACTTTACTATCTCAGACCGGTGAGAATAAGTGGAGAGTTTGAGGTCACCTTACGATCTCAGACTGGTGAGAATAAGTGGAGAGTTTGAGGTCAACTTACAAGCTCAGACTGGTGAGAATAAGTTGAGAGTTTGAGGTCAACTTACAAGCTCAGACTGGTGGGAATAAGTGGAGAGTTTGAGGTCACCTTACTAACTCAGACAGGTGAGAATAAGTAGAGAGTTTGAGGTCAACTTACTATCTCAGACTGGTGGGAATAAGTGGAGAGTTTGAGGTCACCTTACTATCTCAGACTGGTGAGAATAAGTGGAGAGTTTGAGGTCACTTTACTATCTCAGACTGGTGAGAATAAGTGGAGAGTTTGAGGTCACTTTACTAGCTCAGACTGGTGGGAATAAGTGGAGAGTTTGAGGTCACCATACTTTCTCAGACTGGTGGGAATAAGTGAAGAGTATGAGGTCACTTTATTTGCTTAGTCTGGTGGTAATAAGTGGGAGTTTTAGTTCACCTCACTAGCTTGACAGCACATTTCTATTCATAGTTTATCTCTGAGTACAGAAGCCAACATTTCTGAAATTTCACATGGTGATACAATGTCATATGCAGTTAGGGGTCTTAAAAGTGATTAAGGTCAAGGTCACTGTTACTAAAATAGAATTAGGAATATACTGTTAAAAATGCATGATAGAAGAGTGGATATCCTAAAATTTCTCATGATAATACAATGTGGTAAGAAGATTTGCAGTCTATTACATTTGGGTGGTCATCGTGCTTGACCACTAATAAAAAAAAAATATATGTGTACAAGACATATCTCATGAACCTCTTAACCTATGTACACAAAATGACCAGAATATAGACACACCCATCCTATATATGTATATTTTGAGTTCGACAACTCTAGTATTTTAAACATCTTTGTTATGTGTTTTGTTTCCATAGCCGCGAAGTGGACGTTAGTGATACAGAACCTGAGTGTGTGTCTGTGTTCCATCCTGGTGTACTTCGTATTCCAGTATCATGACGAGATTAAGGAGGTGTGGCCCCAACAGGGATTGGCCGACCTGTCCTATGCTGTCATCATCATCATCTCGATTATAGGAAACCTGGCAAGCGAGGGGCGCAAAATAGCAGTGGAGCGCGACTGGATTGTTGTTATTTGTGGACGAGACAAAGACTTGCTAGCAAGTATGAAAAATTTAATCTGATTATACATTTGTTTTGGTTTTGTAAAACTTTTATATGGTTAGTATCTTAATTTCAAGATAATACTGCTAGTAGGTTAAATTGATATCAGAATTTCTAAAAAATTAAATATCTTTAGATATAGGTCCAACTTTTTGTCAACTCTAGAATTCAAATATAACCAAATCTACTTTAATCTCCAAATAGAAATTCGTCCATGCGTGGACATAAGTGTCACAGTGAGCCATTTCCCTTCTATACCATCATACCAAACATACACTTGTGAACGTCACAATTACACATAACTAAACAGATATGATAGAATTTTGCCATCTACCATAAGGCCATTTTCTCAATGGAGAATTTGCCTTGTCTTTTCCCACTAGTTTTTACACCACCAAAATGGAAAACAAAGGCTCAAAGCTATATACTACTGTATATTGGAATGCTATAGATGGTGACAATAATGACAGACCAACAGTAAAAAGATTAAAACACTAGCTGATTCAATGTTAAGAAGAAAACAAATTTCAACAAATTTTCTGAATTTTAGTTCCATATGTACAGGATTGACCAAATAAAGAATACAAAATTGCATATTAAATGTCACATTTTAATGCCACATTGTCTATTTATAGCAAGAAAAGTATCTGTGAGATAGTCATGTCTAACAGAGATATAAAACACCTGTTAACCTTTATTACAGGTATGACCTCCTTCCTAAGATCAATCGACCTTACGACCCTGATCTTGGCTCCCGTTGTCACTGGACAGATAATTGCCTTCACTGTGATTGGCTACGGCGCTCTTTTTATAGCCGCTTGGAACTTGGTGTCGGTTGTGATAGAATATATTTTTATTGTGAAAGTATATGAGGAAGTGCCAGCCCTCAAAGCAGTGAAAAATAAAGGTAAGTTCTCCTTACAGCATTTTGCCCTCAGAGCAGTGAAAAACAAAGGTAAGTTCTCCTTACAGCATTTTGCCCTCAGAGCAGTGAAAAACAAAGGTAAGTTCTCCTTACAGCGTTTTGTCCTCAGAGTAGTGAAAAACAAAGGTAAGTTCTCCTTACAGCATTTTGCCCTCGGAGTAGTGAAAAACACAGGTAAATTCTCTTATGTAGCGTTCTGCCCTCGGAGCAGTGAAAAACTTAATATATGATAAACTTATATATATAATTAATATTGGAAATAAAGGCTTCTCAACATCCAAGACTGGTTATACTGGTACAAACTCTCAGATCAGTATACAACAAAGGTTTATGAACAGTCTTTTTATCGCTTCACGGTGAAGGAAAATTAAAAATTCTAATCTATAATGTGTGTTCCTTCATAACCCCATCCTTGCTCTATAGACTTCAATATGTCTCCCCTTCATACAAATACTGGTTCTTGTTGTTGTCATCATTCCTAAACAAACTTGTTTTCTGCTTACAATCGTGTTATTGTGTTAGTGTGCATTTACTTTTATTCTGTCTGATATGTATACATGTGTGTTTTTAGTAGGCCCCGAATAGGCATATTCATTTTGTCTGATATGTATTCATGTGTGTTTTTAGTAGGCCCCGAATAGGCATATTCATTTTGTCTGATATGTATTCATGTGTGTTTTTAGTAGGCCCCGAATAGGCATATTCATTTTGTCTGATATGTATTCATGTGTGTTTTTAGTAGGCCCCGAATAGGCATATTCATTTTGTCTGATATGTATTCATGTGTGTTTTTAATAGGCCCCGAATAGGCATATTCATTTTGTCTGATATGTATACATGTGTGTTTTTAATAGGCCCCGAATAGGCATACAAGTGCTAGTAATATCCCAAATTTCCACTGTAAAACATTCTACAAAGTGTCTTTTTCACTCTGAGCTGATCTTACCCCTTTATTTTCCTACAGATCGTGGATCAGTTGAAGAACCTACTGATAAAAATTCTCCATTGATGAATGAAGAACAAATCACTGTCAATGAAGATCTTGGACCTGCAGGCAGTTCACATCAACAAAACAAACAGCCACTGGATCTTGATGAAACCAGTCTTAAAACAGAGAGGGCTATTAAAAGTATGACGGGAGATGAGGAGCCTGATGATTCAAGTTCTCGAGGAAATTGTGGCCGTTGTCTAGGGAAGGTTTTTAAAAGCTTTATTATTTTGTATCGAGGCTGGAGTACCTACATGAAATATGATGTGGCATTCGCTGGCCTGGGCCTATCTATGTTATACATGACAGTTCTGGGATTTGATAACATCACCACTGGTAAGTTTAAGATAAATTCATTTATTAAAATGTGTTTGTACCTAATCGGCAAGAGTAAAAACTCATAATGGACACCCCTCCAATACTATCCCTACTTTTTAGTTAACAAAAAATGGCCATTGGACAAAAAAACCAGTCCACTTTTCAATTGTATATATAAAAGTCTGAACTAATTCTTAGCACAATGTTTATAATGAAACTTTGATGTACGATGAGGTGTAAAAAAACTTGATCCTGTAGCAGTCATGATGGAAATGACATTTTGGAAACAAAGGCAATCTTAATCTAGTCATTGCCCTTTTAGGATTTTTGAATGGCTCAGCTTATCTAAATGAAGTATTAATTTAGATTTATTATAAGTATTGTTTGTACTTTGAAATTACAGATATCAACTGTAATTTATTTATCATGATTTACCTCTTATTTCAGGCTATGCTATATCACAGGGCATCTCCGAATCTATTTTGGGATTTTTAATGGCAGCTGGTGCCCTTGTAGGAATTCTGGGAACTGTTGTCTATCCGTACATCCGGAGACGGATCGGCCTGGAAAGGACAGGATTATTTGGCTTTTTGGCCGAGATTCTCGTCCTCACATTGTGTGTGGCAGCTGTTTGGGCACCTGGCAGTCCTTTTGATCTCCTCTATAAGTCGAGACTTCCGAAAGGGGAGATGGTTGATTTAAATAAATGTAATAATGTCAGTTTAATTGATAATAATCAAACAATTATTTTTGCTACAAATGAAACAACTCTGGGATATAATTACACTTCAGATTTGATTCTAGCCAATCAGAGTGTTTTATGTAACGCGACGGGAGGAGGAGAAAATGAAGGACCGGACTCCTACATCTCTATTTCACTGTTGATGGGCGGAATAATTGCTGCTCGATTTGGTGAGTACATTGTATATTCTGAGGAGGTTCTAACTATAGACAGAGAAAATATATCAAAAATATATTATAATTTACAATATTAATTGACTTTGTTTAAAAATGGAATGATGCATTTTTTTATGAAAAAAAGGAAAAACACTATTCTGATACATGTACAATGTATTTGATGAGTAAATGCTGGTATTATTCTCAATGGTTTGCGATGGGGTCTTTTTGTCTCATTTTGGAAAGAAAATTGTTGATTTGGGAAAGATTTTTTTCAGGAGTTAACTGCAAATCTTGGGAATTTCACTTAAATATGAAATAATTTCTAGTGTGAATGGGGCCAATTAACGGCAACTGCAAATCTTGGGAATTTCGCTTCAATATGATATAATTTCTAGTGGGAATGGGGCCCGTTAACGGCCCCAAAATGCCATCAGAAAAAGTTCTGAGACGATTGTCATATAATGAACTTCACTGTTTGGTTAACATTCATTTAATTATCTGACTACATTATTTTTTTCTGATTGTCAGAGGGTTCACTTCTTTCTGAAGCTATATGTTATAATACAACAATCAATAACATTTTATTTTATCCAGGGCTTTGGATTGCTGACCTCACTATCACACAACTTTTCCTTGAAGCTGTCGTTGAACGTGAACGTGGAATCGTCAATGGAGTTCAAAGTTCACTGAATCAGTGCGCAGACATGTTGAAGTTCCTGATGGTTATAGTAGCTCCGGAACCAGAGGTGTTTGGAATCCTTGTCTTGATCTCATTTTCTTTTATTTGTATTGGGTGGGTGTTTTATGCTAAATATTCGAGGTCAGCTCGTGGACATCTTTTCCATTTTGAAAAAGTTGCGGTCTGTTTGGATTCCAAAAAAGATTTACCTGTAACAGACATGACACAGAGAGACGATGACGACAGTCGAAGTAGATCCTGATTAAATTCACCATGGACAGCATTTCAATACATTTTTGCTCAAATATTAAGAGGTTTGTACCTTGCCAATTGGTAGTAACGCTCGATTCCATTAGATGATGGGTGGCCTGAGTAACACTGGCTAAATAGTGGGCTGTTCAAATCGTCATTCGTCAGTCATTCGTCTGTAAAGCAATCCTGGTTAATTATGATTTTGAGTCTTATGAGGAAAACAAAACGGCCAACAGGTGGCCATCTTGGATTTTGACAGTTGAAGTTTGGTCATCACAAATTCTTGTTAAGTCCTCAAGGATGTTTCTCAAACTTGATTGGTCCATTTCCCTAAAGACCTTGTTGTACTTGATCAATATCTTGAGAATGATCAGTAAAAAATTGCCAACAGGTGGCCATCTTGGATTTTGACAGCTGAAGTTTGTTATTTCTAACTCATATTAGTAGTTCTTTGTAACTTTTTCCATGTTCAGTTTTGCCATTGATCAGATAAGTACAAGTAAATTTAAAAAAAAATTCAATAGAACTGTGATGTATTACGAGGAAAGAGGAGAAAAGTACAGAAATTACAAAAAAAATCAAAATTAATTAGAATCATAGACTTATAGATAATAGATGGAACCAGTTAACATCAGTTCAATGGTGGGCACCAAATTTCCTTCGGGATATCTTAATACAGATGTTACTTTGGGTAGTTGCAGTCCTCAGGGTTATTGGCACAACCAACTGGCATTATTTTTCGTGACAAAAACTTTTCATTTGATGACAATAAGTGTGTTGCAGTGTGGGAGATGAAATTGTGTTACGCAGACTTTGTATGATTTTTTTTTGTTACATATTCACACTTTTATAGAATGAATAATTTTTGATATTTCACTGGTAAAAATGTAATAAATGTTGATCCTTTTAGAATTGTGACTCATTACTGGGAAACAGGGTATGTTGATCCTGTTAGAAGTGTGACTCGTTACAGGGGAACAGAGTGTGACTTGTTACAACAGACCAGGGTATGTTGATCCTGATAGAATTGTGACTTGTTACAGGACAAGGTATGTTGATTCTGTTAGAATTGTGACTCGTTACAGGGGAACAAGAGTATGTTGATCCTGTTAGAAGTGTGACAAGTATTCCACCTATAGATGTGTATATGTGGTGTTGCTCTGGTGCTATGACAGACCTTGTACTAGGTTGTTTATAACATCTGTATAATTAATGGAGTTTTTGTGGTGGGAAGGTGCAAATATTATATTCAAGTTGACACCCTCTTCAGAGAAAACATGTTCATACAACTGTATATACTATAAACATTCTAGCCCTTTTTGTGCCAGAAGCATTACGCTAAACTATAATTGTGCTAATTTTACTTTCTATTAACTGTTTCTATATAAAATAATTTTGGTGTGCAATTCAATGAGATAATCTGTTAAAAATTTGGAAAAATGCTAAAGTTTGAGTGTGCCAAATAAAGTACATTTATATACAATTACTGATGTATTTTACGTCACACCTTGTATTTTCTTTTTATTCTTAAAAAACTTCTACAAACTGTAAGTGGGCTTTTTAGCTCACCTGAACGTGAGCTTATGTCATACCGTGGCATCTGTCGCCGTCAGTCAACAATCTTAACAAAAAAAACCTCTTCTTAATTGCTGATTGGAATTTAACCTTCTAGGTACTGGAAGCATCTGTAAATATGAGGAAATAGTTGGGCTGAGGGGCAGGGTCAAAAAGGAACAATTTGCCAATATTGCTGTAAACTACTTCTCTTGACTAAGAGATGGATATCACTCATATTTGACTGGTAGCATCCCTAGGTGGTGGGGATTCGGGTGGGGCCCAATAGGACAAATATAAGCAGTTAAAAATCTTTCTTCTCTTGTATGAAATTGGTGTATAGTATCTTTTGGGGGAAAGAAATATGTTTTGTATAAAAGGTTTGTCTGACCCCCTTTGTGCCTAAATTGCAAAGCTCAATAGGGAAAAAAAGCTAGTTCTTTGAAATAGTTCTTCTGTAGAAATGCACAGTGTTTGGCCATTTTAAGTCACTGAAATATGCAGGGTTGCGATACAGGCCCTCTTGGCCTCTTGTTTTAGAAACAGTTGATTCCCATTGTGAGATATTTTTGTGGTATATATAAATATTTTAATTGGTGTACAATGTTTTCATGTAAATAATCAAGTAGTTTTATGTCACGTTAATGCAAAAAAAATTGAACTCAAAATATGGTGCTCAGAATTGTCTACCTATATTGATGGGCAAACATACTGTGATAGAGATATGGCGAGTGTCAGGTTCACTTCATGATTTATTGACCGGATTTCTTTTTGTATCGTGTCAGTATTTGAATTTACCTAGTAACATTACAGACCAGCATTTTATATATTGAAGTGTTTATAGGAACAATTGTGTCACCGACCTAGAAATAAAATTTTAGCTAAAAGAGATAAATTGCATATACATGTATAATAAAATATTATGTCCCTGCATCAATTCACTGAAATGAATTTGTGTTAAGGCTGTATGCTACTTTGTCCATACTGTACAATATTACTTACCGATACCTTTCAAAAGCAAAATTTTGAAAATTGAGGAAAAATAGAATAATAGGTGACTGGTTTATACCATTACGTTTGACAAATGAACACATCAATTGATGATCAGATATATTTTACCCTAACCTTATATAAGGGAGATAACTCTTATATACATGTAGTATTATATCAGGAAATTACTCTAATAGTGCATTATATACTGATAAGGGAGATAACTCTAATATTGTGTTATATACTGGTAAAGGAGATAACTCTGATATTGTGTTATATAAGGGAGATAACTCTAATATTGTGTTATATAAGGGAGATAACTCTAATATTTTGTTATATAAGGGAGATAAATCTTTGTATTTTATCTATAAGGTCTTCCTTATCAGTGATAATACATATCTGATCTGTTTGTGACAGATTCATTTTTAACTTGTACCAGTGAAATGGACATACAGCTGGTCAGTTTGTTTTTACTGTAAAGTCATATGTTCTGTGATTAATTTTTATCATGAATTATACAATGATGATTTATATTGGTATATTTGTTTTTGCTGTGACACAAAGCTGTAATTATTATCAATATGCTATTAAAAATCAAAAATAATCAACATAATGTGTTTGTATCTTTATCATTCAATCTACGTAAAAAAAATAGAGAAGAGAGATAAAATGTCCGGTTATGTCGCCCAATAAAACACTAGGACAACCATACTGACTAATCAATTTACATATATTACGCATTAAACTGTCTTGATATGGCTTCTAAGGTCAAGTTAAATGCAAGAGCTTTGCAGACAAATGCCATATTTCGCACTAGCTGTCCAGTTATGCTCTCATAGACTCCAAATTTATCTGGTTCGTTTATGGTTTATATCCTGGTTTATTTTATTTAATGTTCTATGAGATTCATTTAAGGATGCATATATGCCAGGTTTTGGAGGTGGAGCAAAGCTGGAGTACCCGGAGCACCTTAACCACTTGGCCACCGCGGCTCCATTATAACTTGGCTTTGCCATCCAAATGTAAATATATGTATAGAGAAAATGCTTCCATGTTGTGATTTTAAGTGATGTTATGCCTACATTACATGAAAATTGAACAAGCAGAGAAATGTTTTAGCACAAACAACTAATATAGTGTAAATTTTAATATTTTAGGGAGAGTCAGATCTTATCTGTCTACAAATTTATACACAAAAGGAATTCTATGAGTTTTCAAACTCATGTAGGTGTTGCCTCCCTCTATCCAATCACTTCTGAAAGCATATTGTTTTGTGAAAGAACAATGGTGCTTACCTTATTGAACAAATCTCTATATAACTTGTATACATATAAATCGGTACCATACAGGTAGTTGTGTGATAGGAAGGAGTAATGAATATAACCCTGCTCTTGCTGGGCTTTGAATTAGCAACCTCTCGCTTTCCAAGCGAACATCCTACTAGGCTAAAGGGAAATTCCCACTAGTCTGAGCTAGTAAGGCGACCTATACTCTCCACATCCTACCACTAGGCTAAAGGGAAATTCCCACTAGTCTGAGCTAGTAAGGCGACCTATACTCTCCACATCCTACCACTAGGCTAAAGGGAAATTCCCACTAGTCTGAGCTAGTAAGGCGACCTATACTCTCCACATCCTACCACTAGGCTGAAGGCAAAGTCAACTAGTCTGAGCTAGTAAGGTGACATATACTCTCCACATCCTACCACTAGGCTGAAGGCAAAGTCAACTAGTCTGAGCTAGTAAGGTGACCTATTCTCTCCTCTTTTACAGTTGTGCCTTTGTGATCTTAATTTTTCTGTTCCTTCTCCAAGTATAAAAGATTTGATTTCTTCAAAGGAAAATCTGGGTCGGACGTAAATATTGTTCTCCCCTGGGTATAAAGAAATTTGATTATATACGAAACTTATTACAAGTTATCTATACCATAGGTAGTCATCACTTTTCATGTTTTTCCTGTTTAATAGTAAGTGGGTCAGTTCTGTGCCTTTTCTGATTTCCTTTTATTGTTTTATTAAGATATTGTCCAAAGTATACAAGTCTCACCAGAATGACTTTATGTTATATAGATCTGCTGTTTAATATATTGATAACTTAATCACCCAAGATGCTTGATTGAGCCGATCACTCTCGTGGATTGAAGGTATTCAATGTTCCTCGAGGATATACAGCTGTATCTCGGATGGCAAGATGATGCATTGTTTACCCATTTTGGGTCCAGTTTGTCAAATACCTGGCATTCGGTGTCAAGTGACCAGGTGTAGTTTAGGACAGTTATTTGTGAGATGCTTTGATCATTTTACACAATTTTGCTTAATTTCAACCTTGTGAAATGATTATAAATAATTCATGAACATTCATGAACATTCATGAAAAGTTCATGAATTATTCATGAATAAAATTCATGAATATTCTTGATTTATTAATTAATATTTTCATGAAATTAATGAACTGAAAACTTCATGAATATTTTTTCCAATTATGTTCATGAAAATATTCATGATTAGTTCATGAATATTCATGAACTTAAAACTATGATGAATACTCATGAACTTTTTCATTCATGACAATTCATGATTAGTTCATGAATATTCATGAACTTAAAACTATGATGAATACTCAAGGACATTTTTATTCATGACAATGATTAGTTCATGAATATTCATGAACTTAAAACTATGATGAATATTCATGAATGAAATATTTCATTAACATTCATTAATCCTTAAATCAAGATTTTCATTCATCAAATCGTCATAGTTCATGAATATTCATGAACTTTTCTATTCGTGACAATTCATGATTAATTCATGAATGAAATGACAATCCAAAATAATTTTTTTTTTAAATCATGAACATTCATGAGTTATGTGAACTTACCGGTATTTAGAAAATGAATTTGCATGCATTTTACCAGTTAATTTCATCAAAGTTCATCATGAACTGTATCATTATGCATGTTTGACAATATCCTTGTAGTCCTTCCATTAAAAATTGTATTCAAATTGATCCATAACTTGTTTCAAATTTATAACTGCTTGAAATGGGTATTGTACACAATCATGTGGACCCAAAATCATTTTAATATTCTTCAGATAAGAGTGATTTATGTTCATTATTGCATTAATTCTCATTGAACATATGATGTATGTTTGTACAATTTAGTTAAATGGGCAATGCAATTTAAGAAATGCCAAAGCTGTTTGAATATTATGTGCACTTTGTAAATTTAGGTCACATGCATGGTGATTGGTTTTAAGTTAATTCTTACCTATAAACAGGTTGACATACTTCCAGAGTTAAATGTTTCTTTTCCTGGTAGTCTTGTATTGATCACTAACCAGGTATCAAAGATAAATACTTCCCTTCATTTGTAAAATAACATGTTGTTCATCTGTGTGAGAAAAGCCTCATGGCTGCCATGTATTGGAACTCTCCTGCTAGAAGTTATTGGGCAGGGAAAATTTGGTGGGACATTTTAAGTTTTCTTATTATAAAGGGGTTTAGTAAGCCTGTACAGTTTCCTTATTCTTCTTTAAAGCTAACAACAAAATTGTAATATAGACATGGAAATTTAAAAACATTTTAGATATTAAGTTTAAGTTATTCAATTTAAAATGTAAGGTATTTTTTTATTCAAGAAAATGTTCGATTTTAAAGTAAAATTCTCATTCATTAAACTTCTTCAAAATTCATTATCAACTGTTCTTACTATTTTATTCATTTTGATGAATTTTAATGAATATCATCAATGCATGAAAATTCATGAACAGTTCATAATCACATATGATGAACGATCATGAATCTTAATGAATTTGTAAAATTATTCATAAAAGTTCATGAGAGGTATTTGATGAATATTCATGAACATTTTTTCATGAATCAAATACAGTATTCTTAAAAGTTCATGAATGATTCATGAACATTCATGAACTCATGAATACCATCTCGCAGAGTGAGTTACAATGACTTTTCAGAGAGCATTCCATGTTGATCGAGTACTGAATTTCTCTTGTTTTCCTCCAGATGGCGCCACACATATAAAAACAACACTTAATGAGTCTTTAATATCAGACAGTTTAATTATTGGACTGAATGTTGATCACATATGACTTGAATATTGATATTTAACTAACATGGATACAAAACAAATTGTTTTCTTTTTAATCTAACATTCGCCCTACTGCGACAACCAATTAGTAATCTGGATGTAGAACCACAATAATCACACATACATCAATTAATTAATCAATTAAATACATTGATAATCAAAGAAATCATTATTGAGCTTATCATTCACAATGGAAAATTATACAATAGTGCATCATGTGTAGTAATTGAATTTTGTTAAATGATATTTTATAGACTGATTTTTGCTGACCAGGGCATATCTTTCACATATATATTTGGTGGCTGAATTAAGAAACTGAGCTTTTTGTGGTTGTTCATCATAATTGAAGTCTATATATATACTTTACCAAAGTTGTTTTGAATAGAATCAAATGAAAACTTTACCACAAATAAATGAAATTTA
This sequence comes from Pecten maximus, assembly GCF_902652985.1. Classification (NCBI taxonomy): domain Eukaryota; kingdom Metazoa; phylum Mollusca; class Bivalvia; order Pectinida; family Pectinidae; genus Pecten; species Pecten maximus. The sequence continues at coordinate 12,745,914 of NC_047029.1, read as the reverse complement.
AAATAAATATTCAATGTCACAGAATTATTCAAATGTCCAAAACAGTTTGCTTGTGTTAATGAATTTAATTAATTACATCTGAATATCAGAAATTAAAATAAAATGCTCCAGTAAGAGTGCAAGGGGCGAAAACAATGAATGGTACATTTACTAGAATTATTCTACTATTTATAAATGGACATTACTTTTCTTATCTACAACTGTACCCTGAATTTTGGAAAAATTGAATGAGTTAACAAGACACTAGCCCTATTCTGATATAAGTATGTGACACAGTGAACATTTTCTATATTCCAAAATTACTGTAATCTAATTTGTGATAATCCCTGATATTCTTTTGAAAGTAAAAGTTACGAGCAATAATCCAGCTAGTGTCACCAATGTAACATAAATAATCTTACTGGATTTTTTTTCTAAAGCCATAATATGCATAATGATGTCTTATAGTCTTTCATCCTTTAAACATAAAATACTTAACAATATAACTATTTGAATTGCCTCGGTGTTATCATATTTTATCATGCCTGAATAATAAATGTAAACGTTTAACTGGAAACTACAAAAAAAAAATTAAAACATTTTTAACCAGTGGCCTGCCCATTAACATCCCTGTAATATGTGGTCTAAAGGTCATGACTACCATGATGAGAGACTTAAGTAAAGAAATAATTTAACACACATAAGACTTCCACATTTCTTTTTTGATTAAGAGTTACTTCCCTTGGCATGGTCAATTTTGATATTTTTGAGCAGCAAGGTCTGGCCATTTTGACTCTGTAACTTGCTGCTGGAATTGTATTCATTTACTTTTTGTTGTTTCGAAATATATCAATTTTGAGCAACAGAAGGAACATCAAAGATATGTAAGATATTAAGTTAGAAGATATTTATGGTGACGTTTAACCTTGAATCTATCGAGGTGACACACTGGACAAGACCTGGTGTCCTCTATAACTTATTCACATACACTCTCAAATCTGTGCTGATTCTATGGCTTTATATAACTAACAATATGCTAATGAAGCCAGTTATAAATAGCTGTTTCTATAGCAACTGTTAACTATTTATTAGCAGATATAAAATGAATGTATAGAACTTTTAAGACTCAAGGGAAAATTTTTATCAGATAATGAAACAAGAATTATCATAAAATCATTCAACACCACAGAGATGAAAAATTGGCTCACTTGCAAAATAAGATAAACCAGGATTTCAGAGTGCTTGTTAAATTGCACTTAAATTCTTAAAAGCTCTGAAATTAAATTAGCCAATAGAAATGAGACCAACATTTATTTCATATGCCAATCCATAATACATAAATCCAACTTGTTTACATAAAATAAATTAATGTCAATTTTGAAGAATGTTTCTTTGGTAACAGCAGAGACCTATATACTATAGTATATAGGTCTCTGGTAACAGTTGGTTTTATTTTAGACCAAATTCATACCTGGTCAATTTCAGATATGTCCTTATATCCTTCTATACATTCATGAATATATCTCAAACCAGGGTCAAGTTCATTATACATTGTATCAATGGCCTAGATTTTGTGTAGGTGCCGATAAATTTTTTGTCATTTTTTTCATTCTAACATAATTTTATAACTATGAATGAAAACAATACAAAACATTCAGTAAATGAGTGAATAGTGACTTACATTAATATACAGGGTTCAGATAAAATACATAAAAAAAACATAATCACACAGTCAGCATTTGTAGCTTTTATACAATATAAACTTCTACTGAGATACAAATACATTTCAACATTCTGTCAGATCAATATTTTTCTTTTGAACTCAGAACGATGCTTAAGGATTGTGCTTTGAAATATGCTTCAAAGTTGTACTTAGCAAGACCTTTTTGGTCTAAATAAGATCCCCTGTTGAGCTTTGAATATTAAATTCTTCTCATAAACAGTCTCACAAAATCTGATATTAAGCAAAACCTTTTTTAAGAGATGACACTTTCCTGGCCTTTTTTCTCCTGCTGAATCTGACTGCTACTTTCAAAAGTCAAAGTGATAATTTTTTCATGCAGAAGATATTATGTTTTAAAAAGTGACCTTTATTTAAATGTATTTTTCTCAAAAAAAAAAAAAATCTTCTAAAATTTATGCAATGTCTTTCCCTAAACTTTGATTGTAACTTTTGCAGTTGTCAAACAAAACAAAAATCTCTAAGAGCCTCGTTCTGAAACAAGAGTATTTTGGTATAACATGGACAACTATCCTCATAAGCACAGAATGCACTGTTTTAAATTATAGACCGTATATTGTAAATAAACGCCAGTTCAAAATGACATTCAAACCAGAGAGCAAACACATAAGTTTCTATAAATACTTACACAGATATAAATAAAAAAAGATATTATAAAATATTTTGATGATTGTCAAATACTACAAGAGCTAAGAAACAACAAGACTTATTGTTATGATGACTATATGATTTGAGACATAGATAATTCACTTACAATGATTCTAGTGTCCCCTGACGATTTGTATATGTCGATAGACATTCCCAATACAAGGGCTGGAAATTGGCAGTCATTTGATTTTCAAACTGTCGGAAAACAGCACAACGACAGCCTTTCTATGATTTGAAAATGAACAAAAATAAGATAAATATGAAGCAACCATCGCATTAGTCCTCAGAATGATCAGTCGGATATTGTGTTACAATATACGATTCCAGTTTCCGATCATTCCGAGAATGATGGCATCAAGACAACTCTCATTTAAATAAGGATAGAAAACATAAAGAAGTAATTTTCAACCAATGAAAACGCTTCCAGTATTTATACCGTATGTGATATAAATAGAGTTGATTACAATGTTGTAGAAATATATGTCAACTGATCACTTATCAAGGAGTATATCATAAAGGGTTTATATTTACATAAACGTACATACAGCATCTAAATCTAACAACTCAAAGGACCTATATTGCTGATGAATTATTTCCAAATGGAAACTGGGTCCATACCATTTACACCGGACCATGTTATATAAGATCAAATTTTATTTCAATAAAATCGAAGTTTCTAAATTGTGTTCCTACAGATATTTGTTTCCGGACAAAAATGGGTAACTATTGAAAAACATTTCTTTGTTTCCTTAAGAAATGGCTGTTCCACCATTCAGTAAATGGCTGTTCTACCATTTAGTAACTGGCTGTTCTACCATTTAGTAACTGGTTGTTCTACCATTAAGTACATGGCTGTTCTACCATTTATTAACTGGCTGTACATGTTACACCATTCAGTAAATGGCTGTTCTACCATTTAGTAACTGGCTGTTCCACCATTTAGTACATGGCTGTTCTACCATTTGTGTACAGCACTCTAGCTCTTCGACAGTCAATCATCTTTGTTGCTTGAACATAGATAAAAGGTTTGAAATACATGTACATGTTTTTTAACGTCGATAGTATACGACACACTTCTGGTAAAAAATATTACCAGGAGGAACTACCTGAAAGTGTTATCAACTTGGAACTTTCTTTTGCTTGAGAAAAATGTGGCGAGATTTGATTCCCTTTTAACAAGCTGTTTGCAATAAGTAATTTGATCTTTGTGTTGAATAAATACAACCACTATTGGGAAGGCTAAAATACTGGGGGGAAATGTAACAAAAAATCAGAAGATTTTAATACCAATACTTTTTGCTCTATAACTGGGTTTTAGCTCATGTATTTATTTCTTTATTGCCAAAACATTTTTGGATTTGATAAGAAAATCTTTCATCCTTGAGACATCTCAGCCCTCAGAACAGTTTCTGTCAAGCCCTTGACATCGCCCGAGAATTCAACTGATTTCTGGGGTTGTTCCTCAATCGATTCTCTGGTCCAATCAAAACCTGACGATTTATTTAAATATGTATACATACAATAACAAAATAGCACCAACTAATCTCAACAATATCTATACACAAACAACTGCTAAAGAATAACCAACCACATTACAAATGACTAAAGAATGGGGACATCGGAAAGGGACATAGGATGGGGACATCAGAAAGGGACACAGGATGGGGACGTCAAGAAGGGACATAGGATGGGGACATTGGGAAGGGACATAGGATAGGGACATCATGAAGGGACGAGGAATTAAAGGGGATGTAGGCTGGGACACGGATATGGGGAAGGGGAAATGTTACATAAATACTAAGATGAGAAGGAGAAAGACTGGGGAACGTAAATACAAAACTCATTAACCATCTATTGGCCGTTACATTTAACGCCTTAATGTAAGGCTATAATCTTCATCTTACTTACCAACTTTTGAAATAGTTAAGAAATATTTTGATTTCAGTAATTTCTTTAGAAAAACAATTTAATGTTCTCACAATATAAACTAGCTAGGAAAATTATTCTGTAAGACAAAAGAAAATCAACAAATGAATTTCCACGTTCTATAGACAGAAATGTTCGATGATAATGAAAATGACAGATGAAACACTATATATGCATGCAACATGTACACGAAGAGTCTATCCAATCCGCCTGGATATGTGATCTGGTCACTTATCCCTTGCTCGTGGCTCCTGTGTTCAACTTCAATCTTCACATCTCACGTCTGAGAACTTCTGGCAATAATTTGAAATTGAAGGAGGAGCAACACATTGTAATGCATGTACACTTCAACGTACATCATATATATATTCTTCATAAGTTTTGAAAAATAAAACTTGAATTTAACGAATGTTCAGAATTGATAATTCTACATTCCAGTAATGTAAACACAGTATTGTAGTTTATATTGCACATATCAATATAAAGTTCTTTGGTCAACACCATGTACAGAAACTATATAATACTGTCCATCCTTCACTTGCTTCTTCCTGGTCACAACAAATGAATATGCATTAGTTACTGTACAGAGATGAATATTCATGATATTCATGTATTATTATGCAAATTTGTTTCTAAACACAAAATATTTTATATACATTCTACTATATGTATATATATATATATATTAATCAGCAGATGATGCATGTTGACCTCTGTATGACCTTGAGTGATGTCATATGCAGTTCCCTCGGATCCTAAACTGTTACCAATAACTAATGTCAGTGTCAAATCACAACTGCGTGTCTTTAGATGAGGAGCGGGAGTATATGAACACTTTGTGTTTAGGCAGTAGTCAAGTCACTTTACCACCGATGAAATAATCCGGGTAAAGTCCCAGAAATCCAGCATGTCGAGCAAATGAACAAAACTAAAACTGATTAGATTTGAGCTTCGTGATATTCAGGAAACATGAAATATAAAAATATTACCAAAATGACTGGTCATCATATAATTATCTTTGTTCTCCTTCCTCATCAATCATCAAGGTTTGGAGCAATCTTCGTTGATTTCCATCGCACATGTTTTAAGTTCCTATAGATACCCAGCTATTCAACTTATCAGCAAGATGAATGATGATCTCCCTTATGAATTGTCTCCCTTTGAGAGGGTTATCTCCCTTTGGTTGCCCTACACTGATGTTGATTTATAACCGCCGTCCTCTATCCGATTACAACAAACGGCAACAATTATTGCCACGAGGCCAACCAACAAGACACCTCCAGCCACGGAGCCAACAATGATATAAATAGTCATCATGCTGAGGTCTTTCTGATTGGTCGATTTTGAAGGTTTCTTGTCACCAGATGATGAACTCACAGTTATATCATGGTTACGGACAAGGTCCATCTCGTCGCTATGATCGTAGTCAATATCGTCATTACCGGTTCCATGGTTATCGTAGGGTTCTGGTGTAGATGGAAGCTCATTGTCAAAATCTGAAACAAAAATAATTCATTATCAATGACGAAACAAGAGATTTTAGCTAATTGTTCATTCCCCAAACATAGGAAATTAGGCTAATTGTACATTCCTTAAACACAGACAGAGATTTTAGTTAATTGTACACTCCCCAAACAGAGAATTTGGCTAATTGTACACTCCCCAAACAGAGAATTTGGCTAATTGTACACTCCCCAAACACAGACAGAGACTTTAGCTAATTGTACACTCCCCAAACAGAGAATTTGGCTAATTGTACACTTCCAAAACACAGACAGAGACTTTAGCTAATTGTACATTCCCCAAACAGAGAATTTGGCTAATTGTACACTCCCCAAACAGAGACTTTAGCTAATTGCACACTCCCCAAACAGAGAATTTGGCTAATTGTACACTCCCAAAACACAGACAGAGACTTTAGCTAATTGTACACTCCCCAAACAGAGAATTTGGCTAATTGTACACTCCCCAAACAGAGAATTTGGCTAATTGTACACTTCCAAAACACAGACAGAGACTTTAGCTAATTGTACATTCCCCAAACAGAGAATTTGGCTAATTGTACACTCCCAAAACACAGACAGAGACTTTAGCTAATTGTACATTCCCCAAACAGAGAATTTGGCTAATTGTACACTCCCCAAACAGAGACTTTGGCTAATTGTACACTTCCAAAACACAGGCAGAGACTTTAGCTAATTATATATTCCCCAAACACAGACAGAGATTTTGTCTAACTGTACACAATTGGGGAATCGAACCCCGGCTCTCGGTGAAAGGCAAGTGTGTTACCCCCACTCAAATGTCATCAGGTGCAAAATACCACCCATAAAATAGTAGCATAACTCTTTTGAAAAGGAGGTAGAAATCTGAGTCTGATAGCTAGTGTACATTCAATGTTTTATGCTATTCCAACCTACCATACTGATCCTCCTTAGGGAAGTTTTCCAATCCACCATAATTTGAGAAATCAGGGATGTTATATCTGTCAACAACTTTGGGATCAAGTGAGTATAGATCTTCCTCTATCCTTGTGCGTTCCCTCTGTTGTTTCTTCCTCTCTCTGTCTTTCTTGTTTTTCCTCTTTTTATCCTTATTCTTTTTATTTTTCTTATCCTTATTTTTCTTGTTCTTCTTCTTTTTATCCTTCTTTCGCTTTTTCTCATTACCCATGTTGTCAAAATCAAGATCTCCAAAGTCAAAGGTCGTATCACGGAAGGTCGTTGTCGTGGGGACCATGGTTGTTGGCGCTGGTGTTATGGTTGTTGTTGGCTCCATTGTGGTTGTTGTTGTTGTTGGAGCTGGTGTGGTTGTCGTGGTGGTAGTGGTTGTCGTGGTGGTTGTTGTCGTGGTTGTAGAAGTTGTTGGTTTGGCTATGACCGTCAACCAGACATGACGATCGATGATTGTGTAATATGTTCCGATCCAGCACGTGTATTTACCACTATGACTCGGTGTGACATCGCTGATGATTAACTCCCCTTCAGAGTTTGGCGTCAGATGCTGCGTAAACAAAACCGCAAATGTTTTATTGCAAACATATATTTATTGAAAAACTACCCAAAAGACAGAGGATATTGAATGGTTTCCCGTTTAATATAACATATATTTCACGAGTATGACAAAATATCGAAATATTCTGTCATACGAAGTAAATACAAAGGTTAGCTCTGGTTGGTCAAAAACAGAAAACTTATATTTTCACTGCAAAACTTATATTTTCACTGTTCATAGCTGCTTTTATTAGTTTGATAAATTTCTATATTTCACTGGCAAAAATGTAATAAAAAATCTTTATTAAATGTACTGCTTTCTAATTTACTATTCAAATATGTTTAAAAAATTTGATTGACTACTTTTCTTTCTAAATCTAAAACAGTGCCCATGTTAGATATTGTCACCTGTGTCGTATCAGTAACTTACCTGAGGATATCGATCGTCTGTATTTCCTGACCCATTGTTAGATATTGTCACCTGTGTTGTATCAGTAACTTACCTGAGGATATCGATCGTCTGTATTTCCTGACCCATTGTTAGATTTTACCCACTGAATCGTAGCGTCAGGAACATTCCGGGCCCGACAGACAAACATAGCATCCTCTCCTTCTCGTACCGTCACATTCTGGGGAGCCTCAATGTCAAGGTCGACAGATTGTTCTGTGGGGGTAATAGTGAGAAAGTTAGAAAATACAATTCAATTTGAAATTCTATAGCCAATCATATTTTACTGATAGAAATTCTACAGCCAATCATATTTTATTGTATAGAACTTCTACAGCCAATCAAATTTTACTGCAGAAATTCTACAGCCAATCAAATTTTATTGTATAGAAATTCTACAGCCAATCAAATTTTATTGTATAGAAATTCTACAGCCAATCACATTTTATTGTATAGAAATTCTACAGCCAATCATATTTTATTGTATAGAAAGTCTACAGCCAATCAAATTGTACTGTATATTTATATATACATGTATAGGAATTCTACTACCAATCATATTTACGGTATATACATAGAAATTCAACAGCCAATCATATTTTATGGTACATACATAGAAATTCAACAGCCAATCATATCTTCTGGTATATACATAGAAATTCAACAGCCAATCATATCTTCTGGTACATATATTTATACTCACTGACAATATCCACTCTGAAGGTAAACTCAATCACTCCAGCTGGGTTCGTCACCACACACCTGTAATCGCCATTGTCATCCGTTGTGGCACCATTCATTATTAAAGAATATCTGTGCATCCTTGACTGCAAAAAGAACGACAGTAAATATTCATTTTCCTGTTAGTTTATTACAATTTGGGGCAAAATTGCAAAACACTTCACTCCGGTACTGACCAAACAACTGGTCATCACTGTAGCATAATGACCAATCTATCTGTACTTGTCAATTTCATTAAAATCTGGGCTGACCAAGACAATCATACAGCCCTTGATATCAATTATTATTTATTACAAAAATAATGCTAAATTTAATGCCTTAATCTCCTGAATTTTTTTTTTTTAAACTGGACAGTTTTAGGTTTTTTTTAATCATTTTCAAAGCTTTTAAAATTTAAAATCTTTGTTTTCATGACTTCTTCATCATTTCGAAGTCTCAGAATCTGTTTTTAGGACTTTTTCGTCATTTTCAAGGAATTTTTAAGACTTAAAATCTGTGTTTTTACATCATTTTCAAGGTTATTCAAGTCTGGGCCTTGTTTTGAGGACGTATTCCAGGCCTGTACAAACCTTCATGTTGATGGAGGACATTTTTTTTACTGCAAAACTTACTTCAGATAATAAAACAAATTACAACACTTTGACAAGGTAACTGCTACTGGATTGACACCATGACACACTGCTGGCTAATAATTCCTCAGACAGCTTGATTTAGGTCCACAACTACTAGGGTAAATGATATCCATACTGGACAACATTAATCCTAAATAATTCATCTCTTTCTTTTTTTCCAAAACATTATCCTTTTTATTTCTGTTAGTCATCCATTTCTGACTTCCTCATATATCCTAATAATCATCCATGGAATGTTAACGTGTGAAAACTCATTTACTCCCATCACATAAACAACAAATAACCTGTCATGTTGTATACCAGATCTGGGCTCTGAAAGGGTTTGGTCAAAATTTGCTGTATGACCATATATATAAACGAGTGAATTACTTAATGTCAATGCATTACTAAATCTGCTGGCTTTGTCATAGATGATTAAGTTTGGGGACAGTGATGGTTCCTTTGTAACAGGGCACTAGTACTGAATTCAGTAGACAGAACAGGTTTTGTCAAGATACTGAAATATTTTTGATACTGAAATATTTTTGAAACTTCTCTATCATCAAAAAAAAAAAAACCCTCACAAAAAATTTCATCTTACACTTCATGTTTTCTCCGAACCTATCCTCATACTTTAACAGAAACATTTGTGTCTCAATATCTGTAAAAAAAATTCGCCCACAGTAAACTGCAATATCATATATTACATTTGAATAATTGCATTTGAGACAATATGAAATCAATATCGGTTCCGTCAGCTGTCTATATGATCCAGAGTTTACAACCTAACCCTATATGATAGTTCTCCTTTAACCTGATCAACTCCATTCCATAACCTGATCATATTTCTACAACTATAATCTTTACATGCAAACTCTGTTGTTTTTACTGGTGTTGATTTCAGCCTATTAAAGATACGAATATTGATGGTAATACTGTTTTCTCACATGACCAGAAGTAATAAAGTTTCGAAGGATCCTATTCCTAACTTTCTTGTCAGTAGTCGATACCGTAGACCACTACATCTATGACAATGATTTCTATTGTGTTTCAACTTACTTAGTTCAATTTGAGAAGCATGTGTGTGGTGTACTTTTACATCTGATTCATCCATCTCATTATATGCTACTCATAAATTCATGACCAATTTCTAAACAGCAAAAGTGCAAAATATCTCAGCACTTTCAGTCATTTAAATATTTGTTTTTATATTCAAATATAAAATTCAGAAATTCTTTCCTGTCAAACTAAAACGAATGATCATTCAAAAGTATTCCTTTTTTTCAACTTAGTCTAAATAACTGTCTAATATCCAACTGTGTCAAATATATCATACAACTTTTAAAAAAAAAAGTAAAAAAATAAATAAATAAATAACTGTATCAAGTCTATCATACAACTGTGTCAAGGCTATCATACAACTGTGTCAAGTCTATCATATAACTGTGTCAAGTCTATCATATAACTGTGTCAAGTCTATCATACAACTGTGTCAAGTCTATCATATAACTGTGTCAAGTCTATCATACAACTGTGTCAAGTCTATCATATAACTGTGTCAAGTCTATCATATAACTGTGTCAAGTCTATCATACAACTGTGTCAAGTCTATCATATAACTGTGTCAAGTCTATAATACAACTGTGTCAAGTCTATCATATAACTGTGTCAAGTCTATCATACAACTGTGTCAAGTCTATCATACAACTGTGTCAAGTCTATCATATAACTGTGTCAAGTCTATCATACAACTGTGTCAAGGCTATCATACAATTGTGTCAAGTCTATAATATAACTGTGTCAAGTCTATCATACAACTGTGTCAAGTCTATCATATAACTGTGTCAAGTCTATCATATAACTGTGTCAAGTCTATCATACAACTGTGTCAAGTCTATCATATAACTGTGTCAAGTCTATCATATAACTGTGTCAAGTCTATCATACAACTGTGTCAAGTCTATCATATAACTGTGTCAAGTCTATCATACAACTGTGTCAAGTCTATCATACAACTGTGTCAAGTCTATCATATAACTGTGTCAAGTCTATCATACAACTGTGTCAAGTTTATCATATAACTGTGTCAAGTCTATAATATAACTGTGTCAAGTCTATCATACAACTGTGTCAAGTCTATCATATAACTGTGTCAAGTCTATAATATAACTGTGTCAAGTCTATCATACAACTGTGTCAAGTCTATCATACAACTGTGTCAAGTCTATCATACAATTGCGTCAAGTCTATCATATAACTGTGTCAAGTCTATCATACAACTGTGTCAAGTCTATCATACAACTGTGTCAAGTCTATCATATAACTGTGTCAAGTCTATAATATAACTGTGTCAAGTCTATCATACAACTGTGTCAAGTCTATCATATAACTGTGTCAAGTCTATCATATAACTGTGTCAAGTCTATCATACAACTGTGTCAAGTCTATCATATAACTGTGTCAAGTCTATCATATAACTGTGTCAAGTCTATAATATAACTGTGTCAAGTCTATCATATAACTGTGTCAAGTCTATCATATAACTGTGTCAAGTCTATCATACAACTGTGTCAAGTCTATCATATAACTGTGTCAAGTCTATCATATAACTGTGTCAAGTCTATCATACAACTGTGTCAAGTCTATCATATAACTGTGTCAAGTCTATCATACAACTGTGTCAAGTCTATCATATAACTGTGTCAAGTCTATAATACAACTGTGTCAAGGCTATCATACAACTGTGTCAAGTCTATCATACAACTGTGTCAAGTCTATCATATAACTGTGTCAAGTCTATCATACAACTGTGTCAAGGCTATCATACAACTGTGTCAAGTCTATAATACAACTGTGTCAAGTCTATGCTGCTGTTTTTATAATTTATTTTTAGAAAACTAGATCTAAAACAAAATATTGCTTAATTATTACAGTCAAAATATCCATTTGGCTCGTTGATTGACTCTTTTAACTTAGCCAAAGAAGCATGTCCTAGATATGTCAGCTATTCACAAGTCACACTGACCCACACCTCCTAGATATGTCAGCTATTCACAAGTCACACTGACCCACACCTTCTAGATATGTCAGCTATTCACAAGTCACACTGACCCACACCTCCTAGATATGTCAGCTTTTCACAAGTCACACTGACCCACACCTCCTAGATATGTCAGCTATTCACAAGTCACACTGACCCACACCTCCTAGATGTGTCAGTTATTTATAAATCACACTGACCCACACGTCCTAGATATGTCAGTTATTTACAAGTCACACTGACCCACATGTCCTAGATATGTCAGTTATTTACAAGTCACACTGACCCACATGTCCTAGATATGTCAGTTATTTACAAGTCACACTGACCCACATGTCCTAAATGTGACAGCTATTTACAAGTCACACTGACCCACATGTCCTAAACGTGACAGCTATTTACAAGTCACACTGACCCACACCTCCTAGATATGTCAGCTATTTACAAGTCACACTGACCCACACGTCCTAGATATGTCAGTTATTTACAAGTCACACTGACCCACACGTCCTAGATGTGTCAGTTATTTACAAGTCACACTGACCCACACGTCCTAGATGTGTCAGTTATTTACAAGTCACACTGACCCACACGTCCTAGATGTGTCAGTTATTTACAAGTCACACTGACCCACACGTCCTAGATGTGTCAGTTATTTACAAGTCACACTGACCCACACGTCCTAGATGTGTCAGTTATTTACAAGTCACACTGACCCACATGTCCTAGATGTGTCAGTTATTTACAAGTCACACTGACCCACATGTCCTAGATATGTCAGCTATTTACAAGTCACACTGACCCACACCTCCTAGATATGTCAGTTATTTACAAGTCACACTGACCCACACCTCCTAGATATGTCAGCTATTTACAAGTCACACTGACCGACACCTCCTAGATATGTCAGCTATTTACAAGTCACACTGACCCACACGTCCTAGATATGTCAGCTATTTACAAGTCACACTGACCCACACCTCCTAGATATGTCAGCTATTTACAAGTCACACTGACCCACACGTCCTAGATATGTCAGCTATTTACAAGTCACACTGACCCACATGTCCTAAATGTGACAGCTATTTACAAGTCACACTGACCGACATGTCCTAGATATGTCAGTTATTTACAAGTCACACTGACCCACACCTCCTAGATATGTCAGCTATTTACAAGTCACACTGACCCACACGTCCTATATGTGTCAGCTATTTACAAGTCACACTGACCCACACCTCCTAGATATGTCAGCTATTTACAAGTCACACTGACCCACACCTCCTAGATATGTCAGCTATTTACAAGTCACACTGACCCACATGTCCTAGATATGTCAGCTATTTACAAGTCACACTGACCGACACCTCCTAGATATGTCAGTTATTTACAAGTCACACTGACCCACACATCCTAGATATGTCAGTTATTTACAAGTCACACTGACCCACACCTTCTAAATGTGACAGCTATTTACAAGTCACACTGACCCACACATCCTAGATATGTCAGTTATTTCCAAGTCACACTGACCCACACCTCCTAGATATGTCAGCTATTTACAAGTCACACTGACCCACACCTTCTAAATGTGACAGCTATTTACAAGTCACACTGACCCACACGTCCTAGATATGTCAGCTATTTACAAGTCACACTGACCCACACCTCCTAGATATGTCAGCTATTTACAAGTCACACTGACCCACATGTCCTAGATATGTCAGTTATTTACAAGCCACACTGACCCACACGTCCTAGATATGTCAGTTATTTACAAGTCACACTGACCCACACGTCCTAGATATGTCAGCTATTTACAAGTCACACTGACCCACATGTCCTAGATATGTCAGTTATTTACAAGTCACACTGACCCACATGTCCTAGATATGTCAGTTATTTACAAGTCACACTGACCCACATGTCCTAGATATGTCAGTTATTTACAAGTCACACTGACCCACACGTCCTAGATATGTCAGCTATTTACAAGTCACACTGACCCACACGTCCTAGATATGTCAGCTATTTACAAGTCACACTGACCCACATGTCCTAGATATGTCAGCTATTTACAAGTCACACTGACCGACACCTTCTAGAATGTGTCAGCTATTTACAAGTCACACTGACCCACATGTCCTAGATATGTCAGCTATTTACAAGTCACACTGACCCATCCCTAAGACATACTTCTCAGCACATGTTGGTACTCATCTGTACAGCTATGTTGACTGGATCATTCAGTGTAACTAAACCATTGGATAGATCATGAACAACTGAGCACACATCATAAAATTTAAATTTCATACATTTTAGGATGTTGTGCTCGCCCTTCCAGTATATATATAGAGGATCTGTCATGAGTTTCCCTTCATATTAGATTTATGATATGAGTTTTGAATTTTTTATTTTTGCGAGCCTCTGGCGAGCAAAAATAAAAAATTCTTAACGAGTATCATAAATCTAATATGAAGGGAAACGAATGACAGATTCTTTTTATCATATGACGTTTTCGTTCATCGTTCCCCATTAAAAACTGATTCTCTCTTTTGCCTTGAATCGTCACATCTCAACCAAATCACCCGAACCTTCGAAGTAGGTCAATTATACCGACGAGAGAAGAAATAGTTCTAACACAACTGACTCTTGAAAAGGATTCATTTTATTAAATACACGTCTCAAAACAAAATTTCAGCATTTTTTCATTTAATCTATAATAGATAAATTGTCCTTGGTGTTTGAAACAATGACGAAAATATTTTAGTTTGAAAGTACATGAGCGACTGTTTTTGATGTGACGAAGCCGTGACGTCACTTGGCGCGATAATGGAGGCTTCGTTGTACAAATGTCTATTCGCTGTCGCTGTCGTACAGAACCATTGTACGGCGCCTTTTCACTGCTTTGTGTTTATCTTCGTCCTCGCGGGAGTTTATGGAGATGTGAAATGTTCCACCGTGAATATTCCCACTGAACATTGTGTTCAGACTGCCGTGAAAAGCGACGTTGGATGCCGATTTGTTGGCAGTGTTGTTTGTGTTGACATTACACGTGTTTGTCGACGACAGTGTCAGCATGTTATTCTGCGTAACCGTTGAAGGCAAGTTGTAACAAACTACATTGCCGTTTTTCATGAGGATTTTATTAAATAATGTTATTATTTGTTTATTTGAAAAGAATCTAGACTAGATATGTCTCATCGGACAACGCAACCGCAATTTTCTATCGGAGTTAAAATATGTTACTAGGGGTCATAAAATAGATGTTTGCTAGGCCTAATCAGAGACCTATATACATTATGTACTAAAGTATATAGGTCTCTGGCCTAATTAACATCTTATAGTATAAATATAATTTAAAAAACTTAGGCTGTGTACATCAAGGATTTTATCTTTGATTGTACAACATGTTCTGTTAATACTAATAGACCGATTTGTCGTTGAGTTGATTTTTTTTTCAAAGTTTACAAGCACTAGTCGCCATTTTTACGAGTCGTAGTAAAAAGAAGTAGGTCGTTCCAACGCGTATGAATACAGTTCTCACGGAACCAGCCAATCAGCGTACGTAGGCTAGCGAAAGGTGTTATTACACTAGTGTCATAAAGAAAATTTATGTGATGGGTTTATGACACCGTATATAACGGTAGTCATATGATAAATATAGATATTATCCTCCAACTGTTGAAAACAAATTCAAATCTACTACACTATACCTTTTTCCGTGCTTTGACATCAAATTCCTCTCCATCTTTGTACCACTCAATAGTAGGTCTGGGTTTTCCATTGGCTCCACAATTGAGACGGATACTACTGCTTTCTGTCTTCGCTACAATGGCGTCGTTAGTAAAGGGTGCGGAGTCTTGGCGCCAGGACGGTGCTGTAAAGAAAATAGTGTTTATAAGGAAGACTTTCAAATGAACTTCAAGACATTTACACCTTAGCATATAACCAAGTACTAAAAAATTCAAGTCTAGAATTTGTTCTATTGTTGAACAGTTTTTTGCTACACAATATTGTCCTAAGTATTGTTGCCATGCATGGGTAACAATGTTATAAGCATTGTTTTATCAATCTTGCTGTAAAACTGACATGGACATTTTTGTGTAGTATATATATACTCCATCGAAATTGTCAAACACAGCACTAATAACCGTGATTAAATCTTTTATGATATCCGAATCTGTTTTTATCACCATGGTTACACATAGTTTTCAATCTGATATAAGCAAGATAATGATTTCCTTAATTTTCCATCACAATTTAAGAATTGATGTTTTCCTCCATGCCATTTCTTACGTAGTTCTAACACTGGCGATCCATCAACCGAACACACAGATTAATACATTATACTCAGAATTACATTATATGCTTCCTCAAACATATTACTGTCAATTACCAAGCTGTTCCCAAGGCCCGTTAGCCATCCCTGAACCATCCTATATATAATTCTGGGACTATTTAAGGCATGTTAGGTTTCAATATATTTTATTTTTTACTCTTTCATTCCATATTGCGCCATATCTTAATCAAATATGTAAGTAAGCTTGATATTAAGGGGTCATGATACAACCCATACCCTACTCTGAATATTATCATTGACCCATACCAGGTTGATATGGAGAAATATTTTGGAAATATGGTTGTAACATAATATTTAATACCATGCATTGTCATAATAGTCATTTGTGATTTTAATTGATATAAGTACTGTATATAATGTCTAATAAAAAAAATGTGTGAAACTTTCTTTTACATTGAACTTGACATGAGAGATGCGATTTATATATGTTTAAAACTGACTGGTAAGTATTATCAGTATGATGATAAGGAGTTGATGGAATACAATTGTCAATTTCTACTTAATATATCAGATTCAGTTATTCACCTTGAGAGCTGTTTGCCTGAAAACTGGACACATATTGTTTACAATTACTATTGACAGCTACTCCATTTAAATTATGAAATTAAAAATTTCGTACAAAGAACATCCTAAAAGTCATAACTGGCTTGGCATTCTGAAGTTATCACTTTTCAATCCTACGATGATTTCTGTCTGTTCGAGAATGCAGAGACCTCATTTTCATGAATAATATGACTTTTAATTACAAATTAGCATTTGTTACAGATTACTATATAGTTAAATTTGACATTTTTATACCGAGAAAATATTCTGACTTGATAAAACTGACCAGCCATAAGCATATGGAGAATTTGGAAAAGATAGGGACATGGGGGATGTTCCAGGCTCAGTCTAAGTTACAAGTGTTGGAGGGGAGGGAAGGGTAATTAAGGGATCTGCAAGGGATTGGAGAGACTGAGAAAAGTGTTCAATACGGTCAAGTCTAAGTGGAGGTGGAGGGGAGGGAAGGGGATTAAGGGATCTAAAAGGGATTTGAAGAGACTGACAAAAGGTCTCAATACGGTCAAGTCTAAGTGGAGGTGAAGGGAAGGGCTGGACGGAGAGATCTGGAAGGGATTGGAGAGTCTGAAGAAAGTGTTAGGAGAGTCCAAGCGAAGAAAAAACTAGGGGAGGAAAAGATGGAGTTGAAGAAGAACATGACAAATGATCAATCACCTTGCCAATGCTTAAGATGGCTGCTGCATGACTTTAAAATTCTACAGACATGTGACTTATATAGCTTGACCTAGATTTGTATGGCGGGTGTTGTGGATTTGACCTAGATTTAATTATGGCGGGTGTCGTCGATTTGACCGAGATTTTTTTATGGCGGGTGTCGTCGATTTGACCTAGATTTGTATGGCGGGTGTCGTCGATTTGACCTAGATTTGTATGGCGGGTGTTGTCGAAGAGGCTTACTCTTCTAGAACATCTGGTCTTATTCTCCATACAAATCTATATTTTAGTCTGTATCTTGCCATCGTTTAATCGATTCATAGTCAGAATTATGGCTTCGTTATAATGTTGGTATATTCTTTGGACACAAGATTACGTAAAATTCTCTTTTTTCACAATTCTGACAACATATATATATATATATATATGTAGATACCGCCACTTGCCTGGAATCGTATGCAAGTCATGAATATAAGTCTGCCCCTGATTTTCCGTTACACCGAGGAGAAATACTGATATCGATGATGTGATGACATGTAATTATCTTAAGAATGAAACTTTTCTTGATGTGGTGACATTTTGCGCTTTCTTATCACTAACTGTCCTCACTAAATCAATATAACAATTTTCCATCCTAAGTTTCTGTTTTCAGGCCAGACACAAGTCAAGAGCAAGATGGAGTCTCCATCAAATTTTTGCAGTATTTGACATGAAATCGACCATGATCAGAATCAAAAGCCAACAAGATCGAGAAGAAAGCAAATGATGACATCACAATCACATTAAAAAAATGGCCCTCTATGATCCGTTTCGACCAAAAGATTGCACTCTCTCTGGCATCTAATTCCAGGAAACTGACACAGTGGTTTAAAAGGAAACACAGTGGAGGCCATTAAAAACTGTCTAAATCATCTTTTTCAAAAACCTGTTGATGAGCTGAAATGACATGCAAGACATCATACAAAATGCCAACTGAGTATAATGAAAGCACCTCCATATTTAGAGAAATTCTGCCGTCTGCTCTCTGTGATCCAGTACACCTCCAGCTAGGAAAGGATTGATTTTCTGGCAGTTTCTTGCCTATTGGTTTCATATATAAGTCTGTTGCTATCATTCTTAAATCTTTAGAAATATGTCAAAGCTTTAACCTTGTGTGTTTCTCACCGTTTCCATTTCCAGCCAGAGACCAACAAGTATACATATATAGGTATATAGTCAGAGAGAGTTTAGACATGTACATTTCACAAATTAAAGATCAATTCGAGGCTGGAGTTGCTATCAATATTTATAAAGATAAGGAGAACTGTGAACTAACCAGGAATAATTAAACACAAAATCAATTTGACCAAAAGTCTTCCAGTAAAGTTATAATCTTTTTTTTTCTGTAACAAGGAAATAGCTCACACAAAGACTGTTTCCTGCTCAACAATGCATGGCAGTGATGACAATGATGACAGTGTATGGTCATACAATAGTCAAGTCTCTCGGGTCCTAAATGTCCCTCCAACCATATTTCAGAAAAATTTGATCATGAACTCTAGATCTACTTATAATAAAGTATATAATCGTATTGGAGAATCATTTAACCTCTACAGCCTTGTGACTCCTCTCCCCCCCCCCCCCACCTCTACAGCCTTGTGACTCCTCTCCCCCCCCCCCCCACCTCTACAGCCTTGTGACTCCTCTCCCCCCCCCCCCCCCACCTCTACAGCCTTGTGACTCCTCTCCCCCCCCCCCCCCCCCCCCCACCACTACTTCTTATACAACAATTTCTCTTTGCCAAAGATGTGCATTTAGAACTTGGTCAGAATTCCTTAAAAAATACTAAGGTTTACTATTTATTTTTACCCTTATACAGTGCTTCATCCCAAACCAACAGCAACGACGGCCATTCTACCATCTCCCTTATACAGTACTTCCCCAACCTACAGAAACGACGGCCATTCTACCATCTCCCTTATAAAGTACTTCATCCCCGACCTACAGAAACGACAGCCATTCTACCATCTCCCTAATATAAAGTACTTCATCCCCGACCTACAGAAACGACGGCCATTTACCATCTCTCCCTTATACAGTAATTCATCCCCGACCTACAGAAACGACGGCCATTTACCATCTCCCTTATACAGTTCTTTATCCCGACCTACAGAAACGACGGCCATTCTATCATCTCCCTTATACAGTACTTCATCCTCGACCTACAGAAACGACGGCCATTCAACCAACTCCCTTATACAGTACTTCATCTCGAACTTACAGAAACAACGACCATTCTACCATCTCTCCCTTATAGAGTACTTCATCCCCAACCTACAGAAACGACGGCCATTCTATCATCTCCCTTATAGAGTACTTCATCGCCGACCTACAGAAGCGACAGCCATTCTATCATCTCCCTTATAGAGTACTTCATCCTCAACCTACAGAAACGATGACCATTCTACCATCTCCCTTATACAGTACTTCATCCCCGACCTACAGAAACGACGGCCATTCTACAATCTCCCTTATACAGTACTTTATCCCCAACCTACAGAAACGACGACTACCATTCATCCCCGACCTACAGAAACGACGGCCATTCTATCATCTCCCTAATACAGTACTTCATCCCCAACTTACAGAAACGACGGCCATTCAACCAACTCCCTTATACAGTACTGCATCTCGAACTTACAGAAACAACGACCATTCTACCATCTCTCCCTTATAGAGTACTTCATCCCCAACCTACAGAAACGACGGCCATTCTATCATCTCCCTTATAGAGTACTTCATCGCCGACCTACAGAAGCGACAGCCATTCTATCATCTCCCTTATAGAGTACTTCATCCTCAACCTACAGAAACGATGACCATTCTACCATCTCCCTTATACAGTACTTCATCCCCGACCTACAGAAACGACGGCCATTCTA
This sequence comes from Pecten maximus, assembly GCF_902652985.1. Taxonomy (NCBI): domain Eukaryota; kingdom Metazoa; phylum Mollusca; class Bivalvia; order Pectinida; family Pectinidae; genus Pecten; species Pecten maximus. Next base: position 12,725,288 of record NC_047029.1, on the reverse strand, counting down.
CGATCTCCCTTATACAGTACTTTATCCCCAACCTACAGAAACGACGACTACCATTCATCCCCGACCTACAGAAACGACGGCCATTCTATCATCTCCCTAATACAGTACTTCATCCCCAACTTACAGAAACGACGGCCATTCTACTTTCTCCCTAACAGTTCATAGGGAATGGTTTAAAACTAGAGTCACTGGAACCCTGTCAGATTTATATATCATATGATTGGAGATATTGTATGCTGAGGGACAGCTAGGGATAAAATTATGTCACATTAAGTGCTGTATATATCCATTAGAAATCAAATGTAACCGAAAGAGTCCTTGGGGACAGGATGTCAGCTAACATGATTTAACATCAGAACATTTACAGCAAATTGACTGAAGATAAAACCAAAACAGGCACTATTTGAACTGCATATTTTCTGTGGAATCAAAAGAAAAAGAAGAAAAAGAAACAAATGATTTCACAAAAACAAAAATAGTGAAAGCTCATCCCTAGAGAGGTAATTATTATACTATAGATACAGGACAGCTACAACTAATATGGCACTTTAACCATAATGTCATCTCACAATTCATATCACCAATGGATATTAAACACATCTATGTCACTTTAAGTTGACATTTTGTTGGTTTCAATAAATTGTGGTCAAAGTAAATAAGACTAGCTAGCACAAACAAATTGGACGCCACAATTCCGACTGGATGCTGCGACTCAGAATGGACGTCGCAACTTAGAAAGAACACCGCAACTCAGACTGGATGCCACGACTCAAAACTGGACACCTTGACTCATCTACAGCGAGCTTCCAGTTATGTATATAACTATAGCTTTGTGGTTGTGACATCATAATTCTAACATTGAATGCAATTCTTCTTTTTTTATTACAGTTTTTATTATTTTCCTTTCAGAGTCCAAGGGTGAAGATTGTATAAAATGTGTACATTCTGTTAGTAAGACATGTATGGAGATGAGAAAATCAGTAGTCAGACAGTTATTTGAAATAATGGCTACAATATTACATAATAGGTTAGATAGAATTATGTAACCATGGCAACAGAAATACACTAAAAGACACAGCAACCTTTAGTCTCCTTGTCAATTACGATACACAAATGATGACAAATTAACTCATGTAGTCGCGACAACAAATATATGTATTTTGAATATCTTTTTTTTTCTAACAAAACATTCTGAATCCGTAACCATGGAAACAGAATTTTGTATATAGATGATGGCTAACCATGCATGGTGGTGAAATGATGTCCAAGGTATAATGCTGCTATGGTAATAAAAGTAAATTTTGGAGAAAAGGCCAAAACTCAATGATATGCACATGACAATTTCAATTTGATGACAGCTTAAATAAAACACTTGGTAACCATGGAAATGAAGTTATGTATACTGATAATGGCTAACACAATTTTTGGTAACCATGGAAACAGAATTTGTATGGAAAATAAATTTTGTAGAGAGATGATGGCAAACACAACTCTTGGTTACCATGGAAAAATAATTTTATATATAGATGATGGCTAACACAACTATTGGTTACCATGGAAACAAAATTTTGTATACTGATCAAGTGGTGAAAGCTAATCTCCTCTGATAAAGTCAAAATTACGTAACCATAGCAACAATGATACTGTCAGTATAATGAATGATGAAATAATGACAGCAGGAATGTTTTAAAAGATGATGGAGAAAATCCTGTATCAGTTCACACAAATGCATGTTTCAAAATAACATGAAAAATGTCGGCCAGGATCAGAGGTTCAGCCTAAATGTGCTGGCCTGAAAGCCGGTGATACAGACGCCATTAGATTTCTTCGTAGAATGACACTTACAAAGAAAAGCACTCAGGTCCCCATCCCTGCCAAGCACTGATAAGATGCTGCTCTGATTCACAGTAATGATTACTTAACTCAACTTAATTTCTTTTCCTACAACTTTTGAGATCTTGAAAGAGGCATTCTGGTATAGCTGGATTTAAGTTTCTGTGAGTTTCTATCATTCATGATTGGCACAGCGATAACTCCGGGAGAAATGTACATGTTTCTGCATCTAATTCCCAATTTTATTTCTTTTTTCCTTCTCCCAAATTCGACTTTTTGAGATTTTATGGTGTGAAATTGGTAGCATACAAATGTTATCTTTCCTTGTGTCTTCTTAAAATAAACTATAAGAAATGAAAAAAAAAGTTCTGCCTTCTCATAAACTGATATATGATTCTACAAAACAGAATCCTTACACCATAGTTTTTCTGTACTTGTGATAAGAGTGCCTCGCTTCCTTTCTAGATTTTTAAGTGGAACTTTAAAATTTAAAATTTATTTTTGAAGTGTTTTCTTAACAGAAATGATTCATGATTATTCCTTCAAAATTTACATTATGTATATAATTTCAATAATAATTTAATTTGATATTAAAATTACACTTCCTCTCATTATCTGATTATAATTTAAAATATCACAACAGATCTGTTAAATAAACTATAAATATTAATATTTTTCAGTAATTTATCTTAACTTAGTGTTCCGACCTGATAAAATGGACGAAGATTTCTATTTTTTAGACTAGAATGTAATCACTGTAGTACATTCTGAGCTTAGTCGGGATTTTGATAGAAGCCTCCGAGGATTTGGTATAAACAGGCAAACAAGATATCAGGCTTTCTAGTACACTACTTGAGTCATCCTGTTGCAGGTTCATTCAGTAAAAATATAAGTTTTACAAAAATATCAACAGGTTTTCTTCTCGTCATCATGTGAATTAACTACAAAAGGGGGACATGTCTGTATTAAAGGGAAATATGATAACAAGGGGAGATAACTGGATTGAAAATGAACAGGAGCAATAGGATTAAGACAATGTTAACTGCAATGAGAAGAAAATCACAATAGAGGAAAGTACTAGAACACATTTTTAACGGGGCAAAATATTGTGAGAAGCCTTCATAGGCATCTTCCTCCAGAGAACCATTAAAGGAGTCATAAACAAAGGGCCGTAACTCTGTCATCCAAAAATCCAGGCATCACAGATGACAGATTATACTGAATATGATGTATACGTATACAATAACAGACAAACCTATAACACCCTCAATTTGTAATTAACTAGGGGACTAAAATGATAGAAGATAATTTAATTACTGATTAAATATATAAGGAAAAGTAATTACTGATTATAAGTTAAAGCACTTGTAATGATGAGGAAGGTCAAAGGTTGATGTGGTCCACCTCTGTATTAAGACCATTCCGCTATTAAGACCACTTTCACTCAGACTCCAGGCAGTCTTAATAATAGAGAGGTTTCACTGCATATGGTATATATACGAAGCTCCTCACCAAAAATATATATCAACAGGACATAATGTAGCCCTGAATAACCTGACACAAGATACCTTTCGTTGTAATGGCTACATATGTACGGCTTTAAAATGTAGATTTTATTCCATCTTCGGAAATATGAATCTACCTTATTATAGCTGGGTATATGACCGGGTCAACTGTCAAGTCCGATATTAGTTTTTTGTAGAAATACGGATTTTGCTGCAGGTTATTTTCGGGGATGTGAATTCATCAGGCCAATGATAAAAGGTTCAGTGGAGCGCGAACTTACTTATCCCATAATACCTTATAGGCATTGACGACCTTGGCATGGATCCGCCAAATAACTGAAGTATATGTACCTCCCTGACAGGAGAGTTCCAGTCAAGGGGAATAATTTATAGGATGATTTGATTTGGAAACAATTAATTTGGTACATATGAATATATTCTGTATTCTGTTATTAGCGTAATATAGGCGTTAAGGTATAATGAAACATATCTTGCCCACGCTGGGGCTCAAACCAGTAACCTGTCACTATGTAAACATGCATTCTACGTATACCACCAGGCTAAAAGGAAATTCCTGAGCCTGAGCTAGTAAGGTGACCTGCTGCCTTAACACAAGTATTGCCTAATTCTGGTAATATTCCCATGTAAACTATATACACTTTACAACCATTAGCGAAACAAGTTATATTAACTTATATTAATTACTCTTGTTGGCCAGGATGGAATTCCGTTCCTAATAACGCCTCTGCTTTAGGCTTTTGTTACGAGTACACAACATCGCATCCATTGTAGTTGTTCATCTCAATTTGTCTTAGTTCTGTAAAAAGTTAACTACTGTTTATCAAAATATGCAGAATCGGACTCAATGAGTAATGTTGATATCAGGGAGCTTCAAATGAGTAACATACAGGACCGTTACTCATGCCCGATCTGTTTAAGAAATGTCAGAAGGATGAGTAAATAGAGTACAAGTATAGACACACCAGGAGCAATGTCACCATCCTGACAAAACAGAAAGTTACGGATGCTGATGATGCAGAGCAACACAAAATATTGTTTTAATTGGATTGTTACACTAAAGCCACCAACATTTTCATACCAAAATAGATTTTTGCCATTTTCCTTCCTGGAGATTCAGAGGTTAGTGGGTATACTACATGCCATGTTAAAACTCATCCTATTCTGGACAATTTAATTATCTAACAACATTAAGTATTGTCAACTTTAACTCTTAAGACAAAGCAAATTTGCACTTGTCTTGGACTTCTAGAAGACATCAAAAAGATTGGAATTCTTGTGTTATTGTAAATATCACCAAAAAAAAAGAGGAAATTTGTTTATTGCAAAGTTTAAACTAAATCATTACTAGGAGAAGTTCCCAGGAAGCTGATACAACCTCCAATGTTCAGAATTAATGGATTAGATTTAACCTTCACAAGATCAATGGTGACCTTCTGACATTCCATTATTTAGTTGAAGAGAAACATTTACACTTAAAGCGGTTCACTCCATACATTTCTGTTCCAACTTAACTTTCTTCTAAAATTAATGTATTTTGCAAGAGCATTGCTCTATATAATGCTTGAGTTTTCCACAGATTCCTAAGCACAGATTCGATTCGCAGTGTAAATCTCTTTGGTAACCAAACTATTAAAACAGCTGTCCATTATGCTTCTGTATGCACGATAGGTTTGATATCAAAGTTCCCACAATATTAATTATATCTCATTCATTTTAGTTCCTATATGATTCCAGTAGTTGCTCAGGTATCTATTTTAGTATATAGGCCCGAGGTAAAGGACAGAGGACCAATGCTATATATTGTGATGTCATAATACCAGACAGAGTGATCTCCCTTTGCATACTCTTCATTCATTTATATATATACTTAAAGATCTGATCCATATTGCATTTTATGTAGTGATATTAGGTAGATTTGATATCATGTAACAAATATCGCATGTTTCTTCAGGTAGTATGGGAGTTTATAGACTGGTCAGCCTCGCTTCGGTCCAAATTCATATTTGTTCCTGCTAGACTGCATGACCAGTGGATAAACTCCCATATTGGCCTCCATGCCCTACTATATATGTAAATCATCAACAGGTCAAACATCAATAAAATACAACTATGAATGAAGTCAGGGAAAGTGATTGAAAAAAGTTGAAAATACAAAGAAATTATCGTAAAATTAAATATTGTGGAAACACTTTTTGACCTGTAACTGTGTAATGCTTCCGTATACATGGTAGAAGATAGGTTTGATATCAAAGCGCCTACAATAGTGTCAATACCATATAGTGCTAATATTTTTATTTATGGAAAAACAAAGTTTCTACACCAAAGTCCTTTATTAGGAAACATATCTTTTATTGGGAGAAGTAGACACTGGGGAATACAAAAATGGCATTTTCCTCGCCCCAAAGGGAATTATTAACATTTTCTTGAAATATTATCTTCGGGGCGAGGAGAATGCCATCAAGTTCTGAAGAATCACATTATATTCAGGAAAATGACATTGTCCTTAAAAAATGCCTCTGGTCCGAGGAAATTGACATTTTTGTCCGAGGAAATTGCCATTTTCCCGTCACGCCTGAGTGCTGCCAGGGTTTACCTGTGCAGCGGCGAGACGGCTAGCTAGCAGCACACGGCCGACCAGCTCGTTATCGACACACGTGTACGATTGACAACGCGGCCGACCACTACTGCATGTCGCGTAATCGGGCTTTACATGGAATGAAATCCTAAAATAAAAAAAGCTGTAACAACCATGCTATTAATAAACGTATCCGATATTTGCCTTACCTTTCTTATTTTAAATGGCACGGTTCGGTTCACGGTATTTTTTATCTGGCATCACGGTACGCTCATGATTCGGGCCGTCTCCGATTTTCTGCGCGGTAATTTGTATCGCCCATTTAAGTTTGATTTATATAGAAACTTTTCTGGATCCGTGTTCTAAACAGGCGGTTTAAATTCATTTTAAATCGTTTCAGAATCAAAATTGTCGAGGCGAAGTGTTCCCGATCTACTGTCAGGAATCCTGTATTTTGATTGGCTGATGACGACTCACAGATCTAGGTTATTTCCTAACCTGAATAATGTTTCTCGCTGCTGCATTAAAGGCGTATTTTTGCTACAGATCGTACGGCGTACACCAATCATGCTTATCCTGCGTAAATCCCGGAGCCAACTAATGGGGCACGCTGTACCGTCATATCGTATCGAGAGACAAGTATCTACCTATCGTATCGTGAGGGAAGCGTGTCGTTGCAGCACTAGTTACAACCACATGATATTAATAAACATATCTAATATTTGCCTTTTCATGCCCGATTTGTAAATGGCTAGGACCTACTCATTATAGTTTTCCGTAGTTTATTGTGCACTGTTGAGACCGAATCAAAGTCTGAAATTGAAATCTCTACAGTACAGTGACACGAACGAAAACAAAAAGTAGTTTTTTTAAGATGTTCGTTCTTTTCTCTACTGTATGTATTGCGCCGTGTCCCGTAGTTATTTTTTTTTTTTTACTGCAGAACATGGGTGAAAATACGTACGCCGTGTACGGTTCGTATTTGCAAAGACATAGATATATATATGTCTCTGGTATTTGTTGGGACTAAATAAAATTCCGAAGTTCCGAACAACAAAGATATATAAATGCAGACGTGAAGATTTGTCCTTAATGTGCATGCCAATGTCCCTATATGTAATAGTGCGTTCACATCGGAATAACATATATCATGCTTGTTTATTCCAAGGAGGCCTCCACATTGTTTTCCCACAGCTATTTATCGGAAATGTATACATGTATGTTTTTCTCTGTATATATAATCTTGTGAAAGAGAGAATTGAAATAAAGATTTAATGTCAGCCAGTGATTCCCGTGTTCGTTTTTAAGAGGTTTGTCGCCCGGCCATAAGATGAATGCGATTTTGTTTGGTGCGTTAATGAAAAAGCCCCTCAGCGTAAGCTGGATACAGGACATCATTTTGAACGTTATTTCCTGTAATTTATTGTACTTAAAACGTATACATATGTATAAATGTTTGAAACTCAAATAAAAAATATGGTGCATGTATTGTATTTTACACGAAAATGTTCGTCTACGAGACGGGTTGTGTTTTAAATGTGTACTCAAGTAGACAATCGTTAACTCTTTGAAATGATAGGGACAAGGTCTATTAATGTGACAAACATAACCGTGACGTAAAATGGCACAGAATATTGCATTTTCAAGGCGTCTTTTCCATCGATTGACGTTATGGGTCATGGTATGCTTTAATTCACATAAAGACAAGTTTCATATCGCGTAAAAATCAATACTGGTTTTTTTTTTCAATATCCACGCCATTTCACGTCACGGTAATATTATGTTAGTCATGATTATAGGCATTCAATTCAATTCAATTCATTTATTGACTTTAGGTCTATGACCCATCAGTACATAAATTAATATACATGTATTTATATATGTATATATATATATATGAATACAACATGAATTATAGTAAAATTACAAAACGTAATTGACTTATTATAATTTAATACGGAAACCGATTAACCGACATATGTACTATATTATGAGGAATATTAATCAACCATATTGTCTACTGGCAACATCAGCAAAAAAAAAATACATTGTAACCACTTAATCTTACAAGGGCTGCGCCCAATCACAGAATTGATACTAATTATAATACACTGTTACAGAATAAGGATTCTAGGAGAACTTCTATAACAGTCAGTCAGAGAGACATGGAAAAAAAGTATCAGATAATACCATTTGGTAAACACGACAGACGGACACCGGGAGGTTCAACAATGTATAAGCACACTATTATGCAATAACGTGTTACATCAAAACTCAACACCTACACAAACTGAGTATATTTACACAATTCTGCAACTAAAAGCTTCTTTGATAAATCTTCCTAGCAAATTCAATTCTTTAAGACTATTTGTGTTCAGTAATTCTATTACTTTGAAGACTGAAGGTTTTTTCCAAAAATATTTTTTTATATATTTTCCTCTAAGAGTTGAATATTTTTGACATACGAGTAAAAAATGAAATTCATCCTCAACTTCTAAAGAATTACAGTTAATGCAATACCTATGACACCTGGGAATATTCCTATACCTTCCTGATTCTATAGCTAGATTGTGTGCTGAAAGTCTCAATTTTGTTATCATTTTTCTCAATTGACTTGGTAATGATTTGGTGAGGTAGAATTGCAGTGTTACTTTATTAACCATATGTTTGTATAGATCACATTTACTCGACATATGTAATGAGTTAAACAATGTCTGAGAGGCCTGGTCATTAATTCTTTCTTTTATAATAGGCATATAAACAAAATCAGAAGGCAACTGACGTAACCATATATATCCAAATCCAAGTTCAAATAATTTGTGCTTCACATGCAAGAGCCAATTCTGTTTTGGATTCTCTTTCTCAATTTCCATGTAGAGCAAGTTGTAAGCCTCTCTTAGTATACAATTATCAGAATTCAACAATTTAAACCAAAATTTTAACATTCTATTAAGTTGCATATTCTTCAGTGGGAGTCGCCCAAGTTCGATATAAATCATAGCGTTACAGGTAGATTTTTTAACGCCCAGTAAGTTTTTACAAAATTCTAAATGTACCTTTTCAACTTCCAAAGCATTATGAGTACTCCATACTTCACAGGCATAGCAAAGAATACTGCTAATATAAGTATCAAACAAATGCAACATAGTTTTTATATTTAAGTTCAAATTATTACACTTTGAACGTAGGGCAAAAAGAGCTTTACGACCTTGTTCGGCTAAATGCTTAGACATAAAGTTAAATTTATTATTAAACTTAAGAAGAAATCCTAAATAACAGAACTGGTCTACCACTGAGATATTTATACCGTTATATGTCCATGTTTCGTTATCTTTGACTTTACCGCCCTTCCGAAAAACTACGATTTTTGTTTTATCTGTATTAACTGTCATTTTCCATTTATCTGAGTAAGACCTTAAATTATCCAAAAGGCTTTGCAATCCCTCGACTGATTCGGAAATCAGTACAAGATCATCTGCATACAACAGGAGAAAGAGACTCAGTTCTCCGAAATCGTAACTTGGGGCCTCGTTTTCAATAAAGTAGTTTTCAAAATCATTAATGAACAGGGAAAAAAGTAATGGTGATAAAATTTCCCCTTGAAATAAACCGACCTCATTTGAGAAGAAATCTGAGCATTTCCCGTTTAGCAAGACACATGATTTTACTGAATTATATAGAGATTTCACTGTTTTTAAGAAATTACCCCGTATACCCAATTTAGAAATTTTGTACCACAGGCATGGACCCTGTTTACGTTATTTCTTGTAATTTTCTGATTATTACTGTTACTGGAATTACATTGTATTGTTTTTCTTATTGTTTTGGATTCCAATACTCGTAATATTGAAAATATCCGGTTCGTTAGTTTATGCGTTCTATTTCTTACTCAGAATAACTTGCACTTGAAATGTCTCCTTGTCTTGCTGTAGCGTAACTTAACATTTTTGGGCACGGATGAAGGGCACAACATGTTGTACAATGATTAATCATTATATCTCTGTATTGAATTTCAGTGAAATTATACCTGTGCCTTACAAGAGAAGTTCTGCCATGGGCAGAGATCCCATGGGCAGTGATCTCTCCACAAGCCATGACACTGCAACCACCAAGAGAACGTCGTCCTTCGACGCAGATATCTCAGAATCTCTCTCATACACGACGATACGTCCTGCTACGGCCGTAAATGCTATCTAAGTGGATTCTTGACTCATCTTTGAACATAAATAATACCCGTCAATTGGCGTTGTGTGTGTCGGATATTCCTACAACACCACACTTATCGTGCTTGTCTGTTGATTACTTTAATGCTGAGATAGAAAATTTCCACTTACATAAAAAAAAGTCAAAATCATAACTTAACCGATTTACCCCGTATCATTCACGGTAAAACGTAAATGAACTGCAGCGACGACAACAGGCATATATGGATGGGTAGTGTAAAATTCATATTTAATGTATCAATTTTACTTTATTTCATATGGTATTGATTGTTTAGTCCAGACTATCGGTGGCCTAGGTCAGGATAAGCGGGAAATGACCAACCCTCTTTATATATTTTTCTTATCTTAAGATATATATATCATCGTTTACACACAATTGGATATGGCAAAAGATTTTTACCAACTTATAAAATCCCTTTCCCTAAAATTCATATTACAAAGATAGTGAAAGCGAAACATTATATTTATGATCACAAAAAAAAAACAAAGAAAGTGGTAGGAAGAAAGACATATCTAGAAATATAAGATTGAGATGAAGATACTACATAAGGTTATATCATAAAACAATGTTCTAAACAATCTACACAATATTTATCCTTAAATACAATTAAAAACTTAAACATGTCGTATTCTTACACATCCAATACATTATAAACGTCAATAATCCATTGTCCACTAAAACACATACCATAATTCCTTCATCGGATCAAATGCATGACCCAATAATTACAGTACAATAGACCGAAGATAATCCGGACACTGTTGGTCCCAGCACAAACCGTCTGGATTACGAGTTTTCCGGACTGCTGAATTTCGTGGACTTTGTGAAGAAATTTGTCGAGGACGCGATATTTCCCTTGATTACATACACTTGGAAACGTTTAATTGACAACTCATCAATGATTTGGTATGTTTTTGTGAATATCAATTTGACATGTTTCTTTTTTTTATTATTGTTTTGGTTTACGTTTCATTCCTTCTACAATTTTAAATAAACGATATTTAAAGAGGACCATCATTTAGGGTAAGGACTAGTCATGGTTACCTTCAAACAGTACACATGAGCTACGTCCCGCTACTGTACATTTACGTAATCATTACCCTACAGAATGTAAAAGTGGCACAAAGGTGTTTTGTGATGTTTACTCCAGATCAATAATAATCTTATCTTGGTTGCGTATGTTTTTATGGACTCGTTCTAACTACGGAATAGCATTTGTTGATACCCTAGTTATCAGTTGCTTAAGGTTTGAAACAAAAACAGGGCCAGTCTATAATCCGTTCATTAAAATCGAAGTAGTGAAAAACAAAGTACCGTTACAAAAACTGAGCTGCACAGGTAAATGCCTGGGGCCAAGACCTCGCAGCGGTTGCTTTGACAACGTGTAAGCGGGCAAGCTGATCAGTTGTCGACACGGATGACTGACCCGAACTTCTCTCCACGTTGTTGAAAATCTTCCGGATTAAAATTGGAAGTAAGAAATGTGTGATTTCATAGTGATCAATAAAATCTGAAATCTGTAAATGTTTAAAATAAATGCTTAAAACGTCAATAAATTAAATGAGCTTGGACCTAGACAGTCGTGAATAGTATATACTAGCTGTCCAATCGGAGAGTAATATACTGTACAATGCATGCAGCATTTGTTAATTGACATCTGCATTTTCTGAAAACGGAATCTTATCTTTCTTATTATGAATCAAAGTAACCTGTTCACGTTATGGGTCATGTGGATCTTTTAAACTAATAACTTTCCTTTAAATCAATGAACATTATTATTGTTTAAAACTCGATTGATAAAATGACTGATAAAATAAAAGAAAAAAAGACCATGTTTGATAGACAAAAAAAAAAGACTATTGGTATTGGCAACAAACTAAGGCAGACTAGAGCTACAAGTTGGATTAGAGACTCCACTTTATTATATTTGTGCACCGAGTCGTGAAGATCGGCCTACCACCACTTCTTCTATACCCGGAGGCATAAGTGAAAATTGGTCATCAGGTGTGTCAATCGGAACACCTGGTGAGGTCCCTCTGCATTTCAATTAAATAGGTTCTCCACAGGGGTCTATTTACAGCATTGATTTCAGTAAGTTTTAAATGATGTTTTAGTTAGCAATGCAGATATAACCATTTATGCAGATTTCATTATAGGGAAGTTATTTCAATGTTTAATTAAATCATTATTCAAATTATTACAGCCTATAACTAAAAGGTTTAAATTAAAGTTTAAATATCTTTTTATATGGATTTGCGTTAATAATTTTGTTATAATAAAGAAACGATACTGGCCTTGCATGAACTTACCCTGATTGTCAACACAAAAAGTATAAATCAGTATTATCAGTTTTATGAACAGTAAGTGTGTATCATGGTCTACCTATTTTTCCTGTGAAGTTGCGTGTACAATAAATCCCAATACCCAGTTAAGAGGCGGAGCTTAGTTGTCCAATAACTTCACATACTAGGAAGTTGTTGTACATCAAAGTGTACACTAACTCCCCAAATTTGGATGTTATTGGCTACCGAAGGTATACAGCAACGTATACAGTCAAAAACTCACAGAACCATTAGTTTATTTCCGTAATTTTCAACTTTAATGAAACAAAAACTTCAAGGCATACAATCATTTCCAATTTGTCTATGCAAAAAGTCAAGATTAGTTCTATTTAATGTAATTATTAAACTTCAGTGTCCTCATGTCAATCCGATCACAGAAAATTAAAGCTGAAGGCCGTGTCCTCTATATATTATACAGTGAAACCTCACCTTACGACCACCCCGCTATTACGGGCACTTTTTTTTCAGTCCCGATTTTTTCTCTCTATATCTTTGTATTGGTCGCTTCACTATTACGACCACCCCGCTATTCCGTATTACGACCACCTTGTGCAGTCCCAACGACCACTAATTAACGTTAATTACCCCCACAATTATGACCAGTTGGTCGTGTCTAAAAATTTACCTGGTGCACCGAGCCGTGAACAGCTTACAGTAATTCGTGTCAAACTGGCCATTTGCGTGTGTATACGTAATTATCGATCTTTTGTTTACTGACCAGTGTATCCACAGGTGAGTAGAATGGCTATTAATCTCTTAGAAAACTTTGCACTGACCGGATGGTAAAATAAACATCCAGTCCTTCATTGTTCGTAACAAGCCAACATGTGCCGGATTTTGGTTTTACCGTTACGTGTGATCGCCCTTCCTAGGTGGCGCTGTGACGGATTAATACACAAGTGATCAGATTATCTAGGCCTATCTGGGCTTGAACATTGTAATAACCGTACATTTTTTTTATTAATCATTGTATTGAAATAATTATGTGGCTGTTGGTCGTTTTAAGACCCAATTACATACAGGTGAGTAAAATAAACATTGTAACGTTTGATTTTTTTCTGGTCAAGCGCAAGTGTTTACAGCGATCTCGATGTTTTTGTATCAATGCCGAATAGGGTCTGTAGTACATAGGTGTTATTAAAACTTGAAAAAAAACATGTTTGGTTACAAATATTATGTATATTCCCTGTTCACAAATTTAACATAACGCGTAACAGTTGTCCAGTTCGCCGCATTTGTACAATAGTGTAAGTTGTGTGTAATTTCCTTTCACTTTCACATGTTGTTTTGGTTTGTTTACACCGACGACCTGACTTCCATAACAAATGGGGGTTCCTCCGAGAAGTCTCCTGTATAAACATCATTGTACATATCAAAGTACTCCGGAATACATCGGTCACCTGCAAGTCAGTGGGGGAAAACAAGTTATTACTAGATGTTATCCTAAAGACATGGTAGGATGGGCTAACAAGTTGTCGTATTAGACATGGTTTAGAAAGGTTTTAAAAAAAGATTCTCGAAATATCAGACATAACTCGCATCTCGAAAAAAAACCAATCTAATATATTCTCATAGAATTCAAGTTTTTTAATGACAAAACATTATAGAAAAATGAATTTACTTGAAATCAAGTAACTTTTGAAATCATTAAATCATAATCGATCTAGGTCAAATTGATTTAAATAAACTACATGTTCATGCTGAATCAATAGGGCCACAGCACAGGGACTCGTTTTGGGGTTATCGAGCAATATATTTTTTATTCATTGATTACTCCTTTTTTTAACGTGATTTCAGAATGTGAATGATTATTTGCTAAATATTTAGTGTCGTGCGAAATCCCGACGTCCCTATGTACCATCCAAATAGATAATTTTTAAAATCGGGTTTGAAGAATTATTTGATTTTCATCTTTACCGTTATCTCATTTATTTAAGAAATAACTTACCTTCTTGGTTGTAATAATGTCTGTTCTTGCTGGTAATGTGGTGTATTCCAGTCCTCTTAAATATGTTTTGCATCCCCTTCCCGTTAGGTGTCAGCGACATGTCGGAAATCCCATCAAAAACTTTCACTTCGTTTTCTATATCCTTGAATGCTTGAGATAACACAATGTCGTCAAAATCATCCCCTTGTAATGAAAGGAAATCCCTGTGCTTTAAACTGACCATTAAGCTAGCTGAAGGGGTTGACATCCTGCTGCTTACAAAGTCGGGTGCGCATTGAACTACATGTAACTGATAACGTTTTTGGCGGGAAATGTACTCCTAATTGATCGTTGATTGTTTTTGGCGGGGAATTCACTCAGAAACCCGAGACAATTCTGATTGGTTTTTAGAAGTTTAATGACAGCCGATGGACGGGCAATGATACAAGCCATTTTATTGAATGTCCTAGACTCGTGTACACTCGATATTTCGGTGGGCGTTACTCGTTCGCTACGCGATCTCGTAACCGCCCACCGAAATATCTCGTGATACACTCGTCTAGTCATTCAATTACTATAACTTAAGCAACCGTTCTATAGTGACGATTTGTCTGCCTCCCCATTGGGCGGTTTTTATAGAGATTTAAGGCGGTCGCCGATAACAGTACACACGATAGTCAACAATTCATCTACCCGCTCGCTCAAGCGGAACTAATCTACGTTTAGAAATGAAACAGTCGCCGGTCAGCGCTGTCTATTAAATCGGATAAAACGTCAATTCTACCATGTTTGCTAAGCACTGAAGGATAAATATAATTCATGGTCAGTGTCTTAAAATATACCCACTTTTGTCTTTCTGTCCCGATAACTCGAAGATTTCTCGTGGTTCCACTGCATTCGAAAATTCAAATTAAAGTACATGTTGGGCATATTACAGGTAAAATACTGCATACTGGTCTTCTATACATGCATACATATACATGTATATATATATAACAAAACAACACAGCATCAATGTTTTATATATTTTATTAAAAACTACATTAAATCACTCTACTACATTTAGTTTATGGGACTTACTTTGGTATGCCATTGTTTTCAATCTCTTCATCTGTCCATCATGTACGTTCACTTGTCCAGATATCTGCTTCAATGGTTTTCGTTTCAAATTTTGTAATGAGAATGACAAATTGAAAAATAGAATTATAGTTATGTAACTTTATAAACAATATGGTTTCACGTTATTACGGACTAAAGCTACCAACACTTGGACATCATTACGTCGAATGTGACTTTCCCGCATACAGCGCTGTATTCATTCAGGCCGGATTATTTCCGCGTCACGATCGACACTACAACAAGAAAGCGTCTCTACTAAAAAAAATACTAACCAAAGTTTACAGTAGAAGATTTGGAGACATGACACTACCAATGTCATTCGACGCAGGAACGGCACACATCTGACAGTAACGATGGAGTTCGCCTTCACAAAAAGTATAGAAAATGCAATCCAGACGATGAGGCAGATAGGTATTATCATAAAAAGGCCACCCACCCATCACAGCCCTTTTAAGGGCCACGCAGTCTCCTTAAAAAGCACTAGTGTTTACTCGAAAAAAAAATCCCGCAAAATTCATTGCAATAAATACATCGGCATTCTATATTGCGCAGAATACGGACGTTTGTAGTACCACTACTAATAATAGATTACGTAATTATGACTTTCAGCAATGCATTTGGGCACTTTCTAATATAATGCTAATTATAAGGAATCAATCTCAATAGCCTTTGAGGTCATTTTACCTACTATCTTCAATGTTACACAAACATCAAAAACGTCACATAATCTATTCGTAATATATCTTTTTTTTATTTTAACCAACCTTAAGTCATAGTGATCTGAATAAACAATGCGAATCTTTTAAAAAATGTCTTCATTTTAAATCTGTATTTATACTCAAATAAAATCAATTAAGTGTGTTTTTTGCCAGAAATGAGCATGGCTGTCGATGGGTAGTACACTCAAACAATCGGTAAAATTTTGAAATTCTTTAAAGTTCTTTGTAATTATCACAATTTTTTATTGCATAGAACATAGTAAGATTGTATAGCTTTACGCCATGTATCATTGTTATTATGTATATATATGTGATCTCTTGTTACACACGTTAGTGTGTCAAGTGATATCAATAAAACCTTGAAACCTTGTAAACCAGCCTACAAATATCAATCTATACGAGATGAACCCTTGGCTGTAAAATACATCTTAGTGGTAATTCTTTGTAGTTTACAAATCAGACTTGAAAAGGCAAATATTAGATATGTTTATCAATATCATGTGGCTGTAACGATACGCTTCCTCCACGATGGCTACGATACGTAGATACTTGTCTCACGGTACGATACGTATCATTTACAGCGTGCCCCATTAGTTTATCCTGTCGGGGTCAAGTGTGGAGGGCTCCGGGATTTACGCAGGATAAGCATGATTGGTGTACGCCGTACGATCTGTAGCAAAAATACGCCTTTAATGCAGCAGCGAGAAACATTATTCAGGTTAGGAAATAACCTAGATCTGTGAGTCGTCATCAGCCAATCAAAATACAGGATTCCTGACAGTAGATCGGGAACACTTCGCCTCGACAATTTTGATTCTGAAACGATTTAAAATGAATTTAAACCGCCTGTTTTGAACACGGATCCAGAAAAGTTTCTATATAAATCAAACTTAAATGGGCGATACAAATTACCGCGCAGAAAATCGGAGACGGCCCGAATCATGAGCGTACCGTGATGCCAGATAAAAAATACCGTGAACCGAACCGTGCCATTTAAAATAAGAAAGGTAAGGCAAATATCGGATACGTTTATTAATAGCATGGTTGTTACAGCTTTTTTTATTTTAGGATTTCATTCCATGTAAAGCCCGATTACGCGACATGCAGTAGTGGTCGGCCGCGTTGTCAATCGTACACGTGTGTCGATAACGAGCTGGTCGGCCGTGTGCTGCTAGCTAGCCGTCTCGCCGCTGCACAGGTAAACCCTGGCAGCACTCAGGCGTGACGGGAAAATGGCAATTTCCTCAGACAAAAATGTCAATTTCCTCGGACCAGAGGCATTTTTTAAGGACAATGTCATTTTCCTGAATATAATGTGATTCTTCAGAACTTGATGGCATTCTCCTCGCCCCGAAGATAATATTTCAAGAAAATGTTAATAATTCCCTTTGGGGCGAGGAAAATGCCATTTTTGTATTCCCCAGTGAGACTCGCTATCAGCCCTCAAGTTCAGTTAAAAATTCTTTAGCTGAATTCTTAATATGTGCTTCAACTTCTCCCTTTTGAAACTGAAAATTAGACCTGTCCAGTATTCCAAGAGATCCAAATTTGAAGGCACATTATCATGTATACTATATAAGTGAATTGTTTTTAAGTCAAGAATTTAAGTACTCTAGGATAGACGTTTGTACAATTGAATTTTGCCCGCTGAAAGGCCAGCAGCTATCATGATCAGGGATCAATGACAATGACTGCTTCGGAACATGACACACACGATATATACTTACAAGGTCCCAGGACCAGGCTGACTCCAATGGTCCTAAAAACTGTAATGGAAGTTTTCAATATACAGTATATATGACCTACCTTTTTGTTTTTTTGCACATGATGCCAACATGACAAAAGTATATAGGACGGTCATTACAGACAACAGATCACAGTGTCTCAACTTCATCTTGTCAACCGGTCCGGAATGATGTAAGTGGTAAAATTTCCCGGGGAATCCTTTTGCAGTTATTCCAATGAATTATCCGACAGTTCCAAAAAATTTCATTCTGGATGTAAACACGCTAGTCTACACATTGTCTTTTCTATTGGTTGACTGTCTGCTTCTGAATGCCAGATGATCTGAAAGATATAGTTATTAACATTTATTAAAGTAAAGCGACTTTGATTTTCATCAAAACATGAAGGTGTACATCTTGATAACAAAGCAATTACTCTATCATCAGCATGCTGCTTCAGCGGTATAGCCACAGGCCACTAATAACCAGCCACAGGCCACTAATAACACCAGCCACAGGCCACTGAATAACACCAGCCACACCAGAATGTAATTGCTTAGATCATTTTTGTGAGGTAATTTGTGGAAACTCCATGAAACTGAAGTCCAACATTTAACACAAAGATTTTCAGCAGTACAATACGTTATATCTACAGGTATATTACTGTTGACACATTAATTTTGGCGCGCTATAATTTTCATGCATTTCCAAATTATAACAAATTAGCACAATGAAGAATTAGCACATTATAACATTTTCTGTAGGAATTTAGTAGTGCAATATTAATGCTTTTAGAGTGAAAAGCACTAAAATATGATTATCACTAAAACATGATTACAGCTAAAATATGATAACCACTAAAATATGTAAGCTTACAGTACCTCATTTTGAGAGTTATAGAACAGTTAGCTATACAATTAATAGTAATAAATTCAACAGGATTTTTTTCAATAAATGCTCTAGATTAAACTTCAGAAAAGATTCAAGTATTATATAATTAGTTGATATAACTTGTTTTAAAACTGTTATGAAATAAATTAAGCATAGTTATGTTTGTATTGGGTAAAGCCCAGCAGTTTGTGATATTGATATATATAAATATATACATTAAAACATTCTATAAATTAATAAATTTTCTTCCATTTTTTTTTTTTTTTAATTTCCCATCTTTACATATCTCTCTCTCCATCTTCCAAAAATCTGTGTAAGTTTCGTGACAAAACAGGAAAACTTGTAAATCTGTGTTGAGTTTCCACTAGAACATCTGAAGTAAATGCTGTTTGTCACATTTTGGATATAAACCTCCCCATCACAATTCCATATAAATTGCACCCCTAAAATCAATATTGTGCTTTTTGTTTAGGTACAGCGCCAATTTTTCATTATTTATCAGCCTGCACGCTTTATGACACCAACTCTATATGAAGCATAAACGACAGTATAAATCATACAACATGGTTCCCCGTCTTCCTGCTGCGAACATGTACTTCACTTGAGAACAAGCATATCTTCCGTGACAAAACCCAAAGAGAATTTCCAGAAAGTGCAATTTCATAGTACAATGGTGATAATATAGTGCTGTTTACATTTTCTGGCATTTTTTTTAATAAATGTCTACATAGTTATATATGAACACTATATTACATTTTCAATAATACCTTAATATCTGACAAACGAGGCTTAATGACCTTGACCTTTAGATTTAACAAATGAGGCTAGGTGACCTAGGCTTTTAACAACCAAGACTAGATGACCTTGACCTTTGACAAAATGAGGAAAGATGACCTTGACCTTTGACAAATGATGCTAGATGACCCTGACCTTTAAGAAGTCAGGTTCAGCCTTTCGCATGACTTGATTTTCAGCATATGATTTTCAACTCTCCATATGTAAAATGCATTTAGTCAAATATGAGTTCAAACTCTGACCTGTAAACCAGTATAAAAGATGATTGAGCTATCTTAAGAATTTTAACTTTGACATGGAAACATATGGTTGACCTTAACAGCTTCGTCATTAGTACAAAATAGGTTTATCCAGCAAATATCATGATCATGACCTGCAGCAGAAAATTGCAACTTTTCATCCTTCAGCACATATTGAAGGTTTTCCTCAAATATTTGTATACATAAACTTTCAGTTTTTTAATCAATCTTAAATCATGAATGAAAAAATCAAACTGTAATATTTGATTGATTGAAAACAATTTTGCAGTTTATCATATAATATAGCTAAGATTTAAGTCTGATCTCAAAATGAAATGTCTATGGATTTGTCTCCATGGTGAACCAGTACCCTTGGATGGTCATGATCAGTTACTGCCTGTATTTAATTAAGACCTCATTATATTCTTGTATTTATGACACAGTATCCCTGGAAAATGAAACATGCCAAATTTTTGATGAAATAAGGTGATGCAATCTGTGTTACAGAAGTGTTGTGTTAACCAGGTACAACAGAGTATTGTGGAAATGTGATGACTATACATTATCTCTGAAAACATTCTCCTCATCTGTTATTTTAATATTGATGGCAGTAGAGATCCGATTGACAAACCTGGAGAGAAATGCTCTCTTCAGGCTGATTAATTAACACCTGATTTAGATAAAACATCCATGTTTTTTTTTTCCTTGACTAACTTAAATTTCGAAATTGATCTAATTTCCTGCAAATATCACAATAATTTCAGTTGTAGGAGAAAACTGTTTGATTAATATGAATTCTGGCTAAGAGCAAAGCCGTGTCTGAATTATTATTCAGATATCTTCTGAGTTTGATTTCACTTGGCTATTTTTTTTTTTATTGAATGGAATATCGCAAGACAGAAATAACTCATTGCTGTTAATTTTAAGGCCTGCACCCATGTCTTTTGATGTTTGATAAAAATAAATTTATTTGATGTTAGATACAAATTTAAGTTTATTTCATAGTACATGTACTATATACAGTACTGCCAAATATAATTTACCCTGAATTGCAGCATATATATACCAGCTGTCAGTATAGATATCAAGGACCGAGTTTGCTTAACATTATTTCATGATCAGGAGAAATTCGTCAGTTCAGAACCCGAAGGACAGGACATTTATTGACTGGTAAATTGACTTGTTTTCTTCGTCCCCAAGTACATCAGATAATTTTCGTCCCCGAGCGCATCAGATCTGTTACACTGGAAATCATGTGGTCACAATCACCGGAACATGACCAAATCCATCTCGATCAATCGGGAATTTGGAGAGACTGACGAGTCCTATAATATGCAACACTAGTCACAGATTGTTTATGGATTATTTCAATCACTACACAAACAATAATAATCAATTTTTTTAATTCCACATTGTCCACTAAAGTTTCATGCCAGATTTTCCCTGAATTGCATTAATTCAATTATCAGCAGACCATGGCGACATCACAGTGCATTGCTCATCAGACGTTCTCATTCAAAGGGAAAACATCGATATCAAGGAAAAGGAGTTTGTTAGCTTTCTATTAATTGACAATTATTGACATAGACTTAAATATTTATAATACGTCATTGGTCTTAATGTATCTAATTCTTGTTGGTTGAGTGCTTTAAACAAAGGATGTGGTGTTTAATTAGGTAGGGAATATTTCTCTTGTGTCGAAAATAGGTACAGCACGCCATTGAATTATACAGGAGTGTCCATTATTGCGGCGTCTCTACTAAAGGTACGCTTCAAACATACGTAACAATATTTGTCAGAAGACAACATAGGGTTAAAATTCAGAATTAATGTTTTTAAAGTAGGTCAAAGGTCAAGGTCAGCAGGTCAGGAAATGTTGCACTAATGGAATGGACTGTGAATTGTCACAAGGAACTCTCTGTCAAAGATCAGGTAACAAATGTAAAACTAATACCTGAATAATTTCATCATATATTTAAATATATAATTTATACCATTTCATAAAAGCAAATGAAGATCGTCCATCTTGTTTTTAACAAAAATTACATGTAATATGAATGAAGCATCACATGTACAGTTCTGCCATCATGGATCCAAAGTGTTACATACGATTCAGAAACGAACCAATTTTTGTGAACCAGTTCAGTTCTGCTCTTGTTCATCATGTTCCATTATGAGTAGATGGGATTCGTACCTGAACAACTGGTACAAACCCGATAAACGAAAGTACGGTGTGTGTCATGTACAAATTTATAGAGAATGACCTTGCCGAAAAGTTCTCATTTTTCAGAATTTTTTTGTTTTAGAACACTATACATATCTTCTAGGTTAACTTCATGAACAAAACTATTCCTTTCCTATCGCCGCTAATTTATTCATTAATTGCATCTCCTGCCAAAATCACAAACACCTGTAAAATCCTCATCCTCACCTGTAATTAAGGTGTTATAATCACTCTGTCATCCCCTCCTAAGCTCATCAAAACCAGCATTAGTGCAATTCTTACAATGGCTAGTAAGATGTCTAAATGATTAATATACTATTATAAATTTTAAAATTTCAAAGTAACAATTAGCTTTCTGCCAAAGAATATGCCAATTATCAGACACGCTCATCCTGCCAAGGCTGTCTATAGACCGGAAGTAGTGTAGTAAACAAATACCCTTTCAGCTGCTTTATGAAAGTGTGTTCAGTGTTGAAGTTAATATAGTTTTACAAAGGGTCGGGGATATGGTTATATAGGGGATCAATGCAAGGGTGGGAAAATGGAGTTTTAAATCATAGAAGTACCTGTTTCGAAATTGTAAGTCTTTTATTATGGAGGCTGCAATGGTGTACCAGTACCAGCTTTAGGTATTTCTTCTTAAACTAAGTCGATTTGGTGCTGTGTTTTTTAAAGTTAATTTGGTGCTGTTTCTTGGCAAGACAATTTGTGGTGATATTTCTTGGCAAGAAAATTTGGTCTTGGCAAGACAATTTGGTGCTGTTTCTTGGTAAGTCAATTTGGTGCTGTTTCTTGGTAAGTCAATTTGGTGCTGTTTCTTGGTAAGTCAATTTGGTGCCTTTTCTTGGTAGGTCAATTTGGTGCTGTTTCTTGGTAAGTCAATTTGGTGCTGTTTCTTGGTAAGTCAATTTGGTGCCTTTTCTTGGTAGGTCAATTTGGTGCTGTTTCTTGGTAGGTCAATTTGGTGCTGTTTCTTGGTAGTTCAATTTGGTGCTGTTTCTTGGTAGGTCAATTTGGTGCCTTTTCTTGGAAGGTCAATTTGGTGCCTTTTCTTGGTAGGTCAATTTGGTGCTGTTTCTTGGTAAGTCAATTTGGTGCCTTTTCTTGGTAGGTCAATTTGGTGCCTTTTCTTGGTAAGTCAATTTGGTACCATTTCTTGGTAAGTCAATTTGGTACTGTTTCTTGAAAATTCAATTTAATTTGGTGCCATAGACCATCATGAGTTGAGACTCGAGGTACAAGTCAAAAATTGTTACTAATGTGAAAGTTCTGGCAGAATGATCGCCACTGACCGCTGTTCTGATTACATTGGCGGTGATGTTGACCATTTTGGCCTATTTGTCCTAAGTACAGATATTTACCCAATCAATTGGGTGAAAGAAATAGGTTTAATCAGGTAGACGGTTAAATTATGTATTATTGTGGCGGAGAGTGTTTGGACTTATCGAGTTTGTGGCCGATTTTATCACAGAGAGGTTTATATATACACATCAGCATTTTCATTAAGATGTACTTTTAGATCTGAAGTGTGCTTTAGACAGGGACACTTATTATAAGTTAAAATTCAGAATTAATGATCAGATATATAACAATTATTAATCACACGTTTGACAGGAAATAGATACATAAATATGTATTTCCATGTGATATTTAATTGATTTTACATAATTGACGTCGGTAACTACCACAACACAAACCACATTCCTCTATAAATATGTATATAATTATACAGCTGAACACCGGTCTTGTGATCAGGATAGTTCTGCTTCGAGACAATTTCTGCAGATAGACCAATTTCCAAATTAAACAGAATTTTCAAATGAAAAATTAATTGAAGTTTGAAGACTAAAATCCTGACATCGTAGTGTATCAGACCTGTAGCTTGTGTTGAGCAGGGATCAATTCAAAATCTTGTAGAAAAAATTTCTGTACAATTTTTTCTCAAATGAATTGTCTAGAATACTGAGACAGTACTTTTGAGAGAAAATCTACAAGAGGACTTAAGGTGAAATATTATAGTAATTACATACAAAAATGGATACTTGGCCTGATGTATGGGAATTCTGTATTTCCTCTGAATTGGCAAAGTGACTTTGAATTTTAAAGTATATTATATCACAAACATAAATCCTAATATTGGCTTGAATATATAGCCATGGAGATCTGGCGGTCTGCAAACTTCTTTGATGTAAATCTACAAGGCTGAAACAAGTGTGTAACATAAAATAAGATTTAAATTCTTTTTAAACCAAGTATTTTTTATCTGGATTATGAGGCATTTCGATTAACATTTTAAATCCCGGATTTAAGAATTAGAAAATTGCCTTCGGATACTTGATAAAAATCAGCTACAAAATCTCACAGAAATACAGCGGCAAGCACAGTAATTATAATTATATAAGAAATAATTAGCCCACAAGTATCAAAATATTTTCCCCTGAAATGCAAATATGTTCGGACAACATTGAAATCTACAATGTTGCCTTTTCTTACTAGTAAGTCCATGAACTCTTAAAACTCTAATATTGATTTTTGGTTTCTCCTAAAAACCAGTCCAGTGTTTTCACCTAGAGGTATACAGAGATACATCCATGTCAGGATGAACGTTCCAACCATTATTTTGTCATGCATGAGGTAGTTAATTAAAAATATTTATGGTTTTGCACCGCGTCCGTCTCTAGATCTTTAACCACCAACATAATGGATGTTTGGACCTCTCACAAGACGAAGGAGCTCGAGGCTTCTTTCTGGTTATCGATACCAGTAAAGAAGTTCTTATAATCCACTTCCAAAGGTGTTTTGGCAAAAAATTCAAGCTATATTACAAAATACAACTTTTGCCTCTAATTTGAAGCAGTGTGTTCCCAAAGGGCTCTCTTAGAAGTCTGCTTCCACTGTTGCTATGGTAACTGTGTACCATCTCCCATACTTACATACCATTTCAATTTTCCTTGACATTTTCAGAAGACAAAGCATATTGCATACACTTGTCTATGGGCATATTTAAAATGCTGTTTTGTAATATAAGACATGTTTGTAGTGGAACTTCCCCAAATCTTGATCCTTTTCAACCAATCACCTCTAGATTCTATATATCAAAGAAATAAAACAGGAAAAAACATTTTGTATAATATAATTACCTGCTATATATGAGTACCTCGGTAAAATGCAGCTTTTCAGCTTTCGACCCTATAAGACCCTTGACCAGTCGAATCTGTCCAAACGACCATTTCTATTTAGCGACCCTCTGTTCTAAGCGACCATTTCAATTCCTCCCGAGCGTTTTCGCTATATATTTTAACTCTATTAAGCGACCCTCTGTTTACGCGACCAACGACCACAATTTTTCGTTCCCGTGATAAAAATAACTCTCCAATAAGCGACCAGAAGTCTCCAAAATGCCTTACATTACCATTTTCGCCTTAATAACACCCAAGTAGTTTTACTTTTCGTGCAAAAGGACGGGAGATGAGGCGAAGTGACCGTCTGGAATACTGACGATTTTCAGACGTTTTATATACGATATATCAATTTGCATGCGAAATATAACAATGAAGGAATGCATAAACAGTTAACTTACTGTTAAATCGTGATTTGTTATCTTTTTTTGAGACATTAAAACAGATATTTGTCAGTGAAAAAGTCGCCGTTTTTAAAGTAGGAAATGCAGGAACGTAAATAATAATCGGAGCGGAAATCCGGACCAAGATTTCAGGAATTAAAAAAAATATATAAATAATTTGAAAGTAATCTAATTAACCAATGAAATATATTTCTCATGTTAAATCGATGTATTTTGCTATGCTGAAAAAATTTCAAAAAATACATATAGTGATGAAAAATTAGCACAGTAATAATTATTAAAAAAAAAATACAAAAAAAAAAAAAAAATTGTTTTGTTTTATTCAAAGTGGTGGTTCATTTTTCATATATATTATAAATCATTAGACTATTGCCAATTTATAAAGCGAATAAAAAGCTTATGAACATTTATTAAATTTAAGATACCATCTCTATTAAGAGACCACTCTCCATTAAGAGACCGTTTTTCAACTTCCCTTGAGTGGTCGCTTAATACAGATTCGACTGTATATATTACAGTATACGTGAAATATATGATGATTTGGCATAGTTGTCGATATATACAGACCTTTCCATCTCTAAGCCATTAGGTAGTCCCCATATATCCGTTTTCACATTTGGGCAGACGGCTTCTAATTTTCTTAATTTTGGCTTCTTTTTCATATAACAATAATTAGCATTTAAGATCAATGAAAATATAACCCTTTCTACCGTTATTGCTTAGAAATTAATATCTTTTGGTTTTAGATGATTAGATATAATATGTATAGCTATTTGTTTTTTTAAATAAATTGTATAAATATTTAAAATGATAACATACTTATAATATTCAACTGAAAAATTAAACTGTATTTCAAAAGTTATAGATTTTAATTGATTAAAGCATTTACATTCATTCTTATTCTATTCAGCATGCATGCTTCGAAAAAAAATTGAACAGCTTTCTGACAGGCAAATTATTTTTGGCAAAACCAAATTCAGACCCAGAGCCTGAGCTAGTTATAGCCCTGCAACCTTTTCACCTGCCGGAAGGTGATCCTGGTACTTGTTCACTTCCGATCAGGGAATAAAACCTTAGTTGCTTATAGGTGATAAGCTTAATGTGTTTAAGCCTTTCGGTTCTTGAGAAGAAGTGTTATTTTCATAAAACTGATAAAAGAACATATTTATGATAGTACTGGAAGTTTCCACAAACTCAATAGATTAAAATTTTTACTAGTCATGAACGGCATAAATATCAAAAGTGTGCTTATATTATCAAGAGAGGCGTTTTTACGACATAAAAGATATTTAAATTCAAAACACATCTTCATGTATCATTTTCATCTAATTATCAAGACTTTCCTATATAAAAACATATCTCCGTATCTTGGATGCGGGTCCGATCGATCTTTTCTCACCCTCTAATGATCCTAAAAGAGGGATTTTTTTAGTATAAGATTTAGGAACCGAAACTGTAGGTGTATATCAGTATAAGGATGACATGAACTACTAATATACCACCATCTATTTATAGATCATGTACATGTTTCACCAGACAAAGGCTGCATATATACATCAACAGCTTTACAGATTTCAATAAGAAAAGCTCAGCCTCTGCAGAATTATTCAGGGCAGTGATATCACCAACAGTATTATTGTAATGATCAGATATGTATATATCTGTAGTACCCTGGGTAATCTTTTTTGTGATGTGTATTGAAGCATGGCAACAAGCTAGTCAGGTCACAGTTTGTCTTCACACCTTTAAATTTTTTTTTTTTTTTTAAGTACAATAATTTACGTTCAAGTGAATTTGTCTTTGAATCCCCATTTCAACCACTTTTCAGTATCATGGCCATGCCAACACCATATGCATGTCTTTGTGAATTAATCAATTACACCACTGCTTTAGCTACAAGGTCTTTTGAGATTACCAAATCAAAAGGGTAATTTTATGTGGTGGTCATGTCACATGATAATGGTCATCTGACATGATATATGTTGTGGTCATCTGAAATGATGGTGTGGTGGTCATCTCATATGATATAAGTGGTGGATCATCTGACATGATATATGTCATCTGACATGATACATGTTGTGATCATCTGACATGATGATGTGGTGGTCATCTCATATGATATAAGTGGTGGATCATCTGACATGATATATGTGGTGGTCATCTAACATGATGATGTGGTGGTCATCTCATATGATATAAGTGGTGGTCATCTGACATGATATATGTGGCGGTCATCTGACATGATAAATGTGGTGGTCATCTGACATGATATATGTGGTGGTCATCTCATATGATATAAGTGGTGGATCATCTGACATGATATATGTGGCGGTCATCTAACATGATGATGTGGTGGTCATCTCATATGATATAAGTGGTGGTCATCTGACATGATATATGTGGCGGTCATCTCACATGATGATGTGGTGGTCATTTTAATTACATAACAATAGTACAATGCATAAAAAGGGACCATTGTGATAATGACTACCAGTAATATACTAGTGGCACTAAATATATTGCAGACTCTGATTTTCTGCCTTACCAGTATCTTGTTAAATAGGTATAGTTATTTTGGCTTGAGAACAAATTTTAAAATGGAGGCATTGAGATAAAAAATGTTGCTGCGTGCCCCGACAGGAATCAAACCGGGTCTCCAACATGATAAGCCATGGCTCTACCTCTTCAGCCAAAGAAGCAATTGCTCTGCCAGCTTAGTGACAAGAGATCATATTTAACACTATGTACAAGCCACACAGACCTGTTTCTTTTACACTATATCCTGTTTTCTTGAGGTTTACCAATGTAGGGCGGCTATAGGTGGTAAAACTATAATGATCAGGGAAGGTGTGAGGATCTTATCACTATTTCTGACCAATGTAGCACACTTTGAGCATAATTTTGAATTCATATTATCATTCACAAGTTTATAGCTTTACAATTCAAAATGGAATAATTTGATGGCATTGAACATTTCATCTGCAATACAAATTATCCAGAGGCAATTCATAAAAAGTTAATTACAACTGAAATAGAATTACATGTTTGCTTAAGTGATATGAGATATTTTATCTTCATCCATACACAATATGTTAGAACAGCAGGCTTAGCACTGCCAAAAAATAACAACCAGCTCCTACAGTAAACAAGTGGACCAGCTCCACAAGTAAACAACTCCCAGGAAATACAAACAAGAAATGAGAGAAAAATCAACAGTAATGAGAGAAAATGATATAAAGTAAACAGGACCTAAAATGAAACCTGCCTGCAAAGTAAACAGAAATAAATCCTATAGCCATTATATGAGAGCAAGACTCATTAGTTGATAGAATTCGAATGTCAAACTCCACTTCTCCTTAACACTTCAAACACTGACAGAGTATACACCACTTCAGTGGAACATCAAAGCGTTAATTTGTTAAAGTATAAATGACAGTTTTCCTTGTTATTCCATTTTTATCACGATTCATTTAATCATATAGATTGAACAATTGCTTTTATCACATACACTATTTAAAAAAGAAATATAATTGGATAAATAGGTATCTTTGAAAAAAAAATCATTTTTGAAAATCTAGCCAAAACTGGGGTGTTGTTTAATTTGTTCACCACAGCCAAGGTCATATTACGATTATGTCCACACCACAACCAAGGTCAATGACAATGATGTTCACACTACAGCCAAGGTCATATAACAATGATGTCCACAACACAGCCAAGGTCATATGACAATGATGTCTGAACCACAGCCAAGGTCATATGACAAAGATGTCCATACATGTACAAGTATCAAGGTCATATTTATGATGACAGAGTACACAGCAGTCAAGGTCATATGACAGCAACATCCACAAAAAAGGTCATGTGATAATGTAGTATCCACATGTACACAACAGACAAGATCATATGATGCATATGATAACTCCAGTGTCCACACAAAAGCAATTTTCATACAAAACTAATTTAGGCACTAATTAAAAAGAACTTTTAATTTCCGGATAGTTGCTATATACACTCCCTATTTTTCAGGCCGAAGCAATTAATTATAATATGCAATATTTAAGTCAGCTATAGGATTTGGTAACAGTATCAATTATCTATGTTCATTAAGGATACACACACACATATATTTATATCATGTTTTAGTAGATTTATACCCCAATAAATGTTAACTGTGTGCAAATTAATAAAGTATTACTGGCTTTGATACAATTTATTCTTATCTTGTTACAAACAAACAAAATTCTCAATTTTTACCTTATACCTTCAAGATAAAGGAAATCTGACCACCTCTGCCATCGTCATCACCAAACAGGCTAAGTCAATTACCCAAATGTTGTCACTATCACTGAACAGGAAATGAACAACTGCTGATGACAGACACATACACCTCTGACCCCCCATAAATCAAATTGGGACATGACAGGTAATTTAGAGGGAGAATCCACTTCAATGATATAGGGAATGGTTATCTAAACTAATTAAACTAGTTCTGTTGCAATTGTCAGTAAATTGATTTTCCTTTGAATGTATTGGTTTCTAATATATAGATCGCTGTCAAGAACAGATAATGTTTAATTTGAAGTTATTTCAAATAAACAATTTTTTTTTAAACTGAGAGTGCCAGGGGTAGATGTTGGAAAAATGTTTTGCACTTTTTAAGGGTCTACGTGCGTTTTAACAAAGTGGTTTTTCTTTAGATATACTGTAAAATACCATAAAATTTACACACGTTTTTTGCCAAATTTTTTTTGCTGTTGTAGCGACCATAGGGGGAGTGGGGGGTGGGGGGGTGGGGGGTGTAGATTACATGGGTACAATTTAAAGATCAACCATGTTTTTTTTCGTATCAGCCTTAGCCATGCATCATGAAAGTTTACAAGAATCCAGAATCCTGCAGTATTATGATATCTTTTTCTGTCCAGAATTATTTTTATAAGCTGGAACCCCAGGTAAGTTGTGATTTGGATTGGTATACTGATATTGTTAATTTCAGAACAGATATTGGCTGAAATATAGAATACACTAAGATTGGCATCTTGTCAGTTCATATTTCACCTCTGAACTGTAGTGATGATGTCACAAGTCAATAACCAAGTATGAAATGTACATCAGCTATGTCAGTTTGTTTATTCTGGGTTTCCAAGGTGTTTGTTCTAAGCCCAGTTTGTCTTGTATCCCCACTGTAAACAAAACATCCTGCCGATCCTATATACACAGAATATACAACCTCATTTTCATCCTCAGGTTTAAGATACATGAATTATATGGTTGCAGTTGTAGCTGTTTGCTAAGGTTCCTAAGAGGTCAAGTATGTATATAAGGTTGCCAAGGAAACCAAAATCCATGTTTGTGACTAATCATTAGTACTAGATAATTTGGTGATAACCAATGTCTTTAAGGTTTAGGCTAGAACTTGGAGATACACTAGATCTAGATAGATAATATGAATATAGATATTGACACACCTGTCCATCATTTCAAGATCTCCCATCATACTAGTCAAATCTTTGTTAATTGAGCTTATTAACTGAGCTTATTAACTATCAAATCCAGTCCTATTCTTTTTAACACTATTTATAAATCACATGCTTTATACAATTAATACAAATATTTCTGACTGGAAGATGAAGTATTTTATGGACGAGCTAATGACAGCAATGTAAACATAAAACATGAAGTTTTTAATAAGTAAACAACTTTATGTACAGTACATCACAACATCTAATATACAAGTTCGTGGATTGGTTAAATAAGAACTACTAATTGTGATTAGCTATAATAAATTGCTATTGAGATCTCAATGTCAGCTGACCAAGAGTACATCATTAGAGTATGATATTGTCATCTCCCTCTGGTACCCAATATACTGACCAGTAGTCATCTCCCTCCGGTACACAATATACTGACCAGTAGCTAGTTGGTAATTGAAGAAACTGGACAATAGGTCCTGTCATTTGGACAAATCCATTACAGCACTCTGTTAACTGACATCTGGGGAGTATATTGTACACAGGTCAGAGGTCATCTGGGAGGGTAAGGCAGATAGGTATACAGTGACAAGATAAGTAGCCTACAGGTAGATCACACCCACAGGTGAGTACAGGTGTGAAATCTCTTCGACTGTGATGTTAATTAAATTATAAATGATCAATTAAAACATTGGTAGATCATGGTCAAATTTTCTCAATAACATTATATACACCATACTGTGTTTTTGTTTTAAAATGATATAATTTAAGTTAATACTTATAATTATATACCAATCTTTATTTTTTATTCTAAGAGCATTAATTAGTCTTTAATTGCATGGATAAGAATAAATGGGCATTAATATCATATAGAGATAATTAGTTATAGTGTATTATCCTATAATCTCCAAAAGACAAGTCGAGAAACATGTCGATATAGTTTATGTGTTACCACCAACATCCACTCTGCCTATCCCTTGATTTCGTCTTTAACATTAGTATTCTGGTAGCATTTTGATTAATTAACACATTGTGTGTTGATATTCTTTCAAACTCCTTGTAAACTTAAGAATTTCCATTGGTAATTTAAGATGTGCACTTCATGTATACCCCTGGCTTGCTTTAGATAGACTTATGCCTTACACATATCGTAACCTGTTCTCTTGTTCTCGTCTAATCAAATCTTCAAAATAATGATCATATATCTATAGGTAATTAGAATTCAAGAATCTCCCACCTAAATGATTCAATATAGCTATAGGCTGAAGGGTATTTCAAAGACATCTATTAAATATATATATATATATATAACCCTGATTCAGAACCTCACTACAGAACTTGACCATAACAAACAGAAAACTGACCATGGGCTGTTTGGACAGTACATGCTTGCTACACCTCTCACCAGGAGTCTAGTCAACTGGACATTACTGTGATGGGATGTCTGAAAGCATTGTTAGCTTAACACAATAAATACTGTAAATAAATGCACACTTAAATCCTTTATATATTTATACATTCTATATTTCACTATAGTCTTTCCCCTAACTCTAAGTTGTGTCAGTTCTTTGACAATGAACTAATGGGGACATTTTGGTGTTTGTTCAGAATATTATATAAATGCTGGGTATGTGAATCAAGTTGATGATGCGTGTAGGACAGCTCTATATCTGGGTAGTAGTAGGTATGATACATGTACATGTGTTATCAATAAAGAACTACATCTGTACCTAAGCCTCCTGTTGTTTGTATGTACAATACAAATGTTACAAACTCCATATTGACATACAGAACCCTCTGGACACATCAGTATACAGACTGACCATCAGGAATAATAATCTTATAAATACCTGGCATCTTCTACTAGTCGTCTTGGAAATAACAAAATAACAACAACCTCCCCCAATGTTGACCTCTGAACTTAGTCTGAGACAACTATTGACCTCTTACCTTGGTCTGAGACAACTATTGACCTCTTACCTTAGTCTGAGACAACTATTGACATATACCTCTTACCTTAGTCTGAGACAACTATTGACGTATACCTCTAACCTTAGTCTGAGACAACTATTGACGTATACCTCTTACCTTAGTCTGAGACAACTATTGACCTCTAACCTTAGTCTGAGACAACTAATGACATATACCTCTTACCTTGGTCTGAGACAACTATTGACATATACCTCTAACCTTAGTCTGAGACAACTATTGACATATACCTCTAACCTTAGTCTGAGACAACTATTGACGTATACCTCTAACCTTGGTCTGAGACAACTATTGACATATACCTCTTACCTTGGTCTGAGACAACTATTGACATATACCTCTTACCTTAGTCTGAGACAACTAATGACATATACCTCTAACCTTAGTCTGAGACAACTATTGACATATACCTCTAACCTTAGTCTGAGACAACTATTGATGTATACCTCTTACCTTAGTCTGAGACAACTATTGACGTATACCTCTTACCTTAGTCTGAGACAACTATTGACATATACCTCTTACCTTAGTCTGAGACAACTATTGACCTCTAACCTTAGTCTGAGACAACTAATGACATATACCTCTAACCTTAGTCTGAGAAAACTATTGATGTATACCTCTTACCTTAGTCTGAGACAACTATTGACATATACCTCTTACCTTAGTCTGAGACAACTATTGACGTATACCTCTAACCTTAGTCTGAGACAACTATTGACCTCTAACCTTAGTCTGAGACAACTATTGACGTATACCTCTTACCTTAGTCTGAGACAACTATTGACCTCTAACCTTAGTCTGAGACAACTATTGACGTATACCTCTTACCTTAGTCTGAGACAACTATTGACATATACCTCTAACCTTAGTCTGAGACAACTATTGACATATACCTCTAACCTTAGTCTGAGACAACTATTGACGTATACCTCTAACCTTAGTCTGAGACAACTATTGACGTATACCTCTAACCTTAGTCTGAGACAACTATTGACATATACCTCTTACCTTAGTCTGAGACAACTATTGACGTATACCTCTAACCTTAGTCTGAGACAACTATTGACATATACCTCTTACCTTAGTCTGAGACAACTATTGACGTATACCTCTTACCTTAGTCTGAGACAACTATTGACGTATACCTCTAACCTTAGTCTGAGACAACTATTGACGTATACCTCTTACCTTAGTCTGAGACAACTATTGACGTATACCTCTTACCTTAGTCTGAGACAACTATAGTCGTATACCTCTTACCTTAGTCTGAGACAACTATTGACATATACCTCTTACCTTAGTCTGAGACAACTATTGACCTCTAACCTTAGTCTGAGACAACTATTGACGTATACCTCTTACCTTAGTCTGAGACAACTATTGACGTATACCTCTAACCTTAGTCTGAGACAACTATTGACCTCTAACCTTAGTCTGAGACAACTATTGACATATACCTCTAACCTTAGTCTGAGAAAACTATTGACATATACCTCTAACCTTAGTCTGAGACAACTATTGACGTATACCTCTAACCTTAGTCTGAGACAACTATTGACGTATACCTCTTACCTTAGTCTGAGACAACTATTGACCTCTAACCTTAGTCTGAGACAACTATTGACGTATACCTCTAACCTTAGTCTGAGACAACTATTGACATATACCTCTAACCTTAGTCTGAGACAACTATTGACCTCTAACCTTAGTCTGAGACAACTATTGACGTATACCTCTAACCTTAGTCTGAGACAACTAATGACATATACCTCTAACCTTAGTCTGAGACAACTATTGACGTATACCTCTAACCTTAGTCTGAGACAACTATTGACCTCTAACCTTAGTCTGAGACAACTATTGACGTATACCTCTAACATTAGTCTGAGACAACTATTGACATATACCTCTATAACCTTAATCTGAGACAACTATTGACGTATACCTCTTACCTTAGTCTGAGACAACTATTGACGTATACCTCTAACCTTAGTCTGAGACAACTATTGACGTATACCTCTAACCTTAGTCTGAGACAACTATTGACGTGTACCTCTTACCTTAGTCTGAGACAACTATTGACCTCTAACCTTAGTCTGAGACAACTATTGACCTCTAACCTTAGTCTGAGACAACTATTGACCTCTTACCTTAGTCTGAGACAACTATTGACATATACCTCTTACCTTAGTCTGAGACAACTATTGACATATACCTCTTACCTTAGTCTGAGACAACTATTGACCTCTTACCTTAGTCTGAGACAACTATTGACCTCTTACCTTAGTCTGAGACAACTATTGACCTCTTAATTACCTTAGTCTGAGACAACTATTGACCTCTTACCTTAGTCTGAGACAACTATTGACCTCTTACCTTAGTCTGAGACAACTATTGACCTCTTACCTTAGTCTGAGACAACTATTGACCTCTAACCTTAGTCTGAGACAACTATTGACGTATACCTCTTACCTTAGTCTGAGACAACTATTGACGTATACCTCTTACCTTAGTCTGAGACAACTATTGACATATACCTCTTACCTTAGTCTGAGACAACTATTGACGTATACCTCTTACCTTAGTCTGAGACAACTATTTACATATACCTCTTACCTTAGTCTGAGACAACTATTGACATATACCTCTAACCTTAGTCTGAGACAACTATTGATGTATACCTCTTACCTTAGTCTGAGACAACTATTGACATATACCTCTAACCTTAGTCTGAGACAACTATTGACGAATACCTCTAACCTTAGTCTGAGACAACTATTGACCTCTTACCTTAGTCTGAGACAACTATTGACGTATACCTCTTACCTTAGTCTGAGACAACTATTGACGTATACCTCTAACCTTAGTCTGAGACAACTATTGACGTATACCTCTAACATTAGTCTGAGACAACTATTGACATATACCTCTATAACCTTAATCTGAGACAACTATTGACGTATACCTCTTACCTTAGTCTGAGACAACTATTGACGTATACCTCTAACCTTAGTCTGAGACAACTATTGACGTATACCTCTAACCTTAGTCTGAGACAACTATTGACGTGTACCTCTTACCTTAGTCTGAGACAACTATTGACCTCTAACCTTAGTCTGAGACAACTATTGACCTCTAACCTTAGTCTGAGACAACTATTGACCTCTTACCTTAGTCTGAGACAACTATTGACATATACCTCTTACCTTAGTCTGAGACAACTATTGACATATACCTCTTACCTTAGTCTGAGACAACTATTGACCTCTTACCTTAGTCTGAGACAACTATTGACCTCTTACCTTAGTCTGAGACAACTATTGACCTCTTAATTACCTTAGTCTGAGACAACTATTGACCTCTTACCTTAGTCTGAGACAACTATTGACCTCTTACCTTAGTCTGAGACAACTATTGACCTCTTACCTTAGTCTGAGACAACTATTGACCTCTAACCTTAGTCTGAGACAACTATTGACGTATACCTCTTACCTTAGTCTGAGACAACTATTGACGTATACCTCTTACCTTAGTCTGAGACAACTATTGACATATACCTCTTACCTTAGTCTGAGACAACTATTGACGTATACCTCTTACCTTAGTCTGAGACAACTATTTACATATACCTCTTACCTTAGTCTGAGACAACTATTGACATATACCTCTAACCTTAGTCTGAGACAACTATTGATGTATACCTCTTACCTTAGTCTGAGACAACTATTGACATATACCTCTAACCTTAGTCTGAGACAACTATTGACGAATACCTCTAACCTTAGTCTGAGACAACTATTGACCTCTTACCTTAGTCTGAGACAACTATTGACGTATACCTCTTACCTTAGTCTGAGACAACTATTGACGTATACCTCTAACCTTAGTCTGAGACAACTATTGACGTATACCTCTTACCTTAGTCTGAGACAACTATTGATGTATACCTCTTACCTTAGTCTGAGACAACTATTGATGTATACCTCTAACCTTAGTCTGAGACAACTAATGACATATACCTCTAACCTTAGTCTGAGACAACTAATGACATATACCTCTAACCTTAGTCTGAGACAACTATTGACATATACCTCTAACCTTAATCTGAGACAACTATTGACGTATACCTCTTACCTTAGTCTGAGACAACTAATGACATATACCTCTAACCTTAGTCTGAGACAACTAATGACATATACCTCTAACCTTAGTCTGAGACAACTATTGACGTATACCTCTTACCTTAGTCTGAGACAACTAATGACATATACCTCTAACCTTAGTCTGAGACAACTATTGACATATACCTCTTACCTTAGTCTGAGACAACTATTGATGTATACCTCTAACCTTAGTCTGAGACAACTAATGACCTCTTACCTTAGTCTGAGACAACTATTGACCTCTAACCTTAGTCTGAGACAACTATTGACCTCTTACCTTAGTCTGAGACAACTATTGACATATACCTCTTACCTTAGTCTGAGACAACTATTGACCTCTAACCTTAGTCTGAGACAACTATTGACCTCTTACCTTAGTCTGAGACAACTATTGACGTATACCTCTAACCTTAGTCTGAGACAACTATTGACGTATACCTCTAACCTTAGTCTGAGACAACTAATGACATATACCTCTAACCTTAGTCTGAGACAACTATTGACCTCTTACCTTAGTCTGAGACAACTATTGACCTCTTACCTTAGTCTGAGACAACTATTGACGTATACCTCTAACCTTAGTCTGAGACAACTATTGACGTATACCTCTTACCTTAGTCTGAGACAACTATTGACGTATACCTCTAACCTTAGTCTGAGACAACTATTGACCTCTAACCTTAGTCTGAGACAACTATTGACGTATACCTCTTACCTTAGTCTGAGACAACTATTGACATATACCTCTAACCTTAGTCTGAGACAACTATTGACCTCTAACCTTAGTCTGAGACAACTATTGACGTATACCTCTTACCTTAGTCTGAGACAACTATTGACGTATACCTCTAACCTTAGTCTGAGACAACTAATGACATACAGTGGAACTTCGTTAACTCGAACTCGGATAACTCGAATACCCCGCTTAACTCGAAGTACCTCGCCGGTCCCGGCCGAATTCTCTCTTTATCTTAGTAAAATAAACTCGGATAATTCGAATTCGGATAACTCGAAAAACTCGGATAATACGAAGTAAAAATTTGGTCCCAACAATAAAAATCCTACTTAAAATGTTCGAATAACTCGAAGTAAAAAATTTTCGTCGATCGGTGGCAAACGCGGCCGACATTTTTTAAGAGCTAAATTCCGTTTGTAATACTGAACATCTCGGCACTACTAACCTATATGCTATTATAAGTGTTTCATAAATTCATCAAAGAAATTGTCGGTTGTATCTTATAACAACAAGTCTTGGTGATAAAAAGTACTGCTTTACTTACATCAGGTAATTTCCCAAGGCGGTCGCCGATATCAGTACACACGATAGTCAACAACTCATCTACCCGTTCGCTCAAGCGGAACTAATCTCTGACACACCGGTAGATCTACCCGGCTGATGTTTTTACAGGTGTAGAAATGACACAGTCACCGGCGCCTATTAAATCTTTAAACTGCTGAAACAATAGCGTAATTACTGCCGAGGTGTTCAGAGTACAACTGTAACGGTCAGTGCTGTCTATTAAATCGGATAAAACGCCAGCTCAGTTACAGTAACATTTTATACGCACATGCGCAGCCCAACTTCCGGTGCTAATACACATGGAAATGGCGTGGTTATCAATAAAAAGTAAGTAGGCCGATCAAACAGTATTTTATATATGTCCAATAAAAGGTAATGGTTCTGTTACGTTTTGTATGCAATCTGTGTTAAACTTAAACGGTTATTTGTTTTGACATTAATAACTTGTTATTTTGTCGAATTCCGTTTTATCGTTTACCTTTTGCAAACATGACTTGCACATCAGATCGTTATTGAAGTGACTAAGTGAAAGAAACTTTATCGTGACTGTATATCGGCAAAACTACACCAAATTACAAGTGACATAACGAAACATTACATATATATTTACATGTATTGACCAGTCTTCACACTAAACTGATGAGCGACAGAGCGAAGTTATAATGATTATATAATGTTGACAAATATTGACCAAACTTTTCACCAAAAACGATAACTCGCTTAATTCGAACACTCGGATAACTCGAAGTTTTTTCGTGGTCCCGTCGACTTCGAGTTAACGAAGTTCCACTGTATACCTCTAACCTTAGTCTGAGACAACTATTTGCATATTAGTCTAACCATTCTACGCAAAATAGAGCTGAACATCAAACAAATTGCAAAAGAAACTTTTTATTCATAATCATAATCTTTATTTAGTGGTTAAACACATATGCAAATTCGAAACCAAAGAACAAATGGGAAAGGTCAATTTTGAGGGGTCAAAGGTCACATAAACGTTTGTTATATTTTATACACAAATTCATTGACACTATGATGAAATAGATACTTCACTGACTCTGTGTTACAATTTATCCAAAACCATGAATATGTTTTCACTATTTTTGATTCAATATACATAAATGAAAGCGAAATAAGCATTTAAAACATTTAAATGTACACTAAAATAGCAATATTTGGGACGAAATGTCTTATGATTACGACATTTTATCAGATTTGTGGTATATAATAGTTCTTTATTAACCAAATATTCTATAAAGTGATGATTTCAAACTCAAAACATGTTTGTAAAACATGTTAATTGTATCTCTTAGTTACACTAGTTTCCAGACGATATGATGTAGACGAGATATGGTGTGGACGAGATGACTCGTGCTAATTGCAAGCGATCGGGACAATACCTAAATTGATCATCAATCCATCATTTTATACCTCATCTCAAACTCAAAAAAATAGAAACTCTATTCATGTATGATTGTATCAATAAAGAATACCGATGGTTGTACTTACCATCAAAATTCGCACATGGGGCTCACGTGAGATAATTATTAAACACCTTGACGTCAGCAATAAGCGTTTCTGGGTTGTTGTTTTCTTTCAAATATCAGTACTTAAAACGAAACACGGCTTGAATTTTACAATTTAGTACAATGTACATTAAAAAGAACCTTTTTTTGTCGCCATCTGTACATTTGCAATGAGTTTTGATAGCTCAATGAGTATATATCATACATGTAAGTATTGTTAAAAGCTAAATCTAGTCCTATATTGCATATAGTCCTCGCAAGTTCCATATTTTAACAGCATAAACAAAGATAAAACGTTATTTCAGTCTGAAAGACGTTTTCTGTTGCTATTTGAACTACGAAACTAACCACATATAGACAAAAACTGATTGAACTATGCCTCATCCTCAATTAGTCCAGATGAATTAGAACAACTATTTCCTTTGCATTCCTTGCAGACTACAGAACACTCTAGTCCATGTTTCCTACACGTGCACCTCCTTGTGTCACAGTTCGTTTTGCAATGGCAGCTTATGATCTTAAGTAAGCTTTCAGGAGCTGCTGGTTTATTTGTCTTTGTAGGTAGCAGCATTCCATCATCCATTGACCATCCCCACTCACAAGGTTTCATACTGACATCATTAACCCATGTTTGCACCTGTAAATATGTCCTCATGCTATGGAAACTTGCAGAAGCCGACGTTGGCGGTATCGTATGTATTTGAACACACGTTTTGTTTGTTAAAACACGATGCGCAAACTTCCGATATCTTAGTAGGTCTAGACCTTCATGAATGACTCCGCCATATAACGCAGTAATCAAATGTTCGCCAGACATAATCACCTGTGCTTTCGTGTTTTTCGTAAGAAAGGCACGTGAGTGTGACTTCAAGAATTCATCATCTCGAATCTTCTTCAGCGTTGCAGCTTTACTGATTCCAAACATCCTAGAAGTGGTATCACAGCCGCTTATTGCGTGAATAACTGGCAGAACCTCACAAATATCTGGTCCAAGAACAGTTTTGGTCTTTCTTACGTCCCACACCTTGGTTTTCCCTCTAGAAACATGATCTGATCTGAAGTACAGCGGCTGAGATAATGTCAAATCTAAATGAAAGAGAAGCAGAACAAGTAAGTCGGTGTCTTCTCCTAACAACACGGTCGGCTTTGACAATGCTGAAGATACAGCAGTACTTGCAATAAGGACATCAGCATCAGAAGTTGCCTTTTTTGTTTCAAATCCATTTTCAGACATCTTTTTACTCAAAAGTTTGATGAAATTTTCCTTATTTGCATGGTTTGCAAGGAACATGTCTTTCTTTGTCCTAAATGGTGTGTTTTCAGTGAAGCTCACTTGAGTACCTTTGATTCCTCTTGTTCGTCTTAGATGAACTGCATCTTTTGTGTCGGGACCAGAAGCATAACCGTCAAATACCACGATACAATTGGAATAGGCATACTTGATGCAATCAATGTATCTCTGACAGATTTGTCCAAACGTTGATCCAGTTTGCCACTGTATCCGATGAAGAAGGGATCCTCCGTCGATGACGTATTGGAACCCATCACCCGCAATATCTTGTGCCACACAGTCCCCTGAGTTCCATATGGCATCTAATAGAGCCGACTTTTGTGCCATTCTCATCATACCCGAGGACTCAAATATGGAACTTGGGAAGCTACACAGTTCAAAGGTAAATATTTCGGATCTTTCATCTTCGATATTGTCGGCAGCAGCCATAAACCTTTGAAACAACAGTTGAGGATCTATTTGTATACCTTCGTCTCTCAGTTTAAAAGAGGCCTTTTCGTTCATTCTGGTGGCTTGATTCTTTCTTTTAAACGTGAAGTCAAACACCCCTACATCGTTCATTGAGTTTAGAATTTCAATTCCAACTTCTTTGGCGATGTCAACATTTGCCTTAGAGTCAGCTGTTACACCAGTTTCAATATTTCTAAGGCTGGCTTCCTCGATGAATGGGTCACGGACAGCTATGAAATTGGCTAGCGTTTTAATGTCTGTGCAGTCACGCTTTTTCCTAGACACCCCCTCTTCCTTGTGCTGATCACTGGTTCGAAAATTCAGCGATGTTAACTCCTGAATAGCGAGGTGAACTTCTGCGCAATCAGGCATCGCCAATATCCATTCCGCCCTCTGACTGTCTGTCATGCCCCTGCCTCTTGTTAAACCACCAGATGTTTTGATGCTTCTCATAAGGATCTGTTCTATCGCTAAATCTGACGACAGGCCGCACCAAAACTTATCCGATCTTCTAATGAATTGTAATTGTAAGAAAGAGTAGACTTCCGGATGAGTTTCTGGGAGAGCGTTCATATCTTGTAGATATATTCTGATTGACTTAACGTACAAGTTGTGGCCAGCAGCCGCAAGATATGGCAACATCTCTTTCAGTGATCGTTCGTGCAGCTTCCAGTTACCTGTCCGTTCAGCCCGGATGAAATTTCTAAGAATTTCAACCATGTCCATAAATTGGAACCATAGACTTGACGTTCTGAATTCTTTACGTGATGTCCTGAACTCGTCTAATTTTGAACTGATTACATCGATAGTAGGAATGGCACAGACCTGCTCAATGGACACTTCACTTTTCAAAAGAGAATCGAAAAGAGCCATTGCCTCTGATAAATCCTTTTCCGAGCTTTGTTGTCTCATTTCTATTCCTTCGTCCAGGCCTGTTTCTAGATTTCCGGGAATGTGTATACCGTATATCTTTGACAAGATGTTAGCTATAAGTGCATTGTCTATGAGAAAATATCCTCGTACGGCTCTGGCAATTGCTTTTCCGGTAAGCATGTGTGCTACTGCTGTTGGGGCATATACTGTTTCTAAGAGTTCTGATAAACCAGATCCGGCCATCAGGTGACCAATGGCTCCAATGAAACTCATCTCTGCATGAAAACCACCTAATCGCAATATGATTGACTTGAGACGACTGCCAGCTGGTTCGTTCTGTATTATGGTCTTTGCTTTCCAATACAACGGCTGATCGAAGGTAAGCATTGGGCTGACATTATTTCTAATCGCTTCTTTACAGACAAAATGGAGGGTTGAGTTGATACATGTCATGTCACTAGGATTCATGTCTATGAGAGGCAGGAAGGTGATAGACGATTTCCCAGGAAAATTGCCTTCAAGTACTTTGTGCATCGTAGCAGACCAGCTATGGTATTTGTTTTCATGCGGCCAAGAACTTCTGGAGAGGAGGTCAATTTTCCATACATCGTCTTTCCAAGAAAAATCATCAAGGATTTCGTACTTCAGTGTGCATAACGCGTTATGATGCTGTTCTTTGTACGGATAGATGTTGATCCTAGCTAGGTCTGTAATCTCTTGAAGAGTGGGAGATGCGCGAGGAACAGGTTTCCTTTTAGATGATCCAGGAGTAACTGTTTCAATAATGCCCATGCCATGAAATGTTCCGTGTCCATCTAACGTCCGCACATTATGGTCGACATTGTCTGCAACATATTGAATGAAGGAGCCTATTCTGCTGTCTTCTTTCTGAGTAGTTACACTATTTCCATTAGCCACAGAGGCATTCATTCTAAATTTCTGCACCTCTGTGTATGAAGATGAAAATCCCAAGGAGCTCAGTGTATCAAGTAGCAGTTTGGAAGAAAATTGATGGTGCATCTGCACTCCAAGGCCAATTTGAAGGGGAGCAATAAGTGTTCTTGGTCGACATGCCTGGATAATAGCGTGTCCGATCGATGCTACTTTGAGGGCTGAATCACTCTGTCCAAAAATATCAGTAAGGAATATCTGAAGGGCTTCTGGGACGAAATCTGTATTTCGTACAAGTGATGAAATAAAATCTGCTGAAGGGTATTCCGACTTGAATGTAGATGAAATGGATTTTATGTCACTTTTTATCAGCTTTGCAGCAGTATGAATAATAGCTTTCTTCTGTTCGTCGGGAT
This sequence comes from Pecten maximus, assembly GCF_902652985.1. Lineage (NCBI taxonomy): Eukaryota > Metazoa > Mollusca > Bivalvia > Pectinida > Pectinidae > Pecten > Pecten maximus. Next base: position 12,681,194 of record NC_047029.1, on the reverse strand, counting down.
CTTCCGTCTTTGGTCGTTGATAAAATTCGTGTAATATTTGTGATGCATTTTCTTTAAATGTTATTACGTTAGGTTGTCCATTGATATTTGTGATTATGATAGACGAACCAAAGTAACTTAACAATCTCCTTTTCATGTACACCGTACTGAACGCCTCTTCTCCGATTAGTTTTTCCATCGATCTCACCAAATCATTCACCGTCACTTGCTCTGTATCATTTTCTGCGATACTTTGAACCAACTGGAGAAAGGCTTTCTCTGATTTAGATTTCTTTGGACGTCCAGGGGTGCTGGTTATATTTGTGTCATCTGTCATCCGAGACTTTGGAAGCTGTCGTTTTGTCGAAAAGTTGATGCTACACTGATGATGGTAAACAGCATCCGCCGCATGGAGATCAGATGAGGCCATATTGAGCCGTCCTAGTACTTCTGCAGCCCACTCGTCATTCCGTAAGGCACATGTCTCTTTTAGTGTTTTGTTATATTCAATGGTCTTCACTGGATACGCATCAGGGCCTCTTTTTCTTTCGTTGATTTTGGCCAGTTGACCACAATACAGACAATTTTCCTTGAAATTAAAGTCCGGTGTTGTCGATCGCAAGGCTCTTTGTCCAGTAGGTGTATTACCAGCCTCATTTCTATAGTCAGATGAATTGGGATTCACATAATCCCTGCGACAATCTTTGTGAATCAGCTGTCCGGGTATAGTTCTTATTGAGTCCCCTTTGAGTTCACTCACCTCATTTATTGTCTCACTTCCTTTTTTTCTTAACTTGCATGTTGCTGGGCCATCATCAGATATGGCTTGCATGCAGAACACACATGCTTCCATCACGATCTGAAATGTATCAAAAGAAATTCGTAGGAATCATATACAGCTAAACCCGTTGACACTTGTTGATAATTTTGACATTTTAAACAAATTTACTGTGGTAATCATATGAATTGTTCACTATTTCTGAGCAGTTTTAATACGAAGAAAAAAGAAACAAAATATAAAAATAAAATAAAAATAACAATATATGAATAAAATGTCAGTAACAAATGAAATATTTAAAACAACTTATCAATTAATTGCTTGAAAACAAGTATTTAACAATATATGAATAAAATGTCAGTAACAAATGAAATATTTAAAACAACTTATCAATTAATTGCTTGAAAACAAGTATTTAACGAAAAAACGGAAAAAATGCAAATAGTGTACGCAAATTACAAAACATGCTCCCATTTGATCTATACGAGCTTCCATACTTTTTTACTCCAAACAAACCGATACATATATTCTTCAATATTTTCCCCCGTTTGCGTTGTTTTATGGTATTTATTCATTAATTTGTGCTTGTTAATATATTTATTCTCTTCATTGGGCATTTTGTACAAGTTTTGGGAATAATATCGGTAACACAATAAAGAAATACCAATGATAGCGTCTTGTCCAGTTAACATAGGAAAAATATGATGTTAAATCAATAATATATCCTTCATGACATACTCACTGATTGACTGCACTCAAAAAAATAGTATTCAATAGAAACCAAGAACATTTGAACTGATTATTGGATGAATATCGCATACTTACCAATAATGACAGCGAAGGGAACATGAGTCGTCTGCTGGTGACAAGATAGTTACCTCCCTTCGTAGCACTCTTCACATCTACGGCGGCCCATACATGCCATATCGATAGTAGGCAATATTTCACATAAAAAATCGAAAATAAGTAATTTTCCCATTTTTCGATTTCTTTCGAATTTTAGCATGTGGTATATACATACGAGATCTACTTATAACAGTTGTGTTTGTTTCTTTTGCAATTTGTTTGAGGTATAATGATAGAATGGTTAGACTAATATGTCTGACATTAGTCTGAGGCAATTTTTGGCATATACCTTTTACTTTTTGACTTATCAGTGGAAACATGCATGAAATACTCCATACAGTCCTGTCTTCATTATGATGTATAAATATACTATAGCTAGCAGCTAGATTGCTCAAAACATGTAAATAGAAAAACAAAAAGATGGCTTTTTGATTGATTGAATCTAGATTTTTTTTTTTTTGCTTCACAGAATAAAGAAAATTGATAAGAACCCATTCCCACAACTTCACTAGCCAAAGGTGTTCAATACCGTACTCTCCTTTTGAAAAGGATAATATCATATTGAACGCCCTTGGCTAGCGAAGTTGCCATTCCCAATGGTTTGTTTTTTCTGTTAATATGCATGGTTATAATTTTTTTTATCAGAACAAGTATTTTACATTTCCTATAAAACCTCTATAATCTACATACCTAATCAATTCCTGATTCATCAAACTTTTCAGACATTTTCCTTAACGAGTTAAACTTATTAGTATGCAACATCATGCTCGCTTGCAAATTGATTAATCCATGCTATTTAGACCCTAAACAATGTAAAAGTTAGATCCATAGTTTTCTTAAACTGATCTTAATTACACTATATACATATTATTCATTATAAATTTTGAATTTCATGAACTCCAAATAAATTTCACATCAATCTTTAACTGATCTTAATTACACTATATACATATTATTAATTACAAATTTTGAATTTCATGAACTCCAAATAAATTTCACATTAATCTTTAACTGATCTTAATTACACTATATACATATTATTCATTATAAATTTTGAATTTAAATTAACTCCAAATGAATTTCATATCAATCTGGATTTTTCTGCATGTCATTCACATGTCACCGATTCTTTGATATATATATATTAGATGTATTATTTAATACACTGATCGTCTTAAATGATAGGTTCTTTATATTATAACTAATCATATACAAATGTTATTTACATATGTCAGTTATTCTTGAGAATATGATACCTGAATCAGAATTCTAAAAAGATGGAAATAACTACTTATATAACCCTTTAAAATTCTGCTTTCTCCTCCACAGGCAAAGTACATACACGTGTATCATCGCCGCGGTGACTAAAAATGAAGATCTCACACAAGTAGTTTTAAATGATATTAGAGAACATCCAGTTGACCCTTGACTTTTAGCAATTTCAGAAATCAAATCAGCTTTTCTCAGAAATCTGAAAGGTCAAAACTTTTGTCAAAATAGACATGCTCCTTCAATCCCAAAAGTCAAATCTGATTTTGGGGAGTCGAAAACATACTCTCCAAGGCCTACTGGACGCTCTGTATTAAAATAAATTGATCATACAAGCTCAAAAATTTGATATGTCACAAAAATGCAAGCCTTTTTGTAAATCTAATTATTTTACATAAAATTTTTAAATTAATTCCATACATAGTCATAATATATACTGTATATGATATTTTGGAGTTTTATATATTGCTTCGAATTCTATCACAGCAACATATAACCGTGTCAAATTGGTTCATAAATTCACACACATAATTCATATCTATGAGACTTAATTATAAGTGAAATTTCAAATTAATTTCTAATTAAATATAATTTCAACCCAGTCAGACTACATCATGTATATGGTTTTCTCTATATAGATATTCCTGGGACATCATGTATCTATGTTGATGTTTTAAGTTATCTATGATGTCACTATAGTGTTATTATATATACATGTTTATCAAAAAGTTTTCACAAAAGATTTTATATTGCTTAAAGCATCCTTTTGTATCTTTTTAATACTGAAAAAAAAAATTTACCCAAGGAAAAAATTTATGCAGAATACAAGACTGTCATTCGGCTGCGAACGTTCCCCCATGCATATTATTTGTGACGTATGTAGCATTTATATGGAACATTGAGGGGAAAAAAAGATAAATCGATCAGAAAAAAGATAACCCAAACACATGCTTACCTATCAAAATCTCTGAAAATGACATCCCATCATCCCAATTGAAATAGCCATGTTTAGGTATGAATCCTTGAAGTTTAAAAAAATCTGTTTTTCCCACTACCGAAGAAACCCCAACATTTATGGTATCTATATATACCTTTTCAGAAGTTTTAATGCGTCAGGGTCCCTGGAATATATTTTTGGACTCAATAACTAACAGAGTCGATGAACTGTCCCGCTGTTCCATGCTGCATCAACTGAGCAGTGAAAACAGACTTACCACATGTTTTAACATCTTGACCATCAGATAATTTCCTTACCTTTCTACATAATTATAAACAGCATGAATAAATCTTCCAGTACTTGGATCACTTGAAATTCCAGAACAGCTTAAATTTCCCTTAATTATAAACATTAGGGGAACCTCACTTCTCTTGCGCAGTGCCAGAAATGGGACTGGAGATTTTTTTATAAACCAACAACTGAGTCTGATTTATGTGAAAGCCAGCATGCATGCAGAACATTGGCATTGTTCAGTCACAATGGCTCATCAGGATTTTTTTTATCTTTGGAGAAAGACCTTGATTTTTTGTCCCCACAATGTAATCATTCAAGCAGTTTCCCCGTTTAGTTTTTATAAGGTATACTACACCTACGATCTGCTGGCTTTTCTTTATTCTTGTTTACATTTCCATGAATAATGATGATGATCCTGATCGAGAGTCTAAGAAAAGATAAACATCTTACAAAAAGTTGATACCGTGGTTAATGACTTGTAGTTAAACAGGAGTTCACAGTTTGTTGGACAGCTGTACATGTTTTGACAGGGTTAAGATCACTCCCAACCTATCCCCCAGTAGTTTAAGTCACATGACCTATCCCCCAGTAGTTTCAGTCACATGACCTATCCCCAGTTGTGTCAGTCACATGACCTATTTCTGGTAGTTTTAGTCACATGACCTATCCCCAGTAGTTTTAGTCACATGACCTATCCCTATGTAGTTTGTCACATGACCTAAACCCCAGTAGTTTAAGTCACATGACCTAAACCCTAGTAGGTTCAGTCACATGACATATACCCCAGTAGGTTCAGTCACATGACATATACCCCAGTAGTTCCAGTCACATGACATATCCCTGGTAGTTTCAATCACGACCTAAACCCCAGTAGGTTCAGTCACATGACGTATCCCCTGTAGTTTCAGTCACATGACCTAAACCCTAGTAGGTTCAGTCACATGACGTATCCCCTGTAGTTTCAGTCAGTCTTGTCTACAGTTGTGTCTCCTCTCTGTACTTTACCTTCTATTGTAATTCTTAAACATAACAATAAATGTTTCATGCTAAGAATCAACATGATTAAATTCCTCTTCACACTGCAGTTAATCCATAGGCAATTCATCAAAGTGTTAAAACACAACATCCAACATGTATATGCGATTGAAGTATCTTTTTTGTTTGTGCTTTAAGTTCTAATAAAAAAATCCATTACCCCATTTTTTTGGTTAATAACTTGTTTGGGAGATAGAAAATGTCTTTGATTAGAAAACAGACACACATTACCTGTTGGTTTTGACAATAATCCAGTGTTATCCTGTGTTAAATCCCACACTATAATCCATCCCTGTACACAGAACATAGAAACTCCCCTCTGGATGACTGGCAGGGACCCACTGTAACCCTAAACACCTGGGCAAGCCAGATGATTCCACTTACTGGGAGGGGGTGAGGCTGTATCACAGATGAGTCCATTCTAGAATGATGGGCTCTCAGTGTAGAGCATATAGTTCCCTCAAGCTTTCTGGATATAGTTAGCTTGTTTATTAGTTAATACAAATTACTTCTATTCAGACTCCACTTAAGTTTAAAAAAAAAAAATTCTGCATAAATATACATACAACAGTTAATATTTCACAAATGCATAATTTACATATGCTGTGACAACAGACATATGTAATTAGTCTGTGATTTGATACAGATCTCCTGAAATTCTGTGGCCTATCTAAACAGAAAGATAAAAAGCCATACACTAACCATTATTATAAGGAAGTACTACACAATAGTTGTCAGCTATATTTGATATAGCTAGTATTTTTAGAATCTTATTTAATAAGAATTAATTCTATCTGATGTTGACATATATGTTAGATAAGCTGACCATACTCTTTGACCTTTAACCTGTGCTTGCTGCAGGTCATTTTGGTGACTGGGGATATTTTAACAGCAGGGTGGTGGTGGCTGGTGTAGGAGAAGGGGAGGGGGCGCTAGTGCATGTAAGGAAGGGGGGGGGGGGGGGGGGGGGGGGGTTGTAGACATAATCTTGTATGTGTTAATCAAATAGTGATAATAAGATTGTAGGGGCACTCCATAGGGAGTATAAATCTGGTGAGGGGATCAGGGCCAAACAGACTGATAGCTAGGGGTTAGTAATTACCAAAAGGAAATAGTCTGTGTAGAGAGTGCCTGCATGGTCAGGTTCACATTTAACAGGACAGTTTCTCATGAAAATAGTATCAAAGTATTTAAATTTCATGTAATAGTTTACTGTTAATTTTTATAGTTCAACAGTTCTTTAAAGGAGCATTTCTTCATTGGGATATCAACATGCACACTTTATATTGATGAAATCTATAACGATGAATATATGAGTGTTTGTGCCTACAAGTAATGAAATTAACACCGAAATGTATAGGAAAAAGGCATATAGTATACAGGTATGTCTTTGCGGTAATTAGTGATACTTAGGGTAAAATTAAGAATCTTCAGGACTTAATACTCGAAGAACTTTGGTTTATCTTGAGAGTAAAACTGCCTTATTAATGTTAAGATTATAAATTTCACTATTTGGAAAAAATACATATTTTCCAGTAAGTTAATTTTGACAAACTAAACTTAATTTAAACGAAGGAATGCCCCTTTAAATGAGAAATTCTGAATAATTAAGTGAAACATGCAGAACATATGTCTTTATTTAAACTAATATACACAGAATTTCAGATTGAGTGACAGAATAATGAAAGTTTGTTTATATCGCCCAGTTTATTATCAGAAGACAATAGAGAACAACAATTGAAATATGTTATAAATAGAGGATTCATTGTAATAATTGGAAAAGGAATTCAAACCTTCAGACCAGAGGAAATATATGCCATTTTTCTTGATATTATGATGAGGGAAATGTTGTCAGATTCCAACATTTTGTTATTATAATAAACTGATACACATCATCCAAACAGGAAAAAGCATCTACAATGATATATTTAATGCTTAAAACATTTTATCTCCAATACTTTTAATATTGGATTTTAATATATGATTCTTGTTTTTTATTACTAGAAATATTTTCATTAAAGTTGTATCATATATAATTTGTTTGGGGAGCTGCATGAATCCATCCCTTACTCCTGGCCGTGATTCATTTAATCAACCGGATATTTTCGAGAATGATCCTCCATCAAAGTTTATCCTGGCCACTCCAAAGACACCCTCACCCATCATCTTATCTCTGTGTAACAGGCACCATAACCTGATGGTGTAGGTGTTATCACTCACCAGAGGCGAGAACCATCCAGGGTTAGGTTAGAACTGATATGGGATGAGTTACATCAGAAACTATTATGACTATCTCGATGGTTTGATCAGAAACTAGAGTGACTATAGTCTTGCTAGATTGAGCAGAACCTAAAGTGACTTATATAATTATGATAGTCCAGCTAGTTTGATCAGAAACTGCAGTGACTATATATATGGTCCAGCTAGTTTGATCAGAAACTATAGCGACTATGGTCTCGCTAGTTTGATCAGAAACTATAGTGACTATGGTCTAGCTAGTTTGATCAGAAACTATAGTGACTATGGTCTCGCTAGTTTGATCAGAAACTATAGCGTCTATGTCTCGCTTGTTTGATCAGAAACTATAGCGACTATGGTCTCGCTAGTTTGATCAGAAACTATAGTGACTATGGTCTCGCTAGTTTGATCAGAAACTATAGCGTCTATGTCTCGCTTGTTTGATCAGAAACTATAGCGACTATGGTCTCGCTAGTTTGATCAGAAACTATAGTGACTATGGTCTCGCTAGTTTGATCAGAAACTATAGTGACTATGGTCTGGCTAGTTTGATCAGAAACTATAGCGACTACGGTCTCGCTTGTTTGATCAGAAACTATAGCGACTACGGTCTAGCTGGTTTGATCAGAAACTATAGTGACTATGGTCTGGCTAGTTTGATCAGAAACTATAGTGACTATGGTCTCGCTAGTTTGATCAGAAACTATAGTGACTATGGTCTCGCTAGTTTGATCAGAAACTATAGCGTCTATGTCTCGCTTGTTTGATCAGAAACTATAGCGACTATGGTCTCGCTAGTTTGATCAGAAACTATAGTGACTATGGTCTCGCTAGTTTGATCAGAAACTATAGTGACTATGGTCTGGCTAGTTTGATCAGAAACTATAGCGACTACGGTCTCGCTTGTTTGATCAGAAACTATAGCGACTATGTCTCGCTTGTTTGATCAGAAACTATAGCGACTATGGTCTGGCTAGTTTGATCAGAAACTATAGTGACTATGGTCTCGCTAGTTTGATCAGAAACTATAGTGACTATGGTCTCGCTAGTTTGATCAGAAACTATAGCGTCTATGTCTCGCTTGTTTGATCAGAAACTATAGCGACTATGGTCTCGCTAGTTTGATCAGAAACTATAGTGACTATGGTCTCGCTAGTTTGATCAGAAACTATAGTGACTATGGTCTGGCTAGTTTGATCAGAAACTATAGCGACTACGGTCTCGCTTGTTTGATCAGAAACTATAGCGTCTATGTCTCGCTTGTTTGATCAGAAACTATAGCGACTATGGTCTCGCTAGTTTGATCAGAAACTATAGTGACTATGGTCTCGCTAGTTTGATCAGAAACTATAGCGTCTATGTCTCGCTTGTTTGATCAGAAACTATAGCGACTATGGTCTCGCTAGTTTGATCAGAAACTATAGTGACTATGGTCTCGCTAGTTTGATCAGAAACTATAGTGACTATGGTCTGGCTAGTTTGATCAGAAACTATAGCGACTACGGTCTCGCTTGTTTGATCAGAAACTATAGCGACTACGGTCTAGCTGGTTTGATCAGAAACTATAGTGACTATGGTCTGGCTAGTTTGATCAGAAACTATAGTGACTATGGTCTCGCTAGTTTGATCAGAAACTATAGTGACTATGGTCTCACTAGTTTGATCAGAAACTATAGCGACTATGGTCTAAATAGTTTGATCAGAAACTATAGCGACTATGGTCTCGCTAGTTTGATCAGAAACTATAGTGACTATGGTCTAGCTTGTTTGATCAGAAACTATAGTGACTATGGTCTGGCTGGTTTGATCAGAAACTATAGTGACTATGGTCTAGCTAGTTTGATCAGAAACTGACTATGGTCTGGCTAGTTTGATCAGAAACTATAGCGACTATGGTCTCGCTAGTTTGATCAGAAACTATAGTGACTATGGTCTAAATAGTTTGATCAGAAACTATAGTGACTATGGTCCAGCTAGTTTGATCAGAAACTATAGTGACTATGGTCTCGCTAGTTTGATCAGAAACTATAGCGACTATGGTCTCGCTAGTTTGATCAGAAACTATAGTGACTATGGTCTCGCTTGTTTGATCAGAAACTATAGTGACTATGGTCTAGCTAGTTTGATCAGAAACTATAGTGACTATGGTCTCGCTAGTTTGATCAGAAACTATAGCGTCTATGTCTCGCTTGTTTGATCAGAAACTATAGCGACTATGGTCTCGCTAGTTTGATCAGAAACTATAGTGACTATGGTCTAAATAGTTTGATCAGAAACTATAGTGACTATGGTCTAAATAGTTTGATCAGAAACTATAGTGACTATGGTCTAGCTAGTTTGATCAGAAACTATAGTGACTATGGTCTCGCTAGTTTGATCAGAAACTATAGTGACTATGGTCTCACTAGTTTGATCAGAAACTATAGTGACTATGGTCTAAATAGTTTGATCAGAAACTATAGTGACTATGGTCCAGCTAGTTTGATCAGAAACTATAGTGACTATGGTCTCGCTAGTTTGATCAGAAACTATAGTGACTATGGTCTCACTAGTTTGATCAGAAACTATAGTGACTATGGTCTCACTAGTTTGATCAGAAACTATAGTGACTATGGTCTGGCTAGTTTGATCAGAAACTATAGTGACTATGGTCTCACTAGTTTGATCAGAAACTATAGTGACTATGGTCTAAATAGTTTGATCAGAAACTATAGTGACTATGGTCCAGCTAGTTTGATCAGAAACTATAGTGACTATGGTCTCGCTAGTTTGATCAGAAACTATAGTGACTATGGTCTAAATAGTTTGATCAGAAACTATAGTGACTATGGTCTAGCTAGTTTGATCAGAAACTATAGTGACTATGGTCTAAATAGTTTGATCAGAAACTATAGTGACTATGGTCTAAATAGTTTGATCAGAAACTATAGTGACTATGGTCTAGCTAGTTTGATCAGAAACTATAGTGACTATGGTCTGGCTAGTTTGATCAGAAACTATAGTGACTATGGTCTCACTAGTTTGATCAGAAACTATAGCGACTACGGTCTCGCTTGTTTGATCAGAAACTATAGCGACTACGGTCTAGCTGGTTTGATCAGAAACTATAGTGACTATGGTCTCGCTAGTTTGATCAGAAACTATAGTGACTATGGTCTAGCTTGTTTGATCAGAAACTATAGCGACTATGGTCTTGCTGGTTTGATCAGAAACTATAGTGACTATGGTCTCGCTAGTTTGATCAGAACCTATAGCGACTATGGTCTGGCTAGTTTGATCAGAAACTATAGTGACTATATATATGGTCTCGCTAGTTTGATCAGAAACTATAGCGACTATTATGGTCTCGCTAGAGAGCGATTTAACTCGTTTTTAATTTGAATAAAATTCCAACATCACAAAGTTTAATTTAATCTGATTTTTTTTAAACAACAGCATTTGTGAAGGATAGAGTAGTGCAAAAGCAGAGAGTATAGGTCAGGCTAGCAGATCTAAGTGTTCCTTTAGCCTAGTGGTAGGATGTTTGCCTTGAGAGCTAGTTTCAAGCAGGTTCGAATGGGCAGGGTATTTTTCATTACGACTTCCTTTTATAATAACATTCACCAACTTAAATTGTTTGAATGTCCAGACAGCTGAAAACAATTCACCACATGGTCGTAACAATTCACACCTATAGGAAAGTTCATGTTGGCTCAGTAGTCTTGTATATGAAATCCGATCATCAATCAATCATTATCCATCATCTATTTCCTTTCCTTCTACTTGTCAATCATCACTTTCAAAACATCTATTTCACAGTCATTCATTTCATCAGCTCTCAGCAGAGAAGTTGTTAATTACACTTCCAGTTGATTAGATGTGCAAACACTCCCAGCCAAGTGTACTAGGTACACAACACTGTTTAAAGGTCAAAGGTCAAAGAATGATGGCTACCGAGAAACCATACCTGTTGATGATAGACAACATCCCTGTGTGTTGTGGGGTTGATATAGATCAAGTATTATAGATCTATCAAGTGACTTCTAAGGTCACTTTGAAGTAAGACTTGGCTTATGAAGTGTGGGAAGTTTAGAAATTACCTTACCTGGACAATTCCGATTAATAAAATTGTTAATTTAGAATTGTTTGAGTTACATTGACCCACATAACGTATTCAGGTCTCGAAGAATTTGTCATATATATTCATACTAAAACGTCATACATATTCATACTAAAACGTCATAATATTCATACTAAAACGTCATACATATTCATACATAAACGTCATACATATTCATACTAAAACGTCATACATATTCATACTAAAACGTCATACATATTCAAACTAAAACTTTTTCAAGGTGATTACAAGCCTTCGATAGATTGATGACTGTATGTAATGCACTGGGATATGTACAAATGTACGTGATACAACATCTCGTTATAAGGAAAACATTCACTACCACCTTAAACATATAGCTCCCTGATTTTTATATTATATCTGTAGAGTGTATAAAAGTGATCTTACTAGCTCAGGCTAGCAGGACGTTACTTTTAGCCCTAGTGGTAGGATGCTTGCCTTGAGAGGGAGAGGTCACCACGAAATCATCCAGAACTCGATATTAGACAGGGTATTTCTTCATTACTCATATTACAATTACCATGTTTGACCAACATGGTGAAAATATAATTATGAATTCATACCTAATTTATTTACCATATTATAACTAGTTGCCAAAGTAGATGGACAAGCTTACTATACCACTCACATCTAGTAAAGTTTTAACAAACTGGAACTCTTCACTGTTGAAATACAATAAAGAATGCTGGAACTTTCTACCTTAAGTCAAAATCCTACTGACACAGAAACAAACTAAATTATTGTAATTAAGATACAATAAAAGAAAAGAACTTATTACTTCTCGTTCTTGTCCCGTTAACTGATATGTATAAAGTATCCCGTACCAGCTCCAAGAAGGCAAAGGGATAGGTACAAGTGTTTACTATCACTGTGGGATAAGGTGGTGCCAGAATTTAATAACTTCACAAACACTTTAACTGCTGCCAGAGCTCATAGGGATGTTACTGACCGTGGGGGTGCCAGTAAACCTGGGGTCAATTGTCCAGTGGTCAGCCCAAAACACCACTGTACAGCAATCGACTTAGTGGTAGATCTATGTTTAGCAAGAAACAGTTCATGTAAATGTAAACCTTCCATGTATTCTTTGATAATTATATAAATAAATCCATACCCATGATTTGAGTATTTCCTATGTATTTTCTTGGTTAAGATAAACACATATTTTACACAAGTATCATCTAAACAGGATGAGTAGTCAAGGTCATTAAGGTCAAACGTGGAGGAGTGGCTGAGGTTACCACAAGGTTGAACATATTGGAAAATAGGTTTTCAATAAGTAAATACCTGTGGAACATCAAGGTAGTGATATATTCTCAAGGAAAAGCATTGTAATGAGTGAAATAAGGAAACAAATGTTACAGCTAGGTCTCAAGGTCATCTAAATTCAAAGGGAGAGGGATAAATCTCAAAGTCAACTGAGGTCATTACGAGAGTGACAGGCCCTAAGGTCATCTAAGGTCAAGAATAGAGGAATGGTGTCATCATAGGTCAAAAAAGAAATTGATTTCAAATATTTTAAACTATAATTGAGTTTTGAATCCAAGAACAAGTACAGAGATATGGCGTACCAAGGGTAATTTGATTTGATTCCCATTTCTGTGGTCTAAAGACAGGAGGTCTTGATTTGATTCCCCTTTCTGTCTAAGCGAAAGGTAGATCTTGAAATGATTCCCATTTCTGTGGTCTAAAGGCAGATATCGAGTTGATTCCCATTTCTGTGGTCTAAAGGCACATCTCAAGTTGATTCCCGTTTCAGTGGTCTAAAGGCAGATCTCAAGTTTATTCCCATTTCTGTAGCCGTACAATGTTTTGAAGAATTAGTTGTCAGCATGCTACACTTTTCGAAAGCCTGGGTATGTCCAGTTTAACTGACCACAAGTAGACATATGGTTTATATCCCTGATTAGGAAATTAATCTAGACTACTTCCTGTTAGGCTTGGTGCCATCCGTAATATGGTTCTAGTGCAGCTGTCTGTCTGCATGGAGTCATATGACCTGTAGATTGACCTCTGACCTATTTCAGCATCATTGATCACTTACAAACCATCCAAAATCTAATAACTACATGAGAAAAAACATCCTACCAGCTCTTTCTCCTACGGATAAACAGAATATATACCCAGGCACTGCATGGTCAAGATTTAGGGTCAGCTAGTGAAATCTGTTGTCAAGATTCTGACAAGAAATTAAAGTGAGTGACAAATTGAATAGCTATAAGGTTAATAGGAGGGTTTAGACTGGCTCCAGAATATCAAAATTATAAATAAAATTGGCCTTTATGATTTCGGCTCCTAGGATATGTCTGATTGTAAGTTTCAAACAAGGGGGAGATAATTTAGTATAAGAATTTAATGCTAACACAAAACTGTAGGCAAGTCAAAGGAGGGTTGTATAGGAGGGATTTGGGATCAGAAACTTTATGAGAGGAAGGTAGAGAGAAGATCTGTGTGGTGGTGATTTGGGATCAGAAACTTTATGAGAGGAAGGTAGAGAGAAGATCTGTGTGGTGGTGATTTGGGATCGGAAACTTTAGGGGAGGAAAGTAGAAAAGGGCTGTGTCATGGTTGTGATTTGGGATCAGAAACTTTATGGGAAGAAGGTAGGGAAGGGCTGTGTGATTGTGATTTGGAATCACTTAATTATCATAGTTAAGCTGTAGAAGTATTATCTATACCTGGTTTGAACCTAATTTACATACCACTCAGAAGAGATTTTACTGACATAAGAGTTGTGATTTATTTTGTGAGAGTTAGGTCTTAAAAAGATTGTTAGCACATACATTTAGACTTTTGTGAGTCACCATGATACTATCCATCAATTAATATTGCTAAATCCTGGTCAATAATGTCTGTGGTTGATAAGACTTCCTTCTATGACTGTAGTTAAACATCACTGATAAGAAGGTTAATGAACTTGTTGATGCTCTCTTTACATGTTAATAGGTGTACTAAAGTACAGCCTGATCAGAATTAGGGTGTATCAGTTTGGCCAGCCTTCCGATTTGATTTCTGTAACATTTGGTTCTGAAATAAGTTACAGGCATCTGTCCAAACATACTGGTACAGGATCTCATCGTCTGACCAAACATGTGTTCCAAAGGATTCTGTCCACCTGTCTATCATAAATCAACATTCTACCTCTGACCTCTAGACATTCCTTAATTCTCTCCTTCACATTACATAAACTTTACCTCCCTCATTTATACCTGGTAAACACCAAGAACCCCTACCCCAACTGCACCCTTTAATATTACTTGGAAAGTTAAACAAATAATTAGGAATTTTATTCTTCTAAATTCCAAGGCAGACTTGTGACATTACAGTTCCTTTTAACCCTTTCACCCCTACTGACCATATTGGACTTCAAATGATGAATGAATGGCAGAGTCCACTAAAATTTTTTTAGGGTAGAAGGGGTTAGTTTTAATTAATATGAGACACAATTTATTCTATAGACTTTTGATTGAGATATACAAAATGTTCCAAGGTATTCATCCTGCTTAACAATGTCTGAAAGTTGAATGAACACTTCCAGCTGAAAAGTTCATAATTCATTGTGTCCCAAAGTAATAAAAACATTTCCTATCTTCCATGTATTTCCTAAACAGTCTTAAATGTGGTAGATTTGTAGATCAAGTAAGCTGCAGAAATAAAAAATATTAAATACAATCACTGAGTGATTAATTAAGTTTGGCCTGTAAATCAGTAAGAAAATATTCAAATTAATAGAAATCAAGAATCTAAATTTTTCCACTGTGTTCAACAAAAATCCAGCTCGTAGCAGACAATCAACAAGAATTTTTTCATCTTGATTTCATTTTCCCTGGTGACCTAAAAACATATTTAACTGTGAGCACTTAAAACACTCTCTTTAATGTAATTATCTCAAATGATATCTGGTGCTACTGAAATAAAACAATAATGTCAGAAGTTATTCTCTGTCATTTTAATTGCCGTGCTCTCATCACATCAGATAACCATTTGTGACCCAGGATCTGTTGTCCTCCGTCGGATAATATTCTCAGACACGCTTTACACGCATCAATATAAAACTTCTGATCAGGGGCACATGGAAATCACTATTTTTCTGCATTGATTGATCATTTTCTTTTTAGCAATTATTTTTATTCATTTTTTTTCATTATTCAGAATTTTTTTAAATATTGAAGTAAAACGAGAAAAAAAACATTCCGCAAATGTTAGAATCAATTTCGCTATTTTCACTGCAACAATTTGACTTTTGGTCTGTCTTAATTACAATAATTCCTTCTAATTTGAATTAAAAGCAAGATGGAAATTGTATTCTGGATGCTACTTTTCTAGTGGAAGTCAACATAATTTTTCTTTTGTGGTCATATTTAATTAAGAGGTGTGAGAGTTTGAATCCAAGATTTATATTTCTATCACACTTATGTGTGAAAGAAGTGTCAGAGAACTATCCAGGAAGGATGAGACAGCCATGGACATAGGTCTGTAAGTTTGGACAGACGGTTGTCCATGTGATGGTCAGGAGTTGTGTGGTCCAGAGGTGTGGTGTTAGGAGGTGAATTTAGTCAGTTACTGGTTTACCACCTACATGACTCTGCCTATTGCTAGTTTCGTCTGATGGATTAGAGTCAGTGTTCTGTCAGCCTTAGTCGTTTAATGCCAACATGATTTCTCCTATAACTAGGTTTCATCTCACTGACCATTAGTCGCTGTTCTGTCAGTTTAGCTGTAGTTATTGATGTACTACCTACATGACTGCCCTATCGGCTTGGTTTTTCCTCCCACCATCTACAGTCAGTGTTCTAGCTGTCAGGGTCGGTCAGGAGGGATGAGAGTGGAGACCTTTTGGATAATCTGGTCACTTATGTTCTGCCATTTGATGGGTATCAAATGGAATACTACACGCAAGAAACACAAGTGGTTAGTTAACAGCAAACAGACTTTCTAATTTAAAAAAAAAAAAAAAAAAATTATTTCTGATAAGTCGATTCTGCAACTGTCCAAGACTCAACAAGGTATAAGATGTGTGCTGAGCTTGTGATGGGAAAATCGGTTATAGGATGTGATCAATGAGAAAATCACACACAAGTACCATCCCTCTTGGGTAGACAGAGAGTAGCAGACCAATTTTCATGGTCAATGCATTTCAGGAGGGACAGGTGAGGAGGTAGTTTCCTACCGGAGACTATTTATTGGTCCAGTGGGTAACTGACATCAATTTCCTGTCTATCCAGCTGACAGACACATGACATCCAATGGATCAATTTCATTCCATCAACAAATTTCGTATATGTCACTACAAAAATGTCTTTCCTGGCAAGAAACTCAGATGGTAGAAAAGGCAGGAAACATTTTGATTTTGTCTTTACTTTAGCATAAGAAATGTTGTTAGCTAAGGAAAAGAATATTGAAGTACAATAATATCAGATTTTTTTAGTAAATTTTTTTAAAGAAAATCTAGTGGCTTTTTCCTGAAATATTGAAAATATTGCAACTACAAATGTCGATTATCAGAAGAATGTTATCTGATTAAAGTGAACAATTATATTTATTGTTCAACAGAAATTAGCTAAAGCTTCCGCCAACATCATCAATATCATATTCTTAACGACCTGCCAACAGAGGAAATTTAAGGCCTAGGGCCTAATAAATGAAAGGCCTAGGGACAGATTTCAACAAATTAATATAAAACAAATAGTTTGATATAAAGAAAATAGTCATGGTTTATATCATATTCTGTAGAATAGGTTTCAGATAGTCCAAATTTTGTGAATAGTTTAAATAAATATGTCGAAGTATGTTCAATGGAAAGATTGGCACAAATCGCCTATTGTCAGTTAAGAGTATAGTCATCACAGAAACAGCCTTGGTGTGATTTAGCCTCACATCAAAATGCCAGAAAACTGATGTCTCTGTAAAAATGTATTCAATTTATATATAAAGTCATCTTAAGCAAAAATACTGCAATTAAACTGTCTTGGATCATATCTGTAATTGATATGTTGGAGCTGTATAAGCTCGATGTCTATAAATCGATGTTTATAAATCGTACACCGTTTCTATAATCACCTCCCTATGGTCGATTGCGACTCTGACCTATTTAACATCCAAGAATCCTTCCCGTCTTCGAAATTGACAATATAAACTCGTGAAAGAAACACAAGATATAATTTCAATCAATATCAATTGATAATAACATGTGTTTACTGTCTGTCAAGAATAATGCTACAAAGACACTTTCCATACGCATTCTTATTTCAAAATAAAATAAGATTAAATTCTTAGTAAAGTTATATAAAATCTAGCTCCAGGAATAGTTGATATGGAGCTATGAGGAATATTAAAAGTTTACTGCTATTTTACAAATTCCAAAGTGAAATTGGTCGTTGAGCATAAATATATTTTGATATAACTAGAATTGTCCTCTTACAAAAACCGATCTTTAAGAATCATATTCAGAAAGGTTTTCCAAATTTATAATCCTGCAGTGAACTCTAGGGAAGGGATATTGGCTACACTAAACTGTTAGCTATACAAGGTTGATGACAGGTTGGACAAGATAGCCCCCAGCAGGTCAGCCTCACTCCTATCTGTATCTAAGTCCTGATCAGGACTTATAATGGGTGGGGGTGGAGGGAGGAGGGAGGAAGTGGGGGGGGGGGGGGGGGGAGGAAGTGGGGAAGGGGAGGTGTTAGGGAGACTAGCTGGGGATGGAGGTAGGGAGAAAGAGTGGGTTTGAGGAAGTGAAGGGGGTAGGGAGGAAGTGGGGGGGGGGGGGGGGGGGGGAAGGGACGAATTGTGGGATAAAGGAGGCTGGCAGGGGATCAATGCCTATTTCTGCTTAAAAAAACAATTATTGAACAAGAAACTGAAGAAGATGAACCATTAACCAAAGTTGGTGGACAGATTGGGTAAAATCTGTATGGCCATGGACTGTAGGCAGTGTATCAACACTGTATTATAAACATGGTGTAAAATAAACAACATCAGATCAGGAAAGGTGCATTTCTAATCAATATTTGGTAATTTTACCATATAAAGTACATTTAGAAAACCTACCTGATATGGTAATGCTTTAGTCTGAATATGACAATGCTTCTGCCTGAATATGACAACACTCTTGCCTGAAGTGAATTCCTCACTATATATATATAAGGCTGGCTTGTTTATGCAATTTATAAGTACAAGTTGGTGTAGGTACAAATGTCAGAAGTGATTCTGACACCTCCATACATGTGGATAACAAACCCTGACTGAGGCGTGGTAAACAAGATTGTCACCAGTAACAATAATTTACCACTCACTTCCTAAGAATCAGTTTAGATTTTAACAATGTCAGCCATACACTGTATGCTACTGTGTAAGTGTGTAAATTCTTTCCTGGTTTGGGGCATATTTCATGGGTACAAACTTTCATGGTTATAGACAACAAAATGTAGCATACACATTAATTTGACTCTGGCATAAGTTTACTGATTGAATCCTTGTTTTAAAACACACCAGGTACAATATATTTTTTTTTTTTCACATTTTTGAATGAAATAAAGTATATTAAATTTTCAAATTTTCAGTGTGTATATTTTCTTTATTAATACAGAAATATTTGTTGTATCTATATTTGTCGTTCATATATTTTATATATTTAAGGATTAACATAAATTATTTTTTCTGTTATACAGTCATAACAGAAAAAACTGGAGTGTACTCTCTTCATAAACCGCTTCGCGGTTTATGAAGAGAGTACACTCCAGTTTTTTCTGTTATGACTGTATAACAGAAAAAATAATTTATGTTAATTCTTATAATTTAATTTCGTCTTATACACACCAAGATATTTCACTTTCTTTGGCGAACTCTTTTCTGTGATAAATTATTACGCAACGTCATCATGATTAGCCAATCAAAAATGACGTTACATTTCGCAACGTCAAAAATTTTGTTATGGAGGTATAACAAAATTATTTCAGCCAATGAAAATGCGTGTTTCATACAAAATTAAATTATATATAGAACACGAAAACAACGAGAGTTTATAACACACAAGGAAGGTTTCTATAAAGTATTAGTCGGTATTAAATGATTTCACAGTGTGATAATCATCAATACCCCGATATATATATATATATACATTCGATATACAGTTTTATACAATATCATAGATCTCCACCCCTAAATGATTTTATTGTGTTTATAGTCAGACATGAAACAAGCGGTCCATAGGGCCTGAATGGCTCACCTAGCAACTAAGGAATAATAGTGATAAAATGATAATTTTGTGGTTTCACATTGACCTTATGTAAGTGATATTTCAGGAAGTTGTATACAATATTTCTAATAGAAGTACATGTTTCAATGATGCGTGGGTGAATCATACGTCAGGTTTTTCAAGGTCTTGTGGATAAAGTGCATGGTTATGCAGTTAGTGAAATATTACCTCTGTTGCTATTTTTATCAAGCGCACATAATCCATATGAAACCCAGTGCATGCTGTTGATCATGTGTAGCAAAAGCCTTTAAACCGGCACGACTTTAATTTTAAAGCTATATGCATGAGCCATTGAAATACATCTGACCTTAGCGACCCTGAAAATCAAGGTTATTCACATGAGGAAACTTAATATCATTCAAATCTCTGGTACTTAAGAGGAAGATTATCAGAGGAATTTTTAACCATAATTCACCACTATGACTTTGAAAAATAGATCAAGGTCATTTGTATGAGGAAAATTAACAGCAATCTATATCAGGTACAATTACAGGCCAAATACCATTTGTATGTAGAAACCATAAGGCAGTTATCCAAGTGTCTGATGGCAAAATATATCGTGTCTTCTAGAACTTGAGCAGAGGATTCTATAAGTTTTTAACATATTTAACTCATATGTGACCTAGAAATTAGGTTAGCATCTGTCAAGGTCAGTTAAATGAGGACACTTTATATATAACTCCATTATTCTACACATTTTTCGAACCTTGTAACTTATGAGTTCACCTTATCCCAAGAAAAATACGGTACTGAGTAATCATTACTATCCCGGGTCTTCCAGAACTTAAGAAGAGAACTTCTCAAAGAAAATTTTATATATTTGACCCCTGTGACCTTTAAGAAAGGCAAGGTCACTTATATGAGTAATCTTCCATCCTTAGGTACCTGCTGACAAAGATTCAGGCCTCAGAGACTTTTAGAACACAAGAAGATTATCAATTGAATTTTCCCTGTTTGACTCCTTTGCCCTTGAAAAAAGGTCAAGGTCAATTATATGAGGAAACTTTCCAGCACTAAGTCCTAGAAATGATTTCAAATGAGCCTCATCAAACTGAAGAAAAATTGTTTTAAAACTGAAATTTACATCAATTTCGAATCCAGTATAAATAGATATTTCTATATTTAGAAAATCAATTTACAGTTCGTGTACAGTAATAAGGTTTTGATAAAGTCAGGCGGAGTGTTAGATGAAAAGGAACACAGATTTGAGCCCTGCTTTGTCCTTCTGACTTGGTTGGCAATATAAAACACTCGAGAAAGATATCCCATGCATTAAATTTTTTATCAAATTGGAATCCAACTCTGTAATGCAGTAAAATGCCCCGTGAGAATTAAGCTGACAATGTCACAATTGATCAGGAGAGCATCCGTGTAACATCATCAAACGATGCGCCAACTCCTCCTTAAAATGCTCTCTTCCATGTTCCAACACAATAAAACAGAAATATTAGCTGTAGAGGACGCAGTTTTTCACACTGAGACATTGGGAACGCTATCAGGGAGCTGAAGTGTTGTTGTTAATCATAAATATCATATGATCAGAATTGTTATGAAGAAAATCCTCCGGAGAGATTTTGTCATTGGTAGTGCATATCATTGCTATGATGAAAGCAAGTATGGCTGCTTCAAGGACATCATAAAAGACAGCTAGAACATGGACACTACGGTAACCAAATTACCATAACTACGGTAACCAAATTACCATAACTACGGTAACCAAATTACCATAACTACGGTAACCAAATTACCATAAATACTCACCACTATGGTAAATACATTACCGTTTTCTTAATTTTTAATTTCTACATAATTTTTTTTTTAGTAACTTTCCTACATAAATTGAGTTAAACTGAGAAATTGAAATAAATCAAAAGTCATATATGTGACCTTTAAAAAAAGTCGTCTTTATAAAAATTTCCACCTCAGAGTTCCGTCCATTTTATTTTTATTGAATATTTATTCCGAAAACCCTTTGTTTAATTTTCACAAATCTTTTATCAGAGTTGAAATGTGAGTGTTCTTAGAAGGGGGTGTTCTGGTGAGAACACCAGTAAAAACCTCTGATAGGCTGAGATTGGTCATACAAGACGTTTTTCTGTTTCGTATGTACACAAAACAAGGGCACAGTGTTTTAAAGACCCTTATATTTTAACAGGATGCTAGCGCAGGCTTCCGAATTACAGGCAGGTTGTGTAACACCCATCGACTGTGCCTGAAGTCTATTTATAGATGGAGGAGGATATATATTCTTTCCTCATCTGCCTTATCATAATAGTAACAGGAAATTTAACAGTAGATCGCATGATTGTATATCTTATTACATTTTATACAGAAATGGATTTCATGCAATTTTTTTTTTATTAATCTCTAAACCAGATAGAGATATAACGAGCTGTTATTATAGAACATGTAATTAACATTTATGTTCATCCGATAAATCATACGAGTCTATATTTCATCATTTAGACTTTGATTTACATCCTCATCCTTGAAGCTTATCACAGTAACTATAGTGACGAATAATGATATTTTACATAATATTACGAAATGTAAATAAATGAATTTCTGAACATAGAAGGAAACTCTGAAATTTATTATAAAGCTTTGTGGACTTGTCTTATAAAAAGTATACAAATTCTTACATTTGCTTTTCTCCCTTAATTTAAAACTATCTGACATATCTATAAATCTCTATTTTATTAATAATTAGATATTCTGGAGATTTCCCTAGGTATTCCCCTCCCCTATATACGCCCTTCCCTACACCAATGTGCCTCTAGTGCTCTGCACAGAATGACATATACAAGCTGGTAGTGCCTGTGTTTACCTACAAATTGCCTCTATCTGGCTACTGTTAACATCACCCAGCTTACAATGAATCACTGGAAAACAGCACTATCTAACATACGGAATGGCTAAACACATAGAAACAAAGGTTAACAAGGTCAGGTTAGAAATAAAGGTCCTCAAGGTCAGACCAAAAATAAAGGTCACCAAGGTCTGCCTAGAAATAAAGGTCACCAAGGTCAGGCTATAAATAAAGGTCACCAAGGTCAGGCTAGAAATATAGGTCACCAAGGTCAGCCTAAAAACAAAGGTCACTAAGGTCAGTCTAACAACAAAGCTCATCAAGGTCAGTCTAGAAACAGAGCTCACTAAGGTCGGCCTAGCCACAAAGGTCATCAAGGTCAGTCTAACAACAAAGATCACAAAGGTCAGTTTAGAAACAAAGATCCCCAAAGTCAGCCTAGAAATAAAGGTCACCAAGGTCACATGCCATAATACCAATCTGACCGAATTGACTTGACCTTATTTACCCTGATTTTCCTGTACCAGTGATGTCTGATCTCTAGACCTCTTCTTTTCTATTCCAAAGACATCATTTAGCTTCAAACCAAAATTTAAATAGCAATTATACAAGAACAATTGATATTTGAACTCTGACATTAAGTCTCTCAGACAACCTTTACACAAATTTAAACTTATCAATAATAGGTAACCTGACGTCTGCTTTGAGGACTTGATGTATTGGTAAAAGGTGCCAGATTCTGAAAATACTGAAAAGTTTAATTTAACAAAACTAATTCAATATTAATGCAGGAAACTTTTTACTCGAGATTTTATAATGATCTAGTCCATACTTTAGAGGATGATTTTTACCATTTTGGAGGTATCAGATGGTCCGATTTCATTTCAGATATACATTACTTACTGACTTGGGGTAAGGGACCTGGTTTTATGTGTTTTGAGATGTTTTTTTTCGTATGATAGTACCTACTATTCCTGACCGCCTGCGTGTGCTAGTTATATTTCATACGAGTGATAAGACTCCATCCTCCCAGCCGTACTCTGTTTAGATTCTACGGAACCGATATATTCAAATCCTTAAAAAAAGTCATTTGATATGATGTTTCAAAGGGAGGCATGAAACATGAAGTTCAGATCACAGGAAATGGATATTTTCAAATCGGTTCAGTTCGGTTCTTTATTATCAGACGGAATGATATTTCAGGCAGCACAAAGAAACAGGATTAATACTGCCAAACCCAAACATGTATACAAAATGTTCCGGGAATGTGTCACTCGAGCCAGAAGTGTTGTTTATGTAGACGCAATGCTTTGCAATGTACAGGCATTCACAGAACTGGAAATTGACAATAGTACATATTTCTATCTCGCATTTAGCAATAATGGAAACTATTTCTCCCTTTTGTGTTATTTTGAGAATTTTCATATAAGATATTGCTGTGTTCTTAGGTTTTGTAGTCCAATGATGCTTCTTGAGAAATGATAACACATCGTTCGGACAATTTTAGGAATACGAACCTCTCAGAGGTCCATTTCTTTTATTGAAGTTTCAAATAATATCTGTTTTTACATCGTTCAATTATAGCTGAAATCAGGTTGTATGCATTAAGAATCTGACATATAAGAAGAAACTGATCATGGGTTGAAAAATCTATGATAAGAATTGGAACACTATGAATATATCCAGCCATGATGAAACGGTGGTGAGGTCAGAGTCCTGATTATCGAGTTAGAGAACATGACCACACACAGACTGACAAGCTGAAATAGACAGCTGCGAGAAAATCATCTGTTAAAACTTTAAAACTTTACATACACCATAATGTTAAATTCTTTTTATTCTGTATTTCGATTGTGAGACCTTGAAATTCATTTTTATTTCAATTAATTTATTGAAAATTCATAATGAATTTTTAGATGTTTCTGTATGACATATGAGAAACTTATAAAAAGACTACAAATTAAGTGCCGAGGCTCTGCCAATGACCTTACCCTGGATAATATCCATCATTTATTGAGAAAATATTGCAGAACAATATTTCAAGGAATTAATTTGGCATTTAGAGGCAGATGAAATGCAGAATTAGAAAACATTTTGTAGATATCATGGAAAAATTGCTCAGACTAAGAAGCAGTTAACTCATAATTAGATTTGTCTGGCCCTAACACAACACAGCGATGAAATTTTATTAGGAAACTTAAAACATAAAGCACTGTTTCCCAGACTAGAAGCAAGCAATGAAAAATACCTCTTTATTAGAAAATAAAACAGTATTTGGAGAAAGTTCACTTGAAGAAACAAATTCCTTTATTGCTTGGCCTTTTGAAACAGTTTACTTGGAAAAGGAAATCCCTTTATTGCTTGGCTTTTGAAATAGTTCATTTGGAGAAACCAATCTCTTTATTGTTTGTCCTTTGGAAACATTTCACTTGTAGAAACAAATCCCTTTATTGCTTGGCCTTTGGAAACAAATCACTTGTAGAAACAAATCCCTTTATTGCTTGGCCTGTGGACAGAGTTCACTTGGATAAACAAATCTCTTTATTGCTTGGCCTTTGGGAACAAATCACTTGGTAAAACAGATTCTTTTATTGCTTGGCCTTTGGAAACAGTTTACTTGGAGAAACAAATCCCTTTATTGCTTGGCCTGTGGACAGAGTTCACTTGTATAAACAAATCTCTTTATTGCTTGGCCTTTGGGAACAAATCACTTGGTAAAACAGATTCTTTTATTGCTTGGCCTTTGGAAACAGTTCACTTGGCCACAGACATGGAGACTGATGGATACTTAGAATATGAAATAGAGTGTTGTGATAATTTCTGATGCAGCATCTTGTGATTTCTAGCCTGTGTTACCGATAAAGGCTATCAGTGAAATATTTCACCAAAGCCTGTATTTACCTCCGAGGGACCCCAGTAGTAGATAGAGACAAAAAGCTCTCACAAACTATCATCTTTTATACTTGTGATGAGTCTCTACCCTTCTTTCTCCAACAGATCATAGATCAAATGTACACACATCATAAAACCCCTTTTCAACTTTTTCCTGTTAAATTGCTTTGAACTCAGGCAGAGGTTTTCTTTTATGCTACTAGAAATAATTTCTCCAACTTTGGCTTTGTGTAAACCTAATGATATCTCAGCAGGTCTACAGACAAAAAAAAAAAAAACCGAATATAGACAAAGACGTCCGTTTATGTCTGGGGTAACACAGTTGTCCATGTAGGTATGGGTTAACAAGTTGTCCATGTAGGTATGGGTTAACAAAGTTGTCCGTTTAGGTATGGGCTAACAAAGTTGTCCGTTTAGGTATGGGCTAACAAAGTTGTCCGTTTAGGTATGGGCTAACAAAGTTGTCTGTTTAGATCTGGGCTAACAAAGTTGTCCGTTTAGGTATGGGCTAACAAAGTTGTCCGTTTAGATCTGGGCTAACAAGAATGAAGTCTGTGTTGAGATGTCCACTTTGTAAGTTAAACATTTTGAGCAGTGGATCTAAACGCAAACCTTTAAGGTGAAATGTTGACACCACCGCCATTATAAGCTGTTGCTGCAGGAAAAATGAAACTAAATTGTGGCAGCATTGTTTACATGTTTCGTCTATGGGTTAGCCTATTGCCGAAAAATGTAAACTACGCTCTGAAATAAATCGGACCATTGAATGCATCTCCATTTGGGTTTCCGTTTTTACGCACACTGGATTTTTTGTGAGACCCTGTGTATACATATGTATCCATGGCAGATTTGTCTAGATTGGTATGATTCTCTACCTTCCCGGATGGCGTGTCTCCACCCCCACATATTAATAGGAGTGTTAGTTACGTTTTTAAACTCATTTATATAACAAATTCCTGAAAATCATAATTATGAAATAGCTGTCATAATCAATAATACAAAAATACTTTTGAAATTGCTGGACAAATCAAACTTCTAAAAATAAAGAAATAAGCTGTGCAACTTTGTTAATTGATTTTGATAATTGACTAATATTAAAACAAAACCTCAAAAATGATTTTTATGAGGCTGTGTAAAAATAATGAATTAGAAATAAATACATTAATTAATAACAGAAAGCAAAGACACTAACAAGTTGACCAGACACTGAGATTCAGGTCTAATGCGAATTGCTATCTATGATGTTATACACCATTAGTGATGGTCCCCATGATCTGACTCGACTCTGATGGCTTCGCAGGAGAACTATTCTTCATAACAGTGCAATTCCCTGTCTGGGGTCGGGACACTGTGACCTTCTGAAGCGACCTTGGGACACTGCCCTACGTCCATATCACTTTACCCAAAACCAGGGCCAGTATCCTTCAGGGACGTTTATGTAGGATGAAAAACTGCCCAACATGAAAGAGTGACATATTGATATCAGAACTCTTCCAACCTTGACCTATGACATCAATCTGTTCTTAAGCCTCATAAACAAAACATTATTGACACTTTGACATCTGTTTGCTGAATGACCTTGACAGTTCCCATGAATTGATGTCTTCCAACCCCGCAAATAGTACTCCGTTTTATTGATAGGATACTTCAGGATGACAATCCAGTCTGGGGAAAGGCAATCACAATAAAGACTCGACAGAATCTCAAATATCCAAATGTAGCAAAAAAGACGAATAGTCCAGTCAAATGGTTTTAGATGACATTTCACCGGAGAGTAAGTAACAAAGTTATCACAGCAAAGGTCAACGGGAAGACTCCAGGAACCAGCTCAGTGAAGTATCTCATGAATAAGTGAAATCTTACTGAAGTACAGTGACATTAGTGATAGACTGAACCATGTATCAGGTATGTCTGGAGGGTAACGTCATCACTAAACCTGTCAGACACGAGCTGTCCACTTAGTCTATAACTGAATACAAATACTAGTTACCATAACGAGCACCAGTTACTATAACTATCATTAGTAACCATAACTGTCACTAGTTACCATATCCAACAGTTACTATAACTACCATAAGTAACCATATCCACCAGTTACTATAACTATCACCAATTACCATAACTACCACTCATTACCATAACTACCACTCATCACCATAACTACCACCAATCACCATAACTACCACCAATCACCATAACTACCACCAATCACTATAACTACCAACCATCACCATAACTACCATCCATTAACACAACTACCACACCATAACTACCACCCATTACCATAACTACCACTCATCACCATAACTACCATCCATTACCATAACTACCACCCATCACTATAACTACCACCCATCACCATAACTACCACCATCACCATGACTACCACCATCACCATGACTACCACCCATCACCATAACTACCATCCATCACCATAACTACCACCCATCACTATATCTACCACCCATCACCATAACTACCACCCATCACTATGACTACCACCCATCACTATATCTATCACCCATCACCATAACTACCACCCATCACCATAACTACCACCATCACCATGACTACCACCCATCACTATGACTACCACCCATCACTATGACTACCACCCATCACCATAACTACCACCCATCACCATAACTACCACCCATCACTATGACTACCACCCATCACCATGACTACCACCCATCACTATATCTACCACCAATTACCATAACTACCATCCATCACCATAACTACCACCCATCACCATAACTACCACCCATCACTATGACTACCACCCATCACCATGACTACCATATGGTTTGCTTTTTTGTCAGTAAACATGGTATGTTTAAGAGGATTGTTCAGCTAAAGAAAAAAAATATAACAAATTAAAGACAAAAATTGTGAACTCTTACAAGGAAGCAATAATCTTCCAACCCCATGATTCAGATGGGTCTTAGTTTCCATGGCAACCAAACCAGCATGTTACTCCAAACCCCAACAATTTGATGCCCTTATGTGCAGAATTTTAAACAGTAAATGTCAAAAGAAGAAAGGTTGACTTAACCTGACAAAGCAGGCTAAAATTAAGCCTTAACACTAAATTTAAATTTTGTTGAAAAATGCTGAATTTGATTTGAATAATGGCAAGTCTGGGACAAGCTGATTGGGTGATGAACTATCCCGCACTCATTTGACGACATCTGTGAATTCATTACAAGTGCACTTGCATAAAGGAATTGTTCAGACAAAATGCCACTGCAACAATTATCTCCATCAGAATTTCACACTGTATTGAATTACTTCATACCTCTTATATATCCTTAATATTTTGAAGTTTAAAACAACTGACATGCTTGGGAAATATAGATATATTTTCATTAGAGAGAAAAATCAGGTCAAAGTCCTGATTTCAAATTTGCGTAAAATGTAACTGCATGGTCATTAGTTCCAAATGGTCAATTTCAGAAAATGAATACAGAAAATAAGACTTTGCCTTTAAACATGAATTAAGAAAGTATATCTGAGATGTGAATAGGGCCCGAAGACTGACTATCAGCCCTTTAATATATGGTCATAAGGTCCGTCTTTTCCTGGCTAAATTCTAACACAATATCCACCCCCTTAACTGCCTCTTGAAGAAGCTGGAGGTTGAGAACATATAGATCTGTTGCAGACAACAATAGCATGTATTGGTTTCACCAAAATTTCATAATAAATAGGTTACAAACATGTTTAATGCACAAGTAGCGTGTGTTATCTAGATAGTGGCTGATCAGCCTTTGGAAGGCAGATTTCAGGCCCTGGCCTGCTGCATTAGGTTTGTGATTCTTTAAAAAGAGCCGATAACTTAGAACAATTCACCTCTTATTGGGGCTGAGGTTTCTGTAAATGGATGGGATGAGAGAACGGACGTCATGCCTTATTTGACGTTTTGTTTCCTGATTAAGGAGCATGACCTGACCTGACCTCAATGTGCTAGTATGAGATAACCTAATCACAACCCACTTCCTGTGAGGGAGTTGCCGTGGTTACATGTTAACACACAAAGATTACATTTAAACAACCAAGATACATCCAAATGTCTGGCATTTGATGAAGGATTGGAATAAATCTCTATTCTAGATGAATTTGATGTATCTTAACAAAAAATATATTTATAAGATTTGAATCACTAAGCAACAGATCTTTACGGACTTTTTTGTTTGTTTCGTAGCTGCAGCGGATACAAAGCCTAAACACTATGAAAGATATCTATCAAAGACATTGCTTTGAATATGGAATATATTTATGTAAAATTTTGCATTGTATTTTAGGCATTGGTATACACAGACAGATTACAGACTCCGTATTCCCCACGGATTCCGGCGAACTCTCCAGATCAAACTCTTCATTCTTGTATATCTTTGACACAAACATGACAGGCATGTAATTTACATCTTGTTCAACATTCGTAACATCAATATCCTGAAACGACATCTGATGGAAAAAACAAAATTGAAGGAAAATTGTAAGAATTCTTACCTCAATGTGTCTTAAGGAATTGTTCGGCTGTTCCTGCGAGATTTAGGTCGCGACCAAGAAATGTTATGTAAAATAATCCTGCCTTCGGCTGTACCACACTACAACATATACAGCTATACACTGGGTCTAGAATCTGTTTCTTCAAAGCACTCCACCCAGGGACATAAAACTGGTATTTGATCCACAAAGAAAGGAAATGCTGATTCCAGAAATTGAACTGAAAGAAATAAGAGAAAAAATATATCAGATTTCCAGCAATACACAGATGTGTTTTGTAATATATTAAGATAAAAGAAAACAGCACTTTAACATAAATCCATTCATTAAACAGACAAGTTGAAAATACAGTTATATTTGTTCTGAATTTTAAAGGTAGTTGTGACTTTTGAATTCAGAGAACAAATTCCTGCACTAAATATTCTGTTTCTTGAGAAAATCAGAAATGACAGATGAAATTGTACCATAAAACGAACTGTGAGGGTATGTGTATGGTTGGAATGGTTCAACCATTAGAAAAAATACACTTTATGATAAAAAGTACAATATACCACACCAGAAATTTTCTAAGAGCATTAATACAAATACATCCACAGCTACATAATGTGCCTTCCCTGAAAATGTCTTCAAAATGGCATGCTTTTTGGACAGGTACAATAAATTACATATAATAGCGATTAATACCAATAGGTTTTGATTACATCTGTAGATTAAAATTGATATTCTGATACTGTAGGCCCCTCCTAAACAAGATTGAAATGCTCAAAAAGATAAATATCTCAATCCAGAATTTGAGAACAAATTGAACAATTTCTTATTGATAGAGTCTACAAAAACTTCACTGGAATCTTAGCAGCATTTAAGATGTTTTCTGGAATAAACTTGTTTCTTATGACAGCCCGATAAAAATTATTTCCCCTCCCCCATATCATTTTTAGTCCCCTATATGTGAATCCAGAGGGACTATAGATTTGCTCTCGGTCCATCTTGTACCTATGTATGTATATATATATAAGTAATGCCAAAGTTTGCCAGCGCTTTAACAGCTTCATTCCTTGAGGGATTTTCATCAAACTTCACACAATGACAGAGGACCAAAATAACTCAGACAAGTTGGAGCTTCTGCAAGGTTTTTGGGTCAAGGTCAAGGTCACTGTTCTATTTGTTTTAACAGCTTCATTCCTTGAGGGATTTTCATCAAACTTCACACAGTGGTAGAGGACCATAAGGTCTCAGACAAGTTTGATCTTCTGCGAGGTTTATGGGTCAAGGCCAAGGTCTGCAAGGTTTTTGGTCAAGGCCAAGGTCTGCAAGGTTTTTGGGTCAAGGCCAAGGTCTGCAAGGTTTTTGGGTCAAGGCCAAGGTCATTGTTACTTTTATTAGCAGGGGCAATTAAAGGGCATGTATTGCTTTAACAAATATGCAGTATGCTTTCCATATAGATAAACCACGAATAAGTTTTAATAAGACAGTTAACAATGAGTCATATATTTACCTAAACAAGATATACTATTTCGCCGCAATTGATCTTTACACCAGATTAATGATTTTCCTACACAAGCTGACATGGTGACACATTTATTTATTGCATGTATCCTCTAATTAAGTCAACTCATTTCTATTGTTCTATTCTATTCCATTGTTCTGCAATACACCTGTCCTTCCTTTAAAAGCTGACATGTTACTTAGAGAATGTGGGTATATTGTCATGCTGGATCTTGGATTGTCTCATGTAGATGGCAAATGATCACATGACCAAACTATATTTCAGTCAATCAGATAGATTGCATGTGATCACATGACCAAACTATATTTCAGCCAATCAGATAGATTGCATGTGATCACGTGACCAAACTATATTTCAACCAATCAGATAGATGGCAAATGATCATGAACAAACTATATATTTCAGCCAATCAGAATGCCTGAAAAAAGACAAGAGAAAGCTGTAATACATTCCCTGTACACTAGCAGGTTTACCACCCTTTAGAGATGCCAAAGTGGGAGATCTTCCACCAAGAGATTGTTTAAAGTCACTAGTAGCATCAGAATGGTGCACTTAACTCTTTACGTACTCATTCAAATTTCGCGGTCGCTACCGGAAGTGAATGCTGGGTAGGTCCTTTGTGTATTGGAGCATATGGCTATCACATCAGACATCGATAAAACGATCTTTTACTGTTGTATGATGCTTAATATTAAATGAAGTTTATCATATGGAACGAGTACTGAGTACGGCAAATCTTTTACCCAATTTTTCCTTTAAAATACGGCGAAATCACCAGGCAGAATCGCGAGAAATGGCATGTTGATCGGCACATGTGTCACACGTGTGCGAGAAATCACACAGCCAAAACATCGTGTTTTTGGTGTGTAAAAATATTTTACGTATTTGTTACTTATTTTGATGATCAACGTTACTCAACTATATATATGTTATTGTTTTTAATAGCTTTATTGTGTTTAAAACCTCAACAATCTCGCAGAAAACGAAAGTAAATTTGAGGCCGCCATTTTGTAGCTTTGCAAACAACCCGGCATGAACCGGCTGAATTCTTTGAAATAGACAATTTTAACGAATGAATATGCTTCTGGTACGTAAAATATTTCATCAATACGATATCTACATTGCTTTTTATTTCTTAAAAATATCATTTCCGTGTCAATTCCTTGGTATGACTATGCTAAACCAGCAAGTAATATCAACATCTTTCGCGATGTTTTAAGACGATTTGAATCGTCACAAAGGATGGAAGGCATGTTAATTGTGACGTGTGTAGTCGTCATGAAGGATACAAGAGCACGTTTTTGTGACGTCTGTAGTCGTCGTGAGTACGGAAAGAGTTAAAGGAGCTAAATAAAAATATGATTTCCATGGACCATGAACAATCTCAGACCAATCTGTCTCAAGAAGAAGCTTGCTAATACTGTTAACAAAATTGTGGGAAATAAAAGTTTGTGTTGTTTGGTTAAAAAACACCCAAGAGACTTAAAAAGTACCGTAGGGACTGCTTTATTCAAATCCATAACAGTTTTAGGCAAATAACGTTGGCTGATAACTACAATGGAACAGGAAACTCCACTACAATCAATTTAAAGTTTGACACAAATTTACCCTAATATGGAGAAGAATATGGGAAAAAAGTTCTCTTAAAGTGGTAAAAAAGTCATTGTAAGAAAACGGAACTCGTCATTTAGCTAGGTAATTAATTCTTGATTCTGTAATGTTTAAAGTACAGACAAATGGATGTCTTCTGCAATCTTTCTCAGAGACAATAGTGATCCTAATGAGGCAGGGGAAATTAAACAGGCGACCACAAACATCTTCTGATTCCAATTTGATGTGAATTTCTAAGTAGTACATTAATCGTAGGAGAATTTCTCTAGTCTGATTTTAATCCACTTTAACAGAACGCTTGAAGAGAGAACACAATAGTGAAGATCTGAGTAATTCTATTCTAGTTGTTGTGTATGGCCTGGAATTATAACAACTGTTTTTTAAATAATGGACTGAATTTGTTTTCATCAATACAGGCATATCTGGGTTATCCTCTTTACTCTCATTACATCTGTTTTAACTCTCGTTAACCTCCTTTTCTTGTTAACTTCCTTTTCTTGTTAACTTCCTTTTCTAATTAACTTCCCTTTTCTTGTTAACTTCCTTTTTCTAATTAACTTCCCTTTTCTTGTTAACTTCCTTTTTCTCATTAACCTCCTTTTTCTCATTAACCTCCTTTTTTCTCGTTAACTTCTTTTTTCTTGTTAACCTCATTTTCTTGTTAACTTCCTTTTTCTCGTTAACTTCCCTTTTCTTGTTAACTTCCTTTTTCTCATTAACCTCCTTTTCTTGTTAACTTCCTTTTTTTCTCGTTAACTTCTTTTTTCTTGTTAACCTCATTTTCTTGTTAACCTCCTTTTTCTCATTAACATCCTTTTCTTGTTAACTTCCTTTTTTTCTCGTTAACTTCTTTTTTCTTGTTAACCTCATTTTCTTGTTAACTTCCTTTTTCTCATTAACCTCCTTTTCTTGTTAACTTCCTTTTTTTCTCGTTAACTTCTTTTTTCTTGTTAACCTCATTTTCTTGTTAACTTCCTTTTTCTCATTAACCTCCTTTTCTTGTTAACTTCCTTTTTTTCTCGTTAACTTCTTTTTTCTTGTTAACCTCATTTTCTTGTTAACTTTCTTTTTCTCCATTAATTCCTTTTTCTTGTTAACTTCCTTTTTCTCATTAACATCCTTTTTTAGTTAACTTGCTTTTTCTCATTAATCTCTTGTTAACTTCTTTTTTCTCGTTAACTTCCCTTTTCTTGTTAACATCCTTGTTTCAATGATGTCAACCTCTAAAGATATCAATGTAGGAGACGTCCATTCCTTTGTTTTATAAAACAGATTTTTCTCATATCTTACAAATTTAATGGTCTCCAACTGTTACAGGTGTTTTCAACAAATGACTGGGGTAAATGATCGATGTCTAGCTCAATAATCTAACATACACAATTTTGTGTGAGCTAGAAGAGAAAGTGAAGTTTCTAAATTTCCAAAGCATCAGAAATTAATCAGACATTTTATTATATATATATATGACTTCCTTTATTAAGATTTAGTGATGAAATGGCCTCTGTTTTAAAAATTGTCATTTCTCCACTTGAACAATGTACAGACTGTCATTTGAAAAAGGACGGTTATTGTCTCGCCAGCTATGATAGTCATGACAGTGAGACTATTGAGCTACTTTTCCAGCAGCAATTGTAACAGTGATGACATTGTCAACATTTCATGTTCAGTTCTGAGATCATCACACAAAATGTACAGGTCCAACTTTAACCAAATTGGGAACACTAGAGACCACACATTAGACATCTCAATATACACACATCATTTATGGAATATCAGCCAGAATTTATAGTTCAGTGACTCTGGAAATCAGGGGTGTTTGGACTTTATTTTAATGTTGATGTCTCCACTGACCCTAATGATTATGTAAATTTTGAATTTTGGGATGTTTTGGGGTTAAAAACATCTAATTGATGTAATAAATATATTATTTCTCCAACTACCTAACAAATTAATCTGAAGTTAAATTGGGACACATTCAGTAATATATCGGATGTTATCTGTTTGTTAAATGAAAGATTTTTGGGGGCAAATGTGTCTGATGAATTTTGGTACTTTAAGTGATGTTGCAGAAGTTGGTATTCATTTTGCAATGCATTATTATCTACAAGTTTCTACGTATATACAGGGTGTTTTTCCATACTATCATGTAAAGGTTTGTTTGGTTTATGTTTTGGGGGAAATACAGAAATTTAGGTGAATCATGGAGATTGCTTAACTTACTTTATTGACAAAACAGGACAGTTATATGAGACAAAGAATTAAGTGTAATTCTTATCATTCATGGAATGCCAACAATATTATAAACAGTCCTGTGGCTGTAGAATGAGATCATAAACAGTCCTGTGGCTGTAGGACGAGATCGTATACAGTCCTGTGGCTGTAGGACCATATCATAAACAGTCCTGTGGCCGTAGGACCATATCATAAACAGTCCTGTGGCTGTAGGACCATATCATAAACAGTCCTGTGGCCGTAGGACAATGAGATCGTAAACAGTCATGTGGCTGTAGGACCATATCATAAACAGTCCTGTGGCCGTAGGACAATATCGTAAACAGTCCTGTGGCCGTAGAATGAGATCGTAAACAGTTCTGTGGCTGTAGGACGAGATCATAAACAGTCCTGTGGCTGTAGGAAGGGGATCGTAAACAGTCCTGTGGCTGTAGGACAAGATCGTAAACAGTCCTGTGGCTGTAAGACGAGATCCTAAACAGTCCAGTGGCTGTAGGACGAGATCATAAACAGTCCTGTGGCTGTAGGACGAGATCGTAAACAGTCCTGTGGCTGTAGAATGAGATCGTATACAGTCCTGTGGCTGTAGGACCATATCATAAACAGTCCTGTGGCTGTAGAATGAGATCGTATACAGTCCTGTGGCTGTAAGACGAGATCCTAAACAGTCCTGTGGCCGTAGGACAATATCGTAAACAGTCCTGTGGCCGTAGGATGGGATCGTAAACAGTCCTGTGGCTGTAGGACAAGATCGTAAACAGTCCTGAGGCTGTAGGACCATATCATAAATAAATAGTCCTGTGGCCGTAGGACAAGATTGTAAACAGTCCTGTGGCTGTAAGACAAGATACTAAACAGTCCTGTGGCTGTAGGACAAGATTGTAAACAGTCCTGTGGCTGTAGGACAAGATCGTAAACAGTCCTGTGGCCGTAGAATGAGATCGTAAACAGTCCTGTGGCCGTAGAATGAGATCGTAAACAGTCCTGAGGCTGTAGGACGAGATCCTAAACAGTCCTGTGGCTGTAGGACAAGATCGTAAACAGTCCTGTGGCCGTAGAATGAGATCGTAAACAGTCCTGTGGCTGTAGGACGAGATCCTAAACAGTCATGTGGCTGTAGGACGAGATCCTAAACAGTCCTGTGGCTGTAGGACGGGATCGTAAACATTCCTGTGGCTGTACATTATATGCTTACTGTGGTTTTTCTGTAAACATTTCAAATGACATCAAAATGTCTGATCACCAGTGATAAACCCAGCAAACAAATCGTGTGATTATGGTTCTGAATTATTATGAAGGATTATGTCACCAATCTGTGCAGACAGACACACTATCAGTTTAAAGGATGAATATTCTCAGACCTAGGAAATATAGCTTGTGAAGAGGTAACAGAAAAGCTGTTTTTGTTGACTTGTTACAGCTGAAGGGTACATTTGGCAATGGTTGGATGTGGGAGGAAAACTTATTGTTTATCAGATACGTATTAACGTAATAACGTAACAAAATAAACTCCGCAGTAAAACAGAGTACAACCATTAAGGAGGACCAGTAATTTGAGAGGGAACCAATTAATTCCTATCAAAGGAACTACCATCTCTCCTTCAGCAATATAATCTTTTACTGTTTTGTTTGATATTTCTTCCTTGGTGGGGACTGACTGAACACAGTACAGGAAAACACTGAAAGGTGTTCTGTCTAAATACAGCATACAGCATGGCCGCCATTTACAAGGGATAGTGTTCACATCACATAAACCTTGAGGATTCAAAAATAGATGTTATTTATCACACTCCAACAATTTACTGTCAAAATTTCCCACACATTTCTCAAGCTTTTCACAAAGCAAATATCGCAGAAAGATGTTCGAAATTCAAACTACTTTTTTCTCCATTTTAAATGGCATATAACTTGACTGAGAAAGCTGATGTTGGATAATGCATTTGTATCTTGCTGAAATCTGTTTGAAATTTTCAGAAGAAAAAAACACGAAAATTGATTTCTTTAAGCTCTATCTAAATACCATAATGCAGCATAAAATATCAGATGGCAATACATCATCCGTCTCAATGCACTTTTCTTCAAACAGTACATGAAAGATAGTTTACCAAATGAAAAGAAAATATTTGAAAATTGTTCTTCTTGAAGATTCATCTTAAATGAAAAGAAATACTAATTATTTTGAGAGAGGGGGTTGAGTAAGCCAGCTGACATTGTACTAAGTGGCCTCCATCATGTGTAGGATGGACGCCATGGTGATGGATTCCAATGAAGGACTGCCACTCTGCCAGATGTATCTGACTATAGTTAATGTACTATGATCTGCTAACACTGAAGATGTCTGGATTAAATGCGGAGTTTCAGTCAGCATCATACTCCAAAGTAAAGACAAATTAGGAACGTTTTAAAGTAAAGACAATCCAAGAACATTTGAACCCCAAAACTTTTGTTAAAGAAATCCTATTTTGAAATACAAAGACTTCTGTGAGTTGGGGGTGGTGAAAATATATCCCGATTTTTTTTTTGTCAATTAAGCTGGCACTAACATTAATTAGAGTGAGGGGAGGGGAAGGGGGTAAAGGAGGGATTGGGGGTGGGGTGGGGGGGGAGGGGGTTGGGGAGAGGAGAAAAATATATCACACAAAAGTCATCGATTTTTTTTGTCAAAGCTGGCATTCACACTGATTGGAGTGGGGGAAGGGAGGGGGGGATGGGGTAGAGGGAGGGGGGATGGGGTAGGGGGGGGGGGAGAAAACATATCCAACATAGTCATGGACTTTCTTTTTTGAGAGTTCACAGACATTAAGCCTGATTGACAGGGGGGAGGGGGTGAAATATGGACATTTATGAACCCCTAGAAGAGATAGGGGAAGATGATGATGATGCTATCACATTATGACTCAGCATTACTGGGATCAATGTTAGGGATTCGATGGGGTCATAAAAACCCAGTACAGCCCAAAGGAGCTGATAACAGAGTAATCATGTGAAGGAGATTTGTAGTAGGGTCCAGAACATGAATATCTTTTAATTAATGGTACAAAACATTAACCCCTGTTAAGCTGGTAGCTACACCACCAGCTAACACTATGTACAAGCCACACTGACCATTTCAATGCTTTGCCACAAACTTTCCTTTTCCAAAATAAATTAAAACGTTTCTTTCTTCCACATGGAATTAAACCCGAGAACCACATGTTTAACTACTTTAGTCTACTACTGATTAAACTAAAGCGGATTCTACTGAAGTCAGTAAACAGACTAACTAAATGGTTTACCCAGAGTGACACAAGACAACATGGCTTCCCTTCCTATGTCAATTTACTCATTCACTTCTCCAATTAGGAGGCTTGTATGTATATAAGTGCATCGTAAACCACAGCTGTGTTTAATTAATTAGTCCTGAGTATTTCATTACGGAGAACATGTTTGTAGGAAATACAGTGAAACTTATGGTAACAAAATCCAAGAAATGTACTTTATAAACAAGCTACAGTTCCCTAAGAATTGTACCTGGTGCCCCCATTGCTTGATTCATTAGAGGTGACGAAATTTTGTATCCTCATTTCTTCTGTTCTTTCTAAAACTTTCTTTTTCTTTCTACAGTCTTTCTTGTCACAGCTTTGACTGAAGCATTTACTGTGTGAGAAAAGCTATGGGGTTGGTCTTCCGGCTCTGACAAACAAAAGTCATTAAAATGGTACCAAGTTGACTCTCATCAAAGCAAGGGACACAAAACGAAACAAAACTGACCCATGCTACAGGCCCAATAAGTCCCTGGGCCTCTTGGTTATTGAAAATAAGTTGTTAAAATGTTAAAAGGAAATAAAGTTGGCACCGGATGGACGGCCACACAGACGGATGACGGACGTCACATCACAGCATAAGCTCACTCGCCCTTCAGGCACGCGAGCTAACAATCGCACAACCTGATAATGTGTCACTCTGTATTGCAGTTAATCCAAGGAATTCCATCTTCTCTTCTCTAAACATTTAACGTCATATCCTTTATTCCCCTTTCAATCTCCACCATTTTAAGATAATTAGACACATATGACTATTGTGTACCAAATTTAAACACAATTACTGCCTTTACAAATTATTTTGCTGTGGTCCTTACTTGGAACTTTCTCAGCGATTAAAAACCTATCTTTTCACTTCAAATTCTCT
The DNA here is from genome assembly GCF_902652985.1 of Pecten maximus. Lineage (NCBI taxonomy): Eukaryota > Metazoa > Mollusca > Bivalvia > Pectinida > Pectinidae > Pecten > Pecten maximus. The sequence goes on along the minus strand of NC_047029.1, from coordinate 12,641,714 downwards.
AAAGCACAAATACCTTATTATCTTTTAATAAATGAATTCCTCTTCCAGTTTAAGACCGATTAATATCCACCATTTACATTGTTTATAATGTATCTAGACCTGACACACATGTCGGCTTGCCCCGGTCTAAATACCAAAATGTATTAGTATCAACACACAAATGGTTTGCAGATGTGAGATTTCTTGAACAAATTCCAAAATCTGGTGTAAATAATTACAAGCGTTCACACAAATATTAGCTCACAAATTACAGAGTTGTAGAAATGTTATATATTTGTAGTACAAATACTTAGACACTACAACATGACAGGATCAAGGAAATGTTTGGGTCATAGGTATGTTACAAGCTTTTTGTGAAACAGATTATTGATGAACCAGTTTGATACTAGTATAGTGAATATTTAGTACAAATTGGAAGAGATATTTATACTGAATATTTAGTACAAATTGGAAGATATATTTATACTGAATATTTAGTACAAATTGGAAGAGATATTTATACTGAATATTTAGTACAAATTGGAAGAGATATTTATACTGAATATTTAGTACAAATTAGGAGAAATATTTATACAAATTAGACTTTTTATACTGAATATCTAGTACAAATTAGGAGAGATATTTATACAGAATATTTAAAACAAGTTTGAAGGTAAACTTATTTCAAGTTTTAAACATTCAACTTATTTGATATCACATCAACTTTGTCTCCTGTAATCAAACAGATATCATTTGCTCTTATTTAATTCCAGGACGCTCAAGAAGTTAATTACTGTGAAGAGAATTCCTCCTCCATTTCTGTGAAACAAACTCTATTTTCACAGAATCATTGTTGCAGTAATCCCGCCCCTCCCCTTGGGTTTCACCTGTTAGTAGGGGACTAACTAATAAAACAAACCCTCAATTTGGTACTGCCACTGTAATTATTTATCAATGAATACAAGAGATCCCACAGGGAGCTGGGCACCAACTTCTGAATGACCTAAGAAAGCCTGACCTTTTCTCTACTTTACCTTTGGACAACATGAGGAACCTCAATATGAAGCCTAAGGAAGATCTAACAAGAACTTCCTGGAATGCATCAATTACAAAATCCAAGATGGCTGCTTGTAACAAGGACATTTTGTTTTCTTGATCAGACTCAAACTTGAATGGACATAACTAAAGACCAAGGGAAACCTACATGTGAAATATGAGAAAAACCCTCCAGTAGTTTTAAAGAAATAGTGATAATAAACTTCAACTGAAGCCTGTCAGCCATTTTGTTTTCCCAATCAGACTCAAAACTGAGTGGACACAACTAGGAACAAGGAGAAACCTACATGTGAACTTTTGAGAAATATTGTTCCATTACTTATCAGGAAAGAGTGATAACAAAGATTGTTTGTGGACAGACAACACATGATGGACAACGGACCAGAGATATCAGTGACATAGGTTGATTTGAATAGCCCACCATTATCAGAATGGTACATGGGCTTAAAACAGACCTTCATTTTGAGGTATCTCAACCAAAGTCTAAAATTTGTTAACAGGAATTCCATTCATAAGTATTATTTTCCATGGTAATCCTGTAGCTATGAATATTCATATCCAAAACTTGATGAATATTTATATCCAAGCTTGATGAATATTTATATATCCAAGATTTGTTTGACTTGAATGCATTGTATATTCTAAAGAAAGGCAGTGTCCACACGTAATAGGGCAAATAATGCAAGTACCCCTTCAGAATACTTAAATCCAAGTCTCATAAATATATTCAAATCCAAGTCTCATGAATATTCATAAGCTATGTAATCAAAGCAGAGCTTCATGACTATTCCTATGTTTATGCAAACAAGCTAAAGTCATAAGAAGTCAGGTGATATGCCAAAGTCTATTTATAATTATGATCAAACTATGTATGTAAATATAATCATTGCCATGAAGTTCTGGAAACTTTACACTCTCTGAACTCTTAAGTAATTCCAGACTTTAAGAAACTCCTTATTGAAGAAAGAAAACATAATAATTAATCAATTTCTAAACAAAAGATTTGAAAACATTCAAACTATTCAAAATTTCTGTAATACAAAACAATTCCTTTGACCATTATAACATACCAGTTTCTGCAAATAAAAAAATCCTAGAAATCTTACCACAATTCAGAAATGTGTTTAACCAAAGTCTGCTAAACTACAGCTTCCAACCACACAGCATACTATACATCCCTGTTGTGCCACTGTGATACACAGCGAGCTCTCCTCTGTTGGAGGATGAAAATGTGTATACCAATAGACTCCAGTGACTGGTGCTGCACCTGGTAGTTGATGATTAACTCCCTGGCTGCTATAGACCTGCTTTATTTATAGACTCCAGTGTTTAAAAACTTTCCAAAGGTTTGAAATTTACAACTTAACCGAATTAATATACAACCAAAGTTTTTACTGGCAAAGAGTTTAAACATATAAACATAGTTCAATTTCATTTATGATTTTGATACATCTATCTATAAAAGTTATGAATATAGTCTCATCTGACGTTCAAAAAGCTGACAAATCTTCCCCAAAGAGGGCAGCTGTGTCTGCTAATTTTGATCCGTTTCTGTCTGTTTTTTCCTGTCCTTGGCACCATGGAGTGTTTTCTGCTACAGTTGAGTGCATCTGCCTTGTACTTCTAAACCCCAGTTGGTAACCCCATCAAACCATCAAGCTTGTTGTCTTCTGAGCTACAGAAACAATCAAGCCAGCGACCTTCTTATAGCTTACTTGGTAAAATGAGAAGATAGATTTCCAATTTCTGAACTCCTGCAAATTTGCCGCAAATTATTAAAAAAAAAAGAATTTGTACAAAAGTATGTATGATATTATTTAAAGTTGGATATAGGGGCCCGGGGCCAATAAAAAAAACCTTTGTACATAACAGGGGGGCAATATAAAACCCCTCTGTACATATAGGGGGTAATATATAACCCCTCTGTACATATAGGGACCCATATATAACCCCTCTGTACATATAGGGGGTCAATATATAACCCCTCTGTACATATAGGGACCAATATAAAACCCCTCTGTACATATAGGGGGTCAATATATAACCCCTCTGTACATATAGGGACCAATATAAAACCCCTCTGTACATATAGGGGTCAATATATAACCCCTCTGTACATATAGGGGTCAATATATAACTCCTCTGTACATATAGGGACCAATATATAACCCCTCTGTACATACAGGGGATCAATATAAAACCCCTCTGTACATATAGGGACCAATATATGACCCCTCTGTACATATAGGGGTCAATATATAACCCCTCTGTACATATAGGGGGTCAATATATAACCCCTCTGTACATATAGGGGTCAATATATAACCCCTCTGTACATATAAGGGACCAATATATAACCCCTCTGTACATATAGGGGACCAATATATATGACCCCTCTGTACATACAGGGACCAATATATAACCCCTCTGTACATACAGGGACCAATATATAACCCCTCTGTACATACAGGGGCCAATATATAGCCCCTCTGTACATATAGGGACCAATATATGACCCCTCTGTACATATAGGGGACCAATATATAACCCCTCTGTACATATAGGGACCAATATAAAACCCCTCTGTACATATAGGGGTCAATATATAACCCCTCTGTACATATAGGGGTCAATATATAACCCCTCTGTACATATAGGGGACCAATATATAACCCCTCTGTACATATAGGGGGCAATATATAACCCCTTTGTACATATAAGGGGGGCCAATATAAAACCCCTCTGTACATATAGGGACCAATATATAACCCCTCTGTACATACAGGGGACAATATATAACCCCTCTGTACATACAGGGGACCAATATATCACCCCTCTGTACATATAGGGGACAATATATAACCCCTCTGTACATATAGGGGGTCAATATATAACCCCTCTGTACATACAGGGGACAATATATAACCCCTCTGTACATACAGGGGACCAATATATCACCCCTCTGTACATATAGGGGACAATATATAACCCCTCTGTACATATAGGGGGTCAATATATAACCCCTCTGTACATAGAGGGGGCAATATATAACCCCTCTGTACATATAGGGGGCAATATATGACCCCTCTGTACATATAGGGGTCAATATATAACCCCTCTGTACATACAGGGAACAATATATAACCCCTCTGTACATACAGGGGTCAATATATGACCCCTCTGTACATACAGGGGCCAATATATAACCCCTCTGTACATATAGGGGTCAATATATAACCCCTCTGTACATACAGGGGCCAATATATAACCCCTCTGTACATATAGGGGACCAATATATGACCCCTCTGTACATATAGGGGACCAATATATAACCCCTCTGTACATATAGGGGGCAATATAAAACCCCTCTGTACATATAGGGACCAATATATAACCCCTCTGTACATATAGGGGACCAATATATAACCCCTCTGTACATATAGGGGCAATATATAACCCCTCCGACTCCAAGCCAATTTAGGGAGGGCTTATCACAGTAGAGTTCTCTAACAGCAACAGATATGAGTAGATAAGTATCGTACAATGTTTATAATCATCCAGAGTCTTCAACAGTACCATAACCGCACAAAATTGAATTGTTTATAAATAATGATGTTAAAAATGTTTCTGAAAGCTGAAGTAAACATACACCTTTGTAGTATTATTTTCAATCTGATACGAGTACAATAAATCGTTTTGAATAATAAAACTACTTAAGAATCCATAGACAGTGCTTTAGATAGGGGTATGGATTGATGAATATTGTGGCTCGTCATAGTCTTGATACAGAGCATTCTAGTACAACCTCAGGACTTCACACCATCTAACCCTTACAATGACAACAATTCTATCATCCAACTTGAGTAAACAGCTTTCCTTCCATCATTATAATTCTAATATATATTCTTACACTCATGAGAATATTTCTAATGAATACATTGGGTGGAATTTTTCTACAATACTTGCCCAAATACATTTTGACATATGTTGATATGTGGTAAACCTCTGGTCAGTTCGAACAAAATTTAATAAATAGTTTAACTTTAAGAACAACATGCACAAAGTTTACTCATTAAAGAATAACCTACACAAAGTTTACTCATTAAAGAATAACCTACACAAAGTTTACTCACTAAACAACAACCTCAACAAAGTTTACTAACTAAACAACAACATACACAAAGTTTACTCACTAAACAACAACATACACAAAGTTTACTCACTAAACAACAGCCTACACAACGTTTACTCACTACAGTACAACCTCCACAAAGTTTACTCACTATAGTACAACCTACATGAAGTTTACTCACTAAACAACAGCCTACACAACGTTTACTCACTACAGTACAACCTACACAAAGTTTACTCACTACAGTACAACCTACACAAAGTTTACTCACTACAGTACAACCTACACAAAGTTTACTCACTACAGTACAACCTACACAAAGTTTACTCACCAAAGACCAAACTACACAAAGTTTACTCACCAAAGACCAAACTACACAAAGTTTACTAACTAAACAACAACCTACACAAAGTTTACTCACTACAGTACAACCTACACAAAGTTTACTCACCAAAGACCAACCTACACAAAGTTTACTAACTAAAGAACAACCTACACAAAGTTTACTCACTAAACAACAACCCACACAAAGTTTACTCACTAAACAACAACCTACACAAAGTTTACTCACTAAAGAACAACCTACACAAAGTTTACTCTCTAACAACAACCTACACAAAGTTTACTCAGTAAACAACAAACAACCTACACAAAGTTTACTCACTAAACAACAACCTACACACAGTTTACTCTCTAACAACAACCCACACAAAGTTTACTCACTAAACAACAACCTACACAAAGTTTCCTCACTAAACAACAACCTACACAAAGTTTACTCACTAAACAACAACCCACACAAAGTTTACTCACTAAACAACCTACACAAAGTTTACTCACTAAACAACAACCCACACAAAGTTTACTCACTAAACAACAACCTACACAAAGTTTACTCACTAAACAACAACCCACACAAAGTTTACTCACCAAACAACAACCTACACAATGTTTACTCACTAAACAATAACCTACACAAAGTTTACTCTCTAACAACAACCCACACAAAGTTTACTCACTAAACAACAAACAACCTACACAAAGTTTACTCACTAAACAACCTACACAAAGCTTACTCTCTAACAACAACCCACACAAAGTTTACTCACTAAACAACAACCTACACAAAGTTTACTCACTAAACAACAACCTACACAAAGTTTACTCTCTAACAACAACCCACACAAAGTTTACTCACTAAACAACAACCCACACAAAGTTTACTCAATAAACAACAACCTACACAAAGTTTACTCACTAAACAACAACCTACACAAAGTTTACTCTCTAACAACAATCCACACAAAGTTAACTCACTAAACAACAACCCACACAAAGTTTACTCACTAAACAACAACCTACACAAAGTTTACTCACTAAACAACAACCTACACAAAGTTTACTCTCTAACAACAATCCACACAAAGTTTACTCACTAAACAACAACCTACACAAAGTTTACTCACTAAACAACAACCTACACAAAGTTTACTCTCTAACAACAACCCACACAAAGTTTACTCACTAAACAACAACCTACACAAAGTTTACTCACTAAACAACAACCTACACAAAGTTTACTCTCTAACAACAATCCACACAAAGTTTACTCACTAAACAACAACCCACACAAAGTTTACTCACTAAACAACAACCTACACAAAGTTTACTCACTAAACAACAACCTACACAAAGTTTACTCTCTAACAACAATCCACACAAAGTTTACTCACTAAACAACAACCTACACAAAGTTTACTCACTAAACAACAACATACACAAAGTTTACTCACTAAAGAACAATCTACACAAAGTTTACTCACCAAAGAGCACCCTACACAAAGTTTACTCACTAAACAACAACCACACAATGTTTACTCACTAAACAACAACCTCCACAAAGTTTACTCACTAAACAACAACCTACACAAAGTTTACTCTCTAAACAACAACCTACACAAAGTTTACTCACTAAACAACAACCTACACAAAGTTATTCACTAAACAACTACATTGCATATAAAATCAAAACTACTATATAAGCTAGGTCACCAGAATATATAATTCAACTGCTTTAAGGTGACTTTGTGAAATACATATTAAATTTGACAGTTGTAAGGTCACCTAAATTTCAACTGTTGTATTTTTACTATATATATACATATTTAAAATTCAACAGCTGAAAGGTCACAGTTGGTATGAATTCAATGTTTGTGAGGTCACAGTGGTATCAGTTCAATTTTTAAAAGTAGTAGTATATTCAATGTTTGTAAGGTCACAGTAGTATATTCAATGTTTGTAAGGTCACAGTAGTATATTCAATGTTTGTAAGGTCACAGTAGTATATTCAATGTTTGTAAGGTCACAGTAGTATATTCAATGTTTGTAAGGTCACAGTAGTATAAATTCAATGTTTGTAAGGTCACAGTATATACATTCAATGTTTGTAAGGTCACAGTATATAAATTCAATGTTTGTAAGGTCACAGTATATAAATTCAATGTTTGTAAGGTCACAGTAGTATAAATTCAATGTCTGTAAGGTCACAGTAGTAAAACTTCAATGTTTGTAAGGTCACAGTAGTATATATTCAATGTTTGTAAGGTCACAGTATATATATTCAATGTTTGTAAGGTCACAGTATATATAGTCAATGTTTGTAAGGTCACAGGAGTATAAATTTAATGTGTGTAAGGTCACAGTGGTATATTCAATGTGTGTAAGGTCACAGTGGTATATTCAATGTTTGTAAGGTCACAGTGGTATATTCAATGTTATATATATATATAAGGTCACAGTAGTATAAATTCAATGTTCGTAAGGTCACAGTAGTATAAATTCAATGTTCGTAAGGTCACAGTAGTATAAATCCAATGATTGTAAGGTTAGAGTAGTATAAATTCAATGTTTGTAAGGTCACATCATGAATATATAGATATATAAATGTATTAAGGTGACTTGAATGAGCAGCCTGCGCCTAAATCAAACAAAGAAACGTTGAATGAGCTAGTGTAAATGACAAATGTGAATACCATAAAATGCCTCCTTCAATGTCTACATGGTACCTACCTCAACCACATCAAAGCTGAGTAAAACTTCAACTCCGGCTCTGTGATATCCTCTCAACTAGTGATATTGAAACAGGGAGCAGGAGCTTGCCAGGGTAAACAGATCCTAGATTTCTGATGGCAAGGCCAGATGGACCTCACTACAAACAAGCTAGGCACCCCACAGAAAGTTCAACAGGGAGCCCTCTGACTTGGTTGCCATGGTAACCTGGCTGTTCCACTACCCTACCCACTCCCTCTGGATGATAAAGAGGAAATTCTGATAGTAACATGTATGTAGTTATGTAGTAATGTAGAAAATGTGTTATCTATCTTCAGAACTTCTCATTCTTTGCCTATAGACCAGATTTCTCTACCAACCCTCAATCTCTCAGAGAAAGGTTATCAATGGCAACATCCCATATGCTTATAGTCAATTAAAAAAATACAGCCACTTATTACAATTCTTCTATAGTGGTACACCACACACACAAAAAATTACACAACTTTTTGGTTGTCAGTACGATTACTTAAACTCAAAACACATCACTATATATCTGAGCAGTTGCCATGGATTTTCTAGGTCATGGAAATGCTTAACACTAATGTAAAAACAGGGAACGCTACATCACTGCTGTTCCCTCTCCTAATTTAATGAAACCTAAAAATGTTTTTTAACTAAAAACAAAATAAAACAAAGAGCTATGATAATAATTTTTCATGAACTGCCTATGATAACGTTCTTTCTTGTATTTTAAAAAAGATATTTTATTGACAGAAAAAAATCCCTGTTGTATATTGTATAAAGACCATTAATGATATTAATCTGCCCAGTTGTTTAAATGGGTACCAGTAGCTGCAACATGTACTTTGAACAAGATATTACTCCAACAGTATAATTACCAGATAGTTTAGAATTATATGTAATGATTTAAAATACTATTAGCCATAATCTATAGATTTTTCAACAGGAAAAACCCTTGTCTGTCAGTTGCTTCCTGTCATAGAGACTACGGGAGGTGAGGTGAGAAGTCAGGCATTACCGTGTATTGTATATTTAATTAGATCAGGTGCCCCATCTGTGTAAATGTCTACATCTGTAGGTCATGCTGGTGTTTACTTAAGTCCTAAATCAACCCATTAGTACAAATCTGCTAGTCATCCTGACGTTTTTTTCAGGGGATCGATTTCTTCTCTTCAACAAGATTTCAGTTTCAAAGAATTCATACATCATTTTGTTGTTTTTGTTGCAAAGAGGTCTCCCTTCTTTTAAGAGTTTCAAGTTTCGTGAAATTAAATACATCATTTCACTTAGTAATGATGTATGTCGATCATGTTCTCTGTGTGTTTGGCAAGAGTTAAAACTGAAAACAATAAGTGCACAGCTACAAGACATCTTTTGATAGAATGCAGGTTCTGACGGACCAAACTAGTGTCTCAGCATCTCTCAAAAACATATTACAATTATAATTTAATTGTTAATTAATTGAATAAACCTGTTAAAACTGAAGATAATAAGTGCACAGCTAGCAGACACCACTTGATACAATGCAGGATCCGCATACCAATTAAACCAGACCAGCCAATGGCTTAACATCGCCTACAAACATATTACAATTATAATTAAAGTGTTAGATAATTTAACAAACCTATTTAAGACAATAATTACACCTATTTTGAAATAAAAATCCCAGCACACAAAGCCAGCTGACCTGCATGTCATATCTGAAAGGGGGTTGGGGAGAGGGAGGGGAGGTGGTCGGGGTGGGGATGGGGTTTGGTTTAGGGGAGAAGAGGGGGTCAGGGTAGGGTGGGGTGGGGTGTGGTGGGGTTTAGGGGAGAAGAGGGGGTCAGGGTAGGGTGGGGTGGGGTGGGGTTTAGGGGAGAAGAGGGGGTCAGGGTAGGGTGGGGTGGGGTGGGGTGGGGTTTGGTTTAGGGGAGAAGAGGGGGTCAGGGTGGGGTGGGGTTTAGGTTAAGGGGATAGGAGGTGGGATTGGGTGGGGTGGGGTCTGGGTTAGAAGAGGTGGTCAGGGTGGGATGGGGTGGGTTTGGGTTAGGGGATAGGAGGTGGGATGAGAGGCCTGACATCTTGTGTAACCCATCACTATGGCTCTTATTCAGTCAGATGTTAGGATGCATGCATTCACTGCCCCATACACCCTACCCCCTCCCAAATCCCCACCTCCCACCTCCCATCCCTAACACACACACCTGCCCCAGTGGTGAGGTCAAGGTAGGGGTGTTGGAAGGGAGGGTGATGGGAAGGGCGGATGATGAGGGGTAGTTGATGGGGAGGGGTATTGATGTGAATGGGAGGATAAGGAGAGGGTGTGGTGCGGTGATTGTGTTGGTTAAGAGGGGGAGGGGGTCTGACATATTGTGGTCCCTGTTATGTGGTGGGGAGGAGGTGTTGGTGGAGAGAGAGAGGGGGAGGGGGTCTGACATATTGTGGTCCCTGTTATGTGGTGGGGAGGAGGTGTTGGTGGAGAGAGAGAGGGGGAGGGGGTCTGACATATTGTGGTCCCTGTTATGTGGTGGGGAGGAGGTGTTGGTGGAGAGAGGGGGGGGGTCTGACATATTGTGGTCCCTGTTATGTGGTGGGGAGGAGGTGTTGGTGGAGAGAGAGAGGGGGAGGGGGTCTGACTTATTGTCCATGTTATGTGGTGGGGAGGAGGTGTTGGTGGAGAGAGAGAGGGGGAGGGGGTCTGACATATTGTGGTCCTGTTATGTGGTGGGGAGGAGGTGTTGGTGGAGAGAGGGGGGGGGGTCTGACATATTGTGGTCCCTGTTATGTGGTGGGGAGGAGGTGTTGGTGGAGAGAGAGGGGGGGGGGGGTCTGACTTATTGTCCATGTTATGTGGTGGGGAGGAGGTGTTGGTGGAGAGAGGGGGGAGGGGGTCTGACATATTGTGGTCCCTGTTATGTGGTGGGGAGGAGATGTTGGTGGAGAGAGAGGGGGAGGGGGTCTGACATATTGTGGTCCCTGTTATGTGGTGGGGAGGAGGTGTTGGTGGAGAGAGAGGGGGAGGGGGTCTGACATATTGTGGTCCCTGTTATGTGGTGGGGAAGAGGTGTTGGTGGAGAGAGAGGGGGAGGGGGTCTGACATATTGTGGTCCCTGTTATGTGGTGGGGAGGAGGTGTTGGTGGAGAGAGGGGGAGGGGGTCCGACATATTGTGGTCCTGTTATGTGGTGGGGAGGAGGTGTTGGTGGAGAGAGAGGGGGAGGGGGTCTGACATATTGTGGTCCCTGTTATGTGGTGGGGAGGAGGTGTTGGTGGAGAGAGGGGGGGAGGGGGTCTGACATATTGTGGTCCCTGTTATGTGGTGGGGAGGAGGTGTTGGTGGAGAGAGGAGGGGGAGGGGGTCTGACATATTGTGGTCCCTGTTATGTGGTGGGGAGGAGGTGTTGGTGGAGAGAGAGGGGGAGGGGGTCTGACATATTGTGGTCCCTGTTATGTGGTGGGGAGGAGGATGTTGGTGGAGAGAGAGGGGGAGGGGTCTGACATATTGTGGTCCCTGTTATGTGGTGGGGAGGAGGTGTTGGTGGAGAGAGAGGGGGAGGGGGTCTGACATATTGTGGTCCCTGTTATGTAGGTGGGGAGGAGGTGTTGGTGGAGAGAGAGGGGGAGGGGGTCTGACTTATTGTGGTCCCTGTTATGTGGTGGGGAGGAGGTGTTGGTGGAGAGAGGGGGAGGGGGTCTGACATATTGTGGTCCCTGTTATGTGGTGGGGAGGAGGTGTTGGTGGAGAGAGGGGGAGGGGGTCTGACATATTGTGGTCCCTGTTATGTGGTGGGGAGGAGGTGTTGGTGGAGAGAGAGGGGGAGGGGGTCTGACATATTGTGGTCCCTGTTATGTGGTGGGGAGGAGGTGTTGGTGGAGAGAGAGGGGGAGGGGGTCTGACATATTGTGGTCCCTGTTATGTGGTGGGGAGGAGGTGTTGGTGGAGAGAGAGGGGGAGGGGGTCTGACATATTGTGGTCCTGTTATGTGGTGGGGAGGAGGTGTTGGTGGAGAGAGGGGGAGGGGGTCTGACATATTGTGGTCCTGTTATGTGGTGGGGAGGAGGTGTTGGTGGAGAGAGAGGGGGAGGGGGTCTGACATATTGTGGTCCCTGTTATGTGGTGGGGAGGAGGTGTTGGTGGAGAGAGAGAGGGGGAGGGGGTCTGACATATTGTGGTCCTGTTATGTGGTGGGGAGGAGGTGTTGGTGGAGAGAGAGAGGGGGAGGGGGTCTGACATATTGTGGTCCTGTTATGTGGTGGGGAGGAGGTGTTGGTGGAGAGAGAGGGGGAGGGGGTCTGACATATTGTGGTCCCTGTTATGTGGTGGGGAGGAGGTGTTGGTGGAGAGAGGGGGGGGGGGGGGGGGGTCTGACATATTGTGGTCCTGTTATGTGGTGGGGAGGAGATGTTGGTGGAGAGAGGGGGAGGGGTCTGACATATTGTGGTCCTGTTATGTGGTGGGGAGGAGGTGTTGGTGGAGAGAGGGGGGGGGGGTCTGACATATTGTGGTCCTGTTATGTGGTGGGGAGGAGATGTTGGTGGAGAGAGGGGGGGGGGGTCTGACATATTGTGGTCCCTGTTATGTGGTGGGGAGGAGGTGTTGGTGGAAAGAGGGGGAGGGGTCTGACATATTGTTGTCCTGTTATGTGGTGGGGAGGAGGTGTTGGTGGAGAGAGAGGGGGGGGGGGGGGTCTGACATATTGTGGTCCCTGTTATGTGGTGGGGAGGAGGTGTTGGTGGAGAGAGGGGGAGGGGGTCTGACATATTGTGGTCCTGTTATGTGGTGGGGAGGAGGTGTTGGTGGAGAGAGAGGGGGGGGGGGTCTGACATATTGTGGTCCTGTTATGTGGTGGGGAGGAGGTGTTGGTGGAGAGAGGGGGGGGGGGGGTCTGACATATTGTGGTCCTTGTTATGTGGTGGGGAGGAGGTGTTGGTGGAGAGAGAGAGGGGGTCTGACATATTGTGGTCCTTGTTATGTGGTCTGAACACTCGCTCATGTATCTTTAAATTTCGACAAAAAATCCCAAATCGAAAACTCCATACACTAACTAAATTTCTATTGATTCTCATTGGCATATAAATTACAAAACAACAAGTATTCATTATTCATTTCATATTTTCTATTATTGAACAATTTCCATGAAGCAAATTTAAAGTTTGGTTCTACGCAAACCGAGACAAATGGTTTGGTTACACTTACAGTGTTTGAGGCTTTTTCCTCCAATGTTCATAACTGTCATTAAATATTTCCACATTTTCCTACAAAATGTACGAGTAAATGCAAAGCTTCATTGATTATACAGTACAGAAAGTATAGAATTTAAAACAGATAACATAAAGACTCCGATTCTTTGAAATTCAATCAAGACACCGATACGATACAACTAAGAGAACGGAGCCATTTATTTTGTTTTACAAGGCCAATTTGAATCATTTGTGGTCGTACATCTTTCTATTATTTTTCAAAATTCTACATACATTGACTATGATCGATATTGAAACTCTCTATTAGAGCAGCACAGTAGGAATTTAAATTAAAAGAACGTCAATAAAAATGTCTTTTAATCCGATTTAAATTTGACATACAACAAGAGTGTATTTCAAGTACCTTGCGTGCAACTGTCAGAAGGTTTTCACCAATCCAATTTTCATTTCATGTTCCTGAAATTGTTTCCACTTTTGTTTCCTACAGAGTCAGAGCTGGTACAGGAAATGGATTCGAGTTAAATACGATTATCAAAATGTCATCGAGGGGTAGAATACGATTAAACTTTTTTTATTCTAACATAAAAGAAACTTTTAAAACATATTTTTTTTTTATTTATATTTCTTTTTGTGTAGTCGAAAATTGTGCTCAAGGTACATGTTCAAATTTCCATGCCATGACTTCCGAGTAAATAGGGAAGTATTCCGTGTGATAAACCTTGGGCATCCTAGCGTACACAGCCTTTCAAAGCCCCCACAGCACACTTACTACACTGCGACAACACAGAAACTGACACAACACCGACTTTCTCCGATTCATCTACTTCAACACTTTAAAATCTACATCTTTGGACTGAACTTCCTACGACAAAGTCAAAGTATGACTATTACTATAGAAAAGCATATCACGATGATTTAAAAAAAGAAATAAATTATCAGTCATTTTAGACAGACTTCATTCATTTATATAAATATTCATGCATCAAATGATAATAATCATTTTAACCTAAGACTAGCTATTTGAAAAAAGAAATGTTCAGCTAATTGGTATTGAGTAGCCTCAGATTATGTGTAAACTTACATGACATGCATTGATATTCTAGATTTCCCATTGCAAGTGTGTAAGCTGGAATTGTTTGAAACTGAACCCTGAGGGCTGTTATTGTTCAGGCAGCAATTACCCAATGATATCAGTATAGAGTAGCTCATTAATTATGCATAAATATGTCATGCATCATATTGGTAATCTAACTAGAAGGAGGCCTGTCATTATGTATTTAAATACCATATCTTATAGGGGAATGAGGCTATTTTTAGGGTAATTACTGTATGGAAACACAAAACTTAATATACGGCTGGAGCCTCTTTGTAGTTCACAACTTTTCATGTTCAGACATAGAGAATGTTGACTATAGACAAAAAATAACGTATTGTTACCTCTTAGACAAGAGAGCAACAAAGGGCAGTAACTCTAAAGGTAAGGGCATAACGTGCATTGCTTTAGTGTACTCTGCAAGAGAGAATGGTACTGCCCCAATACTAGGATATGTGTAGTTTGTACTGTTGAAGAACAGGCAAAAACACAATCCTGCTGAGTGCCGCGACAGGAATCGAACCCGGTGGGTCTCGGTCTTGATAAGCCATGGCTCTGCTTCCTGAGGCAAAGAAGCATGCTTTGTCAGCTGAGTGACAGAGACCCTATTTAACACTATATACAAGCCACACTGACCCATTCCTTTTACACTAGTACTCCCTCTGTTTTTATGAGATTTACCCAAATCTCAACCCGAGATTCACAATACCACCTCCGAAAGATTTCACATGTGCGAAAGAACAAGCAATAACACATTCCTGCTAAGTGATTGACTGACTAACAGAAAATAGACAGACAATAGACAGACAATAGACAGACAATAGACAGACAGACATAAACAGACAATAGACAGACAGACATACAGACAGACAATAGAGAGACAGACAATAGACATACAGACAATAGACAGACAGACAATAGACAGACACCAGACAGACAACAGACAGACAACAGACGGACAATAGACAGACACACTGAGTGACATGAAAGTCTGACCAATGGCGGTAAATCTATCTTCTCGGTGAGTTGGACCAGTAGAGGATAAGATAAGACAGAAATACTAAGTATGATGCTATACAGTAATCAGGAAACCACACAAAACATTCATAGGTCATGAGAGATCAGGCCAAATAAACCATGAAAGTAGGAACGGTGGACAGGTCAACGCACAATTCTCAATGTCTCTGGTTTTCTTGAGTTAGCTGGATTAGCAACCACAAAAACAATATAGGAAAACAAAATGGGAAAGAAATCTCTGAGATTTCCTGTTAAGAAGGCTTCCCTTATGAGGCCTTCAGATAGCCATATATATCACAACATCAGATCAAAGAGTAATTGGTAATTCTGGGGGATATTAAACTTGTAAGTAATGTGGCTCAGGATCATAGTAATATTTCTGTACAACAAGCCTCAGAATAATTCTTCATCAGATGGATAAGGAAATAATTTATTTTTAAACATTGACCTCTTACCAATTCCATTGTATGGTGTTAAAGTGCCATTAAGTACACACCATTACAGAATATTATGGTGACTAAACCAGAAATAAACAGGAAGTTTTAGGATGGTCATTCTATCAGAGATAGCACCAGCTGTTCTCACTTCTTTGGGTACAGAATTAGGTCAAACACTAGACTGTTCTACTCCCCTCCAATCCTGTCTCTCAGAACACCAGTATCATGTTCCAGCTCTACATCCTCTCAAAAAAAAAAGAATTAAGTTAAAAGGTTAGAAACTCAAGCTTAGTGAAAAGGTGAGACACTTTAGTCCAGTAAAAAAGGTGAGAAACTCTAGTCAAGTAAAAAGGTGAGAAACTCTAGTCAAGTAAAAAGGTGAGAAACTCAAGCTCAGTAAAAAGGTAAGAATCTTTAGTCCAGTAAAAATGTGAGAAACTCTAGTGCAGTGAAAAGGTGAGAAACTTTAGCCCAGTAAACATGTGAGAAACTTTAGCCCAGTGAAAAGGTGAGAAACTTTAGCCCAGTAAAAATGTGAGAAACTTTAGCCCAGTGAAAATGTGAGAAACTTTAGCCCAGGCAAAAGGTGTTTTCTTCTCGTGATTATAGATTTTCTAACATACCCTGCTTAACAGCTGGGAGTTCCCCGGGAGTTCTATAAGGATATCTACATACTTTAGCAATCACAGATAATTTTTTACAAATCTGTCATTTTGATCTATAATCTAATTGCATATTTTATGTTTTGTACCAGATTACAGTTACAAACTACCCAGTGTTGTACACAAAAATCCAATTTCCAAACTCCATCACGAAATGAATGTATTCCCTGTTTACTGACACGTTGAAGAAATAACCCTTTGTGTGCCTCTCCCTTCACTTTTCCTGAATGGGAGAAAAAAGGGGAGAAAAAGTCAACTTTCCAAGTGTCCAGGCAGATCTTTGAATATATCGACATACACACTTCATGTCAACAATACATGTCATAAGTTATCTCACGCTCAGAATCACTGGTTTCATTTGGCTCCAGCGGACGGTTAGGGCTTCAAATACCGTTCAATTATTCAACTAGCATTCAATGATGAAAATTGAGCAAGAAAAAACAAGAAGGATTGGCAGATTCATTAGTTACACATTCTTTGGTGAATTATCTAAATCACAACAATATCACAATTAGGGAGCCTTCGCTCCGGAGACAATGTGGAACGGTTATGATTGGTATCGAGATGATAAATACATGTTTCTCGTACAAATAACAAAATGTCCGGAATTACCATGAAATTTTCACAGGAGAAAATGTTTACTTTCTGTTATATATCCCCATAAACAATACAGTGTATTTCCTTTGAACCACAGCTTTCCTTTAATTACTAGATAACATATCAGTTTTTGAAATCAGGATGTATTTCTGTATTTTATAAGTTAAATCATTATGTGTTTATCTGACATGGTCTAACTCTGACATCCAGACTTACATTAAGGCTGTATGCTACATTAATGTGACAATCAGGAGACATAGGTTGTGTGACAAGGAGACTTAAGGCTGTATGCTACATTAACGTGACAATCAGGAGACATAGGTTGTGTGACAAGGAGACTTAAGGCTGTATGCTACATTAATGTAACAATCAGGAGACATAGGTTGTGTGACAAGGAGACTTAAGGCTGTATGTTACATTAATGTAACAATCAGGAGACATAGGTTGTGTGACAAGGAGACTTAAGGCTGTATGTTACATTAATGTAACAATCAGGAGACATCGGTTGTGTGACAAAGAGACTTAAGGCTGTATGCTACATTAATGTGACAATCAGGAGACATAGGTTGTGTGACAAGGAGACTTAAGGCTGTATGTTACATTAATGTAACAATCAGGAGACATAGGTTGTGTGACAAGGAGACTTAAGGCTGTATGTTACATTAATGTAACAATCAGGAGACATAGGTTGTGTGACAAGGAGACTTAAGGCTGTATGTTACATTAATGTGACAATCAGGAGACATAGGTTGTGTGACAAGGAGACTTAAGGCTGTATGTTACATTAATGTGACAATCAGGAGACATAGGTTGTGTGACAAGGAGACTTAAGGCTGTATGTTACATTACGGTGACAATCAGGAGACATAGGTTGTGTGACAAGGAGACTTAAGGCTGTATGTTACATTAATGTAACAATCAGGAGACATGGGTTGTGTGACAAAGAGACTTAAGGCTGTATGCTACATTAATGTGACAATCAGGAGACATAGGTTGTGTGACAAGGAGACTTAAGGCTGTATGCTACATTAATGTGACAATCAGGAGACATAGGTTGTGTGACAAAGAGACTTAAGGCTGTATGCTACATTAATGTGACAATCAGGAGACATAGGTTGTGTGACAAAGAGACTTAAGGCTGTATGCTACATTAATGTAACAATCAGGAGACATAGGTTGTGTGACAAGGAGACTTAAGGCTGTATGCTACATTAATGTAACAATCAGGAGACATAGGTTGTGTGACAAGGAGACTTAAGGCTGTATGTTACATTAATGTGACAATCAGGAGACATAGGTTGTGTGACAAAGAGACTTAAGGCTGTATGTTACATTAATGTGACAATCAGGAGACATAGGTTGTGTGACAAAGAGACTTAAGGCTGTATGCTACATTAATGTAACATGGAGACTTAAAGCTGTTATTGTTACATTACTGTAACATGGAGACTTATAAGGCTGTATGTTTTATTTAACTGTGACACTTAAGACTTAAGGCAGTATGCTACATTACTGTAACATGGAGACTTATAAGGCTGTATGTTACATTTAACTGTGACATTGGAGACTTAAGGCTGTATGTTACATTTAACTGTGACATTGGAGACTTAAGGCTGTATGTTACATAACTGAAACATGGAAACTTCAGACTGTATGCTACATTTCTGTAACATGATCACTTAAGGCCTTGATAATTACCTCCAGACCACTGTTCTCCAGGAGACAGAAAGATTATAAAGTGTCAACTTTTTTTTTTTCAAATATGAATTATAAGATAGTTGTATAAATATATCAGAAAAGGATTTTTTTTTTAATTAATACAAAACTTACTTACATTATTTTGTATTGTAGTTGATTAAAAGCCTTAACTACTTTAACATTGCAAAAACACAAAACATGGAATACACATTTATATAATTCCAATTGATCACACAGTGACAGGTATGGCAGATGGTCTTGAATTTTATTGCTAAATTTGACTTTGTGTAATTAAAATTTATTGAGGTGCCAACCGAACATCTTGGCTATATCTATGGTTTCCATATATCATTTGAACTTTCCCAAAAGGAAATAACTTCAGTGACATTTACTTCAAAGGAAATGAAAATAGTAATTCTTGTACATGCAAGAGAACGACTTATCAAAGTATAACGCTCCAAGTTTTACACCACCTAAATATAGATTTATATATACAGGAAATTAGGCTGGAAACATCGCCATGGTAACTTACGCCAAAGGCTATTATCAACCGCTTTTCAAGTATCCCTAATAATAACACTGATGTAATAATAAATTGTAAGAATCCATGAAACGGCTCTTCAGGAATTATGAAATATGGCTTCGTCTGTGTCCTGTTTGTATCATAGGGAAAAAGCACAAACAATGTTGTGTTGTATCTGTTTTGGCTTTCATACACAATAACGTGTGTATACAGACACACAAAAACATCTGTGTGTACAGAAACACAATAACATCTGTGTGTATACGGACACACAAAAACATCTGTGTGTACAAAGTATACACACACAATAACATCTGTGTGTACAGACACACAATAACATCTGTGTGTACAAAGTATACACACACAATAACATCTGTGTGTACAGACACACAATAACATCTGTGTGTACAGAAACACAATAACATCTGTGTGTACAGAAACACAATAACATCTGTGTGTACAAAGTATACACACACACAATACCATCTGTGTGTACAAAGTATACACACACACAATAACATCTGTGTGTACAAAGTATACACACACACACAATAACATCTATGTGTACAAAGTATACACACACACAACAACACATGTGTGTACAAAGTATACACACACAACAACACATGTGTGTACAAAGTATACACACACACAATAACATCTGTTTGTACAAATTGAAGACACATAATACTTTCCATTTATTCATATTTAAGCATAGTTAATAGATAAATCTGCTAGTGATACAAAATGCAATTTCTTTGAAGAATAAACTGATAACAACCATATTTAATGCCCCGGTCCAGATCTATGGGATGCATTAATTGATGTAAGATTTTTACCAATCTGATTAAAATCATATTTTAAACTATTATTATCGTTTCCGCTGACATAGCAGAGTAAAGTTTACAGAAAGGGAGGGCAGATCAAGATATGATTTTTTACCAGTGTCTGACACGTAAATATTTATATCTGTTACTTTCCCATACCAAAAAAAGGTACAAAAAAGTTATACTTTTTTAGGTACAAAAAAGTTATAACTTTTGATGCTAGATTGGAACCATGTTTAAACAGCGGTTCCAATCTAGTACTAAAAAGTTATAACTTTTGATAACTTTTCTGTACCTAAAAAAAGTTATAACTTTTATTAGGTACAAAAAAGGTATAAAAAAGGTACAAAAAAGGTATAAAAAAGTTACATTTCACACAAAAATAGGTATAATTTAGGTACTATAAAGTTAAAAAAAAGTTATAACTTTTTCTAGGTACTAAAAAGGTACAGAAAAGGTATGAAAAAGGTACAAAAAAGTTATAACTTTTTCTAGGTACTAAAAAGGTACAGAAAAGGTATGAAAAAGGTACAAAAAAGTTATAACTTTTTCTAGGTACTAAAAAGTTAAAAAAAAATTATAACTTTTTCTAGGTACTAAAAAGTTACAAAAAAGGTACTAAAAAGGTACAGAAAAGGTATAAAAAAGGTACAAAAAAGTTATAACTTTTTCTAGGTACTAAAAAGTTAAAAAAAAGTTATAACTTTTTCTAGGTACTATAAAGGTATGAAAAAGGTACAAAAAAGTTATAACTTTTTCTAGGTACTAAAAAGTTACAAAAAAGGTACTAAAAAGGTATGAAAAAGGTACTGAAAAGGTACAAAAAAGGTATAGAAAAGTTACAGAAAAAGTATGGAAAAGGTACAGAAAAATATAAAAAGATTTTGCTTCAGAATGTTTTTTATCCAGAAATATACTTATTAAATACATGTCTTCTAGACCAATAAATTACTATTCATAAAAACATCACGGAAATCTCCTTTCACTTTGCACATTTTCTTGAAAGACTAACAAAAGCACTATTTTTCGTCCTCATGGAAAGCTTTATTTCGAATAACAGATTCCTTCCATGGATGAACGCAGCAGTCATGTACTATTACACTGTCATACTCCTGCTCCTGTACAAGGCATTATCCACTTTGTTTCTCTAGTATATATTATAACTACCGTTTAATGTAAACATAAAACCAACATGTCATCAAGAATTAAGTATTTTTACTGCATAACACAGCACTCTAACCGGACTGTTATTAATACACATTGTATTGTATACTATATAAAATGTGTTAGCTGTTTGAGGCATTGTTACACAGGAAAGAAAAAAGTCTGAAATAATGTAAATGTTCCTCTTCTGGGATCCTTTCCTTGAGATTTGACTGACAATACTGCAAGAACACTGATTTTTCCAGGAGCTGATCAGGGTTCTTCTTGGGATTGACACTCTAAAGTCCATCAAAAAGAAAAGAAAACAAAACAGTTAGTGATCTATTTACATATTGTAACTCTGGTTTCGGTGTAATAACTTAATAACTAGGACAGGCTGAGAGTTAATTGGGTTATTATAATTTATTAACTAGAACACTGAAAATTTAAAGGACCCCATCAATTTCATCATGAGGCAATAAATAATATATATCTCCCATAATCATCAAGAACCCATCTGCCTAAATCACCGAGTAATATTGGTTGGAATTATATTGAAACAAAATCTGACCTTGGCCTTTGACCAAGTGACCTTGACCTTTGGTCAATTGACTCCATGCATTATTATAATGTTTAATTCTGACCAACTTTGCTTTAGCCTTGAAACAAAATATTTAATCAGTGAAAAAACGCAAAATTTGACCTTGACCTTGTCAGTTTACACCTAGTTTAATTCCAACTAAATTTGCTTCATCATGCCAAAACAAAATATTGATGAAAAGAAAAAAAAATTACATTGACCTTTCAATCTAATGACCTTCATGAGCTTTGACCCTGGGTTTTGACATAATTTTGTGAACTGTACCTGGCCCATTTTGTGTAAATTTGTCAATAAATTCTAGAATTATTAGACAGCAGCAAAATTAGAGGGCTGGGAGACAGAGGTAATTACTATAGGCTAACAAACACAACTTATCATGTCAAATCAAAAAGAAGATACCCCCAGAGATATCATGTAATTGTATGATTATTATATAAATATCAATTTTATATACCTGGTATATCATATATACAAGACTGTTCTTTAGCCTAAGAAGGAAGAGAAAAGTGATTCCCAAATAAGGAATCGCTTTTCTCTTCTTCTAGATCTTATTAATTTGAAAGCAGAAGCCTAAAATGTTTCTTTTGAATAAGATCCATAAATAACTTTCTGAGAAACTTCAAAATTATAAAATTCAAAATGACAGCCTGTAAGCCATCTTGCATTGCATACAAGCTAATATATTGGGGGCGGGGATGATCAACTTAAAAGGGAAACTGATGGTGAAAGTAATCAATGTGTGTTAATTCAGCAATAAAACATTTTAAATGAATTCACATAAAATAAAAGAAGAAAGATTCTTCTCAAATTTTCCAATGGTCTAGATCTATGTATAATAAATAAAATGTGCTAAAATTGTATATAGATTTTACTTTGTAGATCTATTTTAAATACTTTGACAAATTTTCAATTAGGACTTTATTTTATTGGATTTCCTTGAAATTTCACGCACACAACAAGTAACAATCCCTCTCATTTCTATATATATTTAATTTACCGTAGCCGATTCCGTAGATATTAATTGCGTGTTAATTACATTTAAAAAAAATAGTGTTGTGCGTATAATTAGGAATAAAGAACAAAATGTTCATACTTACCATAAATTATGGTGCATATATTCGTCTATTTCAGTAAAAAATAGTAACAAATGTACGGGAAAACATGAAAAAAATTATCAGGTAAAATAGCTGACGAATTATTGCCTACACCCCAATATATAGTGTATCGAATTTCAAGAAAATCCATTGAAAAACGAAGTATATTATATATACTTTGGGACGTTCATACCAAACGACATAAACGAAGAACGTGTATGGCCACATATATGTGTGAATCCATTTTAAATATATCATAATATTGACCCGGAATGTGAAGGTGAAGGATTAAAAAATAATCACTTGGCAAGCAAATTAAACTTACGATTGAAAGATGCAACATTTATAAATCGGCTGTGCGTAGGGGGCGGGTGGTCCGAGGATCATGAATGCTGGTGAATTTAGTCCTGAAACATGAAGTATTTCATATGAACATATTCACTCAATGTTGTTTAATGTATGACGATCGCGAGAGCGACAAAATCTGCGATTCGAAGACAAATAAGAACATATAACTTACCCTGATTTCATGTTGTCCGATAATTCAGTGTTTGCCGGTGAAAGGGGTATCATAAGTCGCCAAAAGCTAGACGAAATTTGATATTCTGTTCCCAGTTTGTCGATTGTATTCCGTGAGTGGGGAAATTAAATGTCGCCAATATATACTGTATATATAACGTGATTTTGTTCTAGGCCTAAGCTTTCATCACGTTTCCGTAAACAAACAAAATGGCCGCCACTTGTAATACAAATCTCCCGCTAAACTGAAGGGAGCGCCGCCTGGCGGTGGGTATACATGTGTACAGTAGGGCCAAGTGAACGAAGAAGAAAAATGTCGAATAAAGTTATTAGGCCGCCTACGATATCATGAGAAATCCTATCGATATTATTATATATATATTTTTTAGTTGTTGTTATATATTTTTATTTAATTATTATTATGATTACTGCAACATCGTACTCTTTCACAGTGCACATGATGGCACACATGCTAAGTGTCTGTACAGAGAAACTAACGTGTCATATGTTCGGTTATATTCTTGATACCGATAATATTGTGCACAGGTGAGATACCCAGGTAAACTGGCCAATGCAACAAATCATAGGCAGTCAGGCATGACAACGATGTAACTAATTAATTAACGCCCCAGGACACCGCTATGTCAGCAGGTGAACTGGACACTCCTCAGGTACACAGGTATTTACAAAATTCAATGAGTTCGGTACAGTAGACTGCCGCTAATTATATTCTAATTGATGCCCCGAGGATGAGGTCTTCGGTGATCAGCTTGTGTCTGATGGGGTCGGTTAACTTTTGGTGCGTGGTCCCACTTTTCGTGAGGTAGCCTACACACATGATGTGCACGTTTCAGTAACAGCACTAGGCTACTGTAATGCTACGAGATCAATTCTCCTGCAGATGTCCTTTGTGAATAATCTGACGATCTGGCTTATAGATAGATGACCAATTGATTGTTTTGTTTAATGTGTTCACTGACAAAACATCGTGTGCGCTGTTTTCAGATTAAAATGTTTATTGCAATTTACGTCATATCGAGATCATAAAAACGCTTTACTTATATGGAGTTAAATCAAAGCGTCTGAGAGTTTGGACGATCAAAATGACACAAGTGTTACACACGTGTGTTTGTTTACCGCTGGAGTTTGTGTCCAATGCGGCATAATTGTGCATGCTACTACAAGATTTAATGTCAAAAGCGCAAACATCCAGAAAATATGCGATGTACTGACAAAGACCATGCTATATTAATCCCATTGGGATGAATGAAGCTTGGGTTTTCCGGAAAATATTTTTGTGGGTGAGCGACCCATCGTCCCACGTGAAGTAAATTATATCATCATGTTCTATGTACGTACGTTTATGAACGTCTGTGTTGGGATTAACGAACTGCTTATCTTTTATAACAACTGAGTTTGTTCATGTCGTGACTTATCAATGCTAAGTTGTAATTATTCACGTCCTCTGAGCAATGATTGGTCCACTGAGATAAAAAGATAAACTTTAAAAAAAACTGCCCCCCCCCCCCAAAAAAAAAACGCATTTCAAGGGTGTGAATATTGTACTAAAAATGCAATAAATTAAAAGTGAATACCTTTTTAGCCCACCATCATCAGATGGTGGGCTATTCAAATCGCCCTGCGTCCGTGGTCCGTCCGTCCGTCCCTCCGTCCGTCCGTAAACAATTCTTGTTATCGCTATTTCTGAGAAAGTACTGAAGGGATCTTTCTCAAATTTCATATGTAGGTTCTCCTTGGTGCCTAGTTATGCATATTGCATTTTGGGACCGATCGGATTACAACATGGCCGACAGGCAGCCATCTTGGATTTTGTCAATTGAAGTTTGTTATCGCTATTTCTGAGAAAGTACTAAAGGGATCTTTTTCAAATTTCATATGTAGGTTCCCCTTGGTGCCTAGTTACGCATATTGCATTTTGGGACCGATCGGGAAACAACATGGCTGACAGGCAGCCATCTTGGATTTTGACAATTGAAGTTTGGTATCGCTATTTCTGAGAAAGTACTGAAGGGATCTTTCTCAAATTTCATATGTAGGTTCCCCTTGGTGCCTTGTTATGCATATTGCATTTTGGGACCGATCACCAAATAACATGGCCGACAGGCAGCCATCTTGGATTTTAACAATTGAAGTTTGTTATCGCTTTTTCTGAGGAAGTACTGAAGAGATCTTTCTCAAATTTCATATGTAGGTTCCCCTTGGTGCTTAGTTATGCATATCGTATTTTGGAACCGATCAGAAAACAACATGGCCGACAGGCAGCCATCTTGGATTTTGACAATTGAAGTTTGTTATCGCTATTTCTGAGAAAGTACTAAAGGGATCTTTCTCAAATTTCATATGTAGGTTCCCCTTGGTGCCTAGTTATGCATATTGCATTTTGGAACCGATCAGAAAACAACATGGCCGACAGGCAGCCATCTTGGATTTTGACAATTGAAGTTTGTTATCGCTATTTCTGAGAAAGTACTAAAGGGATCTTTCTCAAATTTCATATGTAGGTTCCCCTTGGTGCCTAGTTATGCATATTGCATTTTGGAACCGATTGGAAAACAAGATGGCCGACAGGCAGCCATCTTGGATTTTGACAATTGAAGTTTGGTATCGAGATTTCTCAGAAAGAACTGAAGGAATCTTTCTCAATTTTCATATGTAGGTTCTCCTTGGTCCGTCGTATTGCATTTTTGGACCAATCTGAAAACATTGTCGACAGACAACCATTATAGCCAAATCTCAAATTTCATATATAAGTTTCCCTTGTTTAAAAAGCACTGGAGGGATGTTTCTCAATTTATACAGATTAGTAAGAGGAAGGGAAAAAAAGAGAAAAGATCAATCTAACATGGAACCTATGAAGATCATTCAATGGTGGGCGCCAAGATCCCTCTAGGATCTCTTGTTTAATTTTAAATCTATATGTATGTTATTTATCAAAATATTTTTGATGCCTCTCTGGAATGAAAAAATTATCTATGCATGGACAATTCAACACACATTTCGGATTCCAATCACCTGTTACCTAGCTTACCTGTCGTTGAGGTCTTCTAAAGGCGATTCGCCTCTCTGACCCATCACAAATTCCCTACAGTTCACTGATAATTGTATTTTAATCAATTGTATGTACATTATGAAATTAAGATTTCCATTTAAATGGGGATTGAGCTTATATTGATTGAATTACCTGTAATAGAATTTCACTGTCACTGTCTTGTATAATTATTTGTGATTACATTTACAGTAATTATTATGTGTCATAAGCAAACATAAGATTTATTTAGTAATCTTATGGTTGTCCAGAAAAGATACAGACAAGTTTTGCTAAAAATAATCAGTCTTTTAAGATGTTGTAAATTTTTCTAAGTCCAGAAAAGGTACAAAAAAGTTATACCCGAAATTTTCAAAGTCCAGAAAAGGTACAAAAAAGTTATACATGCAATTTTCTAAGTCCAGCAAAGTTTTGCTAAAATTAATCAATCTTTTCAGATGTTGTAAATATTTTCTAAGTCCAGAAAAGGTACAAAAAAGGTATACCTCAAATTTTCAAAGTCCAGAAAAGGTACAAAAAAGTTATACCTCAAATTTTCAAAGTCCAGAAAAGTTACACAAAGTTATACATGAAATTTTCTAAGTCCAGAAAAGGTACAAAAAAGTTATACCTCAAATTTTCTAAGTCTAGAAAGGTACAAAAAAGTTACATCTAAAATTGTCTAAGTCCAAAAAAGTTATCAAAAGTTACATTCATAAATTTTAAGTTTTCAAAAAGGTACAAAAAAGTTATAACTTTTTTGTACCTTTTGAAAAAGGTACAGAAAAGGTACTAAAAAGGTACTAAAAAGTTATAACTTTTTATACCTTTTTTTGGTATGGGTTAACACAGTATAAACACCACGAAAATTTAACGTAATTTTGCACAAGCTTCAAGAAAAAAACATGAAAGGAAGGTTAAAAAGAAAATACCTACTTAATATCCCACAAACAGCTCACAGGAAGTGGAAAATGGTGTCTCGGAGTGTGATAATGGGATAAAGCTCACCCCTCTTCCTGTCCGGTAATCCTATCCCCCAATCAATGACGGACCTTCACACCAGTGTGTCAGAGCTATAGGCACGGACACAAAGACCGCTCTAATCCACTCCCCACTACAATCATTGACCAACACAATCTAACAATGTACTGATGACCAAAGCCTGAAGTGGACAAGTCAGAGATGGTCAGTCTTGACCAGCTGATAAGGGTATGTTATCATGGTGATCATCCAACCGATTATAAACAGTCAAAGATGGATTAGTGGAAGAAAAGGTCCCTGGGGTCTGTATCTAGTTAATGTGGGTTACACATTACCGAAATTCTAATGTTAAAGTTTGGAGGCTTCAAGGACTCAATTATCAAATATAAGAGTCAATTAAATCGCACTGTTACATTGATTAAGAAATACAGAGGGGCCAAAGTTATGGGATACTTAGAGATTCAAGTCCCAGTGAAATAAAGAGGTTTCAAGGGCCTGCACCAATGACTAATTGTTATTGAATTAAACTGTGGGCGTTAGAAAAATAAGGAGATTTCAGAACCAATATCACAGGGGTAATTTAGATGTTTATAAAATTACCATAGAGCCAGCATGGAATTTGCAGTGTCATAGACCTTAATTAAAAGATAACATAAGTAAAATATATTGTTTAGATCTAAAACCAATGATATCCCTCGAAACACAAGGATGTACATAACACAATATTAAAAATTGTAAAATGTAGATAAAACATTTCTGTTGTGTCTGTATGAAAGTTATTTTTTAGAATATGTCACAGTGTGAAATATATCTATCAAGATAAAATATTAACAGTCAAACCTTGTTATCTCAAACTTTTATCACTCGAAGACCTTACTAAATTTGAAATGAATATTTAGTTTTTATTGAAAACAAAATATGTTAAATATACTCAGTTACCTGGAATACTCAATACTTTTTATTCAAATTTTTTTTTTTTTTTTTTTGAGTGAAAAAAAAATATGTAAAATATACTCTGCTAACTAGAATACTCCAGATATCTCAAAGTTTTTTTCATGGCAAACTTCGAGACAAAAGGTTTGACTACATGTACAGGTATAGACACAACAATGTCTAATTAAAATCCTTATTTATTGGACAATTGATCTATTTTTAGAAATAATCATTTTTACAACACATCTAAGTAAAATCTGTTTATCAAACATTCTGATCTTGTTAACTGACCACAAGGAAGAGACGTCTATCGGTCAGTGTAAATCCCTCTGTGGTCAGTAGGTAAACATTGGTGATAAGGTTATTTAACCTGGCGTCAGCCAACAGATCATTACCACTTGTGTATGAGTCTATTAAAAGTCCTAAATCACCAGGTTTTGTGTACAGAGCATTACCCTGAACTTGTCAATAAATAATTTTTCCTGAAGTAAGAGAAAATGTAATGTTTTAACAAGTTATCTGTAAGGTCAATAAATACCAGACAAAATATATCTCTGGATCTGTTTACACAAAGACTTTTCAGCTTTTGATAAGTTACACAATTTTTGTAGCATAACCTTTCTTTCTAAATTGTAGAATTTTTAGAATTAAAAAAAAAATGCATTAATTCTTAAGTATTTGTATTTCATAAGACCACACACATATAAAAATAAGGCTAAATTTATGCCTTCTTGTGTTAAAAAGAATATATATTGTAATATTACATGATGGGTCGTTAAGCTGACAGGTCAAAATAATTTAAGTATTGTCAGCTTGAGCAAACTTGAGTAGAATTTTACTAATGATATTTTAATAATAACTAAAACTGACAGAAATAATATTTACCTATATCAAAATATTACACTCTATTCTGGAAGATACCTACAAAAAACTTATTTAACAATTTATTTTTACCTGTCATTCCCCAATCACTTGATGTGACAGGTGTAATATTTACTGTAAACACACTGTATCTGGTCAGTCAGGTCCAGTCTTGACCCAAACAGTCGTGTTAAGATAAGGCAGCAGTATTATAGATGGTCAAATGTCCCTCTGAGTGGTCAATAACTGATCAATATTGCATGATTGGCTATCTCAACAGAGTTGTAAATAGGGTGTCACACACAAACTGACCAAAGGAGGTCAGTTTAAGCCATTTAGGGAGAGATGTAGAATGAAGTTATCTATATATACTGTACTGTGAACTGTATAATACATCATTTACACCTTAGTATTGATAGGTGTCAATATAAACAAACAACGTCAACGAAGTCATACAGGACCTGCTGTCTCAGATAGGTAGACAAGAGGTATAAAAGGCCTGCTGTCTCAAACACAATAATGTAGGTAGACAAGAGGTATAAAAGGCCTGCTGTCTCAGATAGGTAGACAAGAGGTATAAAAGGCCTGCTTTCTCAGGTAGGTAGACAAGAGGTTTAAAAGGCCTGCTTTCTCAGGTAGGTAGACAAGAGGTATAAAAGGCCTGCTGTCTCAGAAAGGTAGACAAGAGGTATAAAAGGCCTGCTGTCTCAGAAAGGTAGACAAAAGGTATAAAAGGCCTGCTGTCTCAGGCACAATAATGTAGGTAGACAAGAGGTATAATAGGCCTGTTATCTTAGATACGTAGACAAGAGGTATAAAAGGCCTGCTGTCACAGATATGCAGACAAGAGGTATAATAGGCCTGCTGTCTCAGATAGGAAGACAAGAGGTATAAAAGGCCTGCTGTCTCAGATAGGTAGACAAGAGGTATAAAAGGCCTGCTGTCTCAGATATGTAGACAAGAGCTATAAAAGGCCTGCTGTTTCAGATATGTAGACAAGATGTATAATGGGCCTGCTGTCACAAATACATAATAAGAGGTATATCTTACTGTCTCCTGTCTCAGATAAATAGACAAGAGGTATAACAGGCCTGTTCAACCCTATTTATTAGGAACATAATAAAGAGGTAAAATCAAAAACTATTACTGTCCTTAGCAGCCTCAGAATCATACACAAGAGGTATAATGGTCCTGCTCTCTCAGAAATATTAACATGCTGGTGTGATTCTGAGTAGCATTAGTACAAGAGGTAAAATGGGCCTCCTGAACACTATTTTTGAGAAACATGTGGCAGAATAGACCTTTTAAAAGATAGAATATAAATATTTAAGATCAAAAATTGTTTGTTTTAATCGATCTGAAATCAATCTACACAAGTTATAGCACACCTCCACGTACAGATTTGTGAAGGGTCGAGTCACACACCTCCACGTACAGATTTGTGAAGGGTAGAGTCACATACCTCCACGTACAGATTTGTGAAGGGTATAGTCACACACCTCCACGTACAGATTTGTGAAGGGTATAGTCACACACCTCCATGTACAGATTTGTGAAGGGTATAGTCACACACCTCCACGTACAGATTTGTGAAGGGTATAGCCACACACCTCCACGTACAGATTTGTGAAGGGTATAGTCACACACCTCCATGTACAGATTTGTGAAGGGTATAGTCACACACCTCCACGTACAGATTTGTGAAGGGTATAGTCACACACCTCCACGTACAGATTTGTGAAGGGTATAGTCACACACCTCCACGTACAGATTTGTGAAGGGTATAGTCACACACCTCCACGTACAGATTTGTGAAGGGTATAGTCACACACCTCCACGTACAGATTTATGAAGGGTATAGTCACACACCTCCACATACAGATTTGTGAAGGATAGAGTCACACACCTCCACGTACAGATTTGTGAAGGGTATAGTCAAGATCTGAACAATATTCTCAATGACTGACAACAGAAAAGGTATTATGGAGCCAATTAATGGTCAGTTAAAGTAACTCCAAATGAAACATCATCAAACAAAATCATGATGTTGGAGTAGGATGTCAGTACACTGACTGACTGATATATAGTTTGGGTGGTCGGGTGGCACAGTGGTAACACACCTGCCTTTCACCTAGGCGGCCGGGGTTCGATTTTCCGATCGGACGTAAAAATGTATGGGGTCACCTGCCCGACCACTTGGGTTCCCCCCCCCCCCCCTGAGTACTCCAATTTTCTCCCGCAGTAATGACCCCTCGTGGCTTCTATCCGGACCAACAAGCGTGATTAATATAAGTTGATATAACTTGTTTCGCAATTGTTGTAAAATAAATAAAGTTTACATAGATTAAAATTGTATACGTGGCCTTGCTTACACAGATCTCATAGAATCGTGTGACAGTTGTACATATAATTAAAACAGTCCAAAATTTATAATTATATCAACAGTTTTTAATAGAAGTTTAAGACGTAATCACCAAGCTAGAAATGTATGGTAAATTGATTTAAATCACTTTTTAATTTTTTAAATTGAATGTACATGCTATGAAAATCTAGAATTAAATTTCCTATTAAAAAAAATCCAACCCTAATTGAAACAAAAAACACTTCGAATTTAAAATTCAATGCACGTTTATTTCATTTATAGCCATTAGTCAAATGAGACACAGACCTTGTCACTCCCTAACCTGTACAAGTAATTCAAACGGAAAAATAACACAAACTGCGTAATTCTACACCATCTAATTTGTGCGTTTGTTCTTCAAACGAAGCTAATCTACACATTTCCACATTAGGCAGGGAACCGAGTTTTAACATGATCTTACCAGATATTATACATCCAGAACCTATTACTCTAACTGTTAGCAAAGAAGACATTATACATATTCAGGGCCTGTTCTCTCAAACTGTAATAAAATCCAATAATATACATATTCAGGGCCTGTTCTCTCAAACCGTAATCAAATCAGACATTATACATATTTAGGGCCTGTTCTCTCAAACCATAATCAAATAAGATATTATACATATTCAGGGCCTGTTAATATACACATTCAGGGCCTGTTCTCTCAAACCATAATCAAATAAGATATTATACATATTCAGGGCCTGTTCTCTCAAACAGTTATCAAATAATGTTTGTATTTTAATTTGTTGTGATGACGACACGCCTAAGTGTCGAAACTACTCAACTACTTGATTAAAGCTGATCCACCCAGCATGAAATTGCTATGGTCATCTTTATCCTTTGATCACTCAACTTTACGGCCCGACTCTTGTATTCCTTGTGGAATCTGTCGGCTGGGTAACACAGAACCATACCGAACTGTTTACACGGCCGTTGGATCTCCCATCTCCCGTATATTCAGTTATCAAATAAGATATTATACATATTCAGGGCCTGTTCTCTCAAACCGTTATCAAAATAGATATTATACATGTTCCAGGCCTGTTCTCTCAAACCATTAGCAAACTAGTTATTATACATGTCCAGGGCCTGTTCTCTCAAACCGTTATCAAATTAAATATTAAACATATCTGGGGCCTGATACTATACATGTCTGGGGCCTGTTCTCTCAAATCTTTGTCATATAAGACAGGTCTATAAAAAACATGGCCATAAAAAATAAGTTTACAGCCTGAATTGTCTCCAATTTGCTACCATTTCCTGATTATCATTGAAGTAAACTTCATTATGTTGTAACATACAATGGTAAAGAGGTAAAATTAATACATTTCTGGCTCAAAATTTTTATAAAGCCTTCATGACCATCAAATCATAATTCCAAAAATAGTTTTGTTTCAGTACACGGATTAACATTAGTCTGATTAAAGAAGAAAACCCCTGGAAGCCATCAGAAAAACTTAACAGGAAGAAAATTGGAATCTCTCATATTAACGAGAGCAAAAGATGCTGGTGAGGCTGGAGTTTAGTGTGATACTGACATGTAAAACGCATCCCACGTCTGTTTGTAATTAGTCACGACCAGGGTTGCCTGTTACTAGTGAATAAAAAAAACCTTGTACGTTAAAAAAACATCAGTGGCAATGTTTAAGTTATTTGCTCAAAACTATGATAGTACGCAGCAGTGTAAAATGTTAGTGGGAAAACTAAAAACAAACCATTTTTTATTTTTGGCCTGGGATTGATGTCTTCCATGTAAGCACTGACGAAGATACAACTAATAATTGTACCCTAACCATATTTAACGTGGATATTTAGGGACCGATGCCGGGATTACCAGGACGCCCATCAATTATGTACAATTAGAGCGGTACAGACGTTCTCGACTTCAAAATTGATGGATTAAAATATCCGCCACCATCCATACTCCGACCAGGACACTGTCAGTGATCCATTAGTTTTTATATAGGCAATACAGTCTCACTATACCAGCCTTTTTATAATAATCATGGTTCATAATAATCCTGCCTTTTCTTTAAAGAGACTTAATACGATAAACACATACTGCCAATAAAATCTTCCTTCTTTACAAAAACAAAAGCAAAAACAAAAACTTTCAAACAAATGTTGTTTTTTTTCAAAACGTCAGTAATGATATTTGAGCTTTGAATTCACTTACAAGAATCTAACTCTCCAAACAAAGCCTAGGGCCATGTTACAAGCAGTAGAATAAATTGATTTGAAAACTTTGAGGAGTTGGGGGGTTGGGGGTGGGAGAGGGGTGTGAGGACAGAATAAAGTCTTCTTTTTATAAAATCATATTTTTCACACTCTCTGAAAGGCTAAAATAGTGTTGTGTGATTCCTGATAAAAAGTCGTATTGACCGGCCGTGCATGACTTGGTGTTTCTAAAAATAGATTAATTATGAATTACTTCCCCTTGGTCTTGTCCACCAGTGTAAAACATCATGCAGGTTTTGAAAGATGACAAGCAATATAACTTTGATTATTTCAATATTAGATTATCATCAGAATAAGTGTATTGAATGCATTTTAATGAATGCATTTTAATTTACTTTTGATTGTATAGTTTTTCAAAGATATAATGAATTAGTGTCACCTGCAATCAGCACATGATTATCAAAAATCAAAACAGTCTTTCGATTTTAGTCATTACTGTGATATACCAGTGTTCCTGGTCCCCATACTAAGTCATTACTGTGATATACCAGTGTTCCTGGTCCCCATACTAAGTCATTATTGTGATATACCAGTGTTCCTGGTCCCCATACTAAGTCATTACTGTGATATACCAGTGTTCCTGGTCCCCATACTAAGTCATCACTGTGATATACCAGTGTTCCTAGTCCCCATACTAAGTCATTACTGTGATATACCAGTGTTCCTGGTCCCCATACTAAGTCATTACTGTGATATACCGGTGTTCCTGGTCCCCATACTAAGTCATTACTGTGATATACCGGTGTTCCTGGTCCCCATACTAAGTCATTACTGTGATATACCGGTGTTCCTGGTCCCCATACTAAGTCATTACTGTGATATACCGGTGTTCCTGGTCCCCATACTAAGTCATTACTGTGATATACCAGTGTTCCTGGTCCCCATACTAAGTCATTACTGTGATATACCAGTGTTCCTGGTCCCCATACTAAGTCATTACTGTGATATACCAGTGTTCATGGTCCCCATACTAAGTCATTACTGTGATATACCAGTGTTCCTGGTCCCCATACTAAGTCATCACTGTGATATACCAGTGTTCCTGGTCCCCATACTAAGTCATCACTGTGATATACCAGTGTTCCTGGTCCCCATACTAAGTCATTACTGTGATATACCGGTGTTCCTGGTCCCCATACTAAGTCATTACTGTGATATACCGGTGTTCCTGGTCCCCACACTATGTCATTACTGTGATATACCGGTGTTCCTGGTCCCCATACTAAGTCATTACTGTGATATACCGGTGTTCCTGGTCCCCACACTAAGTCATTACTGTGATATACCAGTGTTCCTGGTCCCCATACTAAGTCATTACTGTGATATACCAGTGTTCCTGGTCCCCATACTAAGTCATTACTGTGATATACCAGTGTTCCTGGTCCCCATACTAAGTCATTACTGTGATATACCAGTGTTCCTGGTCCCCATACTAAGTCATTACTGTGATATACCAGTGTTCCTGGTCCCCATACTAAGTCATTACTGTGATATACCAGTGTTCCTGGTCCCCATACTAAGTCATTACTGTGATATACCAGTGTTCCTGGTCCCCATACTAAGTCATTACCGTGATATACCAGTGTTCCTGGTCCCCATACTAAGTCATTACCGTGATATACCAGTGTTCCTGGTCCCCATACTAAGTCATTACTGTGATATACCAGTGTTCCTGGTCCCCACACTAAGTCATTACTGTGATATACCAGTGTTCCTGGTCCCCACACTAAGTCATTACTGTGATATACCAGTGTTCCTGGTCCCCATACTAAGTCATTACTGTGATATACCAGTGTTCCTGGTCCCCATACTAAGTCATTACTGTGTTGATATACCAGTGTTCCTGGTCCCCATACTAAGTCATTACTGTGATATACCAGTGTTCCTGGTCCCCATACTAAGTCATTACTGTGATATACCAGTGTTCCTGGTCCCCATACTAAGTCATTACTGTGATATACCAGTGTTCCTGGTCCCCATACTAAGTCATTACTGTGTTGATATACCAGTGTTCCCGTCCCCATACTAAGTCATTACTGTGATATACCAGTGTTCCTGGTCTCCATACTAAGTCATTACTGTGATATACCAGTGTTCCTGGTCCCCATACTAAGTCATTACTGTGTTATACCAGTGTTCCTAGTCCCCATACTAAGTCATTACTGTGTTATACCAGTGTTCCTGGTCCCCATACTAAGTCATTACTGTGATATACCAGTGTTCCTGGTCCCCATACTAAGTCATTACTATATTGATATTCCTGTTTTCCTGCACGGGGTCTTATTTTGTTTCCTCTGGTTTCCTGACGATTATTCAGCAGAAAGTTAATATTGCATGCTGACAAATTATCAGAGAATACTCATTTCATTTTACTTTTTACTTACTACCTGAAATACATTAAGAGTTAGTTCCCTTTGCTCAGTTTGAATGTGCAAGGAAATAAAGTATTTTACTCAACACAAAATATTGGTTATAAACTGTATACCTGTAACTGCAACACAATCCAATACTCTGGGGGCCAGTATAATCCAATACTCTGGGGGCCAATACAATCCATTACTCTGGGGGCTAATACAATCCATTACTCTGGGGGCCAATACAATCCATTACTCTGGGGGCCAACACAATCCAATACTCTGGGGGCCAGTATAATCCAATACTCTGGTGGCCAATATAATCCAATACTCTGGGGACCAGTATAATCCAATACTCTGGGGACCAATATAATCCAATACTCTAGGGGCCAACACAATCCAATAATCT
Source organism: Pecten maximus (assembly GCF_902652985.1). Classification (NCBI taxonomy): domain Eukaryota; kingdom Metazoa; phylum Mollusca; class Bivalvia; order Pectinida; family Pectinidae; genus Pecten; species Pecten maximus. The sequence continues at coordinate 12,604,855 of NC_047029.1, read as the reverse complement.
GGGGACCAGTATAATCCAATACTCTGGGGACCAATATAATCCAATACTCTGGTGGCCAATATAATCCAATACTCTGGGGGCCAACACAATCCAATACTCTGAGGGCCAACATAATCCAATACTCTGGGGGCCAACACAATCCAATACTCTGGTGGCCAATATAATCCAATACTCTGGGGACCAACACAATCCAATACTCTGGGGGCCAGTATAATCCAATACTCTGAGGGCCAACACAATCCAATACTCTGGGGGCCAACACAATCCAATACTCCGGGGGGCAATATAATCCAATACTCTGGGGGCCAGTACAATCCAATACTCTGGGGGCCAGTATAATCCAATACTCTGGGGGCCAATATAATCCAATACTCTGGGGGCCAGTATAATCCAATACTCTGGGGGCCAGTATAATCCAATACTCTGGGGACCAGTATAATCCAATACTCTGGGGGCCAGTACAATCCAATACTCTGGGGGCCAGTATAATCCAATACTCTGGGGGCCAGTATAATCCAATACTCTGGGGGCCAATATAATCCAATACTCTGGGGGCCAACACAATCCAATACTCTGGGGGCCAGTACAATCCAATACTCTGGGGGCCAGTACAATCCAATACTCTGGGGGCCAGTATAATCCAATACTCTGGGGGCCAGTATAATCCAACACTCTGGGGACCAGTATAATCCAATACTCTGGGGGCCAACACAATCCAATACTCTGGGGGCCAACACAATCCAATACTCTGGGGACCAATATAATCCATTACTATAGAGGCCAACACAATCCAATACTATAGGGGCCAACACAATCCAATACTCTGGGGGCCAACACAATCCAATACTCTGGGGGCCAACACAATCCAATACTATAGAGGCCAACACAATCCAATACTCTAGAGGCCAATACAATCCAATGATCTAGGGTAAATACAATCCAATACTACAGGGGGAAAACAATCCAATTCCCTTGGGGTAGGGGTTAGAGGTGGGCTGACCCTCAAACCTTTATTTAAATATTTAATTATTTATTGACACCAATACATCACAAATAATCTGCTGAAATTTTCAAGTTTTAATGAGATCCCTGATTTATATTAAACCCAGGAACATAGTGCAAACAGGAATCAGTTGTGGACAGATGGACAAAAAACAATTTAAAAAGTCCATCGTCTGATGACAGCTGGCTAATAAGATTGTCTATAAATAGATAAGGTGAAGAAATAACTCCTATTGATTCAGTATATTAGATTATGCTTGTTAATTTGAATTGTTGTGGTTTCAGATTAAATCTTGATTCTCAGCAGATATTTCCCTCCGAGTTACATCTGATTGAAACATTCATCTGATCCCCTTATTCGCTGACCTGAAAATTACAAAACTGAAAATAAATTGACATCCTCAGCAGGAATCTAAAAAAAAAATTAATGGTTATTTTGATTATCGTTCCCAACTCTCACTGCCAATTTGATCCGAGATTCTTCAGAGAAGGAATTATCTCGATGGTCTTTTGTCCTACCAGGCTGACAAGAGTCGAGAGGGCTGTATCTTTGTGAGGAATTTTTATACCAACTATTTTACCCTAATTGAGATCAATGTTTCAGCCTTGTCCTCCTGCCTTTGCTAAATACCATCAAATTCATTTAATTCAAATGAGAAAAAAATGTTGCTATGGTAACTTTTTGTTGTTAGGTTGCTGTATAATGAAAGAGAAAGTTGGGGAATTAAAGAGATGACTTAACTAAAGTGCAGATGGATGCTGATTGGCTGGCTACAAAACCATCATAATGTCAAATTTCTGTGTTGTTATATAATCCAGCTGGAATAGCGAGATTCAACATGAGCAAATTTCTGTAAATAGATGTATTGGTTATAAATGTGGAAGTTCTCAGTCACAAATTATCAACGTGTTTCAGCATCAGCTCATTCAGCATGATTAAGAAGGAAAATGCCATCAGAATATGGCGACACAAAAATATGTCATCAATCTCATAGAAAATAGAAACAAATGTTCTCTGAACAAATCTGAACTTCAATTGTGGTATTTTGAAATCATTGCTTTCAATATGAAGCCATGTTTTTCTTGATGTCATTTCTATTGAATGTCAAATTGTCTTTCCATTGCCTGATGTCATTTCTGTTGTTTTCCCATTGCCTGATGTCATTTCTGTTGTTTTCACATTGTTTGATGTCAATTCTATTGTCTTCACATAGTTTGATGTCATTTCTATTGTCATCACATTGTTTGATGTAATTTCTATTGTTTTCCCATTGTCCGATGCCAATCTATTGTCTTCACATTGTCTGATGTAATTTCTATTGTCTTCACATTGTTTGATGTCAATTCTATTGTCTTCACATTGTTTGATGTCATTTCTATATATTGTCTTCACATTGTTTGATGTCATTTCTATTGTCTTCACATTGTCTGATGTCATTTCTATTGTCTTCAAATTGTCTGATGTCAATTCTATTATCTTCACATTGTACGATGTCATTTCTATTGTCTTTACATTGTTTAATGCAATTGTATTGTCTTCACATTGTTTGATTAATTTCTATTGTCTTCACATTGTTTAATGTCATTTCTATTGTCTTTACATTGTTTAATGTAATTGTATTGTCTTCACATTGTTTGATTAATTTCTATTGTCTTCACATTGTTTGATGTTTTTTTATTGTCTTTACATTGTTTAATGTCATTTCTATTGTCTTCAAATTGTCATCATAACTGTATTTATCTCTTTTTTCAAAACATCACCTGGGTTCCTACAGAAATAGAAGTTATATGTTTTATCTTCTCTGCCAAAACGAACTCAATGTATCTCTGCTTTACTAGTCTGACTCCAAACTAGCTGTAAGGAAATTCATTGTCTGAGTTGGGAGAAAGCAGCTGGTATTTTAAAAGGTGACAGAAAGAAAAAAATACCAATAAAATTCTTACACCATACATAACACAAATCACAGCCTGGTTAGGCTCTAACTAACAATCAATCAGGGCATTTTAAACACCCCTAAAGTACAAGCACTAGATGTCTACGATGTGAGAGAGCGAGGTAATTTACATTTAAGCTGTACGTGGTGCCACATACATCCAGGACAATTCAATTTAAGAACAATCCCTTGTATCACAGATTTTTAACATTGAAAAATACCGAAATTCTAACTCCAGGAATTGGAAGGTCCTAATCTGCCACATATAGCCTTAAATAAAGTTAAGGGACAACTGAATAAAATGTGTTGAGAATCCTCGACATGTAGGCATACGTAAAGACACAGAACAAAGTTCGCGACTGAAGTCATTACTAGCTTGTTTTGTTTCAACAAGATGACTCACAAGTTCGGCACCAAAACCAGCTAGATTTGTCGCACAGATGTAATGGCACCAAAACGAGCCGTTTACAGCTGGTTATGTTGGTGTACCATCGGATAAACAGCACTCTGTACCCCAGACAGACTTCATTAGCTATCACTATATACAATTTCAACTTCAGTTCTCACATAGCTATCAAACTGATCAGAAATCAATTTTTTGGTGGTGAAAGCAAAGTTCGCTCTCAAACAATATGTAGACATTTTGGGTAATACCTGTATTGTAACTAATATTCAACATTTAATTTCGCAGGAAAAACAGGTTTTTTTTTCATTTTATGTTTTCCTGTTGAAATTACCACAACATAGAATTACTTGTATCATGCCCACGCCTGGTTAAGAAAACAAAGAGGCACAGGAGGCCTGTATAATTTGTTCCACCAGTTATCTGATCTAGACAGCAAGGTGAACATGTTTCCACTCATTTCGAAATCAATGAGGCCATCTTTGAATGCCAATAAAACACTTAGTCAGATCTATAACCAGAATAACAATTGAAAGCTTTTCAACCAATCAGAACTCAGGTGAAACACGTCAAATTCCAACAAAACACTTAACAGACATTAACGGTCACCTATAAAGCAACTGACTGAGCAGAAAGTTTTCATTTTTGACATGGAGGTATTAAAGTATCCAGTGAACAGAAATATCACTGGATAGCCAAACATTTTAATCATGTTACAAAATGGCCACCTTGGCTGTCTTGTCATGCTTTGATAAAGCTGAAAAATAACAACATCTTGTCAGCCTCCTTTCCTTATAATCTTGACCAATTTTCAGTACAAAGGCACCAGTCAAACTGGACAGGAAGTTTAACATGTTTTTCAAGAAAGCAGTCGCAGCGGCCATTTTGTATTGTCAGATATTGACATAAATAAAGTAATTTCAGGCAAGTTTGAGCTGAATCCCATCGGCAGAAGAAGTTTAAACAGGTGTAAATCAAGACAACTGTAATTGTGCAAACATGTTACAAAATGGCTGTCATGGCTAGAAATTTTGAAAAGGGTATCCTATCCAATTTATTTGGCTACATGTTTGATCTCTTATTACACAACGTCGTAAATAATATTGTCAAATTGTCTAAAACTGATACTGCTGCATGTATGTATTAATCCATTTGTCAGCATTGTCCATAAACAGATGACAGACATTGTCCACAAACAGATCACAGACAGACATTGTCCACAAACAGATCACAGACAGTCATTGTCCACAAACAGATCACAGACAGACATTGTCCATAAACAGATGACAGACAATGTCCACAAACAGACCACAGACAGACATTGTCCACAAACAGATGACAAGACAGACATTGTCTACAAACAGATCACAGACAGACATTGTCCACAAACAGATCACAGACAGACATTGTCCACAAACAGATCACAGACAGACATTGTCCATAAACAGATGACAAGACAATGTCCACAAACAGATCACAGACAGACATTGTCCACAAACAGATGACAGACAGACATTGTCCATAAACAGATCACAGACAGACATTTTCTACAAACAGATCACAGACAGACATTATCCACAAACAAATGACAGACAGACATTGTCCATAAACAGATCACAGACAGACGTTGTCCACAAACAAATGACAGACATTGTCCACAAACAAATGACAGACATACATTGTCCACAAACAGATGACAGACAGACATTGTCCATAAACAGATGACAGACAGACGTTGTCCACAAACAGATCACAGAGACATTGTCCACAAACAAATGACAGACAGACATTGTCCACAAACAAGTGACAGACAGACATTGTCCACAAACAGATGACAGACATTGTCCACAAACAAGTGACAGACAGACGTTGTCCACAAACAGATGACAGACAGACATTGTCCACAAACAAGTGACAGACAGACATTGTCCACAAACAGATGACAGACAGACACTGTCCATAAACAGATGACAGACAGACAATGTCCACAAACAGATGACAGACAGACATTGTCCACAGATGACAGACAGACATTGTCCATAAACAGATGACAGACATTGTCCATAAACAGATCACAGACATACATTTTCTACAAACAGATGACAGACAGACATTGTCCACAAACAGATGACAGACAGACATTGTCCATAAACAGATCACAGACAGACATTTTCTACAAACAGATGACAGACAGACATTGTCCACAAACAGATCACATACAGACATTGCCCACAAATAGATCACAGACATTGTCAACAAACAGATCACAGACAGACAATGTCCACAAACAGATCACAGACAGACATTGTCCACAAACAGAGGGCAGACGTCCACAAACAGATCACATACAGACATTGTCCACAAACAGACCACAGACAGACATTGTCCATAAACAGATCACATACAGACGTTGTCCACAAACAGAGGACAGACAGACATTGTCCACAAACAGAGGACAGACATTGTCCACCAACAGAGGACAGACAGACAATGTCCACAAACAGATCAAAGACAGACATTGTCCACAAACAGATGACAGACAGACATTGCCCACAAACAGATCACAGACAGACATTGTCCATAAACATATCACAGACAGACATTGTCCACAAACAGATGACAGACAGACATTGCCCACAAACAGATCACAGACAGACATTGTCCATAAACAGATCACAGACAGACATTGTCCACAAACAGATCACAGACAATGTCAACAAACAGATCAAAGACAGACATTGTCCACAAACAGATCACAGACAGACATTGTCCACAAACAGATCACAGACAGACATTGTCCATAAACAGATCACAGACAGACGTTGTCCACAAATAGAGGACAGACATTGTCCACAACAGAGGACATACATTGAGACCAGCATAAACTTGCTGTTAGAAGCCAAATAAAAAATATATAATTCCTATCATGGATTTTATCATGACCAAGAAAACTGACAGGAAACAAAGAAATGGAATAAAAAAACCTGAGTTTAGCATTCAGGGCTAAAGATCGAGTTTCGTCTCTACAATGATCTAAGTTAAAGTAATTACATTTTGAATGAATCAACCCTCCTATTTAGTCCAGATGACAACTTCTGACCCATACAGACAACTTTGTTACCTCACCATAACTTTCCTAGATCCAGCGATGTTGATCATTGCCTGAGCATATGAAACAGAGGCACTAAAGTTTATCTGAAATTAGTTAAATACCAAACTTTTCTCTAAATATCTGTGCCAAATCTGACAAAGACTTAATGCCAATTGGATTTTAAAAACTTTTGGTTATCTACAATTCGGATGTTTTTTACATACACGTCCTTCATCCAAAGTCTCTCCAGGGAGGTCGCAGTATCGCCTCGGGTCCGATTTTAGAAAATTCATTGGCAATAGTTAGTGTCTACTAATCAAGTCGGTCCTGTATAATGAGGAAATGAGAATCCTTTTACACAATGAATTAGTTTTCTAAATGGATTTAAAATCCTTACTTACATTCTACTATCTGTAAAATCCGACCTGGCCAGGTTGTAAAACGATGCCGCGTTTGCAGGTCTATATGGTGGGTTGAGAGATGGGGTCTTTTAGGCGACTTTGGTCTTCAAATTTATAGTATTTACAATATTTCAGTGTCCAGTATTCAGGCAAATGACTCTCAAAGAAACAATTCCAAAGTTGTAAAATGAATTTAAGCTAGAAAATGTCTGTAAGTCATAAATGCCCCCCCCCCCCCCATTTGACACCCAGAAACCTCGCGATCGGCAGTTCCTGAGATTAGCTAGTTACATTGCATCGGGACGGCACATGACACAAAGGAACACAACGAGAAATGTATGACGTGGTGTGATGGGACGCGATGCAATGAGGCTCAACAGGACGCGACAGACATGGGTAACAATATTATGTCCCCCTCCCCCTTCCATTTAATGGCGGGAGCATAAAAATACCTAACAATACTTTTTTTTCACTGTCTTAATTGTAATTAATTGATGGTTGTCCAATGAAACAAAGGAATGTCCTAGAAATGTATTGTTAAACCTCACAGAATGACAAATAGAACTGTATTAGTGTATGGCACCTTAAAAGGTCAAGCTAGCAGGAGTGTTCGCTTGGAGAGTGACAGGTCGCTAGTTTAAGCCCCACCCATCCCAGGCAGGGTGTTTTTCGTTACTCCTTCCTATTTAAGATTTGGTTCCGTTGACCACTCAAAGTGAAAGCTATGGAAGATTGAGAGACTTCATTGGAGCTATAGAACCTGGGTTGTCTTTGTGGGTGAAGACTTTGTGAAGGAGGGAGTAGTATACAAGAGGCCCAACGGGCCTTAACGGTCACCTGAGATTTGAAATATTTCAGTTAATTTAATTGACCCTTTTTGGCCCCACCCATCAGTCCTTGGGGTCAGTCAGGGCCAAAATGTGCATATTAAGCTGTCATCCCTTGCTGATAATTTTAAGAAAGTTAAAATGAATTCCAATAGACATAAAACAAATGATTGTCAAAGATATGAATTACCTATATAAACTATCGCAAAGTTTACCCTCTCCCAAGGGGCAAAACGCGAGACCCCTGTGTCATTAAATTCACAATTTTGGTAAAGCACCATAAGGACCTTCCATCTATGTAGAGTTTTTGATTCTACCAAATAAGAGAGTAGAGAAGAAGATTTTTGAAATTTCAGTCAATTTGATACTTTTTAGCCCCGCCCATCAGCCCCTGGGGGTCAGTCAGGGCCAACATATGCATACTATCAAACAGTTATCCAACACTGATAATATTAACCAGATAAGAAAAATTTCCAATACAAATCCAATAAATAATTGTCAAAAATGTGATTTCTCTATATAAACTATAGTAAAGTTTACCCCCTCCCCAGGGGCAAACGTGAGACCCCAGGGTCATGCAATTCACAATTTTGGTAAAGCACCACAAGGCCCTTTCATCTATAAAGAGTGTTTGACTCCACCATATCTGAGAGTAGAGAAGAAGATTTTTGAAGTTTTAGTCAATTTGACCCTTTTTGGCCCCACCCCTCAGGCCCCTGAGGGGTGGGGACCATATAATTCACAATTTTGGTTGACCTTCAGCCATAGAAACTTTCTGCCAAATTTCATTGAATTTTGTTCAGTGGTTTTGGAGAAGAAGTCGAAAATGTAAAAAGTTTACGGACGCACGACGGACGACGGACGACGACGGACAAAAGGCGATTAGAATAGGTCACTTGAGACTTCGTCTCAGGTGACCTAAAAAGTGGAGAGTATTATGAGGTCACCTTACAAGCTGAGGCCAGTGGGAATTTCCCTTTAGCCTAGTGGTAGAATGTTTGCCTTAAAGAGCGATAGGTCGCTAGTTGGAATCCCGCCATAGGCAGGGTAATTTTCATTACTCCATAATCATAGAACAAAGACATTTTTAACAACTATAATAGACGACAGATGCTTATATATAAGTAAACGAAACAAGACTACCAGCTGAAGTGGAGGGTAAGAAATTTTAGAACTTTCTGATCCCAAAGGAAATGACAGTGTGATTTTATCTCAGTACTGGATAAATTTGTCTCAATGGCCAGAAAGGCAATACATGTGATTTGTGGTGTATATATAACAATGTTTTAACAGGATATATTTCAACAGCCTCTGCATCAGACAAACTATTCGACAGAGCAATCGAATGACAGTTAAGTGAAGATCCACTTTGAACTACATGTAAAAGGCCATTACAGTTTGGTTAGGGGACAACAAACACAATTTTTATGACAGACTTAAAATAAGCCTACCCCATCAGCTCTTATTATTCCCCCCACATCTTCTATAGACATGTAATTTGTTGGGCTTGACAAAGACAGATAAGTCGAGTTTTAATGATATCATGTCAGAATTTGTGTTTCCGAGGAAGTGCGTTTGTCTGGGATCACTTCCATATTTGGATATTGAGATAATTATGGGTCAAAGAAGCTGTCACATGCTGTCCGGGCTTGACTACATGTCTCTACGGTCAATTTATATAAACACCGGTACGAGAACATACCACTGTTATTTTGTCTTGCCCTTTTAACACCAAGAGAACTTTGTTATACCGAGTTGCCCTCTAACATCTGAGTGCTAGACTTGGTTATTTAGATCAAATTTGGTCTGGAACATTCCCAGTGAACAGGACTCATTAGACCAGTGTATGTACTGTATAAATAGATATCAAACTTCATCACTTTTTATCTAGAGCATCATTGAGTGAAGGGAGCTAAATGTCTTATATCATTCTTTGGACAAAGAAATCCAATATTTTATGAAAGTGTTGTCTCCCTTGGTAATGACAAGACACAACTCAAAATTGGGAAATATCCGTCATAAACATTGGGCTGTAGCAGAGCGCATGATTAATTAAATTTAAACCACTGCCTCCCCTATGGATCGAACCCAGGACCTCTGGCTTACTAGTCTTACACTCAACCATTTGAGCTAAAGAGAAGATCTCTCTAGCCGAGCGATATATTGTGGCTAGTATTTACAAGGGTTACAGTGCTTCTTGTACATACTTAGGTTTCACACTTTATGAGCCAGTCACAGAAGAGACAATGATTTTAATTCCTAAAATTGATAATCAAATTAGAAAAGTTGACAGCAGTAAATTTACTCGTCTTGTAACAAGACATCGTAAGGGATACCAATCCCCTCGCTGAATTATTTTGCAATTAATGACACCTGAGGCCAACTCGTTCGAAGTATTCTCATACTTGACTATTGTATGAAGTATGATCAAAACCTATTAAAAAATGAAGTCACAAGATATTGTGATAAAGATATTCTATAAAAACAAGCATGCTGGGTATTGCTAGAGCAATACATATCCCATTGACCTTGGCCTTGATCCAAACATCCAGAAACTCGAGCTCATACTGAAGTAACATAACATTCATGAACATACCTTGAGTTGAGGCATGGCTGAGAAAAGTGAGGAAAAGTGAGTGGATGGACTGACAAACGGACTGACAGGGAGGAAAGTGGTGGCCACCAACACATCACCCTCATACAAAGTAGAGGCCACCAACACATCACCCTCATACAAAGTGGGGGCCACCAACACATCACCCTCATACAAAGTGAGGGCCACCAACACATCACCCTCATAAACAGTTGGGGCCACCAACACATCACCCTCATACAAAGTAGAGGCCACCAACACATCACCCTCATACAAAGTGGGGGCCACCAACATGTCACCCTCATACAAAGTGGGGGCCACCAACACATCACCCTCATAAACAGTTGGGGCCACCAACACATCACCCTCATACAAAGTGAGGGCCACCAACACATCACCCTCATAAACAGTTGGGGCCACCAACACATCACCCTCATACAAAGTGGGGGCCACCAACATGTCACCCTCATACAAAGTGAGGGCCACCAACACATCACCCTCATACAAAGTGGGGGCCACCAACACGTCACCCTCATACAAAGTGGGGGCCACCAACATGTCACCCTTATACAAAGTGGGGGCCACCGACACGTCACCCTCATACAAAGTGAGGGCCACCAACATGTCACCCTCATACAAAGTGGGGGCCACCAACACATCACCCTCATACAAAATGGGGGCCACCAGCATGTCACCCTCATACAAAGTGGAGGCCACCAACACGTCACCCTCATACAAAGTGGGGGCCACCAACACATCACCCTCATACAAAATGGGGGCCACCAGCATGTCACCCTCATACAAAGTGGAGGCCACCAACACATCACCCTCATACAAAGTGGGGGCCACCAACATGTCACCCTCATACAAAGTGGAGGCCACCAACACGTCACCCTCATACAAAGTGAGGGTCACCAACACGTCACCCTTATACAAAGTGGGGTCACCAACACGTCACCCTCATACAAAGTGAGGGTCACCAACACGTCACCCTTATACAAAGTGGGGTCACCAACACGTCACCCTCATACAAAGTGGGGTCACCAACATGTCACCCTCATACAAAGTGGGGTCACCAACATGTCACCCTCATACAAAGTGGGGTCACCAACATGTCACCCTCATACAAAGTGGGGGCCACCAACACGTCACCCTCATACAAAGTGGGGGTCACCAACACATCACCCTCATACAAAGTGGGGGCCACCAATACATCACCCTCATACAAAGTGGGGGCCACCAACACATCACCCTCATACAAAGTGGGGGCCACCAACACGTCACCCTCATACAAAGTGGTGGCCACCAACACGTCACCCTCATACAAAGTGGGGGCCACCAACACGTCACCCTCATACAAAGTGGGGGCCACCAACACATCACCCTCATACAAAGTGGGGGTCACCAACATGTCACCCTCATACAAAGTGGAGGCCACCAACACGTCACCCTCATACAAAGTGGGGGCCACCAACATGTCACCCTCATACAAAGTGGGGGCCACCAACATTTCACCCTCATACAAAGTGGGGGCCACCAACACTTCACCCTCATACAAAGTGGGGGTCACCAACACGTCACCCTCATACAAAGTGGTGGCCACCAACACGTCACCCTCATACAAAGTGGGGGTCACCAACATGTCACCCTCATACAAAGTGGGGGTCACCAACATGTCACCCTCATATAAAGTGGGGGCCACCAACATGTCACTCTAATACAAAGTGGTGGCCACCAACACGTCACCCTCATACAAAGTGGGGGTCACCAACATGTCACCCTTATACAAAGTGGGGGTCACCAACATGTCACCCTCATACAAAGTGGAGGCCACCAACACTTCACCCTCATACAAAGTGGGGGTCACCAACACGTCACCCTCATACACAGTGGGGGTCACCTACACGTCACCCTCATACAAAGTGGGGGCCACCAACACTTCACCCTCATACAAAGTGGAGGCCACCAACACTTCACCCTCATACAAAGTGGGGGTCACCAACATGTCACCCTCATACAAAGTGGGGGCCACCAACACATCACCCTCATACAAAGTGGGGGCCACCAACATGTCACCCTCATACAAAGTGGAGGCCACCAACACTTCACCCTCATACAAAGTGGGGGTCACCAACACGTCACCCTCATACAAAGTGGGGGTCACCTACACGTCACCCTCATACAAAGTGGGGGTCACCTACACGTCACCCTCATACAAAGTGGGGGCCACCAACACTTCACCCTCATACAAAGTGGGGGTCACCAACACGTCACCCTCATACACAGTGGGGGTCACCTACACGTCACCCTCATACAAAGTGGGGGTCACCAACACTTCACCCTCATACAAAGTGGAGGCCACCAACACTTCACCCTCATACAAAGTGGGGGTCACCAACACGTCACCCTCATACACAGTGGGGGTCACCTACACGTCACCCTCATACAAAGTGGGGGCCACCAACATGTCACCCTCATACAAAGTGGTGGCCACCAACACGTCACCCTCATACAAAGTGGAGGCCACCAACACGTCACCCTCATACAAAGTGGGGGCCACCAACACGTCACCCTCATACAAAGTGGGGGCCACCAACACGTCACCCTCATACAAAGTGGGGGCCACCAACATGTCACCCTCATACAAAGTGGAGGCCACCAACACGTCACCCTCATACAAAGTGGGAGCCACCAACACGTCACCCTCATACAAAGTGGGGACCACCAACATGTCACCCTCATACAAAGTGGGTGCCACCAACACATCACCCTCATACAAAGTGGGGGCCATCAATACATCACCCTCATACAAAGTGGGAGCCACCAACATGTCAAACTCATACAAAGTGGGGGCCACCAACACGTCACCCTCATACAAAGTGGGGGCCACCAACACATCACCCTCATACAAAGTGGGGGCCATCAATACATCACCCTCATACAAAGTGGGGGCCACCAACACGTCACCCTCATACAAAGTGGGGGCCACCAACATGTCACCCTCATACAAAGTGGGGGCCACCAACACGTCACCCTCATACAAAGTGGGGGCCACCAACACGTCACCCTCATACAAAGTGGGGGCCACCAACACGTCACCCTCATACAAAGTGGGGGTCACCAACACTTCACCCTCATACAAAGTGGGGGTCACCAACACGTCACCCTCATACAAAGTGGTGGCCACCAACACGTCACCCTCATACAAAGTGGGGGTCACCAACATGTCACCCTCATACAAAGTGGGGGTCACCAACATGTCACCCTCATATAAAGTGGGGGCCACCAACATGTCACTCTAATACAAAGTGGTGGCCACCAACACGTCACCCTCATACAAAGTGGGGGTCACCAACATGTCACCCTTATACAAAGTGGGGGTCACCAACATGTCACCCTCATACAAAGTGGAGGCCACCAACACTTCACCCTCATACAAAGTGGGGGTCACCAACACGTCACCCTCATACACAGTGGGGGTCACCTACACGTCACCCTCATACAAAGTGGGGGCCACCAACACTTCACCCTCATACAAAGTGGAGGCCACCAACACTTCACCCTCATACAAAGTGGGGGCCACCAACATGTCACCCTCATACAAAGTGGGGGCCACCAACACATCACCCTCATACAAAGTGGGGGCCACCAACATGTCACCCTCATACAAAGTGGAGGCCACCAACACTTCACCCTCATACAAAGTGGGGGTCACCAACACGTCACCCTCATACAAAGTGGGGGTCACCTACACGTCACCCTCATACAAAGTGGGGGTCACCTACACGTCACCCTCATACAAAGTGGGGGCCACCAACACTTCACCCTCATACAAAGTGGGGGTCACCAACACGTCACCCTCATACACAGTGGGGGTCACCTACACGTCACCCTCATACAAAGTGGGGGTCACCAACACTTCACCCTCATACAAAGTGGAGGCCACCAACACTTCACCCTCATACAAAGTGGGGGTCACCAACACGTCACCCTCATACACAGTGGGGGTCACCTACACGTCACCCTCATACAAAGTGGGGGCCACCAACATGTCACCCTCATACAAAGTGGTGGCCACCAACACGTCACCCTCATACAAAGTGGGGGCCACCAACACGTCACCCTCATACAAAGTGGGGGCCACCAACACGTCACCCTCATACAAAGTGGGGGCCACCAACACGTCACCCTCATACAAAGTGGGGGCCACCAACATGTCACCCTCATACAAAGTGGAGGCCACCAACACGTCACCCTCATACAAAGTGGGAGCCACCAACACGTCACCCTCATACAAAGTGGGGGCCACCAACATGTCACCCTCATACAAAGTGGGTGCCACCAACACATCACCCTCATACAAAGTGGGGGCCATCAATACATCACCCTCATACAAAGTGGGAGCCACCAACATGTCAAACTCATACAAAGTGGGGGCCACCAACACGTCACCCTCATACAAAGTGGGGGCCACCAACACATCACCCTCATACAAAGTGGGGGCCATCAATACATCACCCTCATACAAAGTGGGGGCCACCAACACGTCACCCTCATACAAAGTGGGGGCCACCAACATGTCACCCTCATACAAAGTGGGGGCCACCAACACGTCACCCTCATACAAAGTGGGGGCCACCAACACGTCACCCTCATACAAAGTGGGGGCCACCAACACGTCACCCTCATACAAAGTGGGGGTCACCAACACTTCACCCTCATACAAAGTGGGGGCCACCAACATGTCACCCTCATACAAAGTGGGGACCACCAACATGTCACCCTCATACAAAGTGGGGACCACCAACATGTCACCCTCATACAAAGTGGGGGCCACCAACATGTCACCCTCATACAAAGTGGGGACCACCAACACATCACCCTCATACAAAGTGGGGACCACCAACACATCACCCTCATACAAAGTGGGGGCCACCAACACATCACCCTCATACAAAGTGGGGCCACCAACACGTCACCCTCATACAAAGTGGGGGCCATCAATACATCACCCTCATACAAAGTGGGGGCCATCAATACATCACCCTCATACAAAGTGGTGGTCACCAACACGTCACTTTCATACAAAGTGGGGGTCACCAACACTTCACCCTCATACAAAGTGGGGGTCACCAACACGTCACCCTCATACAAAGTGGGGGTCACCAACACGTCACTTTCATACAAAGTGGGGGTCACCAACACATCACCCTCATACAAAGTGGGGGCCATCAATACATCACCCTCATACAAAGTGGGGGTCACCAACACGTCACTTTCATACAAAGTGGGAGCCACCAACACATCACCCTCATACAAAGTGGGGGTCACCAACACGTCACTTTCATACTAAGTGGGGGTCACCAACATGTCACCCTCATACAAAGTGGGGGCCACCAACACATCACCCTCATACAAAGTGGGGGCCATCAATACATCACCCTCATACAAAGTGGGGGTCACCAACACGTCACTTTCATACAAAGTGGGGGTCACCAACACGTCACCCTCATACAAAGTGGGGGTCACCAACACGTCACTTTCATACAAAGTGGGGGTCACCAACATGTCACCCTCATACAAAGTGGGGGTCACCAACACGTCACTTTCATACAAAGTGGGAGCCACCAACACGTCACTTTCATACAAAGTGGGGGCCACCAACACATCACCCTCATACAAAGTGGGGGTCACCAACATGTCACCCTCATACAAAGTGGGGGTCACCAACATGTCACCCTCATACAAAGTGGGGGCCACCAACATGTCACCCTCATACAAAGTGGGAGCCACCAACATGTCAAACTCATACAAAGTGGGGGCCACCAACATGTCACCCTCATACAAAGTTGGGGCCACCAACATGTCACCCTCATACAAAGTGGGGGCCACCAACATGTCACCCTCATAAACAGTTGGGGCCACCAACACGTCACCCTCATTCAAGGACAGTTTATTGTACACATGACAATGAAATAGGATGAATTTAATTTTTTACTAAATAATCATGGGTGGGCAATACAGATTTATTAATAATTAAAGTAGATTTTTTTCAATAATTTTTTTTTTTCTAAATTTAGTTCATTAACAGATTAACATGATGTCCAATTATCCAGGACAAATATCATTGATTGGTGTAGTGTTATGTTAAAATTGACCTTGTGTATCAAACAATGCCATTGTTCCTCCGCATGGGGCATCAGAGTAATTCATCACGTCCAATAGGAACTACCCAATCAAACTCACTGACCTCAGTATAACTATTAATGTCACTCAAGGGGAGACAACTGTGGACTTGACATGATGGAAGAATTCTCCAGCTAGGGAACAAATCTGCCTCCTGAATAGCCGCAATATCTGGTAATTTATCGAAACGGTTCCCGGCGACATTGACAAGACCACCGCCAAATGAAAATAAAGCAGGGATATAAATTATCATGTGTTGCTAGGGAACAGCTTCAACCAAAAAACATCAAAGACAGTATTTCACAATACAAGTCTCCAGGACAAACCACACCATACCAGTGACATATTATACAATAACCATCCACAGGAAATAGATACCAAACAATCTATAGTAAATCCACACCATCCACAGGAATCTTTACTGAGATACCAAACAATCTATAGTAAATCCACACCCAGCGTACAAATGACCTTGGCCTATTTTCGAGGTCGCTCTTTTGGAATATGAAATATGTGACCACGTTCGCTATGTAAACTACACAGGAGGAACAACATGCTTCACATCAAGCTTCACATTGCTACATTTAACAGGTTTTGCATTTGTTATTTTTGATTTAACAAAAACACTAACGGAGGTAATTTTTTGGTATTTCAATAACATTAACTAATTTGGACAATGAATTGATACAAAACCCTTCATTATGATTCACCATTTCATCAGTGTATCATATCACCTCTGTTAGAAAAAATTGTATACCATTTCCTAAGTTACAGTCAACAAGAAAAAGGAAACTGGCCTAGATGCGAGTGATTCAGGCCCTCTGGGCCTTTTTTTTTTTTTTTTTTCAAGTGATCTTTTTTTCAAGTTTTATTCAATGGCTAGTTTTCAAGACTGTCTTATTTGCAAGATATTTTTCCATTAAAGAAATCTATGACTTTTTTTTCCAAAACTGGCTTATTTTCAAGAATGATTATTTTAAAAGACAAAATTTTTTCCAAAACTAATATATACTGTATCTAAGGGTACGTTCCTGATAGTCAAGTAAATCCTGAATTTATCACATCTAGTTTACACAGAAGCCCACACATGCTAAAATTATTGATGACACTCTCCACAATTTAAATTTATTGTTAGGCAAATAACTTAGAAAATTGTTTTTTTTTATGAATTAATTTTATGATGATTCTATTTAAAACCCTAATATCTCCTCTCATTATAGCCTCGTTACTAGGGAAACCACACACTGTGTCAGTGAAATAAACACCCATTATAATTCTTGGTTGGTTCCATCCCTCCAAGGATCTCAACCATCTTTCTCAACATTTTTACGGCTTCAACTGTCCTAATTGGGTCACCATTCATAGCAACACACAGAAATGGCTGATAAAGTATCTAACATCAGTTCTCATTTCGTTACCATCGGTAACATGTGAAGAATTACACCCATTCTTTGTTTGTTGTTTTTCATTACAGTTGTGTTAACTTTAAATTATTTATAATCAGTTGTCAATCGTCTGAAGTCACTAACATCGATGGACAAGGAAACGGAAAGTTCTTTTTTATAAGTGACAATGTTGATTATACCTGTGGCATATTTCAAATGTTAAATGATTTAGTCAGTATAAAAATTGGTTATACTTGTGGCAAATTTCAAACGATAAATATGTCAGTCAGTATAAAAATTGGTTATACTTGTGGCAAATTTCAAACGATAAATAATTTAGTCAGTATAAACATTGATTATACCTGTGGCACATTTCAAATGACAAATAAGTCAGTCAGTGTAAAAATTAATTATACCTTCGGCATATTTCAAACAATAAATAATTTAGTCATTATAAACATTGATTACATCTGTGGCACATTTCAAATGATAATTATGTTGGAATAAATATTGATTATACCTGCAGTATATTTCAAACGACAAATAAGTCAGTAAGTATAGACAATGATTTTACCTGTGGCATATTTCAATATAAATTTATTCCCTAAATATTACATGATCTACATACATATAAATGTCTTGACATCGAGATAAAATATCAATCCAGACTAGCTGATATGTGAGGTGTCCGAATTTTACAATGTTCCCTGACTTTTTCAGAATTTTCAAGTTGAGTTCTAATACTGAATTATCTCCCCTTAACTTGAATCTTAATTCATCGCACAACATTCCATTAACATATCTAGACATATTTTTTAATACTGTCTCCCGTTCTATATCTGATAAATATACATGTGAGCGATCATTAAGTAAAAAACTACATTGATCTTCAACGCTTCATTCTGAAAATTTTACATACGATAGTACTTCTATAGCATTAACAACACCATCCATCATTGTATCATGACTTAAAGATATAAAAATGAACATTCTAGCAGGAAATGCAGAATAATATCTTTACTTCTTTTATCACATAATTTGCATTTAAAGGCTTCATTTTCATTTTTTTCTTTTTTTGTTTAAAGACATTTATATTCTATAAGTGTATTTAAACAATTCTACAAGGTCCCATACATGCTGCTGGGATATTTGCTAATTAGTGCTCAAGCGTTATTTAGGATATATTCCTAAATCGCTACGAATAGCAGCATACCTTTTTAGTTCACTGCTTATATTTACATTAGCTGTTCATACTAGATAATAAAAATCATAAGAAATCTATTTATAAAACACTTCTAGCATATTGTTAGAGGTACGGATATATTTAGGACTAGTCGGTAATAGATGATTCTGTATTAAATTTAACTATTATGTTATATAAATCAGGCAGGAATCCTATTATCATTGTTGATAAGCTACTATACATAAACTGAATTAGCCTATTTATAAAAATAGCTTTCCATAAATACTTAGCACCCCCTACACACAATTAATTCCAAAACAATAATTTCCATCTCTCCACTTCGTCCAACATTTCCAATGATCCTTAACATTGAACTGTTACTGCTGACGAGGAAGTTTTGGGGAGACCAATACATCGTCTACATGCGTACCTATGAGTACGTTCTAATTCTTCTACAGCTTTCTTAGTATAAGAGTTCCAAAGCTCACATCCATGCAACAAACTTGAATATACAATACGTTTAACAATATTAAAAGTTGATGTAAAGGATTCAAACCATTAGAATGAATACTGACACATAGCAGTGAATCTTAATTCATTTAGTTTGAATCTTGATTCATAGAATATTCATTTTACAGCAATTGCGACATACGATATACTAATCACAATGGTTGGCCCCCAGTGGATAGAAGTGCACAAGGGGTTTTACTCTGGGTGGACTGCCCAAAGTACCCAGAGAAAACCCACATGGATGGTCAAGTGAGGTGACCCTTCATATTTATTGATGTATGAACGAGGAACCCCAGCTGCCCAGGGCCCAGTTGTTCAAAAGGTGATTAGGCTAATCACATTTTAACAACATTTTTTAAATCCTAGTATGATAATTTCTGGTAGAACTTACATTACAAAACTTTATGAAATTCTATAATTCTTAGTTCTCTTCCAACTGGCATATTTCAAGATGATATACTCACAGGTTTTGTAACAAATGAGAAATGAAATTTTCACTAATCAAGTGATTCAGCTTATCACCTTTTGAACAACTGGGTCAAGGTGATACCACTGTAACACTCTAATCATAGAATCTCAAAAATCTAACCAGTTAAAATTAGAACTGTAAGCCAATGGTTAACTAATACCCCTCGCTTCCTATTATTTTTTGCCATGGTGACCAAAGGACATCTATTGTTTTGGAGTATAGCACCATTGTATTTGCCATCCCTCAGAACCCATACATACTAATTTTCAGTTTTATTGGACAATATTTCAATTTTGACCAATCAGAAGCCTCCATTATGGTTCCATAGTAACGTTTCTCGATACAGCTGATTTTTCAAATTATAGGCATTAATAAATCACACCATTTGACCAAGTTTGGAAACATGTCTGTTTCACTTAGTGGCTAAGTACTGCAAGGTCCATTTTCACTTATAGTACTGTACATAACGCATCCATGACCTCTAACCTCTGACATTTGATCCCATGACCTCTGAAGTGTGTCAGAAGTGTTGTTTACATCAATGCCTACAATTCTCTGATGTGTATGTGTATACCAAGGGTTATTGCACATCAAGGGTCATAACTCTGGTGTCAAAAATTGAGAGAACTTAATGGCATTCAGGGAAACAAGCATTTTCCATGAATTACATGTATGCAAAGTTTCCTTTAGATCCATGCATAATCCTGGGAGGTATTTGCAGTACAAAATTGTGTTGATCGATGGACGGACTGACGGACTGACAGACAGACGGAGTGACAGACAGAAAGACATGCTGATTCAGTATGACACCCCAACTCCCCCTGAATTCATTGTGACCAGGGTATAACAATAAGCTTCTTCTCTATCAATGATTTTAATATTCAATTTAAAAGGACAATGAACTAACAAAGCTTATAATTATCAGAACCTGTATAATGAGAACAAACTTTAGATGAATGCTGTAGATGATCACGTAACAGATAAGGAATCGTCTCGAAGCCAAACAGGAACAAACGCTTAAAAATCATTACCCTATGATTACAATTAGATTAGGGAACTCCAATATGATGCCATTATCAAAATAGCGAAAAAAATCAATTAATGCTAAATTTATAACAGAACTGCTCTGGAAAAGAATTTGATGAATTCAGAAATAATTGCAGTATTATATGGGAGAACAGCAACCCAGCTGTCAGATGGCTATGTAAAGGATTATATTATAGTGACCAAGCTGTCAGATGGTGATGTAAAGGATTATATTATAGTGACCAAGCTGTGCGATGGCTATGTAAAGGATTAGATTATATAGTGACCAAACTGTCAGATGGCTATGTAAAGGATTAGATTATAGTGACCAAACTGTCAGATGGCTATGTAAAGGATTGTGACCAAGCTGTCAGATGGCTATGTAAAGGATTAGATTATAGTGACCAAGCTGTCAGATGGCTATGTAAAGGATTATATTATAGTGACCAAGCTGTCAGATGGCTATGTAAAGGATTAGATTATATAGTGACCAAACTGTCAGATGGCTATGTAAAGGATTAGATTATAGTGACCAAACTGTCAGATGGCTATGTAAAGGATTGTGACCAAGCTGTCAGATGGCTATGTAAAGGATTAGATTATAGTGACCAAGCTGTCAGATGGCTATGTAAAGGATTATATTATAGTGACCAAGCTGTCAGATGGCTATGTAAAGGATTATATTATAGTGACCAAGCTGTCAGATGGCTATGTAAAGGATTATATTATAGTGACCAAGCTGTCAGATGGCTATGTAAAGGATTAGATTATAATGACCAAGCTGTCAGATGGCTATGTAAAGGATTGTGACCAAGCTGTCAGATGGCTATGTAAAGGATTAGATTATAGTGACCAAGCTGTCAGATGGCTATGTAAAGGATTGTGACCAAGCTGTCAGATGGCTATGTAAAGGATTAGATTATAGTGACCAAGCTGTCAGATGGTGATGTAAAGGATTGTGACCAAGCTGTCAGATGGCTATGTAAAGGATTAGATTATAGTGACCAAGCTGTCAGATGGCTATGTAAAGGATTGTGACCAAGCTGTCAGATGGCTATGTAAAGGATTAGATTATAGTGACCAAGCTGTCAGATGGCTATGTAAAGGATTATATTATAGTGACCAAGCTGTCAGATGGCTATGTAAAGGATTAGATTATAGTGACCAAACTGTCAAATGGTTATGTAAAGGATTATAGTGACCAAGCTGTCAGATGGCTATGTTAAGGATTGTGACCAAGCTGTCAGATGGCTGTGTAAAGGATTAGATTATAGTGACCAAGCTGTCAGATGGCTATGTAAAGGATTATATTATAGTGACCAAGCTGTCAGATGGCTATGTAAAGGATTATATTATAGTGACCAAGCTGTCAGATGTCAATGTAAAGGATTAGATTATAGTGACCAAGCTGTCAAATGTCAATGTAAAGGATTATAGTGACCAAGCTGTCAGATGGCTATGTAAAGGAATAGATTATAGTGACCAAGCTGTCAGATGGCTATGTAAAGGATTAGATTATAGTGACCAAGCTGTCAAATGGTTATGTAAAGGATTATAGTGACCAAGCTGTCAGATGGCTATGTAAAGGAATAGATTATAGAACAATTTAATCAGATTTTCCAATTTGAGTAAGGACACGTCAGTGTGGCTGTCAAGTCTCTAGATTTGGGCTGGATCATCCAGTTTATTTCAGTAAATTTGGAAACTATTTAACATGTTTTATCTTTAAAATTAAGATGATTTCTATAATTAGATGTCTGAGCACCAAAAGGATCAAATTTAAAAACTTAACCAAGCATTTCCAGTTAGGAAAACCCTTTCAAACATGAAATTTCCAATTTTTTTAGTTGAAACCAAATTTACATAATATAGACCATTACGGTCCCCATTGTGTCTTTACCCCTCCCTTATTTGACAATATTCATCCCCTGTTCTATATTTAGAAACAGTGACCTTGACCTTAGGGATATTTCAATTTCTGTTCCCACTGTCTATAAATATCACCATGAGATACACCCTGGATTATGAGATAAAATAGTAACAGTGACCTTTCATGACCTAAGAATGTTGAAACTGAAAATGTCCAAGATATTATTGTCTTTTGTAATTGTGTGAAGTTTAAGCACACACACACACAAAAGACGGATGGAGAGAAAACCTATAGGCCCCCACACCAGCCATCTGCGGTTGGGGAGTAAAAATATAAGAAATAAAGAGCTTGAAGAAAACTTTAATCAGAAATAAATAAACGGAAAACTGTATGTACAACTATACAGAAAGAATTAATGATCATAATAAAAAAAATGTTGCTTCAACAAAAATTTATACATTCAAACAGAAAGAAAATTAATAAAATGAAATACTACATATTAAAGACAATTAAAAAATAAATGAATCAAAAATTTAAATACAATGTAACAGAAAGTTTATACTGATATAATCATTAGATAATCTGAATTTCAAAGAAGTATACGAAGAAAAAACTGATAAATTTAGACAATGTTATAGACTGCATAAAGGAATGAAGATACAGACAAACAAAAGACAATACCAGTACATGAGGGGATAAACAAATCCTACTCCTCCCAACGGACACAAAGCCCTCTTACCGCATCCCCAATAAAGCCATCATCTAATACATTGTCAGCTGGCTGTTCATTACAAAGTGAATTATGTCACAGAAATTTTTAATTTCAAATCAAAATTAATTAACAAAACCTACCTTTCAAAGAGATGTTATCCGTTATTTTCTGTAGAAAAAATCTTCAGGAGACTAATCCAAGTCTAAATACAGTTTTAAACTCAAACAACTTATAAACAGTTAGGAAATATTTAGTTTTATAGACATATTTCACTAAGTCTGTGCGTAATCCGGTTCAACATTCCAACACTGGTCGACTCATTTTAACAACCTTCGTTCTTCATCAACTTCTGGCCTTTGTTGTATTTTGACGAGGTTCTGGAGGACAAAAATTCCCTGTGGTTTGTCCATTAGAGGCTAACGCAATGTCAGCTCGGAGCACTAGGCCACTTCACCCGAAAAAAAATCAATGAGCAATGGTGTCTCGTCTTTTAGGCGAGTCTAGTTGCTATGGACGATGAGAGTAATGATTTTGAAGATAATTCTAAAGGCGTTGTATAAAGAAATGATATTACTGAGAGGTAACATTGTCAGGGATTATCTACTGTAGATATCACTGAGGGGTGTGAGACAATATTGTCTGGGATAATCTATTGTAGATATCACTGAGGGGTATGAGGCAATATTGTCAGGGATAATCTATTGTAGATATCACTGAGGGGTATGAGACAATATTGTCAGGGATAATCTATTGTAGATATCACTGAGGGGTATGAGACAATATTGTCAGGGATAATCTACTGTAGATATCACTGAGGGGTATGAGATAATATTGTCAGGGATTATCTACTGTAGATATCACTGAGGGGTATGAGACAATATTGTCAGGGATAATCTATTGTAGATATCACTGAGACAATATTGTCTGTGATAATCTACTGTAGATATTACTGAGGGGTATGAGACAATATTGTCTGTGATAATCTATTGTAGATATCACTGAGGGGTATGAGACAATATTGTTTGGGATAATCTACTGTAGATATTACTGAGAGGTATGAGACAATATTGTCAGGGATAATCTATTGTAGATATCACTGAGTGGTATGAGACAATATTGTTTGGGATAATCTACTGTAGATATTACTGAGAGGTATGAGACAATATTGTCAGGGATAATCTATTGTAGATATCACTGAGTGGTATGAGACAATATTGTTTGGGATAATCTACTGTAGATATTACTGAGGGGTATGAGACAATATTGTCAGGGATTATCTATTGTAGATATTACTGAGGGGTATGAGACAATATTGTCAGGGATAATCTATTGTAGATATCACTGAGGGGTGTGAGACAATATTGTCAGGGATAATCTACTGTAGATATTACTGAGACAATATTGTCAGGGATAATCTATTGTAGATATTACTGAGAGGTATGAGACAATATTGTCAGGGATAATCTACTGTAGATATTACTGAAGGGTATGAGACAATATTGTCAGGGATAATATATTGTAGATATCACTGAGACAATATTATCAGGGATAATCTATTGTAGATATCACTGAGAGGTATGAGACAATATTGTCAGGGATAATCTATTGTAGATATCACTGAGGGGTATGAGACAATATTGTCAGGGATAATCTATTGTAGATATCACTGAGGGGTATGAGACAATATTGTTTGGGATAATCTACTGTAGATATTACTGAGAGGTATGAGACAATATTGTCAGGGATAATCTATTGTAGATATTACTGAGGGGTATGAGACAATATTGTCAGGGATAATCTATTGTAGATATCACTGAGGGGTATGAGACAATATTATCAGGGATAATCTATTGTAGATATCACTGAGGGGTATGAGACAATATTGTCAGGGATAATCTATTGTAGATATTACTGAGGGGTATGAGACAATATTGTCTGTGATAATCTACTGTACCAGTAATAATGCGAGAGTTTTAAGGAAGTTAATCCCACCACTCGTAATATCGACTAGTTAAGATGATAATTGGATGGCTCCTATATTCCTCTCAGGCTCTGATAACACTAAACAAGATGATAGAGAACTTCTACAGTGGATTGTGATAATCTCTAATAATGATCACTCGAGTGGGGTCATTACTCTCCTTATGACGGCCTTCAGCTCCACTTTAATATGGCTTCTGTATGAAGTCTTCAGCTTCACAGAGGCTCGGTATGAATTCACAGGATTTCCATTTCCTCAATCAGGTATAAACTGCATGCTTAATGACAAATTATTACAAGCTTTGTACAACGAAATTTAATCTGATGTCACAGTGTGACTAATCTGACCTTTTTTGTATTACAGAGTGACATTTCTTGTGTCACAGTGTGACTTATCTTACCTTTTTTGTAGTACAGAGTGACATTGGTTGTGTCACAGTGTGACTAATCTTACCTTTTTTGTATTACAGAGTGACATTGGATGTGTCACAGTGTGACTAATCTGACTTTTTTTGTATTACAGTGTGACATTTCTTGTGTCACAGTGTGACTTATCTGACCTTTTTTGTAGTACAGAGTGACATTGGTTGTGTCACAGTGTGACTAATCTGACCTTTTTTGTATTACAGAGTGACATTTCTTGTGTCACAGTGTGACTAATCTTACCTTATTTGTATTACAGAGTGACATTTCTTGTGTCACAGTGTGACTAATCTTACCTTATTTGTATTACAGAGTGACATTGGTTGTGTCACAGTGTGACTAATCTTACCTTATTTGTATTACAGAGTGACATTATTTGTGTCACAGTGTGACTAATCTGACCTTATTTGTATTACAGTGTGACATTTCTTGTGTCACAGTGTGACTTATCTGACCTTTTTTGTAGTACAGAGTGACATTTCTTGTGTCACAGTGTGACAAATCTTACCTTATTTGTATTACAGTGACATTTCTTGTGTCACAGTGTGACTAAATCTGACCTTTTTTGTATTACAGAGAGACATTATTTGTGTCACAGTGTGACTAATCTGACCATTTTTGTAGTATAGAGTGACATTGCTTGTGTCACAGTGTGACTAATCTTACCTTTTTTGTATTACAGAGTGACATTGTGAGCATTTAAGCAAGATTACTGTCTGATGGAATATTCAGTGTAGCTTTTACATATTGTAGTATTAAATTTGAGGTTTTTGTCACTCAGCTGACAGAATTACTTGTTTTGGCTCAGAACATGTAGAGACATGGTATTCCTGGTCTGGCACTCTTTACCCGGAGCATTACAGTATTTAACATTCAGTAAAATACTAAATATGGACCTGGTATTATTTTGCGATTGTAATCTAATAACTTGTCATTATTCGGGGGGGAAAAAATGCTCAAAAACATTATCAAATTTCTAAATTACATACTTTCTTAGATGAAATATATGTCTGACATGTCCAATTTTGGGAAATAACTTACGATCAATTTTCAAATTTTATGTCTCAACTGGTGAATTACAAAACAGAAATTTATAGTTGGTGAAGAATCGAAAGACAATTTTCGTATCACAATAATTCAGATTCATATGACAATAGACAACCAGTCTGTAAGATACAAGCAGATCTCACGCAGAATAGAAAGTCTATGGTAACAATTATGCAGGTCTGCATGTAAATCCAACTTATCTCTCGCCTATCAATAAAACCATGGAAACATTACATTATGATGTTATTTGCTCTTTTTAACATTTAAGACTGAATAAAATAATAAGTATAGATATTCTGAATAATCATCTGAACCCAATTCAATTTAAAGTTTCAAAAATGATTTAAAACTATTTTTGTTTGTTTGTGTATTTTATTTCATTTTTTTTTTTATTTATTTGTTTGTTTGTTGTTTTTTGGCCCCGCCCCTCAGACCCCCGGGGGGGTCAGCCCCACCATTTGTACAATTTTGAATCCTTACCCCAAGGGGGTGCTACCAGGTGAATATGAGTGATTTACATTGCTCAGTTTCAGAGAAGAAGTTGTTTATATCAATTTAGCCAAATTGACCCTGTTTGGCCCCGCCCCTCAGACCCCTGGGGGGTCAGCCCCACTAATTGTACAATTTTGAATCCATACCCCAAGGGGATGTAACCAGGGGAATATGAGCAATATCTATTTCTTAGTTTCAGGGGAGAAATTGTCTATATCAAATTGACCCTGTTTGGCCACACCCCTCAGCCCCCCGGGGGGGGTCAGCCCCAACATTTGTACAATTTTGAATCCCTACCCCAAGTAGATGCTACCAGGCGAATATGCGTGATATCCATTGCTTAGTTTCAGAGAAGAAAATGTTTATATAAATTTAGCCAAATTGACCCTGTTTGGCCCCGCCCCTCAGCCCCTTGGGGGGTCAGCCCCACCATTTGTACAATTTCACATCCATACCCCAAGGGGATGTTACCAGGCAAATATGAGCAAAATCCATTGCTTTGTTACAGAGAAGAAGTTGTTCATATCAATTTAGCCAAATTGACCACGTTTGGCCCCGCCCCTCAGCCCCCTGGGGGGTCAGCCCCAACATTTGTACAATTTTGAATCCCTACCCCAAGGGGATACTACCAGCCAAATATGAGCTATATCTATTGCTTAGTTTCAGAGAAGAAGTTGTTTATATCAATTAAGCCAAATTGACCCCGTTTGACCCCGCCCCTCAGCCCCCTGGGGGGTCAGCCCCACCATTTGTACAATTTTACATCCTTACCCCAAGTAGATGCTACCAGGCGAATATGAGTGATATCCATTGCTTAGTTTCAGAGAAGAAGTTGTTTATATCAATTTAGCCAAATTGACCCTGTTTGGCCCCGCCCCTCAGCCCCCTGGGGGGTCAGCCCCACCATTTGTACAATTTTACATCCCTATCCCAAGGGGATGCTACCAGGCAAATATGAGCAATATCCATTGCGCAGTTCCCGAGGAGAAGTCGATTATATCAATTTAGCCAAATTGACCCCTTTTGGCCCCGCCCCTAAGACCCCTGGGGGGTCAGCCTCACCATTTGTACAATTTTGAGTCACCACCCCATATGGATGCTTTTGACCAAATTTGGTCAAATTCGGATCAGTGGTTATAAAGAAGAAGTCAATTGTTGACGGACAGACGGACGACGGACGGACGACGGACGCCACGGTATGGCATAAGCTCACCTTGGTCCTTCGGAAACAAGGGGCCTAGAGGGCTTGTATCACTTGAAGTACTTGAATATCAAAACTACCATGGGGATATATCCTTCTAGATAATGTTAAATATTTTCCCATTTTTACCTCTGCCCCTAAGTCAGTACCAAGGGGGAAGTGCACCAGTTGACTATAGAAACAATTGATATCCTGACTTCAAGGGCGAATAATTCATAGCAAAATCATATTGAAAAACACTTAGCAGATCTGAAGTAATGCACAATTGAAGATTAAACACCACATGTTCTCGTTTGGATCAATTCAGTAAAGACATTGATACATGCTCTTCCTTTATACAATGATTAAGTAAAAATTTCCAAAGGAGTATCTGCATTTGTATGCATCGAAATTGAATTTGGATGTAATCCATACCCAAGTCCATATGGCCCAGAGACTTATATATATATACTCCCTACAGTAGAGCTAGACTCCTGGTTCAATCCTGATACTCAGGTACTTAAACCCCAGGAGTGGGGTTAAAGACCATGGGTCAATCCCAATAGCAAAGTAAATATGATCCCAAGTCTAAATCCCCAGGGATGGGGCTAGGCCCCAGGGCAATCCTGATACCAAAGTACAAACGACTCCAAGACTTTCTCCCCAGTACATATGACTTCCAAGACTTTCTCCCCAGGGGTGGGGCTAGGCCCCTGGGTCAATCCTGATACCAAAGTACATATCACTCTAAGACTTTCTCCCCAGTACATATGACCCTGACACTAACTCCCAAGGTCAATCCCGATACCAATTAGCAGGAAAGAGATTTAATACCCAAATAGTTTTGTTAATAGGCTATAATTCCACCACTAGCCTGAAAGCAAATGCTCTGAGAAAAAGACTGAAATTTGAGTGTCCTTAACAATTTATCAAATATCTAGGGAAAGATAAAATTAATTCATGATATCATTCAAAATCCTTATATAACAATCAAATGTTGAAAGCTTTCAAAACAAGAGGTCTAAAGTACCTGTATACTTGTTGGTATATTAGTTGATGTTTTCTCCCCTGTAAATTGATACCTTTTATTAAGTGTTTCTCACACTCCTGGTAAATCTTGACTTTACCTTACAGCAATTATCAAAGTCACACCATGTCCACTATTATTACCCAGGAGGTTGATCTTTATGAAGAAGTTGTAACCTTTTTACAGAGTGACTCGAAGAAGAGGCAATGGCCGAAAAGAGTACTGGTGAGTCCTACCCCTCAGGTCTCAGTCACTGACTCAAACCACAGACTTTGGTTTGGTTTATTTCGTTTAACGTCCTATTAACAACCAGGGTCATTTAAGGACGTGGCAGGTTTGCAGGTGGAGGAAAGCCGGAGTACCTGGCGAAAAACCACCGGCCTACGGTCAGTACCTGGCAACTGCCCCACATCGGTTTAGAACTCGCAACTCAGAGGTGGAGGGCTAGTGATAAAGTGTCAGGACACCTTAACCACTTGGCCACTGCGGCCCAAAAACTACAGACAATTCCTTCATAAATACCGAAAATAACTATAATTTTTTAAAGGTAAAATCAAAAATATCATTTCCCTTTCCAAAAATGGTATCGGATTTACCTGAAAAATTCTACAGAAAGTGTTTGGAGTATTGTAAGAATTATATGGAACACATGTACAATAAAGACTGTTGTATAGGGCTATCAGTATGCTATATCACTCACCTCTGTCCTTTATTTTCAATATTCCTGTAAATAATTAAATATTATGTTAACTTAATCAG
Source organism: Pecten maximus (assembly GCF_902652985.1). Lineage (NCBI taxonomy): Eukaryota > Metazoa > Mollusca > Bivalvia > Pectinida > Pectinidae > Pecten > Pecten maximus. The sequence continues at coordinate 12,574,355 of NC_047029.1, read as the reverse complement.
CTGTATGATGTTAACACATTTTTTTGGCATTCAGATTACAATCTTGATGGGTATATAATACTACATTCCATGTCAGGGACTTTAACACCACCGGATAAGATCTCAGTACAGTTCATTTTAAACAAAACTTCTTTCCTAATTCTGTTAGGGTGAATTATTAAACACCTGTACAGTGCTGACGAAGGTTTCCTTTGCCAAGGTGGTCCATTGAGATCTGTCAGGGATTAGCAGAAAGTTTTGTAACAGATCTTAATTTTAAAAGCATTTTAAACAAGAGATCCCAGAGGGATCTTGACGCCCACCATTGAATGATCTTTATAGGTTCCATGTCAGATTGATCTTTTCTCTACTTTTCTCTTCCTCTAAGTGTTACTAATCTGTGTAAATTCAGAAACAGCCCTCTAGTACTATTCAAACAAGGGGAACCTATATATAAAATTTAAGATTTAGCGATAATGGCTGTCTGTCGGCCATGTTGTTTTCGGATTGGTCCCAAAATGCAATACCAGGGACCAAGGGGAACCTACATATGAAATTTGAGAAAGATCCTTTCAGTACCTTCTGTAAAATAGCAATAACAAACTTCAATTGTCAAAATCCAAGATGGCTGCCTGTCGGCCATGTTGTTTTCCTATTGGTCCCAAGATGTAATATGCATAAATTCAGACCAAGGGGAACCTACAAAAAAGTTTGAGAAAGATCCCTTCAGTGCTTTCTGAGGAATAGCGATAACAAACTTCAATTGTCAAAATCCAAGATGGCTGCCTTTCGGCCATGTTGTTTTCCGATTGGTCTCAAAATGCAATATGCATAACTAGGCACCGAGGGGAACCTATATATGAAATTTGAGAAAGATCCCTTCAGCACTTTCTGAGAAATAATGATAACAAACTTCAATTGTCAAAATCCAAGATGGCTGCCTGTCGGCCATGTTGTTTTCCGATAGGTCACAAAATGCAATATGCATAACAAGATACCGAGGGGAACCTACATATGAAATTTGAGAAAGATCCCTTCAGTACTTTCTGAGAAATAGCGATAACAAACTTCAATTGTCAAAATCCAAGATGGCTGCCGGTCGGCCATCTTGTTTTCCGATAGGTCCCAAAATGCAATATGCATAACGAGGCACTGAGGGGAACCTACATATGAAATTTGAAAAAGATCCTTTCAGTACTTTCTGAGAAATAGTGATAGCAAACTTCAATTGTCAAAATCCAAGATGGCTGCCTGTCGGCCATGTTGTTTTCCGATTGGTCTCAAAATGCAATATGCATAACTAGGCACAGAGGGGAACCTACATATGAAATTTGAGAAAGATCCCTTCAGCACTTTCTGAGAAATAGCAATAACAAACTTCAATTGTGAAAATCCAAGATGGCTGCCTGTCGGCTATGTTGTTTTCTGATTGGTCTCAAAATGCTATATGCATAATTAGGCACCGAGGGGAACCTACATATGAAATTTGAGAAAGATCCCTTCAGTTCTTTCTCGAAAATAGCGATAACAAACTTCAATTGTCAAAATCCAAGATGGCTGCCTGTCGGCCATGTTGTTTTCTGATTGGCCTCAAAATGCAATATGCATAACTAGGCACCAAGGGGAACCTACATATGAAATTTGAGAAAGATCCCTTCAGCACTTTCTGAGAAATAGCGATAACAAACTTCAATTGTCAAAATCCAAGATGGCTGCCTGTCGGCCATGTTGTTTTCTGATTAGTCTCAAAATGCAATATGCATAACTAGATACCAAGGGGAACCTACATATGAAATTTGAGAAAGATCCCTTCAGCACTTTCTGAGAAATAGCGATAACAAACTTCAATTGTCAAAATCCAAGATGGCTGCATGTCGGCCATGTTGTTTTCTGATTGCTCTCAAAATGCAATATGCATAACTAGGAACCAAGGGGAACCTATATATGAAACTTGAGAAAGATCCCTTCAGTACTTTCTGAGAAATAGCGATAACAAGAATTGTTTACGGACGGGCGGACGGCCGGACGGACGGCCGGACCACGGACGCAGGGCAATTTGAATAGCCCACCATCTGATGATGGTGGGCTAAAAATTAACCCTTCAACAATCAAGTACACAAAAACTCTATATGAAGATACACTTGTTCTGTCATGAATGATTGAACAAGTTATAAAAGAACACATTGATTATTCAATTATTCCTCAACAGACACCACTACTAATATTCACAACAACTCATGTCTGATCAATGAGTAAAATTGATAAATGAAAATGTTTTTGTTATTTGATAACTAATTTGATAACTGTACATGTAGTCAGAGAATATTTTACTGTAAAACAGTCACAAGTTATGGTTCTAGCTGTAGTTGGTCATGACATTATTTTGGTAGATCTATACAAAGGTGAAATAATGTAAAGGAAACACAAAATGTACTGTTGACAATTCTTACTGAAACCTTGAATATCCTTTTAAAAATATTTTCAGGTTTAAGTTGTGGCCTTCGGGTATACTTGGTGATCTTGAAGTATCTTGTGACCTTGAAGTGTAAGTGATGGGCTTTCAGTGTATTTGGTGACCTTGAAAGGTGTCTAGTGACCTTGAGGTGTAAGTACACATGATGACTTTGAGGCATAAGTGATTGCCTTTAGGTGTATTTGGTGACCTTGAAATGTATCTGGTGACCTTGAGGTGTATGTACATGATGACATTGAGGCATAAGTGATGGTGAGAGGTGGGGTTCAGAAACATTGTAAATGACAACCCCTGTGTCCTCTTATATATCTTCACAATTTCATATTGATGAAATTAAAATTAAAGATTTTTGATAGGGGGCTACTTTTTATGCAGGAGAATAAAAAGTATCCGGGGGGTTGGGAAGTTGCGAGATGTCTTTTATATACATATGAAGGTTTCCTATGTTGATCCTTAGTCATATTTGAAGGTTGGATAAAAAAAAAATCATTTTTTTGGCCCTTGGGTGGGGATTTGGTGGGATGGAGTCAGAAACATTGCAAATGACACCCCCCCTTTGTTGTTTATTCATACCTTCACTATTTTAGATTGACAAAGTTAAAAAAAGATTTTTGATGGGCGGGTACTTGTTATGCAAGGCGGGTACGTTATAGTAGATGCATAAAAAGTATCCGGTTACTTTCTATGTAGGAGGTACATATTATGCATAAATTCACAGGTATCCACATGCTTATTTTACACTTATATGTGCTTTCATTTGACGTATTATTGTTTATAGATATGAAATTATCTACTAAATACTTCCATTAACAAATACATCTGATAGAGAGTTTGCTGGCCATCCATCAACAACAATTCTGAATAAAAGATTCCCCCGTGTTTCGGATATCATGGTTTCTCCTTTATTTACACCCAACAATGCTATATCATATAATCAGTTGTGATCCAATTCCTCTATTTAAGTTATTTTTTTCTGCATTGTTAGCATCAAATGCATTTTGACGGAAAATCAGATAAGCATACAATATATGACAGAAAGAAAGCTTGCTAACAACGAAATTGTCAAATATATATGGTCAGTTCCTCTTCACCTTAAAGTGGGGGAGGTTTCACTCAATGTTTCATCTTACTGGTAATAATTACCTAATAATAATTAACAAGCTTTAACATTTTTCTTATCAAATTCAAAATTAAATTAAATTTCACACGTTTTTTTATTACGCATTACATAGTAACATCATTTAAGATATCATTGATTTTGTGAAGAGATATTGTAGTTTACAAGCATTTAAGTATTACCTTACTGGATGTTGAAAATCACACAAAATGTATCTTTGACACCAACTATTTAAGACCGAGCCACTAGTCAGCAATTCAAAATTGAATATAACTGTATTAAATAAATTACCGTTAATTGCAGTGTTCAGATAGCTTAACAGTGTGGCAGGAGTTTCTCCGTACACTTGTTCCCCGTTCTGTTTATGGACAGATCATAAAAAGCTTTTTCTAACAAATCATCATAAAAGTTTCTGCTCAACACTAATACTAGTTTATTGTACAGAGGACCAAGTTGTAAAGACAAAAATGGAAAATTTGCTGAGTTAACGAGCCTTAGAAACATTTCAGTAGAAAGAGGTCTTAGGGTACATACCGAGACCTTAACGGTCACGTAACCGCTAATGATAACTTCGACAATTGTGTTATCAATTTCAAGTGATCAAGTTACCTAAACCAACTTAATAACATCTCAGCCGAAACATGAAATAATTTGTACACTGTCCCCACCATGTAACTGTTTTGTACACTGTCTCCACATGTAACTGTTTTGTACACTGTCCCCACATATAACTGTTTTGTACACTGTCTCCACATGTAACTGTTTTGTACACTGTCCCCACCATGTAACTGTTTTGTAAACTGTCTCCACATGTAACTGTTTTGTACACTGTCTCCACATGTAACTGTTTTGTACACTGTCCCCACATATAACTGTTTTGTACACTGTCTCCACCATATAACTGTTTTGTACACTGTCCCCACCATGTAACTGTTTTGTACACTGTCTCCGCCATATAACTGTTTTGTACACTGTCTCCACATATAACTGTTTTGTACACTGTCTCCACATGTAACTGTTTTGTACACTGTCCCCACATGTAACTGTTTTGTACACTGTCTCCACATGTAACTGTTTTGTACACTGTCCCCACTATATAACTGTTTTGTACAATGTCCCCACCATGTAACTGTTTTGTACACTGTCTCCACATGTAACTGTTTTGTACACTGTCCCCACCATGTAACTGTTTTGTACACTGTCCCCACCATGTAACTGTTTTGTACACTGTCTCCACATGTAACTGTTTTGTACACTGTCCCCACCATGTAACTGTTTTGTACACTGTCCCCACCATGTAACTGTTTTGTACACTGTCTCCACATGTAACTGTTTTGTACACTGTCTCCACCATATAACTGTTTTGTACACTGTCTCCACATGTAACTGTTTTGTACACTGTCTCCACCATGTAACTGTTTTGTACACTGTCCCCACCATATAACTGTTTTGTACACTGTCTCCACATGTAACTGTTTTGTACACTGTCCCCACCATGTAACTGTTTTGTAAACTGTCTCCACATGTAACTGTTTTGTACACTGTCTCCACATGTAACTGTTTTGTACACTGTCTCCACATGTAACTGTTTTGTACACTGTCCCCACCATGTAACTGTTTTGTACACTGTCCCCACCATGTAACTGTTTTGTACACTGTCTCCGCCATATAACTGTTTTGTACACTGTCTCCACATATAACTGTTTTGTACACTGTCTCCACATGTAACTGTTTTGTACACTGTCCCCACCATATAACTGTTTTGTACAATGTCCCCACCATGTAACTGTTTTGTACACTGTCTCCACCATATAACTGTTTTGTACACTGTCTCCACATGTAACTGTTTTGTACACTGTCCCCACCATGTAACTGTTTTGTACACTGTCCCCACCATGTAACTGTTTTGTACACTGTCTCCACATGTAACTGTTTTGTACACTGTCCCCACATGTAACTGTTTTGTAAACTGTCTCCACATGTAACTGTTTTGTACACTGTCGCCACATGTAACTGTTTTGTAAACTGTCTCCACATGTAACTGTTTTGTACACTGTCCCCACATGTAACTGTTTTGTACACTGTCCCCACATGTAACTGTTTTGTAAACTGTCTCCACATGTAACTGTTTTGTACACTGTCGCCACATGTAACTGTTTTGTAAACTGTCTCCACATGTAACTGTTTTGTACACTGTCCCCACATGTAACTGTTTTGTACACTGTCTCCACATGTAACTGTTTTGTACACTGTCGCCACATGTAACTGTGTTGTACACTGTCCCCACATATAACTGTTTTGTACACTGTCTCCACATGTAACTGTTTTGTACACTGTCCCCACCATGTAACTGTTTTGTACACTGTCCCCACCATGTAACTGTTTTGTACACTGTCTCCACATGTAACTGTTTTGTACACTGTCTCCACCATATAACTGTTTTGTACACTGTCTCCACATGTAACTGTTTTGTACACTGTCCCCACCATGTAACTGTTTTGTACACTGTCTCCACCATGTAACTGTTTTGTACACTGTCCCCACCATATAACTGTTTTGTACACTGTCCCCACCATGTAACTGTTTTGTACACTGTCTCCACCATATAACTGTTTTGTACACTGTCTCCACCATATAACTGTTTTGTACACTGTCTCCACCATATAACTGTTTTGTACACTGTCTCCACATGTAACTGTTTTGTACAATGTCCCCACCATATAACTGTTTTGTACACTGTCCCCACCATGTAACTGTTTTGTACACTGTCTCCACATGTAACTGTTTTGTACACTGTCCCCACCATATAACTGTTTTGTACACTGTCTCCACATGTAACTGTTTTGTACACTGTCTCCACCATGTAACTGTTTTGTACACTGTCTCCACCATATAACTGTTTTGTACACTGTCCCCACATGTAACTGTTTTGTACACTGTCTCCACATGTAACTGTTTTGTACATTGTATCCACATATAACTGTTTTGTACATTGTATCCACATATAACTGTTTTGTACATTGTATCCACATGTAACTGTTTTGTACAATGTCCCCACCATGTAACTGTTTTGTACACTGTCTCCACATGTAACTGTTTTGTACACTGTCTCCACATGTAACTGTTTTGTACACTGTCTCCACCATGTAACTGTTTTGTACACTGTCTCCACATGTCACTGTTTTGTACACTGTCTCCACATGTAACTGTTTTGTACACTGTCCCCACCATGTAACTGTTTTGTACACTGTCTCCACATGTAACTGTTTTGTACACTGTCTCCACATGTAACTGTTTTGTACACTGTCTCCACATGTAACTGTTTTGTACACTGTCCCCACCATGTAACTGTTTTGTACACTGTCTCCACATGTAACTGTTTTGTACACTGTCTCCACATGTAACTGTTTTGTACACTGTCTCCACCATGTAACTGTTTTGTACACTGTCTCTACCATGTAACTGTTTTGTACACTGTCTCCACATGTAACTGTTTTGTACACTGTCTCCACCATGTAACTGTTTTGTACACTGTCTCCACCATATAACTGTTTTGTACACTCTCAACCAAGATTAAGGGAAAAAGTAAAATAATTTCAGAGACAGAATACAATAGGTGACCTTCAGGTCAGGTGACCTAATAACTATTGGTAGTAGTCATTCTGTCTATGAAGTGTAGAGACGTCCAGACTGTGACCTGATTCTCCATTTTTATGAGCTCCTCCCATTACTACCAATCAGCCTGGAGTAAATGTGCTATAGTCGAACTGAATTAATCAACAATGACTTAAAACTGGCTGTTTTCTCCTTAAGCTAGGTATAATTGCTTGCCTAATCTTTAATTACAATGTAATGTCAACCTATCTCCTGGGGTGACTCCAGTATCTACCCATTTGTAGATATTTTAACATATATCCCACACTTCTGATTAAACATCCTGACTGCGAATTCCTGTCCCATGAAGGTGACCCTACAATTTAATGTGAATAATGGTTCATATACCCCCTTGCCCACTATCTCCCTGAAGACAATGCTACAACACAATGGTTCATGTACCCCCTTGCCCTCTACCCCCCTGAAGACAATACTATAACTAAATGGTTCAGGTACCCCCGGCCCACTATCCCCCTTAAGAGTACAACAATGGTTCAGGTATCCCCTTGCCCACTACTTCTCTGAAGCCAATGCTACAACGCACTGCAGTCACATATCCCCTTGGCAAATGCCCACTGAATACATCAATTCAAACCACTGGCTCAGGCAGATTATTTCATGAGGAGCGTAATCAGAAAACAAAACTGGAAAAATAGTACATGTAGATAATGAATGAAGCCAAGTTTGAAATGAGAAATCTCCATTTGAAAGTTTACAAAGGAAAAGAAAGAGACAAAAATAAAGTTCTGATGGAATGGTTAGTAGGGGACGAAAATGATGGACGCTGTGAGGCGTTATTCTATGAGAGGAAATGCAGCAGTGGTGATCTAACAGGTAATCAGACAACTTATATGTATCACTACATCGGCTATAAATGACATCACTACATCGGCTATTAATGACTTAGATGAACCATTAGTTGGTTGGACACACAGCATTAAAGTTGCACTAAAACCTGTTGTGCTATTAGCTACATAAAATACTTCTATCCAAGATTTGTCCTTGAATGAAATGTAATCAAACAAGCACATCAGATTCCTCAGACCACAAATTTAACACATGATTTCATCTGAGGTTGGAAGAAATTTGTAACCTGCTGTGGGCCTAAATTTTATGATAACTTGATGGAAGGTAATGGTTTATTGTAGCCTGATGCATGTATTGATTATCAGCATCTCTAATACACTTTTAAACATCCATCACTCACTAACACACATACCTCAAACACTGACACACATACGTCACACACTGACACACATACGTCATACACTGACACACATACATCACACACTGACACACATATGTCATACACTGACACACATACGTCATACACTGACACACATACGTCACACACTGACACACATACGTCATACACTGACACACATACATCACACACAGACACACATACACCACACACTGACACACATGTCACACACTGACACACATACGTCATACACTGACACACATACGTCACACAGACACACATACATCACACACTGACACACATACATCACACACTGACACACATACATCATACACTGACACACATACATCACACAGACACACATACATCACACACTGACACACATACATCACACACTGACACACATACATCACACACTGACACATATACATCACACACTGACACACATCACACAGACACACATACATCACACACTGACACACATACATCACACACTGACACACATACATCATACACTGACACACATACATCACACACTGACACACATACATCACACAGACACACATACGTCACACTGACACACATGTCACACACTGACACACATACATCACACACTGACACACATACATCACTCACTGACACACATACATCACACACTGACACACATACATCACACACTGACACATACATCACACACTGACACACATACATCACACAGACACACATACACCACACACTGACACACATACATCATACACTGATACACATACGTCATACACTGACACACATACGTCATACACTGACACACATACATCACACACTGACACACATACATCACACACTGACACACATACACCACACACTGACACACATACATCACACACTGACACACATACATCACACACTGACACACATACATCACACACTGACACACATACGTCATACACTGACACACATACATCACACACTGACACATATGTTATACACTGACACACATACATCACACACTGACACATACATCACACACTGACACACATACATCACACACTGACACACATACATCACACACTGACACACATACATCACACACTGACACATATACATCACACACTGACACACATACATCACACACTGACACACATACATCACACACTGACACATACATCACACACTGACACACATACATCACACACTGACACACATACATCACACACTGACACACATACACCACACACTGACACACATATGTCATACACTGACACACATACATCACACAGACACACATGTCACACACTGACACACATGTCATACACTGACACACATACATCACACAGACACACATACACCACACAGACACACATGTCACACACTGACACACATGTCATACACTGACACACATACATCACACACTGACACACATGTCATACACTGACACACATACGTCACACACTGACACACATACATCATACACTGACACACATACGTCATACACTGACACACATACATCACACACTGACACACATACATCACACACTGACACACATACGTCATACACTGACACACATACATCACACAGACACACATACATCATACACTGACACACATACATCACACTGACACACATACACCACACACTGACACACATACGTCATACACTGACACACATACATCACACAGACACATATGTCACACACTGACACACATGTCATACACTGACACACAGACATCACACAGACACACATACACCACACAGACACACATGTCACACACTGACACACATGTCATACACTGACACACATACATCACACACTGACACACATACACCACACACTGACACATATACACCACACACTGACACACATACATCACACACTGACACACATACATCACACACTGACACACATACACCACACAGACACACATACACCACACACTGACACACATGTCACACACTGACACACATACATCACACACTGACACACATACACCACACACTGACACACATACGTCACACACTGACACACACGTCACACACTGACACACATACATCACACTGACACACATACATCACACACTGACACACATACCTCACACACTGACACACATACATCACACTGACACACATACATCACACTGACACACATACATCACACACTGACACACATACCTCACACACTGACACACATACATCACACTGACACACATACGTCATACACTGACACACATATATGTCACACACTGACACACATGTCACACACTGACAAACATATATCACACACTGACACACATATACACCACACACTGACACACATGTCACACACTGACACACATATGTCACACACTGACACACATACATCACACACTGACACACATACATCACACTCTGACACACATACACCACACACTGACACACATATGTCACACACTGACACACATATGTCACACACTGACACACATATGTCACACTGACACATATACATCACACACTGATACACATACGTCATACACTGACACACATATGTCATACACTGACACATATCCGTCACACTGACACACATGTCGCACACTGACACACATACATCACACACTGACACACATACATCACACACTCACACACATATATCATACACTCACACACATAAATCATACACTCACACACATACATCACACTCACACACACATCAAATTTGTAACACTCCTTGCTTGGGATATATGTCCATGTAATGCCAGCAAAAGTCGAGGGGTACCTCAAGATCCTATTTATAGTGTTGTCACACTGTAATGTTATAATCAGATAAAACAACAATCTGTCATATACTCAAAACAGTACAGCAAAGAGCAGCAAGTAAAAATCTGAAGGAAACAATTGAGCTTCAGTCATGGGACATAATCTTGTTTGTATGAGGGAATGTTCAACTTCAGGGTCCAAATCAAAAGTATTGCCAACAAGAAAATACAAGAGATCCCAGAGGGATCTTGGCGCCCACCATTGAATGATCTTTATAGGTTCTATATCAGATTGATCTTCTCTCTACTTTTCCCTTCATTTTACTAATCTGTGCAAATTGAGACATCCCTCCAGTACTTTTCAAACAAGGGAATCCTAGCTATATAAGAAATTTGAGATTTAACGATAATGGCTGTTTGTTTGCCAGGTTGTTTTCAGGACAGACTGGTCCAAAAATGCAATACAAGGGACCAAGGGGAACCTACTTATGAAATTTGAGAAAGATCCCTTCAGTACTTTGAGAAATAGAGATAACAAACTTCAATTGTCAAAATCCAAGATGGCGGTCTGTCGGCCATATTGTTTTCCAATTGATCTCAAAATGCAATAAGCATAACGAGGCACCAAGGGGAACCTCCATATGAAATTTGAGAAAGATCCCTTCAGTACTTTCTCAGAAATAGCGATAACAAACTTCAATTGTCAAAATCCAAGATGGCTGCCTGTCGGCCATGTTATTTTCAGATTGGTCTCAAAATGCAATATGCATAACTAGGCACCAAGGGAAACTTACATATGAAATTTGAGAAAGATCCCTTAAATACGTTCTCAGAAATAGTGATAACAAACTTCAATTGTCAAAATCCAAGATGGCTGCCTGTCGACCATGTTGTTTTCAGATTGGTCTCAAAACGCAATATGCATAACAAGGCACCAAAGGAAACTTACATATGAAATTTGAGAAAGATCCCTTAAATACTTTCTGAGATATAGCGATAACAATCTTCAATTGTCAAAATCCAAGATGGCTGCCTGTCGGCCATGTTGTTTTCCGATTGGTCTCAAAACGCAATATGCATAACTAGGCACCAAGGGAAACCTACATATGAAATTTCAGAAAGATCCATTCAGAACTTTCTCAGAAATAGCGATAACAAACTTCAATTGTCAAAATCCAAGATGGCTGCCTGTCGGCCATGTTATTTTCAGATTGGTCTCAAAATGCAATATGAATAACTAGGCACCAAGGGAAACTTACATATGAAATTTGAGAAAGATCCCTTAAATACTTTCTCAGAAATAGTGATAACAATCTTCAATTGTCAAAATCCAAGATGGCTGCCTGTCGGCCATGTCGTTTTCCGATTGGTCTCAAAACGCAATATACATAACTAGGCGCCAAGGGGAACCTACATATGAAATTTCAGAAAGATCCCTTCAGTAATTTCTCAGAAATAGTGATAACAAACTTCAATTGTCAAAATCCAAGATGGCTTCTTGTCGGCCATGTTGTTTTCCGATTGGTCTCAAAACGGACCACGGACGCAGGGCGATTTGAATAGCCCACCATCTGATGATGGTGGGCTAAAAACAGTAGTATTGTCCATACTCTCAATAATTATCTCATATATATCACTTCACATCTTCAGTGTGGACAAGGTATTTTCATTACTCCTGATTACAATAGGGTGATCATGCATGTGAAGGCCTAACATTATAGGTGTTACACATACAAGAGCGTTGTAAATGAAACCCATTAATACAGGAATTCTGTGAACACTAATGTAAAGCAATATATTCAAAACAAGTTATTTCTCACCGGGATGCACTACCAAGGCTTTTATCTAGTGCTGTAGGACATTTTTTATCTGGATACAGATCTCGAAAGTTGTAGGGAAAAATAAAAATTGGCAGATAACCTGATTTCTAATATTCCTAAAGTTCATCCAGAGAATTAAAAAAAAAAAACTCTGTACTTTTATGTACAAAGACAGAAAAACTGTTGAATAAGCAGATACCTACAGAAGAATCGCCATGACGACCAAAATCAAAAATCATTTCAATCGTGTGACCTTGCAACATTTTTACCCAAAGCCTATTTTCTCCCATAATGCACCAGCCCTGAAGGCACATCAGCTCACGCACAAGATAATTGTTCGCACAGTTTTATATATCAATCACAATTAAAGCATTCCCTCTGAGTTGTGTCACCGTGTCAGGTCCAGACATTTTCTCCCTCTAGGGCACCCATCATATTAGCGAACAAACAGACGCTACAACTCCAAATTTCATCTCAATATTGTCTCTGCTGCACAAAACCCTTCTGTTCTTACTACTGGTAAGCACGCTATTTGTTTGAAACATGAGTATGTTCTGTAGTTTCTGCGTCAGATTTTTTTTTTTAAACTCCCAAATGTAAATCATCATTTCTTTTGATTTTTATTTTGATTGTCTAGTCTGACTCAGTCCATAAATTCTCCGGTTTTCACCAGGAGGACCTGAAAAATCTAATCAGCAAATGTCCTTGACCTTTTACTCTCAGGAGAGGCAAGTTATAACAGAGACCAATGTGTGATGTGTGGAGGTCAAGTACAGAAGTATGAAGTTCATTGAACACTTTTCACATGGTGTCCTAATACATATACATGTATATTGTTTTTATCATTTGATTTAATTTCAATTCAATCATCTTTAAAATGGAATAAATAATTTTTTCTTGAAATATGTTCGTAACAAGTTTGTTCACTAACATTTTACTCTAAATGAAAAAATTTAAAATATCGCAATAATGACCCTGACTTTAAGGATATAAAATACCCTAATGGGGATCTCGAGCCATATAAACATTAGTAAGTAATATGTACCTACAACACCATGACAGTAATGTCACGTCAGATGAAGATGCTGGAAAGACAATGTGGCTTTTGTTGTTTTCTTTGTAATACAAAGTTGATCTATTTACGATGAGTTGAAATTCTCAAATACCTATGTCAGACCTTATTTGACATTTAAAAACTTCAAACAATTGTGGTTGGATATACAGACTTGACCTTAAATGTCAATTAAGTGAATCAGGAACTAGATCACTGGGTCCGTAATTTGAATTAGGCCGCATGGAGCTGAACAGGCCCACTAAGTGTTATGGAGTAGGCTAACATAGACCACAAACATAGACCACACTGGAACTCCTATGCATACTCCACAACCTTAACGAAACCAAAAAAAACAAAAAAAAATTCCGAAGCTGTCCTATAAAAAATCCATATCGGAAACCAATGGACAGTGATTACGAAGCACTTGTCGGAGATAGGATTACGGAGCACTCCTTGGCGGATTGTGCTGAGTGTCCAGTTTGGATCTATAATGTTACCGTTGAGTATTGCTCATAGTGTCACCATTAGATGGGAATTTGTTATAAATTCTGTTTTGAAGGTGTGTCGTATAAGGCCAATTTTATACATACTCGGGCCGACCTCCTGAGCCGAAAGAAGCATGCTCTGTCGGCTAGTGACAGAGACTGTATTTAACATTATGTACAAGCCACACCAACCCACTCCTTTTACATAAATATGTAATATTTTTGCTTTTTGACAGGGAGATTAATTAGTTATTGAGAATTTTTTTTATTTTCAGCTATTCAAAAGGTTTTTAAATATATATAAAATTTATATAAAACTTTATATATATAATCAAAAACCTGATTTATATCATATGAATTACAAATTCTACAAGTTTTTCTGATTATCAACGTCTTTTTAATGTCAGCCATCCAAATTTTGTGTAAATCTTGTCACAAAATTAGTTCCAAACTAACAGTAATATCAGAGCCATAAAATTGGTTGAAATATAAGAAAATCTATTGTAGCAGACACTTCCGAACATGGAGACATAAAATTGGAACATTAAGCTTAGAAAAATACCCCGCAGGTCCTTACAGGGAAATCAAAAATATACAAGTACGTATATCACCAAAAATAGCCTTTGGTCAAGCAACGACTCGATGGACGGACAGACAATTTCCACAAATCATGGGGTGTAATTGTCCACATCCCACTCAACACTATGGAGTAGGACGTGGTAATGGGGAAGAAATTGTCGCCGGAAATGAAGAGTTCTCCAATACCGGACAATGAAGGCTATGTCTGACCAGTAAAAGCATCAATCATTTTGGAGTAGAAGAGACCGCTGTAAATCACTTGGGTTTGTATATATATGGATTCCTATGGTTGAAATTTTATGATTGAAATGACTTACATATGTATATACAAAATATGGATAATCCATTTCATCTCAGGATTTTTATTTGACTCTAAGGATTTTACAACTGAAAGTCACCAACTCCAGAAATTTGATCCTACTTTCATTACTGTTCAGTAGTTTCATTCACTATTCAGTACAAGTTATAATAACTCAGCTGCATTTACTTGTTATCAAATTGAATACTATTAATCAATTAATTTGTGGGTTGTTTTTTTTTGTTGATGAATGCAATATGTTTAGTAAAAATATCATCGTGCGCAATCTCCAGTTTGAGTAAAGTCCTCAAACTGGACATCTCCAGTTTGTCAACATTTGATCCTTGACAGGTATGTGGATTTTCTAAGGTTTATTCGTGGAAATGACCTACATTGAAATATTAAAGTCATGAAATCAGCAAGGCTACAGACATAGACGGCTGTAAATCACTCAGATTTGTTCAGATTAATTTTGTAGTTATACAATCAAAAATAACAGACACTGATAAAGAGAATTTGCGATAAAGACCTCAGGGACCTCAGGAACTTCACACTTACATTATCACGATTCTTAAAACATCTAGAGAATCTGAAAATCTCCTTCAGGGTTTGTCCTCTTACATGCATGCTTAAAATATTTCTTCCACTTGCAAAACTAGAACAAATTTAATCATGACCAGTTTATTTCTATATGTTCTTGTTTTTTATCTTGGAAAAAATGGGACAAGGTCAAAGGTTGAAATAGGCATCACATATGTCCTGACTTTTGCTAACTACAAAAATTTAGATGTACTGCAAATTCTTCATTGTTGCCAAGATACTGCATGGTCTAGGTCTTTAGAGTGTTCAATCTGTATCATTGGAATGCTTGATAATAAGTTCTGAGTTTAAATCCAGCTGTTTTAATTAGCTAACTCACACATCAAATAAAAACTTGTAATTTTTGACCCCATTATGAATATTTGTTCAAACATAACATCAGAAAATATCACAAACTCAATTTAGCCTTACATACCATAAAGCTTACAATGACTCAAACAGGCCCATCTCGGCTGGCTACTCGGTCAAAATGGTGTGCAGTAAACAATCCTTGACCGCTAATGAGCCAGTAACAATTAATCTAATTGATATAAACAGGACAGACATTTGGCTACATCACTAAACTTGAAGCCTATCACTATGAAGATATGTGTAGGTATTTTAGCTGGTGGCCCAATACACAGACATCCTAAAAAAACAGATATAGAACTAGACTTCCCATCAACACAACCATAGAGATCTAGACGTCCTAAAACACACCCATAGAGAGCTAGATGTCCTAAAACACACCCATAGAGAGCTAGACATCCTATAACACACCAATACAGAGCTAGACGTCCTAAAACACACCAATACAGAGCTAGATGTCCTGAAACACACCAATACAGAGCTAGACATCCTATAACACACCAATACAGAGCTAGACGTCCTAAAACACACCAATACAGAGCTAGACATCCTAAAACACAGCCAGAGGGATAGACATCCTTAAACACCCATAGAGACCTAGATATCCTAAAACACCCATAGAGACATAGATGTCCTAAAACACCCATATAGACATAGACGTCCTAAAACACCCATAGAGACCTAGATATCCTAAAACACCCATAGAGTTATAGATGACCTAAAACACCCATAGAGACCTAGACGTCATAAAACACCCATAGAGACATAGACGTCCTAAAACACCCATAGAGACATAGATATCCTAAAACACCCATAGATACCTAGATATCCTAAAACACCCATAAACACCTAGATATCCTAAAACACCCATAAACACCTAGATATCCTAAAACACCCATAGAGACATAGATATCCTAAAACACCCATAGAGACATAGATATCCTAAAACACCCATATAGACATAGATATCCTAAAACACCCATAGAGACCTAGATATCCTAAAACACCCATAGAGACATAGATATCCTAAAACACCCATAGAGACCTAGATATCCTAAAACACCCAGAGACATAGATATCCTAAAACACCCATAGAGACATAGATATCCTAAAACACCCATAAAGACCTAGACATAGACATCCTAAAACACCCATAGAGACATAGATATCCTAAAACACCCATAGAGACATAGATATCCTAAAACACCCATAGAGACCTAGATATCATAAAACACCCAGAGACATAGATATCCTAAAACACCCATAGAGACCTAGACGTCCTAAAACACCCATAGAGACATAGATATCCTAAAACACCTAGATATAGATGTCCTAAAACACCCATAGAGATATAGACATCCTAAAACACCCATAGAGACCTAGATATCCTAAAACACACCCATACAGACCTAGATATCCTAAAACACCCATAGAGACCTAGATATCCTAAAACACCCAGAGACATAGATATCCTAAAACACCCATAGAGACCTAGATATCCTAAAACACCCATAGATATATAGACATCCTAAAACACCCAGAGACCTAGACATCCTCAAACTAGTCCAAAGAGAGATAGACCTTTTTAATTTTAACTATTTTTCTCTGTAATTCTATTTGGCATATACACATACATTGTCCTCAAGAGAAAGATTATAAAAGTATAATAAAAAGTCTGATATATATAAGTGCAAGATGGAACAAGAAATCTGTTATCTAGAAGTCATAGGGTGAGATTGACAGCAAAGGACAAATCGACCTTAACTTTAAATTTGAAAAAAAGCATAACCTTTTTAAGGATCAAATATCTTAAGTGAAATTATTAAAATACCTTGTTTTAAGTTATGTTTGAATTAAAATAATTGCAGACATATCTTATCAGTATTTTGTTTGCGCAATGAGTGCTGACACATATTCACTGCCAGTTTCTGAACAGTCCTACACAACTCTTGGATGGTATGACCACAGAAACTATAAAAATATTATAGTCATCTGGAATATGTCAGTTTTTATTAATCATGTCAATATCTAGATCTCGTAATAATTATGTAATTTTATTTTCCATACATTTACCAGTCTGAGACTACATTTCCCCCCAATAACACATGACAGGTCACAAATGTTGTAAATGATGAATTCGATGTCCATTTTATCGTCCCCCCAAGAAAACTTGTGTCACTTCAACACTGTAACAAAATTCCCTTGTATTACCTCTGAGGGAAAGCTCCCAATAACATTACCCATTACAAACATCAACAAGTGATGTAGATTGTCCATAAATAGATCTTTTAGCAAGCTTTGTCTGTATGGAAATCGAATGTCACACGACAAATTAAGCCAGAAGATGGGTGTCACCAGGCAAATGTAGGCAATAAACAAGTGACGTTAGACAAATGTAGGCAATAAGCCCATGTCACTCAATTCACACAGCAGACAGATAACCACTAAAATCTGTCGTCAATGTCATTAGCAGAGACAATGTATCTTAGAGTCTGTCATTTTCGTCATAAACATCATACGTAATATGTTACTACAAATTTAGAAAAAAGGAAAATACTTGAAGAGAGTCGTCTACAATTTGTCGCCGATATAATTATTCCATGAACTATTACAGGATCCAACTGCTGATACAACTAGAACTGTCGTCCAGAGGGCCAACTCATTACCCCCGCTCCTGCAACCCCCATCGTTACTATGTGTTCATTTATACAATAAACGAGATATACAGTTAAATCTCACTTAGTCGTATTCAGTTTTCTTGGTTACCCTAATTCTTTTTTTGTCTATATTATGAATAAATTGTTGTACATGACATTATGAAATGATTTCACATGAGAAAATCTTTTCAATATTGGTTATCATGTTTGACGCAACGATGTACCGGCTACTCCTCCTAAACTACTTATCTGATTTCAACGAAACTTCATGACAATAATCCTTATACATTGTAGATGTGCGTATTCTATATCACGTCGTAATTTTTTGAATAAATCCCATTCACACTTTACCTTTCTCATAACCTTTTTAATTTTTTTTCTTTGTTAATTATAACAAAGAAAAAAAATTAAAAAGGTTATGAGAAAGGTAAAGTGTGAATGGGATTTATTCAAAAAATTACGACGTGATATAGAATACGCACATCTACAATGTATAAGGATTATTGTCATGAAGTTTCGTTGATATCAGATAAGTAGTTTAGGAGGAGTAGCCGGTACATCGTTGCGTCAAACATGATAACCAAAACATTACGACGTGATATAGATTACGCACACCTACAATGTATAAGGATTATTGTCATGAAAAAACTAAGTTCTGTGCCCTGGTTACCATGGTAACCATAAGAGGAGTAGACCAAAAAACTAAGTTTTGTGCCCTGGTTACCATGGTAACCAAACAATGACGATGTTATATAGATTACGCACATCTACAATGTATAAGGGTTATTTTCATGAAGTTTCGTTGAAATCGGATCAGTAGTTTAGGAGGAGTAGCCGTTGTGTCTACAGACGGACGGACGGACGGACAACCTGATTCCAGTATAGCCCCCCTAACTTCGTTGCGGGGGGTATAATTATTGTGTTGGTGTGTCATTTTACTGTAGACAGGGTTATTGTGTCTGTTTGTCATTTTACTGTAGACAGGGTTATTGTGTTGGTGTGTCATTTTACTATAGACAGGGTTATTGTGCTGTTTGTCATTTTACTGTAGACAGGGTTATTGTGGTGGTGTGTCATTTTACTGTAGACAGGGTTATTGTGTTGGTGTGTCATTTTACTGTAGACAGGGTTATTGTGTTGGTTTGTCATTTTACTGTAGACAGGGTTATTGTGGTGGTGTGTCATTTTACTGTAGACAGGGTTATTGTGTTGGTGTGTCATTTTACTGTAGACAGGGTTATTGTGTTGGTTTGTCATTTTACTGTAGACAGGGTTTTTGTGTTGGTGTGTCATTTTACTGTAGACAGGGTTATTGTGTTGGTGTGTCATTTTACTGTAGACAGGGTTATTGTGTTGGTGTGTCATTTTACTGTAGACAGGATTATTGTTCTGGTCTGCCATTTTACTGTAGACAGGGTTATTGTTCTGGTCTGCCCATTTTACTGTAGATATACATTCAGATTCAAACTTTTTAATGATAGTAAGAAAAACTAAATTTGATCATGGGTTCAAAACAACAAAATGACCTTGACTCTGCCTTGATACTAAATCACATTTTTTTCAAACTTATATCTGACTTTGACCACCATTTCAAATTAAAAACCTTTCTTACATCCAATCACACTGCAAAATATTCAATTCATCCTCAGCCAAAATCAAAACACCAAACCTACTCTACATGACACCATTATACAAGGTGAAATTGTTTTATCTGATTGAGTTTAACTATACATCGATAAAAATCAATTTAAAATTCAAAGTAAGATTCTAAATCAGCTGACACCTCCTTTCTGAGAGGAACATACAGTATATATATAAGTTCTACACAGAGTGATTTGCATAAGCAGAATAAAATCAGTGAATTTAGTTCAGTTTCGGCTTCTAAATCAGGGAATCTTCCTTTTACGACAAAAACAAAAATTATGCAAATTTTTCTTTAGAATTCAACAGCAAGAGATACAACAAGGAAGAAAATGTATTAATGCATATTCAGTTGATGAGGACATGTTAGCTGCCAGAAACATGTATTTCTGAATAACATTGCAAATCTAATTTTCATCTCAAGATTCAATTTCAAAACTACAGGTTCAACTACCAATTTTTAAACAAGAAACCTTTTCACTAGATTTTTATTCCATAGTAGCATTCAGAAAATGACGACTTTAAACAGGTCCATGGGGCCTGAACAGACGATTTGTTACAACAGGTCTATTGGGCCTAATTTGTACTCATAGCCAAGCATGTTAGCACTGCAGAGAAATCTTTTGAATTTTTCCCATAATGAACTGGTTGTGTCTGTAAGTATTGGCCTTTGAACTTGAATAACAGATTCTAACCGATAAATTTTGGCTGATAGCAACAGTATTCGATCATTTCCTATATTAATTTGGTTAAAATCCCAAGAATCATTCTGGAAAAATAATTTTAGAATTGAAATCATTGGCATCATATGGAATTATCTATAACTTTATTTCACATACACCATCATATCCAGCAATGCGTCAAACAAGAAAATCCTTTAACACATGTTGGCAAGGACTGATATTCTTGTACTATAATTACTTTTATCCCCGCTTCCCCATCAATCAAATAAAAATATCTGTCCAGGAGTCCAAGAGATATCTTGTACATAACCAATTTTTTTTTAATTTAAGGAGTGTTCAAGAGTGACCCTTGACCTTTCAACCCATATCTAATTAGGTGAACATGTGATGGTATCGAGTGAACATGAACTAAATATTTTCAGGGGTTCATGAGATATGACCTAACTATATTATACCAGACAGTAACCAATGTCAGCTGTTGGTAGTTGTTGCCATGGTAATAGTTCATTGTCAAAATGGCTGTTCTATCTGAAGTTAGTTTATATATGTAATTAAATTTAATCAGATTCTATGTAATAAAGCAAAAGGTTGAGCAAATATGAACTGTAAAATATTGGCAGGCTGTGATATTTACAGGCACAGTACCTACATATTGATTGTGCTATCGTGCAATATATGATCTTTGAATGCACAGCTTTGTCATTTATAACACCTTTATATATCAGAGTAAGACAATTAATGCTTAATTAAAATTCATACTTCGCTCATTTTCAAATTTTAACGTATTAACACAAGCTGAGCCTGTATCACTCACCTGTATATTTCAGTGATTATAGCAAAACTCAAGAATTTAATTTAAATTACAAATCTGTCCACGTTTGGGATCTGCCACGCAGTATCATGCATTACTGTCAGCACTTTACTTTAACTATCATTTTGCTTCCTGGTTCGCAACATTTGGACTTCGAAAACGATAGCAAGCAAATAAAATATACATTATACATGTACAATGATGTGACTCCATATTTGCCAGGCCAATATTATATTAAATACCAGTATAATAGTCATACTATTAACTTTTATTTGATATATCTAAACCTTAATAACCTTTCCACCAACAGCCTTGGTCACTGTCAGAGAATCACAGTGACCTTGAATTGATCATTGCAATATTGACTCTTTAATTCCAACTAAGATTGCTTCATAATATCATAACGAAATATTAATCAGTGAATTAAAAGATACCAAAATTGACCTTGACCTTTTGGCCTAATGACCTTGACTTTTTACCTTAATTTTCCAATTTTCCACTTATGGGCCCCAAACACTCATTTTCCCATATTGGGAACCAAACATTATCCTTGGAGATTCTGATTTATATCGTTTATACAAATGGGTTCCCCTTAACAAAAGTATGCTTCAGACTAAATAGGGAGCAAATCATTTCATTACTACAGAAGAAGAATTTTAAAGAATTTGCTATATTTAACCTGTTAGGCCTTTCCTTCCACCCCCTTGGGGGTCAGCCCCTACAGTTATACATTTTTGAATCCCCAACCACATACAGATGCTTCCAGTCAAATATGATTGAGATCTAGAGAACAGTTCTGGAAAAGAAGAAATTTATAGCAATATTGCAAAATTGCTGCCTTTTTGCCCTACCCCTCAGCCACTTAGGGTGGTGGGGTGGGGGTGGGTAAAGGGGGGGGGGGGGGGGGGGGGGGGGGCAGTCAACCCTACCATCATGATACCATATTTGTGTTAGTGAACATTAAGTCACATGATTTGTACATTACATAGCAGTTCATATAACTACAAAACCACAAACTATAAGCAAGTGGTAAACAGACTATCCAATTAAAAAGGTATAATTCTCATTCTTACCTGTCAAAACAAATCCTGGAGTCCCGATAAACTTGTGTAAAGTCCCGCGGGGGCGCTTCCCAATGTTGAAATGGATCACCGACGTCTGTATTAAGAGTAATGCCTCTGATTCCCCACAATTGTATTGAGACACAGGTATATCTAATGTTACATAAGGTAGTCCTGTGTGAGCTGTCTCAGTGACACGTTTTGGTGTACCCCCGTGACTGCGGATCTATAACCGACAACTAAAGACCGAATCCTACAGCACTGCAACACGAGCCCTAGAATCCCAGTTTATTGGAAAATAAATCTTCCTCATAGTGTTACATTCTACAAACACTTCCGCTATTTATCAGTGTTGGATATGATCTATATACAATGTGTAATGCTTGTATAGATTATGTATGTAATGATATTTATCAAAACTTTGTTTCTTTTCATAAAAGTTTCAATGAAGTGTTAATTAACACTACCGCAGCATTTCCATTAAATCAAGTATTCTGGCGGTATATTTTTATATGAAGAAAGTTCTGAACTTTTTGGTAATTAATATAATGATAAAATGAACTTTTTCATAAATTATCATCAGTGAAAGTGAGCTTTCCATTAATTACCACCAGTGAAATTAAGTGTCACTAATTATAAAGTGATTATTTTCATTAAATATCATTAGTGATAATTACCACCAGTGAAAGTGAGCTTTCCATTAAGTAACACTGTGAAAGTGAAGTTTCCATTAATTATCATAAGTGAAAGTGAATGACTTTCCATTAATTACCACCAATTAAAGTAAACTTTTCATTAATTACCACCAATGAAAGTTAACTTATCATTAATTACCACCAATGAAAGTAAACTTTTCATTAATTACCACCAATGAAAGTAAACTTTACATTAATTATCATCTTAACAATGATTTTTCCATTAAATTACTGCAGTGAAAATAAACAGCTCTCCATTAGTCATCTCCAACAAAAGTGAACTCACCATTACAAAATTATGTAAACCAAACTGACCACACACCTATAGGTAAACCTAACTGACCACACACCTATAGGTAAACCAAACTGACCACACACTTTCAGTTAAACCTTATTGACCACATGATCAAAGGTTAACCTAACTGTCCCCACATGTTAACCTAACTGTCCCCACATGTTAACCTAACTGTCCCCACATGTTAACCTAACTGTCCCCACATGTTAACCAAACTGTCCCCACATGTTAACCTAACTGTCCCCACATGTTAACCTAACTGTCCCCACATGTTAACCAAACTGTCCCCACATGTTAACCTAACTGTCCCCACATGTTAACCAAACTGTCCCCACATGTTAACCAAACTGTCCCCACATGTTAACCTAACTGTCCCCACATGTTAACCTAACTGTCCCCACATGTTAACCAAACTGTCCCCACATGTTAACCAAACTGTCCCCACAAGTTAACCAAACTGTCCCCACATGTTAACCTAACTGTCCCCATATGTTAACCAAACTGTCCCCACGTTAACCTAACTGTCCCCACATGTTAACCTAACTGTCCCCACATGTTAACCTAAATGTCCCCACATGTTAACCAAACAGTCCCCACATGTTAACCTAAATGTCCCCACATGTTAACCAAACAGTCCCCACATGTTAACCTAAATGTCCCCACATGTTAACCAAACTGTCCCCACATGTTAACCTAACTGTCCCCACATGTTAACCAAACTGTCCCCACATGTTAACCAAACTGTCCCCACATGTTAACCAAACTGTCCCCACGTTAACCTAACTGTCCCCACATGTTAACCTAACTGTCCCCACATGTTAACCAAACTGTCCCCACATGTTAACCAAACTGTCCCCACGTTAACCTAACTGTCCCCACATGTTAACCTAACTGTCCCCACATGTTAACCTAACTGTCCCCACATGTTAACCAAACTGTCCCCACATGTTAACCAAACTGTCCCCACATGTTAACCTAACTGTCCCCACATGTTAACCAAACTTTCCCCACATGTTAACCTAACTGTCCCCACATGTTAACCAAACTGTCCCCACATGTTAACCTAACTGTCCCCACATGTTAACCAAACTGTCCCCACATGTTAACCAAACTGTCCCCACATGTTAACCTAACTGTCCCCACATGTTAACCAAACTGTCCCCACAAATTAACCAAACTGTCCCCACAAGTTAACCTAACTGTCCCCACATGTTAACCTAACTATCCCCACATGTTAACCTAACTGTCCCCACATGTTAACCTAACTGTCCCCACATGTTAACCAAACTGTCCCCACAAGTTAACCAAACTGTCCCCACAAGTTAACCTAATTGTCCCCACATGTTAACCTAACTGTCCCCACATGTTAACCAAACTGTCCCCACATGTTAACCTAACTGTCCCCACATGTTAACCAAACTGTCCCCACATGTTAACCTAACTGTCCCCACATGTTAACCTAACTGTCCCCACATGTTAACCAAACTGTCCCCACAAGTTAACCTAACTGTCCCCACATGTTAACCTAACTGTCCCCACATGTTAACCAAACTGTCCCCACATGTTAACCAAACTGTCCCCACAAGTTTACCTAACTGTCAGCTTCAAAACTTTTAACAATTGTTGTATATACAACACATCTAATCACAAGTGAGTTAATGATAGATCTAACTTCAACTTTTTATTTTGCTTTCATCAAAAAATTCATTTCACAATTTGTTTCTTTTAATTTACGGCATGAGATCTGACATGCAGCCACTTATAACTTTAGAGGCCCGATGTAGATGTAACTTCTGGCTGTTAGGAAACTCAAAACTTGAAAGTAGGTCACGGTTACTTAAACTTAGGTCACGGTTTTTTCACAAAGTTCATACCAAGCATACTTAAACTATGTTTTAAAGGTTTTTGAAATGATATGTGACCTTAAACCTGGGAAGAACTTAACTTGAAAAGAAAACACCAGTCCTTCCTACATTTGACCCTTTAGAAATCTATCAGCAGTATACAACACCAGCTAACTGGCCAATTTTGTAATGTTCATTTTCAGACATAAATCCTGATGGTTAGCAGATTTGAATAAAGACCAAAAAAGTCTTTGTCAAATTCAGTTAAGGACAAGAAAATAAAAACCAGATCTAGCCAAGCCTTATATCATAAACAACTCGAATTGTCCAAAAACAAAAAAACAATTTTTTTTTTTTAAAAAGGCCTTAACCAAATCCTCAGAATAAAGAAAGAGTTTGATGGTGGATGGTCAAACACTATGCTTACACACACTATTTAGCTCACTTACATACATGAAAGATATGTCAGTAGAAAAACTGCCATAAATGCAAAAGCAGAGGTAGCAGTCCCCCATCCAGCTGATTTTACCAGGGATATGCTACCATTGATGACTAGTACTGCTCAGACACTGTGTAGCTTGACGACAGGCCAGTCTTGCCGGAGGTGGATAGATGTGATCGGATGTCTATAGACAGAGATTTTGTGACTGCCCTAAATGATTTCCTACAGATTACAAACAGAACTATCCATCCTGATACATTCAATCTAGTCTATAACCAAATATCTGATGGATGTCATTGACTGTGAAACAAGCGCAAGGCTACCATGGTCACCACTGACAATGTCTGTACATGATGGCCATGGTCACCACTGACAATGTCTGTACATGGTTGCCATGGTCACCACTGACAATGTCTGTACATGATGGCCATGGTCACCACTGACAATGTCTGTACATGATGGCCATGGTCACCACTGACAATGTCTGTACATGGTTGCCATGGTCACCACTGACAATGTCTGTACATGGTTGCCATGGTCACCACTGACAATGTCTGTACACAGTTGCCATGGTCAACACTGACAATGTCTGTACACAGTTGCCATGGTCACCACTGACAATGTCTGTACATGATGGCCATGGTCAACACTGACAATGTCTGTACATGGTTGCCATGGTCACCACTGACAATGTCTGTACATGGTTGCCATGGTCACCACTGACAATGTCTGTACACAGTTGCCATGGTCAACACTGACAATGTCTGTACACAGTTGCCATGGTCACCACTGACAATGTCTGTACATGATGGCCATGGTCAACACTGACAATGTCTGTACATGGTTGCCATGGTCACCACTGACAATGTCTGTACATGATGGCCATGGTCAACACTGACAATGTCTGTACATGGTTGCCATGGTCAACACTGACAATGTCTGAACATTGTTGCCATGGTCACCACTGACAATGTCTGAACATTGTTGCCATGGTCAACACTGACAATGTCTGTACATGGTTGCCATGGTCAACACTGACAATGTCTGTACATGGTTGCCATGGTCAACACTGACAATGTCTGAACATTGTTGCCATGGTCAACACTGACAATGTCTGTACATTGTTGCCATGGTCAACACTGACAATGTCTGAACATTGTTGCCATGGTCAACACTGACAATGTCTGTACATGGTGGCCCTGACAATGTCTGTACATTGTTGCCATGGTCAACACTGGCAATGTTTGTACATTGTTGCCATGGTCAACACTGACAATGTCTGTACATTGTTGCCATGGTCAACACTGACAATGTCTGTACATTGTTGCCATCGTCAACACTGACAATGTCTGCATGAGGTTGTCATTGGTAACCACTGACAATTTTAGTTACTATTGGCATTGACTGTACACAGGCGCACTAGCTACCATTGACATTGTCTCTACATGGTTGCCATGGCTACCATTCTCATTGTCTGTATAAGGTTGTCATGGCTATCATTGTCATTGTCTGTACAAGGTTGCCATGACTACCATTGTCATTGACTGTCGAGGTTGCCATGGCTACCATTGTCATTGTCTGTACAAGGTTGCCATGGCTACCATTGTCATTGTCTGTATAAGGTTGTCATGGCTCAGGGCTAGAACTTTATTTTCAAAACCACTAGTCAGTCGGGCTAGCCATTCAAAATTTTACTAGTCCAAATGTAAATTTCACTAGCCCAGTCTTTCGATACAAACGCGAACATGACCAAGACTTACCATGTGCTCAACATCGGAATCCTCGGACTTTATTATGATCGTAATGCTTTCGGAACTCTCGGACGTTTAATAATGTATACACACGGCAAACATGTCGAGTGAAAACGGAAAGTGGAGGATCGTTTTTCAGCGAACATACGAATAAATAATACACAAAGGTATGTGAGTTGTTCATTGAAATATTGTCGGGCATGTGACACTGTGATTTTTACTAGCCCGACATTTTTATCAAATAAATTTATACAAGATTTCCACTAGTCAGTCGGGCTACCGGAATTTCAAACCACTAGCCCAGGTAGAAAATCTACTAGTCTCAGACTATCGGGCTACCTTTAAGTTCGAGCCCTGGGACTACCATTGTCATTGTCTGTATAAGGTTGTCATGGCTACCATTATCATTGTCTGTATAATGTTGTCATGGCTACCATTGTCATTGTCTGTATAATGTTGTCATGGCTACCATTGTCATTGTCTGTATAAGGTTGTCATGGCTACCATTGTCATTGTCTGTATAAGGTTGTCATGGCTACCATTGATATTTGTGTGTACAAAGTCATTATGGCTTCCATTGTCATTGTCTGTACATGGTTGCCATGGCTACCATTGGCATTGTCTGTACATGGTTTTCATGGCTACCATTGACATTGTTAGTACAGTACAGGGTTGTCATGGCTACCATTGACATTGTCTGTACAAGGTCATCATAGCTACCAAATGGCAGACATGTCCATATATATACATATATACAAGTGTATGACTGACACTGTCCTGTCTACTTCCTTGTTTTAGGACTGTGATCAGTTGACAGACAACACCACTCTCAGTATGGTGTAACTAACATACTGAGCATTGGCAGATTGTTTAGGAGCAATCAGCAGACTGGCTGTCAAAGAGCAGAACAAACCAGTCCATCACAAGAAACATAACAGGATGATTTAATTTCCTGGCATTCTAGTATTTTTGTCTGAGAGATCAGCCTGTTGTCTGTAATTTAAACTTTTATTACAGAGAGAGATCACCACTGAAGACAACCTCGTAAGGGTATTGCTGACCCAGAAATGACGTCAGGCTTGTGGTCGATCATCACAATGCAGAAACCGGTATTTTTTTGCCCAGATCAAGCTGACAGATATTTAGGGTCACCAGTAGACAGGGACAGTGGAGTTTGAAATAACAAGGTAAGCATATTATTATTGAATGTTACAACAGGAATCGAACCTAGGTCTCCATGACTACAATCCATTGCTTTATTTACCAACTGAGTCAAAGAAGCTTGCATTATAAGCTTGGTGACAATTGTATTTATAAAATGACACACTTCTTCCCCAAGACAGAAGACGGAATATTCCTCCAAAATTTTACACCAATAACTAAGGTTTATAATGAGCACCACACCTTCTGACCTTCATGCGACATTGATACTCAATATAGATGATTTCCCAGGGTTTTCCCTGTAATTTTGTTATGCAGGGTCCAAGTAACTCTCAAATGTGAAAATTGGTAGTCCCATTTTAAAATCCAGGAGTCCAGGTCATTTCAAAATTGACAAAATCATGGTAAAGCAGTTCGAGCATCCAAGTTGATCATCTGGTAAACCAATGTCGCCTTAACCTTTTCCATACTATGTGCTCTTTCCAGATTCTGTACCGGAAGTAGTTATTAGGCTCCCCCGTAGAAGTTTAAACAAAATAGCAGACTACATATGCCTTTTTGGTGTGTTGTTTTTTCATATAGAAACACAAAGGTTAGTGTTATCTTTGTACATTATTGAGAAATATTTAATTAAATTAGATCTAGATGTCACACTGAGCACTGAAACGTCCTAACACTGATATCTAAAATGAAAATGTAGCAAGCCGCCATATTGTTTACATTAACAACCTATTGAGAAGATATCACAATTTACTCTAGTGGAAAAAAAAACATAACCTGAACGAAATAAACACAAATTTATCAACAACAAGAGGCCCAACGGGCCTTAACGGTCACCTGAGATTTGAAATATTTCAGTTAGTTTAATTGACCCTTTTTGGCCCCACCCATCAGTCCTTGGGGTCAGTCAGGGCCAACATGTGCATATTAAGCTGTCATCCCTTGCTGATAATTTTAAGAAAGTAAAAAAATGAATTCCAATAGACATAAAACAAGAGGCCCAATGGGCCTGTATCGCTCACCTGGCTCTACAGCAACTTTGAAGTTGATTGAGGTCATTTCCACAGATACTATGCTGATTATCATAGTAAGCTAGGTTTATTCATATTAATAAATTTTCTTGTCATTCATTCCAGCATTTTATTGGCCTAATATCTGGTCTAGGAGGCTCTTGGCTATCGCAAAATTATTGTTTACAGATTTAAGCCGATTTCACCCCTGTGACCTTAAATGTAGGTCAAGGGTCATTCATTTGAACAAACTTTGAAGCCCTTCAGGCCCAATATCAAGTCCCTGGGCCTCTTGGTTATTAAGAAGAAGTCATCTGAAGATTATAACCTATTTGACCAATGTGACCTTGAATGAAGGTCAAAGTCATTTATTTGAACAAACTTTGTAGCCCTTCACCCCAGCATGCTACAGGCCCAATATCAAGTCCCTGGGTCTATTGGTTATTGAGAAGAAGTCGTTTGAAGATTATAGCCTATTTGACCCATGTGACCTTGAATGAAGGTCAAGGTCATTTATTTGAACAAACTTTGTAGCCCTTCACCCCAGCATGCTACAGGCCAAATATCAAGTCCCTGGGCCTCTTGGTTATTGAGAAGAAGTCGTTTGAAGATTATAGCCTATTTGACCAATGTGACCTTGAATGAAGGTCAAGGTCATTTATTTTAACAAACTTGGTAGCACTTCACCCCAGCATGCTACAGGCCCAGTATCAAGTCCCTTGGGCCTGTTGGTTATTGAGAAGAAGTCGTTTGAAGATTATAGCCTATTTGACCCATGTGACCTTGAATGAAGATCAAGGTCATTTATTTGAACAAACTTTGTAGCCCCTCACCCCAGCATGCTACAGGCCCAATATCAAGTCCCTGTGCCTCTTGGTTATTGAGAAGAAGTTGTTTGAAGAATATAGCCTATTTGACCAATGTGACCTTGAATGAAGGTCAAGGTCATTTATTTGAACAAAGTGTGTTGCCCTTCACCCCAGCATGCTACAGGCCCAATATCAAGTCCCTGGGTCTCTTGGTTATTGAGAAGAGGTCGTTTGAAGATTATAGCCTATTTGACCAATGTGACCTTGAATGAAGGTCAAGGTCATTTATTTGAACAAACTTTGTAGCCCTTCACCCCAGCATGCTACAGGCCCAATATCAAGTCCCTTGGCCTCTTGGTTATTGAAAAGAAGTTGTTTGAAGAGTATAGCCTATTTGACCCATTCAACCTTTAATGAAGGTCAAGGTCATTTATTTGAACAAACTTTGTAGCCCTTCACCCTAGCATGCTGCAGGCCCAATATCAAGTCCTTGGGCCTCTTGGTTATTGAGAAGAAGTCGTTTGAAGATTATAGCCTATTAGACAAATGTGACCTTGAATGAAGGTCAAGGTCATTTATTTGAACAAACTTTGTAGCCCTTCACCCCAGCATGCTACAGGCCCAATATCAAGTCCCTTGGCCTCTTGGTTATTGAGAAGAAGTTGTTTGAAGATTATAGCCTATTTGACAAATGTGACCTTGAATGAAGGTCAAGGTCATTTATTTGAACAAACTTTGTAGCCCTTCATCCCAGCATGCTACAGGCCCAATATCAAGTCTCTGGGCCTCTTGGTTATTGAGAAGAAGTCGTTTGAAGATTATAGCCTATTTGACCAATGTGACCTTGAATGAAGGTCAAGGTCATTTATTTGAACAAACTTGGTAGTCCTTCACCCCAGAAAGCTACAGGCTCAATATCAAGTCCCTGGGCCTCTTGGTTATTGAGAAGAAGTCATTTGAAGATTATAGCCTATTTGACAAATTTGACCTTGAATGAAGGTCAAGGTCATTTATTTGAACAAACTTTGTAGCCCCTCACCCCAGCATGCTACATACCCAATATCAAGTCCCTGGGCCTCTTGGTTATTTAGAAGAAGTTGTTTGAAGATTATAGCCTATTTGACCAATGTGACCTTGAATGAAGGTCAAGGTCATTTATTTGAACAAAGTGTGTAGCCCTTCACCCCAGCATGCTACAGGCCCAATATCAAGTCATTGGGCCTCTTGGTTATTGAGAAGAAGTCGTTTGAAGATTATAGCCTATTTGACAAATGTGACCTTGAATGAAGGTCAAGGTCATTTATTTGAACAAACTTTGTAGCCCTTCACCCCAGCATGCTACAGGCCCAATATCAAGTCCCTTGGCCTCTTGGTTATTGAGAAGAAGTTGTTTGAAGATTATAGCCTATTTGACAAATTTGACCTTGAATGAAGGTCAAGGTCATTTATTTGAACAAACTTTGTAGCCCTTCATCCCAGCATGCTACAGGCCCAATATCAAGTCTCTGGGCCTCTTGGTTATTGAGAAGAAGTCGTTTGAAGATTATAGCCTATTTGACCAATGTGACCTTGAATGAAGGTCAAGGTCATTTATTTGAACAAACTTGGTAGTCCTTCACCCCAGAAAGCTACAGGCTCAATATCAAGTCCCTGGGCCTCTTGGTTATTGAGAAGAAGTCGTTTGAAGATTATAGACGGACGCCGCACCATGGCATAAGCTCACTTGCCCTTCGGGCAGGTGAGCTAACAAAAGATTGTCAAAGATATGAATTCCCTATATAAACTATTGCAAAGTTTACCCTCTCCCAAGGGGCAAATGTGAAACCCCAGGGTCATGAAATTCACAATTCAAGTAAAACACCATAAAACCATTCCTTCTATGAAAAGTTTTTGATTCTATCTTATATAGATATTGAGAATAAGATTTTGAAATTTCAGTCAATTTGACACTTTTTAGCCCCGCCCGTCAGCCCCTTGGGGTCAGTCAGGGCCAACATATGTGTACTATCAAACTGTTATCCAACGCTGATGATGTTAACCAGGTTTGAATAAATTCCAATACAAATCCAACAAATAATAGCCAAAAATGTGATTTCCCTATATATACTATAGTAAAGTTTACCCCCTCCCCAGGGGCAAAACGCGAGACCCCTGTGTCATTAAATTCACAATTTTGGTAAAGCACTATAAGACCCTTCCATCTATGGAGATTTTTTGATTCTACCAAATATGAGAGTAGAGAAGAAGATTTTTGAAATTTCAGTCGATTTAACCCTTTTTAGCCCCGCCCATCAGCCCCTGGGGGTCAGTCAGGGCAACATTTCCATACCATCAAAATGTTATCCTATGGTGATAATGTTGACCAGGTTAGAATGAGTTCCAATACAAATCCAACAAATAATAGTCAAAAATGTGATTTCCCTATATAAACTATAGTAAAGTTAACCCCCTCCCCAGGGGGCAAACATGAAACCCCAGGGTAATAAAATTCACAATTTTGGTAAAGCACCATAAGGACCTTCCATCTATGTAGAGTTTTTGATTCTACCAAATAAGAGAGTAGAGAAGAAGATTTTTGAAATTTCAGTCAATTTGATACTTTTTAGCCCCGCCCATCAGCCCCTGGGGGTCAGTCAGGGCCAACATATGCATACTATCAAACAGTTATCCAACACTGATAATATTAACCAGATAAGAAAAATTTCCAATACAAATCCAATAAATAATAGTCAAAAATGTGATTTCTCTATATAAACTATAGTAAAGTTTACCCCCTCCCCAGGGGCAAACGTGAGACCCCAGGGTCATGCAATTCACAATTTTGGTAAAGCACCACAAGACTCTTTCATCTATAAAGAGTGTTTGACTCCACCATATCTGAGAGTAGAGAAGAAGATTTTTGAAGTTTTAGTCAATTTGACCCTTTTTGGCCCCACCCCTCAGGCCCCTGGGGTGTGGGGACCATATAATTCACATATTTGGTTGACCTTCAGCCATAAAAACTTTCCGCCTAAATTTCATTGAATTTTGTTCAGTGGTTTTGGAGAAGAAGTCGAAAATGTAAAAAGTTTACGGACGCACGACGCACAACGGACGACGACGGACAAAAGGCGATTAGAATAGGTCACTTGAGACTTCGTCTCAGGTGACCTAAAAATGTTAGTTTCAAAAGTCTTAAACACTTTTTATATGTCATTGCATTGTATGATTGTATGTGATGGGAGCTGTTTTCAACAAATCAACACTTAAATAACATCAGCTTAGCCTGTCGACTATTGTCAACAACGGGGAAGAGGGTGCACATTTTTATGTCGACTATAGTCGTGGGGAAAAGGGAGCTTGGAATAATGTTGACTATTGTCAACAACGGGGAAGAGGGAGCACATTTTTATGTCGACTATAGTCGTGGGGAAAAGGGAGCTTGGAATAATGTCGAGTATAGTCGACAACGGGGAAGAGGGAGCACATTTTTATGTGGACTATATACAACGCCGAACGGTACTGAAAGAATTAAGAAATAAAATACAAACACAATAAAATACTAGTGTCAATTGAAATCAACTGTCAATTGAAATCAACTGTTATTTCTTCGTTGTAGGGCAGATTTCGGAATTACAATGCATCCCAAGGATGCACAGACATTTATATTTTTAGTTTGGGAATCTTTTATTTTTTTTCTGTGACTATAAGAAGCAGGAAACCTTTGTCAGGGAAAACCCTGATTTCCATTGGTTCTCACAGGATTCATTATATCAGAAATATATCTGGAAGTATACTGCATGGATCAAATTAGAATATCGCTCAAGTTGGTATTCGTTGAACATGAGGGACATATATTCACGCAGATTTGCAGTAACAGCTTTTACCAGAATTTTACCGATTTGACCTTCTTCGTCTGGCTGTGGGCATGATGACCCGTTAATGGAGTGAGGTGCACCAGAGGCGGCGGGGGCCGTGTGTAGGGATGTTATAGGTGGTAGGGGATGGTACGCAGAAATCTAATCACCGAAAACAGATATACAAGCTTTTACTGATAACCATATACCGCATCATTGGCCTTGTGGACAGACATTCTCCGACAAAACCGTTTCGCTGACAAAATCAATGTCAGACGAACAAGTCAACAACGGAGAAATGTATGTGTTGTTTTCTAACATAAATGCCTATGTTTGATGACGGTTCATTTGTCTTGCCCATAAGCACCTATTCCTTACTCTAGCTAAAGTATAGTTTCTCCTCCCCTATAAATTATACACTGCCTACCTCCTACTAATTATATATCTCCCAGGCTGCACTGTTAGCTTTAAAAAGATGTTTTATTACTGCGGAGTAAATGTTATTTCGAGTCCAGCAGACACTCCCAACCTTTAACAGTGATCTCATTTCCTGTAATAGGGGATGGGATGAATTTGGGGCAGGAACACTAATTTTCAGAGATTTATGTGTAAATAAGCACCCCATACTCAATTACCCCCCAAACGAGATCAGATAAATCTGTAGTCCAGTGGAAGGTTTTACATAATAAATCTAGACTTTTACAGATAAGAAAATGTAATACAGAAAAGCGTGTAGCGTGCCTCTACCTGGACTTGAACCCACAACCCTTGCTTTGCCAGTCATACACCCCAGTAGCTGACCGAGATATATAGAAAAATCCCCTCTAGTGAGAATGTACAGGGAGACATCCTTATATTCAATATTTACAAATAAAACCTGCAACATGTTACACCCCCATTTTAAATGTGATTACATTAATCTCTACATCAACCAGATTCTTTCTCTAACGAAGCCTCTAAGCTGCCATAACTTTCATTTCTCAGCTGTGAATAAGATTTTTCAATTATAATTCTTTAACCAACAATTATAATGAAAACCTAACCCTTCAATGCAGAGATCTGACCATCGGCAAGTTCTTTAAAGATTATTACATGTTTGATATTTTTGACCTTCAATGGCATGAAGGTCAAGGTCAATCATTTCAATAAACTTGATATCCCTTAAAACCAGCATGTTTTTGGTCAAAAATGGAATATCATAACAATGAAACTGACTTCTTATTCAAAAGAAGATGTGAAAATTCAACAAAGCATACTGGCCTTAATATTTTGCAAAAATTATGAAAAATAAATGACCTTACCGCACAATATTTTAAATTGTTAATTTCATTATGATTTTGGCCAAATGTGGCTTTGGCCTCTCAGCTATTTAAGATATCATTAAACATTTGGCCCTGTGGCATGTGTTAATTTCATATCTATCATTCCTGCAGCCTTCTATATTGGTCATATATCATGATCATGGGTATTTCGAGGATTCAGAAGTTGTTTGAATATCTTAACATAAAAAATGACACTGTCAACTACTATAAAGTAGGTCAGGGATAAGCTGCCAACACATTATCCTACCATGTTACAGGACAATAATCAAGATTCATGGTATCTTAAATATTCTTCAGAAGTCATTGAATATGACCTCAAAAGTTGAAACTGGACAAATGGCAATGCTATTTATACAATTCATAGCCTTTCATTCAAGCATGTCACTAGGTCATATTAAGATGTCAGTTACATTAAAGTGACCTTGACCTTGGTCAACCTGGTTATGCATTCAATGGAAAACAAACTAGTGTGTTATAAGCTTAAGGTACATGTATGTGTATTGGTTGTCCTATTCAGAAGAAACAATAAATGATAAGTTTTAACTTGAATGACTGGCCAGACATCATAACTGTAGACTTTTTAGTTACAGAAGGAAATTGGTGAAAATGTTGATGTCAGGGGATATAGCATAGTATAAAATAGTCTGGCATCAACACTGAAAATGCTTCAAAGTCTATATGTACAATTTATGACTGTAAAAGTCATTGTACAAGTTAAGACATTAGATATTTTTTTCATTTTACAATATCCTAATTCAGAGACATTGATTTTTTAAAGCCAAGCATATTTTGAAGCATAAATCACATCATTTAACATAAAAGGATTTTTATAATTAAACAACAAAATTTATAATGACATGCTTGTCAATTATGTCAGAAATTTAATATGTTAGTGGAAAAATCATCTGGCCTTTTTCTGCAGATGTCTTGTGACCAGAAAAATGCTTAATGTCTGGTGGTGGGGCCAGAAAAAACTCGGACCAGCACTGATTGTTTTCTATAATAAATTGTACACTGACTGTCCTGTTACTTCCGAAATATCATACCGTCAACATGTGCAGGGTATAGCTATGTTCAGTCTACACGCGACATTCAATTTTCTGGACAAGCTCACATTTCTTCGAAAACCATGCATCATGTCGATACTGCACGTGCTGTACTTCAACTCATGGTATTTCGAGCATATTATAACTTACCTGAAACTTCGTACTCCAAGAGTCCAAGTCTTCAAGCTGATCCGTGAGTTGAGAAATCTTCCGACTTCAAGAGAAAGTACAAATATCCATTCAATAGTTGATGAACACATCCCTCGCCGGTCAGTCGCTTTTCGATTTAACGTTTAATCTACATTGCCAAGCTGGGTTAAAAGTTCGGAACCAGACAGTGGAACGCTACATAACAGAACATTGTTGTCATGAAAGACTTGCACACGAACCTGTCACAAAATATCCATGAACTTTGACCCCTGTACATGTAGTGTAACTGATGAAGATTGGTGCTTGTCATGCAATGAAACCTCGACACAGGTAAAACGAAGTGGCAGGAAATCTGGATTGCACCGTTGAATCAAAAACGTCTGTTCCTGGTTAGTATTAATCGAAACAATATAAGCCCTTAACCCTAATATATCAAGTTGATATAGTAAATGTAGGGGCTGATATTTTTTCTTTAAATACTAACCGGAAGCGGTTACCTGTGATTGGATCTATATATATGTAAAATCTCGTCCGATTTAAACTTAGATAGTCCGTTATAAAGTACACAATGAATACAACTCTCATTAACGTCAGTAAATCGTTAAAAAAAAGTGTTAGTTTCAGATCGAAATCCCCAATTTAAAAAATCGTGAATTGTCGAACTATCCGGATTTTCTAAATTGTCACACTGTCAAAGGACCAACAAGTCCTATAAGTGTCAACCAAGGACGAACATTATGTCGGTACATAACGTGGACATGTAAAGATACTTATACATCTATACCAACATTAGTGACATCTAGAGATACGTATACATGTATACCCACCTTAGTGACATATAGAGATACTTATACATGTATACCCACCTTAGTGACATATAGAGATACTTATACATGTATACCCACCTTAGTGACATCTAGAGATACTTATACATGTATACCCACCTTAGTGACATCTAGAGATACTTATACATGTATACCCACCTTAGTGACATATAGAGATACCTATACATGTATACCCACCTAAGTGACATCTAGAGATACTGATACATGTATACCAACCTTAGTGACATCTAGAGATACTTATACATGTATACCCACCTTAGTGACATCTAGATATACTTATACATGTATACTCACCTTAGTGACATCTAGAGGTACTTATACATGTTTACCCACCTTAGTGACATATAGAGGTACTTATACATGTATACCCACCTTGGTGACATCTAGAGATACTTATACATGTATACCAACCTTAGTGACATCTAGAGGTACTTATACATGTTTACCCACCTCAGTGACCTATAGAGATACGTATACATGTATACCCACCTTGGTGACATCTAGAGATACTTATACATGTATACCAACCTTAGTGACCTCTAGAGATACTTATACATGTATACCCACCTTAGTGACCTATAGAGATACTTATACATGTATACCCACCTCAGTGACCTCTAGAGATACTTATACATGTATACCCACCTTAGTGACATATAGAGATACTTATACATGTATACCCACCTTAGTGACATCTAGAGATACTTATACATGTATAGCCACCTTAGTGACCTATAGAGATACTTATACATGTATACCCACCTTAGTGACATCTAGATATACTTATACATGTATACCCACCTTAGTGACATATAGATACTTATACATGTATACCCACCTTAGTGACATCTAGAGATACTTATACATGTATACCCACCTTAGTGACATATAGAGATACTTATTCATGTATACCCACCTTAGTAACATCTAGAGATACTTATACATGTATACCCACCTTAGTAACATCTAGAGATACCTATACATGTATACCAACCTTAGTGACATCTAGAGATACTTATACATGTATACCCACCTTAGTGACATATAGAGATACTTATACATGTATACCCACCTTAGTGACATCTAGAGATACTTATACATGTATACCCACCTTAGTGACATATAGAGGTACCTATACATGTATACCCACCTTAGTGACATCTAGAGATACCTATACATGTATACCCACCTTAGTGACATCTAGAGATACTTATACATGTATACCCACCTTAGTGACCTATAGAGATACTTATACATGTATACCCACCTTAGTGACATCTAGAGATACCTATACATGTATACTCACCTTAGTGACATCTAGAGATACTTATACATGTATACTTACCTTAGTGACATATAGAGATACTTATACATGTATACCAACCTTAGTGACATCTAGAGATACTTATACATGTATACCCACCTTAGTGACATCTAGAGATACTTATACATGTATACCAACCTTAGTGACATCTAGAGATACTTATACATGTATACCCACCTTAGTGACATATAGAGGTACCTATACATGTATACCCACCTTAGTGACATCTAGAGATACATATACATGTATAATCACCTTAGTGACATCTAGAGATACTTATACATGTATACTTACCTTAGTGACATATAGAGATACTTATACATGTATACCAACCTTAGTGACATCTAGAGATACCTATACATGTATACCCACCTTAGTGACATCTAGATATACTTATACATGTATACCCACCTTAGTGACCTATAGAGATACTTATACATGTATACCCACCTTAGTGACATCTAGAGATACCTATACATGTATACTCACCTTAGTGACATCTAGAGATACTTATACATGTATACTTACCTTAGTGACATATAGAGATACTTATACATGTATACCAACCTTAGTGACATCTAGAGATACTTATACATGTATACCCACCTTAGTGACATCTAGAGATACTTATACATGTATACCAACCTTAGTGACATCTAGAGATACTTATATATGTATACCCACCTTAGTGACATATAGAGATACTTATACATGTATACCCGTCTTAGTGACATCTAGAGATACCTATACATGTATACCCACCTTAGTGACATATAGAGATACGTATACATGTATACCCGTCTTAGTGACATCTAG
Source organism: Pecten maximus (assembly GCF_902652985.1). Taxonomy (NCBI): domain Eukaryota; kingdom Metazoa; phylum Mollusca; class Bivalvia; order Pectinida; family Pectinidae; genus Pecten; species Pecten maximus. The sequence goes on along the minus strand of NC_047029.1, from coordinate 12,533,818 downwards.
AGATACCTATACATGTATACCCACCTTAGTGACATATAGAGATACGTATACATGTATACCCGTCTTAGTGACATCTAGAGATACTTATACATGTATACCCGTCTTAGTGACATCTAGAGATACTTATACATGTATACCCGTCTTAGTGACATCTAGAGATACTTATACATGTATACCAACCTTAGTGACATCTAGAGATACCTATACATGTATACCCACCTTAGTGACATATAGAGATACGTATACATGTATACCCGTCTTAGTGACATCTAGAGATACCTATACATGTATACCCACCTTAGTGACATCTAGAGATACTTATACATGTATACCAACCTTAGTGACATCTAGAGATACTTATATATGTATACCCACCTTAGTGACATATAGAGATACTTATACATGTATACCCGTCTTAGTGACATCTAGAGATACCTATACATGTATACCCACCTTAGTGACATATAGAGATACGTATACATGTATACCCGTCTTAGTGACATCTAGAGATACTTATACATGTATACCCACCTTAGTGACATATAGAGATACTTATACATGTATACCCGTCTTAGTGACATCTAGAGATACCTATACATGTATACCCACCTTAGTGACATATAGAGATACGTATACATGTATACCCGTCTTAGTGACATCTAGAGATACCTATACATGTATACCCACCTTAGTGACATATAGAGATACTTATACATGTATACCCGTCTTAGTGACATCTAGAGATACCTATACATGTATACCCACCTTAGTGACATATAGAGATACGTATACATGTATACCCGTCTTAGTGACATCTAGAGATACCTATACATGTATACCCACCTTAGTGACCTCTAGAGATACTTATACATGTATACCCACCTTAGTGACCTCTAGAGATACTTATACATGTATACCCACCTTAGTGACATCTAGAGATACTTATACATGTTTACCCACCTTAGTGACATCTAGAGATACCTATACATGTATACCCACCTTAGTGACCTCTAGAGATACTTATACATGTATACCCACCTTAGTGACCTCTAGAGATACTTATACATGTATACCCACCTTAGTGACCTCTAGAGATACTTATACATGTATACCCACCTTAGTGACATCTAGAGATACTTATACATGTATACCCACCTTAGTGACATCTAGAGATACCTATACATGTATACCCACCTTAGTGACATATAGAGATACTGATACATGTATACCCACCGTAGTGACATATAGAGATACGTATACATGTATACCCACCTTAGTGACATATAGAGATACTTATACATGTATACCCACCTTAGTGACATCTAGAGATACTTATACATGTATACCAACCTTAGTGACATCTAGAGATACTTATATATGTATACCCACCTTAGTGACATATAGAGATACTTATACATGTATACCCGTCTTAGTGACATCTAGAGATACCTATACATGTATACCCACCTTAGTGACATATAGAGATACGTATACATGTATACCCGTCTTAGTGACATCTAGAGATACCTATACATGTATACCCACCTTAGTGACATATAGAGATACTTATACATGTATACCAACCTTAGTGACATCTAGAGATACTTATACATGTATACCCACCTTAGTGACATATAGAGATACTTATACATGTATACCCGTCTTAGTGACATCTAGAGATACCTATACATGTATACCCACCTTAGTGACATCTAGAGATACTTATATATGTATACCCACCTTAGTGACATATAGAGATACTTATACATGTATACCCGTCTTAGTGACATCTAGAGATACCTATACATGTATACCCACCTTAGTGACATATAGAGATACTTATACATGTATACCCGTCTTAGTGACATCTAGAGATACCTATACATGTATACCCACCTTAGTGACATCTAGAGATACGTATACATGTATACCCGTCTTAGTGACATCTAGAGATACCTATACATGTATACCCACCTTAGTGACCTCTAGAGATACTTATACATGTATACCCACCTTAGTGACCTCTAGAGATACTTATACATGTATACCCACCTTAGTGACATCTAGAGATACTTATACATGTTTACCCACCTTAGTGACATCTAGAGATACCTATACATGTATACCCACCTTAGTGACCTCTAGAGATACTTATACATGTATACCCACCTTAGTGACCTCTAGAGATACTTATACATGTATACCCACCTTAGTGACCTCTAGAGATACTTATACATGTATACCCACCTTAGTGACATCTAGAGATACTTATACATGTATACCCACCTTAGTGACATCTAGAGATACCTATACATGTATACCCACCTTAGTGACATATAGAGATACTGATACATGTATACCCACCGTAGTGACATATAGAGATACGTATACATGTATACCCACCTTAGTGACATATAGAGATACTTATACATGTATACCCACCTTAGTGACATCTAGAGATACTTATACATGTATACCCACCTTAGTGACACCTAGAGATACTTATACATGTATACCAACCTTAGTGACATCTAGAGATACTTATACATGTATACCCACCTTAGTGACACCTAGAGATACTTATACATGTATACCCACCTTAGTGACACCTAGAGATACTTATATATGTATACCAACCTTAGTGACATCTAGAGGTACTTATACATGTATACCAACCTTAGTGACATCTAGAGATACTTACATCTTTGTATACTTAACCCAGTGAGCTTTTTTTGTATTGTCCGCTTTAGGATATTTAAGTTTAATGAATTAGCCTGTACTGATGTCAGTACTGATATGTCTCGTGATGTCTTGCTCAATTATGTCCCCCATAGGGATTATGTGACAATTTCTCGGCCCCTTCATCCCATTCCCTGCTCCCTACCCTCACCCTTTGTCCGGTTGATATGGTATATTTTGGTATATAATCCATTCCCCCACCCCATACATGATACAAGCATGTCGACATACAATTGGCGCGACAAAAACAACTAAGTGTCGTATCGATAACATAATTTTAAACTCCAGCTTTTGACAAAGGTTCCGTTATTGTGCGAGTAGTAAATTAAATTTTTAGTGTAACGTGTCTGTCGGAATGGCTGTATGATGCGTAAAGTGCAGTTGTGTAGGGGTATTTCTTGGCAATCTAGCGTGAAGCTGTACCATTGGCTAGCAGTCCCAATATTGTAAAAACACAAACAAAAGTGTGAGAGTCCTCTCTGCCAGCTGTATAGCCTTTCGTACAAGACCGATATGTCCAGGTATGGGATCCTCCCCGAGGTACCGATATCGGAACTATCCAGGGCAACACGGAACTCCCTCTATCAGACTGGAGAAAAGGTATCATCTATATATTTTTTTAATGGGCATTACTTCGTTTGGGCAGCAGAAACATGCTAAATTTCTTTTGATGAAATCTATGTCCGAACAAGGATTATATGAGTGTTTGTGCCTACTTGTAATGATATTAACGCCTATATACAGAAAAAATGACAAATCATACTTAAATATCGTCTGTCTTTTCGGTAATTAGTGATACTTCGGGGCGAATTAAGATTTTTTTTAGGATTTAATACTTGAACAACTTTGGTTTATCTTGAGAGTAAAACTGCCGTATTAATGTAAAGATTATAACTTTCACTACTCAGGAGAAAATACATATTGTCCATTAAGTTCCATTTTGACGATCTAAACTTTATTCAAATGTAGGAATGCCCCTTTAATAATGATGATATGACCAATATTGCAACGACTGGGGAGAAATTGCTCTGATAACGGGGTTCAGCAGTGTTTTGCAGAATGTTTATTGACAGACTGAAGACAATTGTGGAGATCAACCCTAGCTCTGTATTAATTTTATTGACGTTGAAAACCACTTGATTTTTTTTTTCTTCAAAAAAACCCAGAGCCTATGGAAAATAATGAAGAGCTTTGGGATTCCAGGGAAACACGAGAGAACTGATGTAAACGAAATCTATACAGGCGTCATGTGTACTGTGATTGATGAAGGGGAGACATCAGAATGGTTCGATATCACGACATTTGTAAAACTGGGCCGCCTAATGTCAGGGTTCTCGTTCCTAACATTCATAGACTCGATCATGCTAAGGACCGCAGACAAAGCCAGAGGAATAAGTTGGAAATTTAACACCGTGTAGACGATCTAGACGACATAATACTCGTTTCTTCCAAGCTTTGTGACTTGGATGAGAAATCGCAGCGTCAAACAACTGAAACTGTAAGAGTTGGACTAAAACTCAGTCCAATGAAGTACCAGAAACGAAGAAATCATCTATGCAAACAATTAGAAAGTGAAAGCCGTTGGCATTTTACGTACTGGGGAGTCGTTGTAGATAAAAGAAAGGATGAGGTAGTAATGACATCAAAAATATAATTCAAATGACTACAGAAGCATTCAGTTACCTTAGAGGTAGTGTATGTCCAACAAGAGGCATAAGACGAAACATACACATTCTAAAAGCGACGAAAAGAAACTTAACAACTTCCAAGAACAGTGCCTAGGAGCAGCTCCTAGGAAAGATACGTAAAACAAGATGGCAATCAGTTGTGAAATAAGGGGGAAACGTGGATATTGATAGGACACTTCTTGAGAGAAAGACACAACAACTGTTATATAACACTAATTGGCACCGGGAGAAAGACTGACATGGTCAGAAACAACAGAAAACGAGAGATACCATCAAAATTGGACAAGTTGGAATATTGCCAGAAGGATGGTACAGGACAGAAAGGGGGCGGACAGACGACATAGGGGTATTGTGCGACTTCTAGCGGAGAAAGTGTTAAAGTACCGTAACAAAGATGACCCCGTCTTTGATGTTTTGGTGTGATCAGAGAGAAACGATTGTCTTATCTAGACGTAGACCACGCCCACCGCCACGCCCACTATTCGGACCGTCAATTTTCATGAGTAAAAGCTTGTCTAGACAAGGGGTTTTGTCGAACTATCGCAGCATTTGTGTACCTCTCAACATCCATATTTGTTTTATCTAATTTGATGTTGTAAACCACACCTGTCGGAAGGGAATTTGAGCTTACAGTATACTGAAGTGCGGATTCTGTCATCCCTGTCGGCCGTTTTTCTGGTGTCGCCGTATCAAACATCAAATGTAGAGCTATTAGAACGGCTGTTAAGTTTTTAGTCAAAGAAATGATCTTGACCTATTTTTATACCATTATAAGTGTAAACTGTGTTGGAATCCCCTTATATTTAAGGGTTAACTGTAATATATTTTTTACGTTATTGAGCAATAACACAAAAAACTGGGGTGTACTCTTTTCATAAACCGCGGGTTATTGAGCAATAACACAAAAAACTGGGGTGTACTCTGAATAAACCGCGAAGCGGTTTATGAAAAGAGTACACCCCAGTTTTTTGTGTTTCGCGGTTTATTCAGAGTACACCCCAGTTTTTTGTGTTATTGCTCAATAACGTAAAAAATATATTACAGTTAACCCTTATAATTTAATTAACAACGATAAGAAACATTTTCATTAAGTTTAACATGTTTATTTTGCTCCAGATATTTAAAAACACATCGATAAATACAAAATCCCGTGAACAACGATTACTCCGCTGACGTCACAGATTTTTTTACGTTATGAGATGATAACATAATTTTTTGAGCCAATGAAAATGCTTGTAACAAGCAAAATTAAATTATATATATATAACAAAGATATAATTTAAGTTTTGCCATTTAATGAAATAATAAAATATTATTACCTGTACACATCTTGCTGGATTAGATGCTTCATGATTCCGTCTTCAGGTGGATCCTCCTTCCTAGGTCGTTTCGGCGCTGTCCACTACAACCTCCAGAGGTGAGCCGACTGGGGTGATCAAGTCCCAGCCCGGAATCACTTCGCTGTCTTGGTCTTCATTCACAGTCTTTCCTCACTGTCTTTATGCACTTTATATATCTTACTATCTTGGTCTTATTGATCAGTCTTTCCTGTCCACTTGTCGTTTCTCTTCCTCCACAGCCACATAGATGCCAGCTCTGCTTCCCTGCCCAGGTGTCCTATAAGTTGTCTCCTCTCTGGCCCTGTGATACCGATGATCCGAAGTGCCCTCCACATCGACTGCCCAACGAAACCTCGGCATCCCACCTCCACTGGAAGACACCACATTTTTCACCCTTCCTGTTGACAGTCTGCTACTAGATCTTGGTATTTGTTCCGCTTCCGCTCGTGGGCTTCTTCAATTCTCTCCTCCCACGGCACGGTCAACTCCACAAGAACAGCCTGTTTGATGGATGTAGACCACAGGACGATGTCTGGCCTCTGATTGGTAACTGCTATTTCTTGTGGAAACTGCATGCGGCCCTTGAGGTCTGCTCTCATTTGCCAATCTCCTGCTGTTCCTAACAATCCGCTCCCTTCCACTGTGCTTCTCGTAGTCTGCTCCCCGGCCTTGACAAAGTTTACAAATCGCAGGCCCCTTTTCTTTTTCCTTGGTTTCTTCCTGCTCCTCTCCAGTGTATCTGCAAGGACAGACAAGACCTTATCGTGTCGCCACGTGTACCTCCCATCTGCCAAGGCAACTGAACAAGAAGATAAGGTATGGTCCAGGTTTGCTGGCCTCCCGCAAAGCTTACAGTTTGCGTCGTCTGTTATACCCCATGTCGCAAGATTGGTTGGTGTCGGCAACACGTCGTATACAGACTTCAGCTGGAATTGCAGTCTTTGGGGTTCCATACTCCATATCTCCTTCCAGGACAGTTTCTTCTGGCGCACTCCTTCCCAGTTCAGCCAACTTCCCTGCTTCTTCATTCCCACTGCTCTGACCATTCTTGTATCCTCTTCCATTGAGCGTACCTCCTTCTGGATCAACTGCCTCCGCTCCTTATCAGACGATGTTCCCCATCTCGTCCTCGATGTCACACCCAGTACCTGCCTTCCCACTGCCACACTGCCAACAATATCTCCGTGCCTCAGACGTGACTCTGCCTCTTGCACTGTCTTCTTCGCCGTCCACTTCCAACCTGACTTGATCTTCACTTTGGCGTCCCGTACCTTGACATCCTTGCTGTCTCGTAGTAATAGGAGTTGTCTAACCTTCGTGACCTTGTACTCTTCCACTACTGATGTGATGGGCAACTGTAACTTGGTACCTGAGCTATACAATCCCACACTGCTGAAACTCCTGGGGACTGCGAGCCATCTTCTAAGGTAACTGCTCACAGATCGTTCCATCGCCTCGACTGTAGTCAATGGCACGTCATACACAAGTAGAGGCCAAAGTGCTCTTGGAAGTATTCCATGTTGGTAAATCCAAGCCTTGTATTTCCCTGGTAGAGCACTTCTGTCTAAAGCGAGCATCCATCCTTCGAGTTGTTTGCTTGTCTCTCTTACATTCCTGGTGTCACCCAAGGTGTCATCAAAGAACTTCCCAAGACACTTCACGGGCTTTTCTGACACTTTTGGAATAATCTCCTCGCCTACCTGGAATTTATGCTCCCGCATCTTTCCATTCTTTAGTACGAGACTCCTTGACTTTGTTGGTTTGATCTTCATCCGAGCCCAGTTAACCATTTCCTCGATCTCTTTGAGGGTCCATTTAGCTTCAATGATGGTCTTTGTGCTAATGGTCATGTCGTCCATGAATGCTCTGACAGGGGGTTGACGTACACCTGCCCTCATCCAAGGTCCTCTGCTCATCTTCTCCACAGACTTCACCATCAAGTTCATAGCCGCCGAGAAAAGAATCACAGACACGGTACACCCTGTCACAATCCCTACTTCCAGACGTTGCCACGATGTTGTAAAATCTTGGACTGTGAACCTTAGCTGTAATCTGTCGAAGTACCTCTGCAGCAACAATCGTATTTTCTCTGGTACGTGATACCGCTCCAACGTCATCTGAACCAACTTATGAGGCATAGATCCATAAGTGTTTGCTAAGTCTAACCAAACTACTGCTAATTCTCCTTTCAATTCTTTAGCCTCTCTGATGATCTGTGAAAGTATGCTAGTATGTTCAATGCACCCTGAGACACCTGGTACCCCTCCTTTCTGCACTGCTATGTCGATGTATTGGTTGTCTAGCATGTAGGTGGTCATTCTCTTTGCTAGAACTGCTAGAAATATCTTCCCTTCCACGTTCAACAGGGAAATAGTTCGGAACTGCTTGAGTGTCTCCGAGTTCTCTTCTTTTGGTATAAAGCATCCCTCTGCCTGGTGCCAGCTGTCAGCCAACTTTCCTCTTCTCCACACCACTCGTAGATGTTTCCATAACCTCTTAGTCAACCTTGGGCAATTTTTATAAACCTTGTATAGAATGCCGTTGGGTCCAGGTGATGATGATGCTCTGGCCTTCCTGATGACATTGTTGACCTCACTCAGCCTGGGCTCTGCATCATCAAACAGCTGTTCAGGTTCTTCTGGTTGTATCAGCTTCTCGTTCCCGCCTAGATCTTCATTCCTCCTTGGATCACTATGCATGTCTCTCAGATGTTGTTCTACTTCCTCCTTTCCTGCTCTTAACACTCCTGAGCCTCTTTTACCTAACAGCCGTGAGGTAAATTTGAATGGATTGGCGGTGAATCTGGCTCGTGCCCTTGCTCGATCTTTTCTCCTTCGCCTACTTCTCTCTGCTCTTCTTAAAGTCTTTAACTTCTCCCTGGCCATGTTTCTCAGTTCTGACAACTTTGCCTTCTCTTCTTCCTCAGCTGCTCGGAATCGTTTTGCCAGCTGTCTAAGGTCTCTCCTCAGGTTGGCTATCTCTCTCTGCCTTCTGTTCTTATTTGCTGTCACCTCTCCTTGCTTCTTCACCTCCTCTGCACCAAACCTGTCCAATCCTACATTGTACATAATTGTTGCCATGCCCTGTATCTTTCTATCTACGCCTCCTGCTAGTGATGTGTTTAAGATTGTGTCTACATCCTGGTCAAACTTCTCCCATTCTACCTTTTTACTACTTGGTGGCCACTTGATCCTTGCCTTTCTCTGAGTGCTTTCAGCATTCTGTACCCTGGGTTCAACTGTTTGCTGACTATCTGTCTCTCCTGATGTTACTTCTTCTCTCTGGCTGCCCTCCTCGTTGTCTGCCACATGGACGCTGTGGTCACTGTGGTTTGAGTCCTGGACCACCTCCTCCTCCGTCTCACCAGGTTGCCCTGTGCGTTGTGTCATCCGCAGAATTGGTGCACACCCCATCTTCCCTCTGTGTATCTTCAGCCCCCTTCATAAAGTATACAAAAAGCCCTTTCACCCCAGATCAAATGTCTCGAATGTATTAAAAGTCCATCAATATTCACTAATACCTATGAAAGGAGGTGAAAGGGCTATACACAGATTACAATACCTTTTAATATTATAATATCCTTCACTTTCTGCACTCACAAGCAGCCTTTCATTCCTAGACACATAATATTTATCAGATCGAACAATAGTTGTATAGTTAAATCATTTACATGTAAATGCAATTAATTCAATACGTTAAATACATTATTGCCAATTAAGCAACTGAAAAATACTGTACAAAGTTTATGTGACGCCATTAGCAAAAATTACCTAAACTTATTTATTTAAACCATTGAGGGAACATCATTAATTTCATACATATTTAGTCTCAAATAGGGAGGGAAGGGTGGGTTTTTCAAGAAAGGAGATACAATGGTATCTGTCCTGACACCTCAGGGGTTCTAAATGGAAGGGAGAGAAAAAAATGGAAGGCGCTACTCCAAAAAGGCGCCTAAAGGCTGGCCAATGAAAACTTTATGCTAATGAGGTGTCATTTTACTGGTCAAGCTCGTGCTCGAGCTGTAAGTTGAGAGGAGTGAATATTACTCAATGGGTAGCAAATAATAACACATAAAATATATACATTCAGAGAGGTAATTAACTATTTTGGAACAAAATATCCAAATAGCATCTTGTCAAAAATCATGATCATTATATAAGAAAATTAGCATGTTGGAATGTTCTAACGTGTTAACCTACTGTCCTCCTGTCAAGGTCACAGAGGTGAAATGTGAATTTTCAAACGCCATCTTCTCAATAAAAAGGGCACATTGTCATGATATTAGGCCATTGACCGGTCACATTTTTTTACTATATTTTGTGAACAAAGAAGTCTGGATCATAAACTGGAGACTCAGAGGTTGTTGGGTAATCGGTCGAAGGAAGTAGACTGGTTGTCTTCAATGACAGTGGATATTTTGTCATGCGCAGTGCTGGCATAAAGAGTCCACAAATATTTTCCGACGAAACAGCAGACGCGACTGTTAATACATTCAACACATTTTACAGTCTATCACTAACAACGCTTTTCTAAAGTCCGTACCATAAATTCTGATGACATACTCTATCAAAGGCTTTGCTATAGTCTACAAATACGCAACAGTCATTTTGTTTAATAAGTAAACAATGTAAAGCAAAAATACGACCCTTGTTTGAACGCACAGACGCGACTGTTAATGCACTTGGGATAAATTTTGCGGTCATTTTGTATAAAGCTTCATCATAAGGCATTAGTAAGTGATTGTATTGTAATTTCAGAGTCTACTTCTAAATCGAAGGTCTTCATTGACTTACTTCTTAAGATTTAATACTCAGGAATACATATGAATATTGAAATATGTTGGAGATATTTTAAAGTGGAAATAGACCTAAATCCATCCCAGATACATTGCTATTTTCAATTGTTATGAAAATAGCAGCCAAAAAGAAATTGTGATTGATTCCATATTAGCAAGACTTATTCCGGGACATCTACCAGCAACGTGGCGTCATATTAATGCAGGTTCACCGATGTCAATTAAGTACAGCTGGATTTTTTTTACAAGTAACCACGAACTACAGCTGTAGTTCCTGGCGTCGACGTACCTTCCCAAAGCTTACATGTAGCTGTTTTTGGATGAAGATTCTGGAGAAGTCCTCAAAACCAATCATTAGACTCTAGGAATGATGATTGGAACACGTGTTGGAATATTTTCTTTATATTTTCTTATGGCTTTCTATTTTGGATTTAACCGTTAGAATATCAAATCTAAAGTTGAGATTAATTTTTAACTTTCTTTATCTCCACAAATGCATTAATTCATATCTTAATCCAAGATTCTCAGAGCAAAGGTTTTGCGATGACTGTCGCCTGTGAGACATTAGAGCGATATAGATGTCCACGAAGGAAGGTGCCGCTGACAGACATTTTTATAGTGTCATCATACTGAAATGCCACTCATAGACACCCTAGTGTGACATCCCACATGATCACATTATAAGGACAACGTGCTTTCTTTAAACCCGAACGTCAAGATGTGGACGGGTGACTAGCGGGACACCAACAACCAGGTTCATATGAGGACGGGTGTCAAGGGGGACACCAACAACCAGGTCATGTGAGGACTGGTGTATAGGGGGACACCAACAACCAGGTCATGTGTGGACGGGTGTCTAGTGGGACACCAACAACCAGGTCATGTGAGGACTGGTGTATAGGGGGACACCAACAACCAGGTCATGTGTGGACGGGTGTCTAGTGGGACATCAACAACCAGGTCATGTGAGGACGGGTGTCTAGGGGGACACCAACAACCAGGTCATGTGAGGACGGGTGTCTAGGGGGACACTAACAACCAGGTCATGTGAGGACGGGTGTCTAGGGGGACACCAACAACCAGGTCATGTGAGGACGGGTGTCTAGGGGGACACCAACAACCAGGTCATGTGAGGACGGGTGTCTAGGGGGACACCAACAACCAGGTCATGTGAGGACGGGTGTCAAGGGGGACACCAACAACCAGGTCATGTGTGGACGGGTGTCTAGGGGGACACCAACAACCAGGTCATGTGTGGACGGGTGTCTAGGGGGACACCAACAGCCAGGTCATGTGAGGACGGGTATCTAGTGGGACACCAACAACCAGGTCATGTGTGGACGGTAGGGGGACACCAACAACCAGGTCATGTGTGGACGGGTATCTAGGGGGACACCAACAACCAGGTCATGTGTGGACGGGTGTCTAGGGGGACACCAACAGCCAGGTCATGTGTGGACGATAGGGGGACACCAACAACCAGGTCATGTGTGGACGGGTATCTAGGGGGACACCAACAACCAGGTCATGTGAGGACGGGTGTCTAGGGGGACACCAACAACCAGGTCATGTGTGGACGGGTATCTAGGGGACACCAACAGCCAGGTCATGTGAGGACGGGTGTCTAGGGGGACACCGACAGCCAGGTCATGTGAGGACGGGTGTCTAGGGGGACACCAACAACCAGGTCATGTGTGGACGGGTATCTAAGGGGACACCAACAGCCAGGTCATGTGAGGACGGGTGTCTAGGGGGACACCAACAACCAGGTCATGTGTGGACGGGTGTCTAGGGGACACCAACAACCAGGTCATGTGAGGACGGGTGTCTAGGGGGACACCAACAACCAGGTCATGTGAGGACGGGTATCTAGGGGGACACCAACAACCAGGGTCATATGAGGACGGGTGTCTAGGGGATCACCAACAACCAGGTAATGTGAGGACGGGTGTTTAGGGGGACACCAACAACCAGGTAATGTGAGGACGGGTGTTTAGGGGGACACCAACAACCAGGGTCATATGAGGACGGGTGTCTAGGGGGACACCAACAACCAGGTTATGTGTGGACGGGTGTCTAGAGGGACACCAACAACCAGGTCATGTGTGGACGGGTATCTAGGGGGACACCAACAACCAGGTCATGTGAGGACGGGTGTCTAGGGAGACACCAACAACCAGGCCATGTGTGGACGGGTATCTAGGGGGACACCAACAGCCAGGTCATGTGAGGACGGGTGTTCAGGGGATCACCAACAACCAGGTCATGTGAGGACGGGTATCTAGGGGGACACCAACAACCAGGTCATGTGAGGACGGGTGTCTAGGGAGACACCAACAACCAGGCCATGTGTGGACGGGTATCTAGGGGGACACCAACAGCCAGGTCATGTGTGGACGGGTATCTAGGGGGACACCAACAACCAGGTCATGTGAGGACGGGTGTCTAGGAGACACCAACAACCAGGTCATGTGAGGACGGGTGTCTAGGAGACACCAACAGCCAGGTCATGTGAGGACTGGTGTCTAGGGGGACACCAACAACCAGGTCATGTGAGGACGTTAGGGGGGCACAAACAACCAGGTCATGTGTGGACGGTATCTAGGGGGATCACCAACAAACAGGTCATGTGAGGACGGGTGTCTAGGAGACACCAACAACCAGGTCATGTGAGGACGTTAGGGGGACACAAACAACCAGGTCATGTGTGGACGGTATCTAGGGGGATCACCAACAAACAGGTCATGTGAGGACGGGTGTCTAGGAGACACCAACAACCAGGTCATGTGAGGACGGGTGTCTAGGGAGACACCAACAACCAGGCCATGTGTGGACGGGTATCTAGGGGGACACCAACAGCCAGGTCATGTGTGGACGGGTATCTAGGGGGACACCAACAACCAGGTCATGTGGGGACGTTAGGGGGACACAAACAACCAGGTCATGTGTGGACGGTATCAAGGGGGATCACCAACAAACAGGTCATGTGAGGACGGGTGTCTAGGAGACACCAACAACCAGGTCATGTGAGGACGTTAGGGGGACACAAACAACCAGGTCATGTGTGGACGATATCTAGGGGGATCACCAACAAACAGGTCATGTGAGGACGGGTGTCTAGGAGACACCAACAACCAGGTCATGTGAGGACGGGTATCTAGGGGACACCAACAACCAGGTTCATATGAGGACGTTAGGGAGACACCAACAACCAGGTCATGTGTGGACGGGTATCTAGGGGGACACCAACAACCAGGTCATGTGAGGACGGGTGTCTAGGGGGACACCAACAACCAGGTCATGTGAGGACGGGTATCTACGGGGACACCAACAACCAGGTCATGTGTGGACGGGTATCTAGGGGGACACGAACAACCTGGTCATGTGTGGATGGGTATCTACGGGGACACCAACAACCAGGTCATGTGAGGACGGGTACCTAGGGGGACACCAACAACCAGGTCATGTGAGGACGGGTGTCTAGGGGGACACCAACAACCAGGTCATGTGAGGACGGGTGTCAAGGGGGACACCAACAACCAGGTCATGTGTGGACGGGTGTCTAGGGGGACACCAACAACCAGGTCATGTGTGGACGGGTGTCTAGGGGGACACCAACAGCCAGGTCATGTGAGGACGGGTATCTAGTGGGACACCAACAACCAGGTCATGTGTGGACGGTAGGGGGACACCAACAACCAGGTCATGTGTGGACGGGTATCTAGGGGGACACCAACAACCAGGTCATGTGTGGACGGGTGTCTAGGGGGACACCAACAGCCAGGTCATGTGTAGACGATAGGGGGACACCAACAACCAGGTCATGTGTGGACGGGTATCTAGGGGGACACCAACAACCAGGTCATGTGAGGACGGGTGTCTAGGGGGACACCAACAACCAGGTCATGTGTGGACGGGTATCTAGGGGACACCAACAGCCAGGTCATGTGAGGACGGGTGTCTAGGGGGACACCAACAACCAGGTCATGTGTGGACGGGTATCTAAGGGGACACCAACAGCCAGGTCATGTGAGGACGGGTGTCTAGGGGGACACCAACAACCAGGTCATGTGTGGACGGGTGTCTAGGGGACACCAACAACCAGGTCATGTGAGGACGGGTGTCTAGGGGGACACCAACAACCAGGTCATGTGAGGACGGGTATCTAGGGGGACACCAACAACCAGGGTCATATGAGGACGGGTGTCTAGGGGATCACCAACAACCAGGTAATGTGAGGACGGGTGTTTAGGGGGACACCAACAACCAGGTCATGTGAGGACGGGTATCTAGGGGGACACCAACAACCAGGTCATGTGAGGACGGGTGTCTAGGAGACACCAACAACCAGGTCATGTGTGGACGGGTGTCTAGGGGGACACCAACAACCAGGTCATGTGAGGACGGGTGTCTAGGGAGACACCAACAACCAGGTCATGTGAGGACGGGTGTCTAGGGAGACACCAACAACCAGGTCATGTGAGGACGGGTGCGTAGGAGACACCAACAACCAGGTCATGTGAGGACGGGTGTCTAGGAGACACCAACAACCAGGTCATGTGAGGACGGGTTTCTAGGGAGACACCAACAGCCAGGTCATGTGTGGACGGGTGTCTAGGGAGACACCAACAGCTATGGTCATGTGAGGACGGGTGTCTAGGGAGACACCAACAGCTATGGTCATGTGAGGACGGGTGTCTAGGGAGACACAAACAGCTATGGTCATGTGAGGACGGGTGTCTAGGGAGACACCAACAGCTATGGCCATGTGAGGACGGGTGTCTAGGGAGACACAAACAGCTATGGTCATATGAGGACGGGTGTCTAGAGGAGACACCAACAGCTATGGCCATGTGAGGACGGGTGTCTAGGGAGACACAAACAGCTATGGTCATATGAGCAAGTCTTGCGAGAAAGGTGTCAATGGGGACACCAGCATAAAAAAGAAAAGTAAGAAAGAAAGAAAGAAGATAAAGGAAAGATTACTATCCCTTAAATAGGAAACTAAATATGACGGAGATCCACTATTATCCAAGGCGGAGGAGGGAGACTTTTACACGTCATTTATGACTTACAGCACGATACACCCTATCCCACCCGAGACCCACAGGACGCCTCTTACACTATGACAGGGATAGCAGGTATATTTATCTATTCCTCTTACTTGTACAGGTAGTATTCACTAAAGCGTTAGTATCTCCTCACTCTGCGATACGTACGAAGGGAGTTAACTCGAATTGAGAACCGATTCAGCATCTAATGAACACTCCAGCTCCCACTTAATACTAAGCTGTAAAAAACTAGCTTTAGATCACCATTCGACGATAGCAATCGGTAAACAATGGCAAAATGTATGATAAAAAAGAAAGATGTTCATCCAGATCATTGAAATGAAGGATAAATGTAAATTCAGGTGTTACACAAAAGCAAGCGTCCTCTGTTTTTCACTCACCGTCATGTAAATCAAACAGTTAGCTCACAACGAAGCGTAGATGGTCTGTTATGTGTAAATGAGAGATGTAACCATTATTCCGTTAAGACAAAGTGCCATTAATAAATAAGCTAAATCAATCTTTAAACGACACAAAGACTGTGATTCTGACGAGTTTCCCTTCGTATTACACTGACTGAGGTTTTCATTTTTAGGTTATCTACATGGCAAAGTCTCGGAGCATTCCCTGGATAAAACGTCACAAACTTGTTAGTTACATAATGAAATATAATTTGATGATATGAACATTTTGTTCCGGACCCATCCCGGGGTGTGAGGTCATAGACCATGGGTCAACTTGTCTAAAATTTTAAGGCATGTTCCGGTATTTCATACAGTATGCTGGTATCGAATACTATTCATATTGCTTTTTGAAAACTGTGAATTTCACAACCTTGTGAGAAGGACTGTGGTTTATCGTAGTTTATATTTGAGAGTTATATATAAATGTGAATTTTGTTGATAATGAAAAGCAAATAAGGACTAAAAGCAATGATAATAAACATTTATTAAAAATAAGAAATGAAATTCTACAATGGATTTCACACAAAGGATTTCTCGTTTTCATGATGAATAATCTTCTTGCTGCTGTTTACCAGAAACCATGTCTGTCCATCTGTCCGTGGTATGTACCATCCCTCCGTTTGACTATTTACACCCATCGTGTGGGGTTTTCAAACACCGCTCTGGTAACCATTCTGAAATAAGATGGTATTCAACTTTATTCTCCTGGTGACGGACAAAGAGCGACAACTCTTATTAATCACGTGAAAAAGAGCGACACAGCAGATAGCCAAGAAAAGCATATTAAACTGGTAGATCCACAGTATGGTCAATATTTTTAGAAAATATCACATTGAAGGCAAAATAATTTTTTAAAAAATCTGAATTTTAACATTGTGACCAATGGTAAACTTAAAGTATCGGGGTAAAACCTCCATTTTTGTTTGGGATAATTGATTTTTTTCAATTTTAAACATGGATTTATTTAATGTCTATTTGTTCTTGATGATCTTGAATGAATAACAATTTCTCAATTCAAGAAACCTGAAAAGTGCGTGTGTGTATGTATGATAAACAGACTGGTCCTACTCACCTCATGCCTAGACGTCCCTGAGATCCCTCTCCTGATATCATGGACTGGAAAGTCCTCACTCCTAACACCCTGTGAGAACCAAAGTTTGATTATAGTACAACATGACCTCTTCAGCATTTCCGTCATTTTTTTGACAAACGGAAAATCGGGGAAATAATCAAACATTACGACGGAAAATCCGAGGGAAATGCGAATATATGTATATGACATGTCCATCAGTATTACTTCTTCAGAACTAAGTACAAATACAAATACGATTAAAGGATCGACTTACTGGATTCAGTTTGTTAATTTTAAATTATCTTCTGATGTAACGCTGAATGCTACAACGAAACGTAAGAATAGAGCCGTTCCAAACCACTACAAGAGGAATTAATTAGACCCTCGTACTCGGCTGATTCCGTCAAGACTTGGAATCACGCCTTGACGGAATTGACCGATGTAGCCAATCCCTCCCAGGATGCATTGCAATACAGTGTACTGTACATGTACTTACTTTTGGCAAGTGTTGGGGACCGTATCTAAAACGACACGGGGTCCAAGGTACCGAACAGTGTATGGAGGACACATGCGACTGGGCGCTTGTTGGCGGATCGTGTTCATCAAGTTTTGGGGCCTTCTATATGTCACGGTCGGGATGTGGAATCCTCTATTTAACATAAAAAATAAATTCTATAATTCCAGGACTTGTACTTCCCATTGCGATAAGTGTGATCGTTTGGTTTGCAACACACTTAAAGACTTAAATTTTGAAATATAATAACTATAGTTTTTTAATAGCTCATAGAAATGTTCAGTTTGACTGAATTGATACAGTCGGTATGATTTTATGTTTAAAATGTTTTTTTGGTTTTTATTTATGCGAACTTACCTGACAGGTGTGAATAGTCCACTTCCGGTGTTTGGCACTCCCGCAACCAAACCACTCAGCCCGGTAATATCAAGTGTACCAACGACCCTGGGTTTACAATGGAACGAATATATTTTATTATTTCAATGGAATAACGATTTCGTTGAAACATATTGTCGATTGGTGTCTTAATACAACACTAATTGATTATGGTGTGATATGCAGTAAAGAAAATATCCTATTTTTACGCTTGTCTGGAAAAATCCAAACTCAAACATTTTGACTGTTGATCGCCAAATATATTGCCATTGCCGAAAAAGGAAAAGCCTGGCCTACATCGCCACACTGATTTACTTAGTTTACTTCTATGAGTATTTAAAAAAAAACACTTCTACGTTAACCTCATCATGTGAATGACCGGAAACTACTTATTTACTTCCGGTATATTTTAATTTACATAAAATTCTGGTTGCTCACATGTCACACTCATCGTCAAGAGATATGACGAGATTCTCGCCTTCGTAACGAGACCTAAACTCGGGACACGTTCGTTCTGGTTCAAATTGCTGGCACTGAACGGCAGCAATGGCAAGGGAGACAACTGCAATAGAAAGTCAGAATATATACGATCCTTTGACATTTAGCAATGTAAAGATGTGTCGATGATAAATTCTAAAAGAAGGCTTTTAGTTTGTAATGGACAATACATTAAATCATGTCCGTACTTGTGCGTTACGAACAATAAAAATCATGCGTTTTGTATTTGTACATGTACAGCTAAGCTTACAAAGACGTCGAAACAGCGTCTATGTGGCTTAGACTTTCGATTACATTTTTAAGTCATCTTTTCACCTGTAATTATATACATGTACAAGTATTTCAATATGAAAAAAATGGCTTAATAAGATTGACACATTAAATAGGAAACGAGTGATTATCATGTTGAATTAACTTGTGTCAAATCCCTGAGTTTAATCACGAATTTATATTAGATATAAATGTGTTGTGAAATGTATTTATGACAATCAAAAAAATAAGAAAATAACAATCACCCTGGTTTAGTAATCTTAGGTATGTATTATGTGTACAATACATCTGCCTTCTATATCTATCATAAATGTGTCTGTCAAATCAGACATTACGTGGAAACAATGATAAAGAAGCACATATTATCGATCAACACTTATCGGTATTTATACACATTCCTATTGTTTGGGAATTAGGAATACACCCGCCTTTACATTGTCACACGTAGAATATCCAAAAGACGACAGTTGTGTCACGCGTGCTGAGACACGGTCAACTATGACAGTGATAATGTTATTCTCGTAAACTGATAAAATGTGGATTATAAACATATCTATCTTTACCATTAATAGACTACTACGCTTACTGTAATGAACTTGTTTTTTGATGTGTTTAGTACCATAAGTGTAGCAGCCGCAACGCATAATGTAATTATCATAATGATGTAATTATCATAATGTAATTATCATAATGTAATTATCACAATGTAATTATCATAATGTAATTATCATTATGTAATAATCTCTTGTACTACTGTAATTAATTGTAGCGATCGCAACGCTTATTACATTAGTAATTGTAATTACATTAAGAGCTGTAATTACAAAAAGAGTTGTAATTATAATAAGAATTGTAAATTGTAATTACATTAAGAACTGTAATTACATTAAGAATTGTAATTACACTAAGAACTGCAATTACATTAAGAATTGTAATTACACTAAGAACTGTAATTACATTTAGAACTGTAATTACAGTAAGAACTGTTATTATATTTAGAGCTGCAATACATATATTGATAAGAATGGGTACTAACTTACAGAGTTTGGACTGTCGCTTATAAACTTGATGAAGTTGCCAAGCGAGACTAGTTCATCATTTACTGTATATATTAATAGTGTATTGAACTTAAAAAAAATGGCTCTTTCAAAACAATTTTTTGAAACTTTAAACATAAAGCTGCACCTCTGTAACTCACAGGTGACAGACACCTGAAAGGTAGTGTCAGACAATAGCCATCATTAAAGCGATTTTCAAATATTATTGTATTCCCGACACAGACATGGTTATTACGGTAAAAAGGTTTCAAACGAAAAAAAAAACAAAAAAAACATGAACAAATGGGGAAAATAGATTTCAGTACACTCACTTATAGAGTAACAATCAAGGTTGCCATAATTTCAAATATGGTCCAAAAGTTTATAAATGTTAACAGTTTCGAATACAAGTTTAAGACGTAGTACAATGTATTTGTTTGTTTTTATAATCTATACGTTGCAGGTATATGCAGTTAATTTTAAAAAAATGTTAATAGAATCGTCAATATATATACTTAAAATGCTAATAGAATTTGTCCATACTTACAGATATAAGCAGATATGAAGGAGGTCATTTTGCTGTTAAAAGCGGCAGGTTCCGTGCTGTCCGTTCTTGGTTGTAGTAGTAAGGTTATGGTTTACTCTTGGGTTACTGTCGGTATTTATAGACCCCCGAATGATCGCTGACCCGACCCATACCAGCGGATAACGTCAACAAGATGACGCTGATGACGTCGAATAAAATTTAGCCAATCAGATAGCACAGGGCATGTCAGCCAGACAAACAAGAGGCCCCAATGGGAGACTCTTATACGTTATGGGTGTTAGTTCAGATACAATATTTATTGACATCGTACCTATATCTGTAACCATTACATAGCATCATTTCATTGCATTCATGCATTTATTTTGAAGTTTTGATATTTCTATTCCAGTCCCGGCTAACATTTGCATTTATAGTCCAAAGCTATTTATTATGCGTAAACTGACCAGTAAACAAGAAATCTGCTTGATTAATAGGTAGTTGTCAGAAACTTCTCGTCGGCCGTAATCGCCCAAATGTCCAGTCAATCACGCTGTGGGGCATAGCAAGGGAGCACGACCTTGAACAATGGTCTATTCAAATATCACGAGACATACTAAACAGTTATTCAAAATTAAGCAGTGAAAATTTCCTCTACAACCTATATAACATCAAATCACCTTATTAGATATGCTAACTTTTTCAGCATTAGCCGAATTAACGAAACACACCCTCAACTGAACATTGTGAAGAGGGCCTCTTTCTCAGCAGTATATAGCTACTGCAGGGAGATCACATCGACACGGCATGTCCGTCCCGCGGACGTAATTAGTAGCTAATTTTGGAGATATTTGTGGCATATAAGTCACGGAGGGGTTCGGCAGGGCTGTTGACACGTCCCTGGTTATTTCGGAAATATAATTAATATGATATACATCTTTATTATAAGGACAAGCCTTTCGATAACAAGGCACTAGAGGATAACAACAGGTCCGATGTATATCGTTAAAAGTCTGAAATATCTATGACAAAGGTAACAATATCAATCCAAATGTAAACTTTAAAACAATTATAAAAGATATCACTTTTCAAACAAACGGAATGTTAAATACAGTAGAGCTAATATGAATTAAACTACCATACAGCTGTTGATGATAAAGTCTAAAGTGGTGATGATAGGAACGATTGAAACGAAACTCGAAATACAAATGTAGATAAAAAGAAATGCCAAACATTGGATAGGACTATTCAATTATTCAATAAACTAATAATTTTCGATTAATCTTATAGCTGAACAAAATATATACTTTTTTTCACATAACGAAGTAACTAAGCTTTCTCGACTTCATTTATTGACCAGTCTTGTCGGTAAGAACACTATTACCTCGGGTAGTTGAGAAAATGAAATAAAACGAACGAGTGTAGGGCTTAATTACTTGATTTATAGCAGTATTTCTGTTAGTGTTTTTAAAACAACACAGAAAAAATGATGTCGACATGATGGCTTATGTTGATATTATTTATATGTGATCACATTGTTAGAGATAAAAGTGATCTGAACAAGCAGATATATAACTGTTGTAGCAGAGACAGCGGCTCGCCCTTTCTAAATCCAGATATATTGTCGACATAGGGAAACGATGCATATTACTAATACATCTTTTAAGATTAACTTGAATATGTTTTTAATGCTATGGAGGTATAAGGCACAAAAACAAAAACAAAAACAAAACAAAACAACGGAGTGTAGTGAAGCGGTTTATGATGAGAGCAACCCGCGGACTTTTTTGTTATAACTCTTAAAACTAAAAAATATATTCAAGTTAATCCTTATAATTTAATCTATACCCTACACAAAATCACTTTATTGATTGACTTTTTTCTTTTTCATATCATTACGCTGCCCGTCAGCGAGTCAAAAGCGGCGTTATAAACGGCGACGTCATTTTTACGTTATGCGATTTCTAAGCCAATGAAAATGCTTGTTACAAATAAGATTAAATTATAAGGGAATAACGTAATCAAGGGTGTTTATTTTTTGTATCTTTTATCGAGTAATTTTCTCGAAATGATCCTAGTATAGTGTATACCACCCATTATAGGAATGAGAAATACTGTGAATATGTTAATGTGATAAATATACACATAACACCACAGCTGTACCGCTGAAACTGTCAAATCTCTACATCTGTACCGCCAAAACTGTCAAACCTCGTCAGCTGTACTGCCAAAACTGTCAAACCTCGTAAGCTGTACTGCCAAATCTCAACAGCTGTTCTACCAGAGTGTTGAAACTGGCTATATCGGATGTACTCATTCAAGGCTGAAGAAAGAATATTTGCTTTATACATTGAAGGAGAATTTTGATTTTGGCCTTTTAGTCCATTCGAACCTCAGCTGTTCAAGACTTCAAAGGAGTTTTCGTTTCATATCCAGTTTTTAAAATAGGTATTGGAAGATTTTGAAATTCAACACGAGTTTTATAAAATCACTTATGACACGCAAAAAAAAAAAAAGGAAAAATAAGACAATTTTTATTACAAAACTAAAAACACATTTTGATAGATGTTAAAGTCAAATTCTGGAGAGTTTAATCAAACGGAGTAGTCATTTTGTTTTCACATTCACGATTCATAACGCCACGTCACAGTCGATTTGTGACTGGCGCGGCCAATGAAAAAAAAGCTCCAAGGTAAACAACACTCGCGAAATATGTAAAAAAAAAAAAAAAAAAAAAAAATACATGAGAGAATTTACTGGATATCAGGAAGATTGTGTGGTAAAATTCAATAAAGTTTGTTAATTTTAAGGTGCGTCATAAAGTATCAGACGATATTTCAGATTTCAGGGGAGTGTTGGATCCCTCCCCGGGGCGTGTTGTGTTTCTCATGGATGGAATATCATGGACGTTCATGTTTAGATGAAAACAATTCAAACTTGGCTGTAATAAGGGTAAAGCGATTTTAGATCGGACACATTCCAGCTTCGTATTCAATGTCAACTTCCCAAAATAAATCATTCTGCCAATGCCTATTGACTTGAGTTGATTTTCAATGTTTCAATTTCTTATTCACTTCAAGCCATACTAAACATACTAAGCATACTAAAATCATATAACTTACTATCCTTAATACATAATACAAAACAACGAAAAATTGGCAGCATTGAAATAATTACTTTACATATTCAGTAGATTCTTAAAAATATATCGTATGTAAAATAAATATTTCAGTAAGGTTACAGATGTTATGACATTTCTGAGCGGCAATATCGAATGGATAAGTGAGTGGAGTATACAATAGTGTAGTCAGGGGATAGACGGCTATAATGTTGGTAAACTGATATGAGTAAAAACAAAAGAAGCTAAAGTTGAGATCAAGAACGTACTATTAAGCACAATTTCAAGTATTTCCTTAAATTACAAAGCTCTTTCATGTTACGCACAGACAACAGCTGGACAAGTTTATATGAAGATGGACGATTCAATTTTTGGTTTGGTTTATTTTGTTTAACGTACTATTAACAGCTAAGGTCATTTAAGGACGGGCTCTGTGCGTGCGACATGCATGCGTGTGGTGAGTGCGTATGTGTTTTGGGAGGCTGCGGTATGTTCGTGTTAGTATCCTTGTGATAGGCCGGAACTTTTGCCCATACTGCCGAAGACACCGAGCAGGACACCCCACCCGTTCACATTATACTGACAACGGGCGAACCAGTCGTCAAACTCCAAATATGCTGAGTGCTAAGCAGGAGTAGCAACTACCATTTTTAAAGACTCTGGTATGTCTCGACCAGGGGACATAACCCGGTAATTAAGCCTACCTCACAGGCGATTCAAGTAATACATTTTAATGAACTTCTTTCGATTATCTTTGTAGAATGGCCATATTAACAAAAAATGAAACTCATCCTCTACCTGGTTTTGGTCACAATAACGACAAATTCTATTCGCTCTTAGAATATTTCGATACCTACCTTCTTATACAAAGAGCTGGTGAGATGACAGCCGTAATTTCGAAATACATTTAAGATATATATCTGGAATAGATTTTGTTCAATAAAATTATAACGTATAGCTATCAATAAGGAAGTTATACAAAAAGCATTTTGACGACATTTTAACAAATTCATTTCTAGCTTGAATAAAATTATGTATCAGATGCAATGTAAAAACACCCTTTCATTACCGAAATAATGAGTAAACCAAACATCAAAAACCGCATACTCCCAAATAACCTTAAATTCTAGTCATACACATGCATTAATGACAATCCCTGATGCTTGTGGACTGGACGCTTGACCGGGGAAATCCTTGCGACATCAGTGTATAAAAATAACTTGCCGCAATTATGTTGACGTCGAGATTGTCACGGAGTCGAAAACGAGGCTACAACAACGTACAATACACACATGGCCGATGTTTACATAAATGTTTTCGTTTGAAAATATAAGCAAAATATTCTCGTAATAACTTATCAATATAAACAAACATACAACTAAATACTTATTTTAAAATATAGCAACAAAACATCGATAAAAATCAGATCGGTAAAGTTGACCATGTACGAGGAATACGAAAAAATAGACCTTTCTTCTCTTGCTAAGTTCCAACGAATCAATTATGCCGATTCCAGTTCCTTTTACGCTTCTTTTTGGCAGAATCTGCCTGCGTTTTGGCAGACACATGTTTCGGCGTTCCGTCATTGTTGTTGTTGACCGATAACCCACCCGTTGCATTGTGGTACTAATTTAGATAGAAACTTAGTCCGTCGGACCCAGTTATTATTTTTGGAAAGTCTCCTATATATTTCATAAATACATATTTCCCTCCAGTTTTTGATTCTCGATAATTTTTTAGGTATATATCAAGTATGAAATCTGTAAAGAGGTCAAAATGTAAACAATTTATGTATATTTCTTTGTGAGTTTAGTCAAACCAGAATGACCTGTCGCGTTTACATTTCGTGGAATATTCAAAGTGGGTAGTTCCATTTGTGTGTGTTAACAAAACATATTGATTAGGAATACTACTGTGTCCAGCAGGGTGCTGTTGTAAACCGTTCGTTTTTGTTACAATTTTATATTGACAACACAGGGAATGTATCATTTGTTTTTGATGCATGGTTTACACATATTCAAGTAACTATGTGATTATTTGTTAATAAACATGTTAACAGCTTTGTCACTAAATCTAGACCAGTATATATACAAATGATGCAGCTGATGATAAGGTTTGTTATATTATAAACAACCTATTTCCCCTAAATGACTATAGTCTCGTCTGTTATCAATATACTAATCAAAGTTCAACACGACACGACTGATCGGAGTATATGTGGTTTTAAACTTGCTAGAGTTATCTTTCTTGTCCCGATTCAAAACATCCGGTTTTGCTGAAGTCGATCATCAGAAGCTCAGAAAAGCGATAAATTTCAAACAGGAGGTAAGTAAATATCGAACGATCATCCGGATTCACATGCCTATAAATATATTACTGAAAGTTTTTTTTATAAACGAGTTCTTACTTTATATACAGAAAAAATAATAATCTATCTGTCTATCTAACAGATAAGTTACGTATTATCTAATGTGTCGTAAATGCCGATAAATCGATGACATGTAATTCGATCTTTAGTCGGACGCATGAAAATAGTAGTTTGATCTTAAGTCTGATAATAAGTTGGGCAGTGTCCGAATTATTGTCATCTTTGCTTATATTGTGAAAAAATCATTTTCTTATGAAGTCATTATATTTTCTAATTTAAGTATTCTTTTATTTAGGTTTTTTTTTTTAAACTTCTAACTTCTAATATCTTTCTTCCTCCATTCTACTTTCATTTATTTAGATATTTGTTAACCTGAAAAGCGCCACACCCGTGTACTCCTAACAATATAACGGACAATCTCTCCATGTTTTTTTTTGTTTTTTTTTTTAACATATTTCGCGACTGTGGTGAGTGCGAATGTGTTTTTGGGAGGCTGCGGTATGTTCGTGTTAAGTCTCCTTGTGATAGTCCGGAACTTTTGCCAATTTATAGTGCTATCCCACTGAAGCATACTGCCGAAGACACCCAGCAGCACACCCCACCCGGTCACATTATACAGAAAACGGGCGAACCAGTCGTTCCCCTCCAAATATGCTGAGCGCTAAGCAGGAGATAGGATATGTCTCGGCTAGGGGACAGAACCCAAAACCTTCCTCACACCCCCGGCGAACGCTCAACTAAAGGCCAAAAGTGAGGCATTGTCAAGGGAGGCATGAAGAGAAAAGATAAGATCCCAAATTTAGTCGCCTCTTACGTGCAATGGGGGCAGCAGGTACAATTCTTACGCCCCACCTGCAGGGCCGAACAAGAGGGAAATATAGTCTCCTCCATAACTTTTTTGTTGCCACTAAATGTTAAAGCTGGGATTAGCGATATCTATGGAATTGCTATCGATCGTGATGGTAACTTACAGATCGAGTCCTCAGATGTATGTATTCCCGTACCAACCTATTCATGTGAAGCAGAAGCCGAATCTCAGCTAAACATTGTGACGCCAAAGACAGCACTGGAGGTTGTAGGATCCACACTTAGCCATGAAACTCTTCTAAAAATCCAAGCCGCTCATTTGACTGGAAAATGAATTAAGGATCCTATGTTTGATACATGGAAGATATATCAGTCCAAGATTTAAATAAAATCCATATCGGTATGCGCGGTGTAACAGAACATCGCAACATGAAATGGGGTGACGTAAAGTTGTGTTTGGACACGGACAACCGAGAATATCTCGAATATAATGAACGACAAACAAAAACTCGCCCCGGTTCAAACCCAAGGAATGTTCGGGCGATCCCCCCTAGGGCATAGACGACACCCACAAACCCCGAGAAATGCCGGAACTTTTGCCGATTTATAGTGCTCTCACTGAAGCATACTGTCGAAGACACCCAGCAGGAAACCCCACCCGGTCACACTATACTGACAACGGGCGAACCAGTCGCAGCAACTACCATTTGTAAAGATTCTGGTATGTCTCGGCCAGGGGACAGAACCCAAAGCCTTCCTAACAGGGGCGAACGCTCAACTAAAGGCCAAAAGTAAGGCATTGTCAAGGGAGACATTAGGAAGAAGAAAGTTGTAAAGAAAGAAAAGATAAGATACCAAATTTAGTCGCCTCTTACGATCATGCAATGGGGGCAGCAGGTAGAATTCTTACGCCCTACCTGCAGGGCACTGAATTATAGACTCGGTTATTGAACGTGTTAGAAGTGTTATTTTATGCTTTATCTAGGTCAGATGACCTAAAAAAGAAAGAAAGAAAGGAAAGTCATAGAAATCCGATAGCATTGCCGACACTGATTCTCCATTTGTTGTCGACAGAACTGTGGTTCTTGGGTGTCAGTTTGGAAATGGACGTAATGACAAAAAGGTATTGAAGATGCTTGATATTTAAAGTACAGTACACAGACCATATTCTGTATTAAAAAAATTATGACAGGAAGTAATAAACAGAACAACAGTTAAATGAAAAGTGATGTTATTGGTGGTTTTGCTACAGATAAAATTTGACAACGATTGATATAACAGGCATAATGTAAATGGTACTTTCTATGTTGATATGGTATTATGTTAAGTTAAGATTGTTTCAGAGGATGGAGACCAACAGTATACCAGAAAAGGAGATTTTTTATTCAGAACTCAAGGAAAGTCGGATGTGCTGCTAAATTATACATACAGTATATAACAAGGTATTTCATATTATTAAGCTAAAATGTATTCAGGTGTTAGCAATTATTTTTAGATTCCATAAGATTATTAATTTTTTGATGGATAAATGTGCACGTATCTGCTAGTTCTAGATTTGATTATGCAACAATTCCTTAATGACTAGAGCTGAAACGAATGTTCGAATGTTCGCGAATGAATACCAATTCCCCGAATATTCGAATAGTGAAATGGTATTCGAATATTCGGTACGATATTTACCTCCCTTTAGTCCTTTGGTTGCAAGAATGGAGAAGCGTTCCAGTTGGGTTTGGGAACATTTTCAGCTTAATTCTGAAAAATCCCGAGCAGAATGTAAACTATGCTCGGCGGTTTTGACTTACAAAGGAACTACATCTAACATTGCCAACCATCTCCGTGCCAAACATCCTGTGACTTCGAGGTAAGATTTCATTGAAAACGTACTCAAACGTCAAATTTCCATTCCAATCCAGCGTTCAGTTAAACACAAATACATGTAAATTGCAACTATTTTGACATGAATAAGTTAAAAAAATCAAAGTACTGAAAGTACTGCAGGAGGCGTTAGTCGGATGTAAAAGGTGATATTTGAAATAAAGCAAGAATAGAAATTAAACTGATATCAACATGATGAAACATTTCCACTAAATTGTGTCAAGCCAACTAGACAAAATGGTTTTCACAGTCCTGATGAATGTAATGCTTTAGACTGTTCTGATGTACATAATGGTTTTAACCATCTTCAAGTTTCAAACCAACTTCTACTTAGGTAGTTAAACATTTTATTTTTTTTCAAACCAACTTCTACTTAGGTACATGTCGTTAACATTCATACTTCAAAACCAACTTTTATACTTAAGTAGTTCAAAATTTGCATTTATGTGTTTAAAACCAACTTATACCTAATAGGCCTAGGTATTAGAAAGGTCTAAACGATATGATACATATTTAGATACGCTATAACAATACACGATATGTATTGAAAATACATGAGTTTCTGCTTCTTTTTTGTTGAAAATGTGCAATGGCTTTCAATATCTTGTAAAAAAAATTGCTTATTCCTTTCTATTTTGATCTTAGAATATCAAAATTTAGATTGACGACTTTTAAAAATTATTACTTTTTTATTCAGCAAAGACATCATTTTTTAAAGGACAATTATTTCAAAATTAGGTATTAATTCCATCTATTTTAATAGATCCAATATCAATATTAACAATAAACTGTGATTTGTAATTTGTTGTTTTTCAATTTACCACCAAGATGTAGACACTAGCCTATTAGGTACTGTATATAAATATAAGTCCCTTGGGGTGGGGAAAGAACCTGGGGCCTATTTTTGCATCAGGATTGTGTTCATCTCTTGATGCCCAGCAAAGCTATGTATGATTATCGGGTGGGGATCTGAATGGTTTCACAGATAAAACAAAAAGTAATCAGTCTTCCATTGTGGGAAAAGCTTTACCATTTTTACAATATTGAATCCCTAACCCAAAAGGATGCTAATAATCAAATATGATAGAAATCCATCGCCTCCTTCCAAACAATTAATTGTTTATATCAATTTAGCCAAAATGACCCCTTTTGGCCCCGCCCCTCAGCCCCTGGTGTCATCCCCACCATTTGTACAATTTTGAATCCCTACCCCATAACAATGCTACCAGAAAACTGTGAGAGATATCCATTGCTTAGTTCCAGGGAAGAAGTTGTTTACTTAAATTTAGCCAAATTGACCCCTTTTGGCCCGATTATCTGGCCCCAGGGAGATCAGCCCAATCATTAGTACAATTTTGAATCTTGAAAGAATTTCGATTTTTTCCATCATTTGACTCCTGTGACATTGAATGAAGGTCAAAGTCAAAGATAAGAATAACATTTGTAGCCAGCTATACATGTTACAATGTGCCAAACATCAAACCTTCATGTGTATATAGATAAAAGAGCATAAACCTTTTATCTGCAATTTTGGATTATTTTTTAATTTTGGCTGGAAAAAAATAGCTTTATATTTTTGTTTCTAAGTGCCATATCTCTGTCATTTTTCATCTGATGACAATAAAATATGCACATTCTGTTTCAGTGAACTAGGTATGCTCTTCCATATGAAATGAAAAAATACTCAATTTGATATTTTTATTTTTGACCTTCTTTTGACCCCATAACAAGTCTTTGACCTTGACATTCTCTGATAATATGCCATTGAGAAAAGTTAGCCCTGACCACATGCTAACCATTTTCCAATGAAAATGAAACAAATTATGCTAAAACAATATTTCCCATATAAACTATAGTAAAATGTATGCCCTTCCCAGGGGAAATGTGACACACAGGGGCCATGAACATTAACAATTTTGTTAAACAGCTTAAGAACCTTTTGTACACCATTCTGTGATATCTGGGTCTTGAGAAGAAGACCGACGCATGACGACAGATCAAATTATAATCATGATCGATGGTGTATATTATGAGCTGAATGTCAAAGGATTGTAAATGCTGTACATACAGTATTATAATTATATTATCAGGCAGTCAGCATAAATGTATGTTTCATATCTATAATATTAGAAGTTTGACGTTTTTGTACGATATATATATACTTAATTTTGACACAACATTAAAGGAGTTAGTTACTTTCATAAATTCAGATGTTTTTTCTAGAGTTGACTAATATATATAATATCTTTTCAGTCTAGGTGCCGATGACATTGTTAATATCAGTTGATATCTCCCAGACAATGAAACACAATTAATGTTCATACGAACCTTCATGATTTTTTTCATCACCAGGTCGGAACAATAAAATATGATAATGAGCAATCTGAATACCGGTAGTCAATATGAGATTTGATAGGATGCCTCTCGTCGGTCAACCACTCGCTTAGCTTCTTTTTGTAGGAGTCAATAATATATGTATGAGAATTAAACTCTCGCGATGTATGTTGCACAATGTCATAAGTGCAAAGAAATACATTGTCCCTTAAGCCGAAAAAAAAATCACACTTAAGTAGCAATAACACATAATAGTCAAAACCCTATTATATGTGATCCGTGATAAGAATCAGTACTTAAGTATTTGTGGTAATTTATCCTGAAACGGTCTTCCATATTTGACATCCCGCAGATTGTTGCTTGTATCAGGGACATATATATATCTTATTATACGTCCCTGCTTGTATATATAGTTTTAACAGATTTGAAGGTCAATATTTGAAAATACCCAAATGGTTATACATTTATTCATAACAAATAAAATTATTGACAAAAAGAATTTCATTTTTTTTCACACTTCTGGAGACCAATAAGGAGATTGGTGATTATTTTAAGGGATTTGTAATGTTCCCGACATGAAAATCCAACATGAATATTGATATTTGAGAAAGTCTTATATTATATGGATTTGATATCGATTGCCAATATATATATTAATCATATAACATGAAAACTTTATGAAAACAACAAAAAGTTGTATTAATAGGGTAAAAGCAATTTGTATACATTTTGTTAATCTACAATTACTTTGTATTGTTTAAATAGCCTATGTAATACAAACATTTCACAGCTTTGTGCACATTACATGAAAACATTTGAAAAGGTTGAATAGCTGAATATTATATGAATAAAACAAGCTGGTTCAATAATTATTTTGCATTTCATATATATATATATTCCGAGTGCGAGTGTAGCTACTGCAGTAAATCACGAAAATCCAGATCCTATATA
This sequence comes from Pecten maximus, assembly GCF_902652985.1. Lineage (NCBI taxonomy): Eukaryota > Metazoa > Mollusca > Bivalvia > Pectinida > Pectinidae > Pecten > Pecten maximus. Next base: position 12,501,999 of record NC_047029.1, on the reverse strand, counting down.
TTGTCTCTATCGTAACGTACAAATGACCACGACGACAGATGTGCCAGTTTTCTTAGTTTTAAAAACTAAACGATCAAATTCCATCACGCCATCACGTACAGATTCATGGATTTGAAATACATGAACTTCGATCGGTTATCGCAGTAGATATTGTGATTTTGTGGTCTGGCCAGGCTTGAATAACTTACCGTAAACAGTTTCGTCCTAAATAAACAAACACTTATTTCAGTGGGTCAACAAACAGATTTAAACTTTGTAAGTAACTTGCCTTTAATTCGTGTTGATAGATATTAATTTCTAGCGACAAACATCACACTTTGATGCTTCGTGTGAAGCTCGTATCCATAGTGCCATTTTGACCGAGTGCTCGCTCACTACATAGAAATCAGGCAACTATAGTCGATAAATGTAGGTTTGGAGTGAATAACACTTCGGTCCATATAGTGTGTATGACATTTCGTGGCATCACTAAATATCTGACCAAATCTCATAAAATCTCGTGAAAACTACCAAGTTGTAAACAGAGGAAATGTTGTTAGCCAAAACCCTGGAGAGGATTATGAAAAACGGGAATTTGTTTGCGCATGGTTGTTATGCCATCGTTATTTCTAGTAGTTAAACTAGTGTCCCCTGTAAGGTAACGTCAAATTCTCGCAGTTATCTCCCTTCCAACAGTATTTTCAATATAAATTTGCAAAAATCGATGCAGGTGCAGATATTTACAAGACGTTATTTTTTTTGTTTTTTCAAAATAGTTCCTGAAATGTTCACAACATTATCAGCATTATTAATACATTTCTGTGCACATCTACTTTGAATGACTGACTACAATGACGTTTGGAACTAAGCGAATCATTACCCCTAGTTACAGACATTACCACCAGAGGTCTCAAATTCCGAACTTCCGCCGAAGAGAAATTTATACTGAATATACATTTTTCATGTAATAGCACTTTATTTGCAGTCTTGATAATTTTCATAAATGCATATATATAGTTCAACTACATCATATATGAACCGAAAGAAACCGCAAAATGAAATGTGAAAGGAAATATAACGAAAACGAAAGTGAGAGATTGTGACGTCACAACTCGTAGGTGATTGCAATATGGCAGGCGTAAACGCCTCCATAAAAACGTGTGAACGACAAGATATAAACATTTTTCTAACATGACAACGTAAATAAGTTACAATGCTGCCTTCTTCCATCTCCGTACGGTTAACCATGTGGTGCGCCATGTTTATTATGCATCCGGAACTCCTCGTTTTTTTTTTAAAAGGTATGATCCGAATGGTAGTACAAAGTAAAGACTGGAAACGGACGAATCTTCAAATCCGGAAAATTTCCGCATTTGATTTATTTTTTCAAACAAACACCGGAGCTGTTAAAGAAAATTATTTCTCATTTCTTTTTAGATAATATAATTCAAAAATAAAAAATTAAAGCAAATTTCAGTAATTTACTGAAAAAATAACATAGATATATAATATGTCTATAGTGAAAGTCTACATCTTTTTCTAGGTAAAATCAATATAAACTCTCTTTAAATATATATGAATCAAAATGCAAAACCCTATGTATAACAGAAATCAATATCAATCTATAATTTATTTTTCAGTGGCACTGCTAGTGACAAAGGCAAACGCATCCAGCAGACGACTTTGCCATTTGGAGCAAAACCAAAATCGCGTGCAAACTGGCAAAAAGTAACAAAATCATTGGTGGATATGTGTGCCTTAGATCTACGGCCAGTCAGTATTGTAAACGGCGTAGGTTTCAAAAGATTTGTTGCCAGCCTAGACCCAAGTTATATTGTGCCATCACACACCACAATAAAAAACTACACAATGTATTATTATAAAACTCTGAAAGAGAAACTTATCAGTGAACTCAGAGTACAATCACCACTGGCATTTACAACTGACACTTGGACCTCCTGCGCAACTGAGGGATATCTCACACTGACAGTTCACTACATTGATGAGACTTGGCATTTGAAACACTTTGTATTGTCAACAATTGAAGTAAAAGATCATCACACTGGAGACCATCTTGCTGATGTCATTATAGATATTTGTAGGGATTTCCAAATCACTGATGTACACGTGTCTGGCATTACAACTGATAATGCCAGCAACATGGTGACAATGACAAAAAAAGCTGACATGGCAACAGATCAGGTGTTTCGCACACACACTTCAGCTCTCTGTTAAAGCAGGACTTAAGGTGAAGGGCATTGCCTCTGCAGCAGCTGCTGCCAGGATGCTTGTAGGTCACTTCAAAAAATCAACTCTGGCAGCAAATGACCTCAGGGCTAGGCAAAAGCAGCTAGGTCTGCCACACCACTCACTTCTTCAGGATGTCGCCACAAGGTGGAATTCAACTTTCTTTATGTTCGAGAGGCTCATCGAGCAGAGACTAGCTGTGTTTGCTGTCCTACACAACCCAGCAGTCACTAGCCTTTCTGACGCTCGTCGGTTTGAGTTGTCAGATGATGTATGGAGAACGATTGAAGAAATCACTCCTGTCCTGAAACCGCTTCAAATTGCCACCACCACCATGAGTGGAAGCAATTCCCACACATTAAGTCTGGTGTACCCTATTGTCTTGGGACTTTTGACAAAACATCTGATTGTAGGGGATGGAGACAGTGTTAAGCTAATACAGTTTAAGCAAGCTGTTAGCCAGGACCTGTCCTCCAGATTCCCTGCAAATGATGATCTTTGTCGCCACCCCGCTGTCCTTACTTGTGCCTTGGATCCAAGGTACAAGTCTCTCAGGTTTCTATCCGAAGACCAAAGGCAAATGGTGAGAGATAGTATCATCCAATTGGAAGACCCAGATAACACCAATACTACCACAAATGACCGTACGGTTGATCCGGAGGCTTTTCCTGTGCATGTTAAACAGGAACATGAAATAAGTGCAATTCAGTTTCTTTGTGGTGACCTGATAGATCTCACTGAGGAAGTGAGCAGTCCCTCATCTTCATTCTCGCTGGAGTACGATACCTTCCTAAAGGAGATTGTTAGCGGTGCCACTGATCCACTTGACTGGTGGAAGGTCCATCATACCTCCTACCCCCGTTTGGCCAGACTTGCCAAGCTATATCTATCCATTCCTGGGACGTCTGTTCCATCAGAAAGAGTGTTTTCAGACACTGGCAATCTTGTCACTAAACGAAGAGGCAGTCTGGATCCAGAGACTGTCAATAGCCTCATTTTTCTCAAAGGGGTCCTGAAATTGGATTATTCAGAAAATGACACCCAGTCTAGTGAAACAGTGCCCACTCCTGCCAAACAAATTAAGTTGGAACCTCAGGAACCAGTAGCTTTGCCACCTCTTCCTCAACTTGAAATTATAGAAGAGTATCTAGGGGATGGAGACCATGCTGTACCTGATCCACCATTACCATCTCTTAAAGGCTTATGAATCTGAAGCAAAAAGCAGACTAAGTTGACTTTACAGCTGGTGTTAAAATTTACAGTTGGTGTTAAAATTTTAATGTTTAAGTGTTGGAACTGAACCCGTTACATTCGCTGCTATTTTTTTCTAAAATTGATAAGGACAGTTGCTAGAGAGGCCAGTGATTTTTTAAAACATAAAAAATAAGGTATTTTCCTATCAGAAATGCACAGATAATTAAATTATGATTCCAGTGGAAAACCTGCCTTTTATTTTCCGATTTCCAATTTTAACCTGAAACTAATAAAATGCCAAGTTTAAGAATCCATGATTTGAAAAAAGAAACATTTTCTGATATAAATATTGCTTAAACTATCTATATGTTTTATGTTTAAAAGGAAAAAATCATCTTTTGAGTGGTGAAATTCATAGTTTTTTGTTTTTTAACATCGAAAATTGCCATTTTGTTCTATTTTTAAATAGCTTGGGCAATGGCACCGCAAGGCATAACTAGGAAAACATTAGGGTCTCTAATGAAATTACATGTAGTTTGAAAACTAATCAACATATCTGAATGAAATTTGGTGACAACATAGCTGGATAAGTGTTGATTGAAATTTAGGACAAATTAAGGTCAAATCTTGTCTATTTTTAGAAAAGCAGCCATTTTATTTTTCAAAATGGCCGCCAAAAGAGTAATTGATGACAGAAATGGCAATGTAGATTGATTTTATCTCAAACAATATCAAATATATCTGAAGGAAATGTGGTGACAAAACTGCAGGATAAGTGTTTATTTAAAATTTGGACAAAGTAAGGTCAAATCTTGTCTATTTTTAGAATGGTAGCCATTTTATTTTTCAAAATGGCCGCCAAAAGGGTAATTGATGACAGAAATGGCAATGTAGATTGTTTTTATCTCAAACAATATCAAATATATCTGAATGAAATGTGGTGACAAAACTGCAGGATAAGTGTTAATTTAAAATTTGGACAAAGTAAAGTCCAATCTTGTCTATTTTTAGAATGGTAGCCATTTTATTTTTCAAAATGGCTGCCTTTACTTATTCTTTGTCAGTAAATTGATAGTTACTCCGACAATTACACAGATATCCGAGTGAAATCTGAAGAAAATATACCTGTTCAAATGTGGACTAAAGTCCAAACAATTCTGCTTTATTAATGTTTCATTTCAATTTTTATTTTCAAAATGTCCAAACTTAACAGAGTGATGGTAACTTCAGAACTCTGCAAGATATCCGAGGGAACCTAAATTGCATGATCTCAAATGGAATGATATATTTGCTCACATTTGAATAAAGGAAAAGAAGAACTTATGATATAGTGACATATTTATTTTCCAAATCATATGTTTACATACAATGTGTTCTGTAAAGGCAACATTTATACATATGAAAATAGAAACTAAGAAGATATTGTTACATTGGAAACCTCTATATATAGTACATCCATGATATTTGATTTGTCGAAGAATGAAATTCAATCATTGTGGTAATTACCAATAACCATAAGGTTTATATATTAATGTGAATTCATGTATAAATGACCTCAGGGCCTATAGGACAACGTATCTGAATGCATCTTGATAAAACTAGAGGATGAAACCATTGTCTGATGTTTACTTAGCAGTATATAAACCTTATTCAATGGTTAGCTTGTAATGGAATATCAATAATGATTGCTTAGAATACATATAGATACAATGTCATTTAACATGTATATGAATATAGTCCTTAGAAATAAGTATTTCTGTAATTTTCAAATTGTTGTTTAATAATATCTAAAGATGATAATGTCCATGTACGCCCCCCTGACACATCTTCTTTAGATGGCCATTTAAAAGTGTCACAGTTTTTGTTACAAGGATGTAAAAATTTCACACATGCTTCAGTAGCATCGACATTTAAAATTTTCACAACTTCCCCTGGATACCAGCTGTCACAATAAGCCACTGCAACAACTTTGCCTAAAGTAAACTTGAATTGGGATGAATTGAAGTCAGGACACACAGTCACAGGGTCCTCAGTTACCAGTTCACTGTCGCTCTCCGATTCTAAATGTAAATCGAAAGTTGTGTCGCGTCGTTGTCGTTTATGTCTTCTAGTTCTGTCAGAAGTTTCCATATTTTTGTCAATGTCAATGTCACTTGTCTTTTTTCGTTTGGTGTTCTTTGGTGGCTTGATATTTACATTTTGAAGTTTATTTTTCAATTCATCTACCTTTTTTAAAATTGACACCCTGTGCTCTGTCATGAACTGGTCTCTTTCTGCTTTGCTTTTAATTCGAAAACTTACAGAATCCACAGCAGTAGTATTTGCAGTTAAATTAGTGTCGTTGCCATCAATCAGTTGTCGTAAATTGTCAAAAAGTTCTTTTACTGTGAATTGTCTACCATTTGATGAAAACTGAAGTAATGTTTTGTCATTTGGATTATTTTTTTAAACTAATTTCCTGTATTTTATTTGGCATTTTAAGCAATCTGATTGCTCTGAAAAACTAAATTTATTGAAAGATGGTTTCATTTCTGCAACAGATGTCCAAACCCCACCATACTTCTTGATCTCTGTGCTTATTTTCAAAAGTTCTTCTGTCCTTTTTCTTTCTGCATTTAAAATATTTTGTTTTCTTTCCAATAGCAACTGAGCATGTCTATTCTTAATGTCAATCTTTCTTGCGCGATAGTCAGACAACATACCTGGGGCACATTTTTGGGCATGACTGATAATTTTTTTTTTTTTTGTAACATCCATTTCATCTAACCACTTTAAAAGTTTTGTTGTTAGTGAAGAGAATCATACCTTCAAGGGCTATAGTGTTGGCATTGGGTTTTTCCCTTTGCAAGCGGTCCAAGTTTGCGAAATCTCTTTCAGATATGATGTTTGTATTTGACACAGATGTAGATTGGGATTTCAAATTTTCAAAATGTTGACTACTTTGACTGCTGGAATGAAATTTACCTCCAGGCAGGTTATCAGATAGTTGCCGATTGATGATTATCAAAAAGTTAGTACATAAGATTTGAAGAGCCTCTATTGTCAATACATCTATCTCTTCATTACCTATATGAAATAAACTGTTGAAGACTTCATCTTTAACAGTGTACTCTGGATAAATGGCATCGCCAAGAAGAAGTTCTGAAGAATCAAGCGAAAACTTTTCAAAATGTCCGAGGACAGTTGACCAAACTTGGTTCAAGTCTAAGATATGTTTGGCATCTTCAATTTGTCGCCACAATGGGCCAGTGAAAAGTTTATCTACAATACCAAGGGCTCTACACCCTGCCAGAAACACATCATTTGAAATGTACTTGGATATACAGGTGACCAGTCTGTTTTGATTATCATTAAAACAGGAATCAATAAACTCTTCTATGTGATTATGATGAAAGTAAACTGCTGCTGCCATTGAAAATAATACATTGATGCGGTGCCCATGGAAAGATGTCATATGTAGAGTAGAAGGTGAATCTAAATTTTCCAAAAATGACTTAAATAGAAATCCGTAACCAGATTTCTCATCTGCTCCTGGTACACACAACTTGGTTGAAGCTCTAACAAAATCAGATGTGCTAAATAAAGAGTCCTTTCCTACATCAGAGACTAGAACAGATTTCTCCCATTGCTTTAATGCAGACTCAGCTTGACTTCCAAGATTAACCAACACATGAAGGTTACATTTAAAATGATTGATCAACACATGAAGGTTACATTTAAAATGATTGATTTCTATAAGTTTTGTTTTTACAGCATCTGGAAATGTATCAAAATTGTCAATAACTAGAGGCAGACACTCATTTTTCCAGTCTTTAAGTCGTTTTTTCAAAGAGGTATTTACAATATGTCTGTCTGTCATCATGTTTTTAATTTTACTTAGTACTTCTGCAGTTTTTCTGTCCACATTTTCTTTGTCTGTGAGATTAGAAATGTCGTCAAAAATTTCTTTTATCATTGAAAAAAAAAGAGTCTGCTGTTCCACTTACAATTTCATTTAAACCCAAAGTATATTGGCCAGAGTCAGTACTTAATTGCAAGCCACCAAACTCTCTACCAGATCGTTTGGTGCCATCAGTGTGGAGAGTACAATGTGAAGATGACAAAATCGATTCTGCTACTTGGATTTGCGCTAAAGCCTTGGCTTCGATTAGCATCATCTCTGCACAAGATTTTCTTGGCAGGCGGTCAATTTTCACATCTGTCAGTTTAGTCAACACAGTACGAATTACATTTTCAATATTGCGGACACCAACATTCATAGATAATAAAGCTGTATAAACCTCACGAACTTCAGTTACACATTTTCCGTTTCCGAAAGTCTTGATTGATTTACCAAAGTCGGTAGAGTCGTCCGTCAGTTTTAGCACTTGTTCTTTTAATTCTTCATTTTCATTTTCCAAATTAATAACCTGTGTTTTTAATAAAGCATTTTGTTTCATAATATCAACATTTTTACCTGAGGCTGAACTTGTTTGACAGTCAGGAACAGTGGGTTTTTCCTTGTTAACTTGGTGTTTAATTTTGTAATGCCTAAGCAAAGGCCACTTGTCTCTTATATTTTAGCTTGATATTTTTTACTTTTTCTTGAGAGCTTTTGAGTTTATTTTTTACTACATTGTTTTCTTCTTGCAACTTTGTTATTTTTACATCACGTCTCTGAATACGTTTATTCACATTTCTGGTAGAAAGCCGAGATAGCTTGGCTGTACATGTATGAATATGTTTTTTGAGCCGAATACATTTCTTATGTTCTTGATGATATCTAAGATTGAGTTCAAGTTTTTCAGATCTGAAAGATTCTTGAATTGATTGTGTTTGAGTCCTTGAAGTTGAAGGTGTAGGAGTTGAGGAGACAGGTTGAACAGGACGAGCTGGACATGTACTCTCACTCTCAGATTCCTTATGAACTGGGAGAGTGTAAGGAGCCGCAAGGAAGTCAACAGTAGATTTATTTTGCTTCAGTAATTTAGTTTTTTTAGCCTGTAGCCGGTCCCAGCTAAGACGAAGTGTTCCTGGATGAATATTGTCAGTATCAAACAAACACTTTATCCATTCCTGGCATTCCTTACAGCTGACGGAATTTCGAACTGTGTAACGGCGCAGCTCAAGGATCATATTGTTTGTTACTAAGATATTAAGGGGTCTGGGTTTTTTCAACCATTCAGCGTTGATACCGTGTGTAATGCATTCTGTAAGAACTAGGTCCAGTGTTGATTGCATAATTACTTTTTCCTCTAAAAGATCAAACTGCTCTTTTTTCTGTATTTTTTTCATGATTCCCCTTACTTTTCTGACAAAGGGGGACACTGATACTACATCGAAATTTAAATTCTTCCAAAGTATTGGAATATTGTGTTTTAACGTCATATCTTCATTGTTTTCTACAATATCGATTACACAAATCCAGAAGGCAGCAGTGTTGAAAACTCTGTTCTGAACCTTATCTAGGGGCCAATCATCTGAAACAATTGGGAAGGTGAAATAAATACCTTATTCATTGATGTCCAATTCCACATATTTCTTAACTATTTAGGTTATTTCAATGAATTAATTCTTTTGAAATAGTTTTGAATCTGTTATAATATGTATTTATTATTGATCTATCAAATCTTAATCAAATAATTAAAAAAAAAATGTGTTAACCTCAATATACTGAAGCAAATTATTCATGAAAAATATAGAATTATAGTTTAGAAACATTAAAACTGGACTTCAATATTTGATATCATACAGATAACTAAAGGACACTTAAATAATTAAGACAATTGTCACTGATGATTACAGAAAAGACCAGCTCTTCTGAATTCAAATAATAAGGATACATCACAGGATATTCACATAACAACTAAAGGAAATCATCGGTTTGTTGGAGCCAGGCCAGCTGTTCCATTCAAACGTCATGACATCTTCTGAAAATAAAAGGAAAAACCACAAAGCAACGCGAAAATACACACAAAAATTGTTTATCTTGAGCATATCGAATTTAATTGGCGACTATTCCAAATTTATCACAAAATACCCTTAATGGGCCCCTTGAATCTTTTAAATTTATTCATTTTCTTTTCGGAATATCAACGAAATGTAATCATCAACATTTTAAAACAATATTTAAAGATAATTTCAGCTTATCATCAAGGTATTTCACTGACAAAATATCGTAGAACAATGTGCTTACCGGCAATACCATCTTCGGTAAGGAGTTCCCTAATGGCGCCCCGACCGATGTCGCGGACGGCCTCCCAGGCATGACTCAGAGTTGATTTGTTTTTCTGTAAAATTGAACATGTTCCCGATATCGTAACATTTATTCACTTAAATATGTGTAAAGATGGAATTCCTGTGAAACATAATGTGACAGACAAAGACACAAATCGCGGTCTTACCTCGTTCATGTTGACGTCTAGACTTTTCAATGTGGTTTCGCCATAATCTTAAACCGGATGTAAACTTTTGCCAAGCAGTCAGAGGTAAAGAGATATCTGACGTTTCATTGGATAAAATTATTATTTGTATATGACGTCAAGAACATGTTCTAATTTTGAGTTGGAGTACCTCATCGTCAGGATTTCCCGGTGCCGCTGTCATGGCGGTTACATACAAATGCCGTTTTATGACGTAAACGTTAACTACGATGATCATTGAAATTAATTCACAACATATAACAAACAATACACCATTTCAAAGGTAATTTTTTATTTATCAAATACAATGTATTTGGTGATCATTCCTCGATTAGAAATCGACCATATTCGGCTGAAAAAAAATGCATTTTTGCTATGATTTTTACGGGAAAACAAAATGGCGGCCAATTTTTTCGATAGCCGGCCTCTCTACAGTTGCAAAATATTGTAACAGAATTATTTCAATTTATTGATAAGAAAACTGAGTTGAAAATATTATGTTCAGAATAGGTTAAAGATGTGAAAACAAAATCAATTCCTATTTCTATTGTTAAGGTATTAAGTGGTTTTGCATTAAATTTAATTTGTTCAAAACTATTTTTGTTGGGTAATATTTTTGTGTTGTTGTTCCTTACCATTTTCTCCTGATGTGGCCGATTCCGTCTCCTATACTATAATATACGTCGGTGTCATTAAAACGCTTTAATATCAATAGCGACATGCCCAGTTACAAGCGCTCAATTGACAGAATAATTTACCATGTGGACAGTTAGCGGTCGTTTCATTTCAGGTTATTTTGTATGTGAAGATAGAGCATTAACATACAGACTCAATGTAGTACGTTAACTTTTGATTGTCTATTTGTATTATAACGCAATTGTTCCGTCTCTTGACATTGACAACATGACAAGACAGAAGCACGTCACGTCAGTTGGGTAGGTGAGCTATGTTTTCGTCATTAGGCGAACTTGGCAAAGTCTGTGAATGATGATTTGACCACGTTTTTACGGTTATTAAAATGAATTTTCGACTTAGTTCTGGCCCATTATTCAGTTGCAGATATCACTGTTAATTTTTTTTAAGCTTTTCAATCGTCTACACAGTTGAGTAAATCAGAAATAATTACATTCTCTGCATTTTTCGCAAGTGTCAACACAACTCCCGAATATTCGAATACTATTCGAATATACCAAACGAATATTCGAATGCCAAAATCTGGTATTCGTTTCAGCTCTATTAATGACGCTTTTCATATACTGTTTATTTGAATCTGCCTTGACCTGACAGTGTGTTTACTGCAAACGTGGACATTTACGCATGGGGGAACACAGTAGCCCTAGAATCTGTTACAAGCTAGGTGATTTCGAACGTACATGTACTTGATATGTAAAGGCTATCGTCAGCCTATTAGAGGATTTTGGTTCTTGTTTGGTTTTGTATTGTCTTTGTTTTGTTATAACGTCCTATCGACATCTATGGTCATTTAAGGACGACCTCCGTTTTGTGCGAGACGCATGCGTGTAGTGTTTGTATGTCTTCGGAGGCTGCCGTATGTTCGTGTTCCTCTCCTTAGGATAGCTCGAAGCTGATGTCGACTTTTATAGTGCTACCCTACTGAAATACACTGCTCTGAGATATCTGTCAAGAGAACAGAGGTCCCGTAGGGTACATATCGCAACTAAAATATTAGAAAAATATTTTGTCGCTGTATAAAATCATCTTAACATATAGCATGCATTTATCTTCGGTCCTGTCACAGACAACAAAAAGAATGTATAGATTGAAAATGGACACCATATATGGCATATAGTGACATTTAATATCAATTCTAAACATATTACAAATTAACAATACAAAATTAACATAGCATAACACAATAATTAAAAAACGTCCAAAAATAAACATCTAAAAATGACAATGGTAATAAATTACAACAAAAGCCTGTGTGGGGGTTGCCAAACTACGCCTTCAAACAGGCATGTGAAACATCATCCAATATAGTAAACATAAAATAAGAAGATAAAAGAATCAGGGGAGGAAGTGGGTGGGTTAAGTGTGAAGGCCTAAAAAACTTATGAAAATAGCAGAAACTTCAAATTACAAAACTCTGTTGACAATTTTTTACTGGCGCGCGTCGAAAGCTGCTACCCATAATTCCTAGCTGCTTGACAGGGGCAGATAAGTATGTATTGAAATATAAGTTATAAAGGGAAATAACTCGTGTATAATTTGTAGCAAAATAATACGAAAATTTGGAAATGTGCAGGCCTTCCTATGCATAAATTAAGCTAAGTGCTTGGCTGCCCTTTATATGTATTTCCCGGAATTGCTCTCGGTGCAAGTTAACGTAAATTGTGCCTTTAAGGAATTTACTTAATTAAACCCATCTTAAAGGAAATCAATAGTTAGATTTCCATTTCATAAGCGATAAGAAATGTTATCTATTGCATTTGGCGGTCTGTTAAAAGCTATGCACTTTCTGTACATAAAAGCTATGCACTTTCTGTACAATGTAATTTTAAAGTTAGCAAAAACTGTAATTGAACAGGAATTACACGTCATATGTCTAGCATGCCAAGATTTGCCAGTGTAATAAGTCTAAAACAAACATCAATATATTTTTTCTGAATTCTTCCAAAATCAAACACATAAACTTTCACTCACGTTAATAAATTGGTAGTATCCCAGTATCATATATATGATATAAAGTAACGGTTTTCCTCCGTTACCTAGCCTTATCGACCTTGATGCTTGGCAAGCCGCCAGGAAATTATGAAGGTATTCCCAGACATTTATAGTATCAGAACACCAGACAAATTATATAAAGTTCTGCACATCCTGAACGACTAACCGCTTATTGAAGGAAAATGGATACACAGATACAGTAATTTATCTCCCACTCTCCTTTACAATAGAATATTATCGTAGCTATACTTCAACTTCTACAGAACTAGAATCATTTGTTATGAAGAAAAGAACGAGTAGCGACATCGTACTACTTCTGTGAGTCATCGTGGCCCCGGAACACCAGTCATTCCCAGTTGGCCTCGGATCCGTGAAGGTAGTCATAAGGTGTCGGTGCGGAGCTAAAATACTACGATTCCACTACGGTTTGCCGAGGATACTTAATGCAGAAATAAACTACTGTAGCGAGTGGGGCGTTAAGGATGTAGTGAGTGGCGGCCCAGGATGGAATTGTACTTTTTGTCTGTGTAATGACGACGGGAAAATGCTATAGAACACAGCTCGTTTTGGACATTTTTCTGAAAATCAGCACCACTTTACAGGATTTCTGGGGTAAAATGTACATCTTCTTTATATATCTTCCTGGCTTCAGTCGATAAAACTTCATAAATTCAGCATTTAAGAAAATTTATATTGTGCGTATTTATTTATCTGATATAATTCTTTATGAAGTAATCATAGTTCAATATCAATGAGCCATAGTTTAACGGGGAATTTGAAAAAAATATATATCACATGAACATTCTTGAAAGCTTAATCATTTTGTTTTATGGTGAATGAATTATACTAAGATTTTGGATACCATCAAATTCTGGGTTTTGAAATTTTATCAAATCATATATTACAACGACAAAAAATAATACAAATACTGGATAATACGATATTTTTGTTTTGGAAGAGTGGCTATGCCAAGGTATTCATTATTATTTTACAAATATGCAGGGTCTAAAACAGCACCCTAATTTGATTGTTTTTGTGCAATACAAATGCTTGTTTGAAATGAACATCAAACGTTTCGAAATGACATTGCTTTTCTGATTATTTATAATGAATGTACTGTTATTTATTTTCTTTCACACAACCGTGGTTTCACTAAAGATGCCATTAGTGTGTCTAGTACCACGTCTTGTGATGGAAGTGGTACTAAAGGCACATACTGTTCTTCACAATCCCTTAGTCTAATTAATAAAAAAAAAACTTGGTAGTTATAAATCAGAATTACAATCGTAGATAGACAACAACTTTCTTTTTCTCAAATTTTGATGAAACTTCCTTTCTCATAAAAAGTTAGTTCCTAAATTTCATCAACATAAGCAATCCTCTTGAGATGGATCGACATAAAGAAATGTCAGTCATCTTTGTGTTAACCTATTGAAGTTTGTTATCACCAGTTCATTTCATGTTTTCATTATTCTCCCTTTGCAATTCATTCTGACCATGTCCTGTACTTGTATGAAGGATTTCAATTTTCAAAAAATCTGACGAATCTGGAATCGCACTCGGTCTTTGGTTTGGTTTTATTTGTTTATCGTCCTATCAACTGCATGCGTGTGGCGAGTGCGTATGTGTGTTTTGAGAGGCTGCGGTGTAGTGCTACATCACTAAAGCATACTGCCAAAGACACCCAACAGGACACCCCACCCGGTCACATTGTACTGACAACGGGCGAACCAGTCGTCCCACTCCCAATATGCTGAGCGCTAAGCAGGAGTAGCAACTACCATTTTTAAAGACTCCGGTATGTTTCGGCCAGGGAAACAGAACCCAAAGCCTTCCTCACAGCGGCGGACGCTCAACTAAAGGCCAAAAATGAGGCATTGTCAAGGGAGACATCAGGAAGAACAAAGTTGTTCAGAAAGAAGAGAAAAGATAAGATCCCGAATTTAGTCGCATCTTACGATCATGCAATGGGGGCAGCAGTTACAATTCTTACGCCCTACCTGCAGGGCAGGAAACAATACAAAACCAAAACAACTCAATACATCAGGTGCAAATGAACATACCAAATTAAAGCTCCCTATCTCTTGTCCCGAAGCAGATATTTAACAGAAGGCGTCTTTGAAGTAGGCTAAACATGCAAGTGACTGATGCCTATATGTTATATATATATATATATATACATATATATCTAATATTATCTGTTTATCTGTTTTACAGAGGACAATGCTGGGAAAATACAATAACAGCAATGACCAACCATACAGTGTTGGATCTACTCCCAATCCTAGTCGGCAGTGTGGTTCTTGTGAATCAGGGGTTACCGAGACACAAATCAGAGACCTTCAAAGTACCATACCAACCAAGCAAAGGAAGCCATCACTCATCCGGGAGGTCATACAGAACAAATCCGTCCGGTTCAAGTTCGTGCTCAGTATTCTGGTTATAACAGCTATAATGACTGTGGTAAGTACAATGTCCTGCAATATAGCCAGCCCACTTGCCTCTTTGGGGACAAATTTTGTGGTGTATTAGAACCATCGCTATGTACCATATGTTATTTATTAGTTTGTTCATGTATCTATATAAAGCATTTAAAGTCAGAATTGGTTTGGTTTATTTAGTTTAACGTCCTATTAACAGCTAAGGTCATTTAAGGACGGCCTCCCGTGCGTGCGACATGCATGCGCGTGACGAGTACGTATGTGTTTAAAGTCAGAAGTGTGGTATTTGCACAAAGTATTTGTCTTTGTGGTATTTGATTGTAAGATTGGGATATTGTTACAAAAATGCAATGAGGGAAAAATCAGAATCTCTTTGGCTCTACTCTTGTCTTCTATACGAGTCTTCGTAATTTGTGTTACCTTGTTATATATATCTAATTATAAACACAATTATCATATGCACCATGTTAATTGATCCGAACTTTAAAGGTTTTAAGATCTTTAGATTTCCTGTTGTAGTTGTACTGTGTTGAATATGACATATATGTATATACATTTATTCCATATTTTAGGGATATGATGATGGCCAGCTTAGACCTGCCTTTCCGGACCTTATGGACATCACCAATGTAGACCTGGAGAAGGGTTCATCAATAATGACTTCTTATTTTTCTGGACGTCTCGTTGGTTCAGGTCTGGGCGGGATCTTCCATTCAAAAATGAATATATACCTCATGTTTGTGGTATCCTTAGCAATAGATAGTGGCGTCGTAGCTGCGATCCCCTGGTGTTCGGTCTATGAACTGATGGTGACAGTACATGTTCTACACGGGACTTCGCTTGGGGTGCTCAACGTAGGTCAGTTTGATTTACATGTATAATTGAGAGTAAAGAATAGGATCGTCATTCATACTCTATAATTTAGTTAGTTAGTTAAAATGCTTAACAGCCCATCAACACTATAAAGGTCATTAGGGCCAAAATAAGTGATTAAAAATACGAGCAAAAACGGCAAGAGACAAAATGACATAAATCAACGAAATATTTAAAAATGTAGATATATATTGTTCTCCTTTAAATTATCCAATAGGATAAAGATAACGAAAACACGTGAATGTATTTCACAGCGACAGAGGTACCGCATGATTTTAATGAAATCAAACACATATATAATACATATGTATACAGAAGGCAATATTTAATGCCTGCTCAACGAGATGTACATACTCAAGATCAATTACATACTTTTTAACATCACCCTAACCCACAAAAAAAAAAAAAAAAAAAATTTGCACGTGTACACACCGCTACCTGTGTCGCCTGAATGACCAACCCAGGTACGACCACGTGTAGGCCGATATTTGCACCACTCGCACGTGCAAATATACACACAACGCCACCTATTGGCGTAAACATACCAAGGAGAAAATAATTTCATCCTAATACCGTAAACGGATAAAATTATATTTCTCCTTTAAATTATCCAATAGGATAAAGATAACGAAAACACGTGAATGTATTTCACAGCGACAGAGGTACCGCATGAAGAATAAAGAACGGGCAAGAGTCCGATATTGAGAAGCCCCGAAGAAACATGACCTAAATAAAATAAAAAAGTTCCTAGGAAAAACGTTTACAGATTTAAATGCCTAGAAACATTCAACCGCTCGCGAAAATTGTCTTCAATATAGCCATCTTTGGCTGTTTCCGACTTCCATCGTCCATGCCGTTTGAATAATCTATCCGGTATCCCCGCATTAGCTGCGGCTGATGCTCCTCCAGCACGAAGACTATGCAAACCAAACTTCTTAATATCCGGAACCACTGAAGAAAACGTTTCCATAAAAATCTCCCTGAACCTCGAATATGTCATGGGCTTATTTAACTTTCTTAACACATATGTATCTGTATTCAACCTAGTGAGATTCCTGAACACAAACTCCTCGGAATCATCCACTATAGATGCTAACTTCAAATATAATTCGAAATTACCCACCGGACACAATCGGGAACCACATATCCTACTCACAATGATCCACGAACCATCACGATATACATCAGTCTTGGAGTGCTCCACGAAAATCTCCATGTGGGATGCGCGTATCTGTATGTCTGATCTCCTTAACGCGAGTACCTCTGCGCTCCTCATGAAACCTGCATAAGACAATAAACACATAGTAATAGTTCTCTGATTATACAGATTGTTTTTATCAAAAACTTTATCATAAACATTCTGAAGAATTGAAATAGTAACTGCCTGTTTCTTCTTTACCGGTTTAGCTAATAACCTTTTCGCTCCCTCAAACACATTCCTCACTAACAGGGACATCGTAGGAGATATTTTCCCCACTATATCGTGCGCCCATTTAACGCCATACATAGCATCTGACAAAGAACCAATATTTGCATTGTTTTTCACCAAAAACGATAAGTATATACACATATGAAATGGCTTTATGGGAAAGATGTTTTCCTCTTCGAAATGATTCTGATTAGCCCACTTCCGCCAGCGTAAGAATCCGTAGCAATACTTTCTAACCGTACTGTCAGCTTTACAGCTCTGAAGAAGGTCGGGGACCCCCAAAGCTAATTCTTTAAGATGCTCCGGTACCATAGCGTACTCATCCCGCAAGGCATATGAAACTAATCGTATAAAATAAAAAGAAAATCGAATATTAAAATCGTTATATATATGCATGTATATATAATTAACAGAAACAAATGATATACATTATAATCAAAACCAATGTGGTGATTAAAAGACATTTTGCTGGATGAAAAACATCAGCAACACAATGCTGGAAACAAACAAAAACTGTATAAACATCAGCAACACAGTGCTGGAAATAGACAACAAATGACGTAACAACATCAGCAACACACTGCTGGAAATCGACAACCACTGTCATATCAACATCAGCAACACAGCTGAAAACCGACAACAAATGCATCAACATCAGCAACACACAGCTAGAAACCGACAACATAAGACGTATCAACATCAGCAACACACTGCTGGAAACCGACAACATAAGACGTGTCAACATCAGCAACACAATGCTTGAAATCGACAACAGATGTCATATCAATATCAGCAACACACAGCTGGAAACTGACAACATATGTCGTAACAACGTCAGCAACACACTGCTGGAAACCGACAACACATGTCGTATCAACATCAGCAACACACAGCTGGAAACCGACAACACATGTGTCGTATCAACATCAGCAACACACAGCTGGAAACCGACAACACATGTCGTATCAACATCAGCAACACACAGCTGGAAACCGACAACAAATGTCATATCAACGTCAGCTGGAAATTTATAATGATGTCATATGAACATCAGTAACACCCTACTAGGAAAAGACAACAAATGTCATAACATCAACAACACAATGCTAGAAACCGACAACAGATATTGTAACAACCTAAACTGACTACGAAATTATGGAATCATCAGCAAACACATTGTTTGAACATAGATAAATAACATACCAACAATAATAAGAAATCAATTTATGAACCGCAAAATAAAAACCAATAATGTAAAAACCAATCAAACTAACCATGAACAACTAATAGCTGACCAAATTTGTACAATGTATACATAACTAATACACGTACATTGTATGTCCATACGTGCGAGATTCTATCGACGAAAATCTAACCGCAAAGCAAGCATTCGGAATTTCAAGTCAACATTCCCAAACATTCCTTTTCCTGAACGAGAGGGAACATAAAATGACTTCCCAGTTTCCAAAAACTTATACTCCTGAATGCCACCCATAAAATGCTTACCATCTGGACAGATACATGGCCAAAATCTCCCAGACTTCCAGAATGGAACAATCAGAGTACCGTAAGCTCCACACATTTGCATATACCTAACAACCCTTGAAATAAGGTATACAGGTGGGTTAAACCACCCATTTTTACCCGACCAATTTGACGAAAATGCGTCAATACCCTCGGATCCCGGATTCCAGTACCTGGAATAAAATGGGTATATTTTTGCATTGTGCCAAGAAGCAAACCAGTCCACCTCATAAGGACCCCAGACTTGATTTAAGTCCCGGAATACACAATCAGCCACAGCCCAATCATCGTAATCTACCAACTTACTTATAAAATCGGCTCTCTGGTTTTCCTCTCTCGGAACCCATTCCATTTCTAAAGAAATATGATTCTGAACCATCAAACGGTAGATATCAAGAGCTATGTCCTGTAAATCAGATTTCATGCTACCTTTTTCTACAATCTTCACAACAGCCTGATTGTCCGAGAACCATTTTACTCTAGATCCTCTTAACACATGCGTTAGAGACAATAACACTCTATAAACAGCTGTTAACTCCCTAAAAGTTGAACTTTGACCTGCTTCATACGGTGACCAAGACCCGTGCGATACCCCTTCCGGTGACTCTACACAATAACCACCGTACCCAGTCCCACTAGCATCTGAATACACAATCCTATTACACTCAGGTGTGTAACGTATTTCTCTTACATTGATACAAACAAGATGATTCAACCAAAACCTCACTTGAGCAAGACATTCTTGATCTAGCGTAATTTTATCATTCCATGACTGTGCCTGTAGCATGCAAATAGATAAACATCTAGTCATCAATTGGGTAATGTTGCCAAGCACAATACCCATCGAAATAATCTGTCCGACAAAACTAGACACTGCTTTCACGTGCACTGCCTTTCCACTGGAAACAAACTTCAACATGTCTGTAATACATGCGCGCGCCTTCTCAATACGGCGCTCGGGTATCCTCAACACTCCTAAAAGAGTATCAATATCGACTCCTAGAAAACATAGACACTGAACCGGATCCCACATAGATTTGTCAACTTTCGGAACAAAACCCGACTCGATCAAGTCACCTTTGACCTTTGCACTCTGTAACACTAACTCTGACCTACAGACATTGTGACATAAACCGTCATCTAAATACATTAATATCTGAAAACCCTGACCTCTCCATTTTCCAATTAACGGTCTAGTTACTTTAGTAAAACAGTAAGGAGCAGTTGATAAGCCAAAAGGCAAAACCAAAAATTTAAAATATACCTTTTCTGAACCAAATATCCACGAAAATCCCAAATATTCGGTATGTGGAGAAAAGATATCTATATGATGATAGGCCGAATGAATATCAAATTTAATAAGCCAGCCCTGTCTCTCAATAAAAATCAACGCCGTTCTAAGATCATCGTATTTGACAGACTGCTTCCACAAATGCATATTAACCTGTCTTAAATCTAAAATCAAACGTTTCTTTCCGTTACTTTGTACTGAAACAGTTAATGGATTTACAACCAAAGACGCTGATTGACATCTTTCTACTAAATCACGTTTTTCCAAATCTAAAATAGCTTCCTTAACAAAATCTTGGTTTCTAAGTGCGGATACATTGTTAACCATTTCACTACTAACAGGTTCTGAATAAAAAGGTAACTTATAACCGTTATCAATAGTGTCCAATACAAACTGTGAACTTTCTATGGACTTCCAAAACGAAATGTTCCTTTTTAATCGACCCCTCACTTTGATGTCTATTTGACCTTGTTCATATTCGAAATATTCAGAAAATAAACTGTCATCATGGGTATTGATATCATCAGATATAAAATCATACTTATCTTTTACCACCTGTCCATCTTTGATATCCAGCTTATTAGGAATTTCCGGGCCTGGAGATCTTTGGGCAGTCTCTCCGGATATGGCCGAATTCACCACACCCGAAACATCCTCGTGATCCGAAACTCTGTTGGCCACGAAAAAGCTGCTTCCCACTATCAGAGATAGGACGAACATAACTATCTTGTCCTGCCGAGCCCGTAGCAAAACTGGGTCTCCCATAGTTATACCCGTTTGTACGTGTACGTTTAGTGTCCTTTGTCTTTTTCTTCTTATCTTTCAGCCTTTTAACTGCTTTGCTGTCCGCTCTAGCTATTTTCCGGTCGTCATCAGAATCACTCGCTAATGGATTAGCTACATATTCCTTAACCGCTCCCCAACCAGCCTCAGAAGTGTCCGCTATCCGGATTAACTTGTTACGCCTAGTCAGCTTACATGTTAACTCCTCAAGAAGTTCAACCGAGTACTCCGTTTTACCGGAATTAACAGCCCATAGAACCTGTTGAACTTCCTCTAAAATTTCTGAATTAAACTTAAACTGTTCTTTGTTTCCCTCACGCTTCCAAACTGTGTCTTTTTCCTCCTTCAACTTTTGAACTTGCTTAGAAACATCTTGAGTTTTATCAAGTACTGACAGCCTGGAGTCCAAATAACTTCTAAGCTCCCGTTTCTGGTCCTTCAGCTGACTTAAAATGTCGTTGAGGGAAACCTCCGCTGACTTCTCAGTAGAAACTTCTGTGTCGACTTCCATTAAATTAGATAATTTACACTGTACAAACGGAGACAAAATTTGCACGTGTACACACCGCTACCTGTGTCGCCTGAATGACCAACCCAGGTACGACCACGTGTAGGCCGATATTTGCACCACTCGCACGTGCAAATATACACACAACGCCACCTATTGGCGTAAACATACCAAGGAGAAAATAATTTCATCCTAATACCGTAAACGGATAAAATTATATGTACACTCACGATAGGTTTAAAATCAAAAAGTGGCTATGGTTAGTCAATCTATTGCCACCCTGTTCGAATTCATCCCAAAATAACCAAAATCTTTCAGCTGTTTCAAATGATTCGCGGCGTGGAAGTTAATCAACAACTGTTCTTAATTGAAGAAACTAATATTATTCTTTTAACATAATAACCTATAGAACTATGATTTTAACCTGTTATAGACAGGATATTGATCCCTACAGTTAAAAAATTTAACAAAATTATTATCTCCAATCTTAGCCATTATAATACAGTTTTAACTTACTCGGGGGATGTTGCCAAAATTCAAAATGCAAAGTTTGTTTCATTTTCCCCTGTTTTTATATTTCATGCTAATGGAAGCGATCGCAACGACATCTATGCAGTTGTGGGGATCGACGCCAAGGGGGCGTTCCTACGTTCAGATATTGTACGTATTTTTTGAGATTTCTCTTGCACTGGCACCAATCGGAACGGCACCATTCTTAAACGGAAAAGGAAATGTCGATTACTTTAGCAATGTCACCGGTATCAGCACGACACCATTTCACACCGCAACATGTTGCTCTGGTAAAGATTCTCAAATTAATGATACAGTGACTCCTTCCGGCTCTGAACAATCTGTTGCCTCGGACTCGTTACTTCATGTCGCCTACTCCATTTCAGCAGGAATGACGATTGTAGTATGCGTTCCATTTATTATTTTATATGTAACAAGTGTTGCCGATTCCACCAGAAAACAAAATAATGAGACTTGTAACTTTCTAGGCAGTTTGCCACCAATTGCAAATTACCTACAGTTCATCAATATTGGAGTATTTTCGGGGATTTACTCTATCATTGACGAATGTTTCCCACAATATTTAACAGTGTTTTGTATTCAGCATTTTAACTGGACAAAGACGTCTGCAGCTATGATAACATCTGTTTTTTCGTTTTCGAGACTAGCCGGCAAACTTGCAGGTATTTTTCTGGTGCGCGCTATGAAACCACATACGATTTTGTTTTGTTCAAGTGTACTTGACACAGTTGGGCTCGCTTGTTTGACCGTGAGTGCATACATGTATGCCGACATCGGAGTTTGGATATCGGCCTGTTTAACTGGGTTAGCAACGAGTATTCTGTGGCCCACCACCTTGAGCTGGGTCAACTCGTATCTGATGCCTGTTGACGGCAAGGTATCAAGCTACCTTCTTGTTATATCGTATTTCTGTGTTATTTTTGCTTCCATGTTTTTAGGGTATCTCATGCAAGAGGTATCGCTTCTCTGGTTGTGCTACTCTAGTCTGATCGCCTCTGTTGTAAATGTGGTAAACGTCATTTTCACGGTAATCCACTCAGTATATTTTGAGAGAAAGCAGCATTCCTACACAGTGGAAGTATATACAATAGATCAACCTGGCCAGATGGAGTGTCAAACTGAGGTGACCAGATTGTGACGTTCTAGGAAACGAAACAATGGACCTCGAGTGACAGGACGTTCAACAAAGCAAAAAAACCTCGAGTGCATCCGTCGTCAATGGACACCGTCTATATAGCCAGTATGACGTTTTATAAATTTCCGTGGTAAAATGTCACATCGATGTGTTCTATCGTTGGGTAACTGTTTTAATAAAATTCATAAATGTAGATATATTAGGCATGACCAGAGTGTTTATGGTACGTGTCATATATATATAATATTCTATGTATGTATTACTGATTCCAACAACCAGTCGTCCAACTTCCAAAATGCTGGGTGCTAAGCAGAATTAACAATTACCATTTTTAAAGACTCTGGTATCTCCAAAGCCTTCCTGATAGGGGCGAACTAAAAACCAAAAGTGGGGCATTGTTTTACTTGTTATCCGCTTATTACAAGGTCAAGGTTGGTTTGTTTATATACTGTATGCATTTCTTGTCTTCGCAATTGTCTGTAATGTGTTTGATCAAACTAATTGGAAATCAATAATTTATATATATATCTATTCAGATCTGTTCCGCCATTTTCACTCTTGTGTTATATGCCTGCTCTAACTCATTGCATGTCGTAAGATGCGTCTTCTTGTGCCCCCACCTGCTGGGTCGGGGTGCTTTTCTCCTGTCGTCATTGAAGAGCCCAAGAATAGGGTCCGCTGTATTCCACTACATGTAGATCGCAGAAGGCGACTTAAACACCCACTGATTCTTTTCTGTGCGATCTATTTAGGGGACATTGAAGAGATCAAAATAGATCTGTCCCCATTGCAACACTTGGGATCTTTCCTTTCCTTCTTTCCTTACTACCCTTTCTTTCTGTGCTTTGAATTCTGAGTCTCCTTGATACCGTCCTTGTATGCTAGGACGTTAATTCCCTAAAAACAAGGCAGAATAGAAGTGATCATCATTGTCATCAACTATATCTGTTTTCCTTTCATCGGTCATGTCGCTTTCATCCCCTATATTTACTTGTGATACGATTTGACAAGGCCCATGTATGTTTTGTCTGTTCCGTATATCATGAGATTTGGTTTGGTTTGGTTTATTTTGTTAATCGTCCTATCAATAGCCAATGTCATAACATGGGGAATAACCCAGAACGCTTAAAAGCTTACGCGGCGTTAGATATTAGAAAACATTTGGGAAGTCATGCTTAGTAAAAGCTTTACCCAAAAGTTCCATCTGCATTCGTTTGACATTTCCCCTCTACGCAAATTCCATTGGCGAGAAAAATCTAACATCAATATGTTTGCATCCCATGGAAAAGGGCAATAAATACTTACTTTATTATCGGCACAAAAACTTGTAGCGTCAGCCGTCGTCTGCTATGACCATTAACAACTAGATGACAGGCTTTTCAATATTCTCTTCTACGAGAGTGTTGAAAACTTCAGATAAACTGATTAACAATTCTATATCATGAACTATTTTTAGGGCTTTAGGAAATTCTTTTATACCTGTGTCTCTGAACTGTTGACCTGGATAGGCAATTAAAGGCGAGACGGTCTCAAAGGGTTTTAAAGTAGGCCATGAAGGTGAGCTGTTGCTTAATGTTCACCACCACCTAGTAAACATGTTTTGCACCCCTTTGGGATAAAACCTTTCCACACTTTATACATAATGGAAACCGGACTAATCTGCGTTGAATAGCATTCTGGATTGTGGATGAATTGTTCCCAATAAGGAACTTTCTTCTTTAGAAATGTAAAAAAGACCATCACACCACGCTAGATATTGCCAAGTGTATTCTTCTGACAGGTCTAGGTAACGTTTCATAAAGGACGTGTACCAGTCGTATATCTACATTACCACAGTTGTCACCCGAAATATCAAAAGAAAAGCATTCCACTTTCACAAGCATTGAGAATCAGGAAAATATGCAGCGACCCCACACATTTTGAAGAGGAATGTGTCCTGTTACACAATCGCTTCAAGAACAGGGGTACCCAGAACACGTGATAAAAGAAGCAATAGATAGAGCTAGAGACACAAAGGGACAACCTTATAAACCCACCCAATAAAGACACAAGACCCATGGTCTTACCGTTCGTCCAACCATACAACCAACTGAACCCGCCAATAGGAAAAATTCTCAAACGGTACTCGCACATCTTAGGACAAGGCCCGAATACGTCTCATTTACTAAACCATACGATGTTGGTGGCCTGCACCAAACCACGATCGATCAGATATTTTAGTGAGAAGAGATATTAACCGTGACACGGCCCCTATAAACGGGAGCGGTCCGTGTGAGAGATACTGTAAAATATGTAGGTATATGAAACTAACAAAAATATACACAAGTCACTCAACTAAAGAAACACAGAGTGCGTGGAAACATAAACTGTCAGAGCACAAATGCGATATACTTAATTACATGTAAAAAATGCGGTGTACAATACGTCGGCCAAACATCGACGACGATCAACACACGCATCAGAAATCACTTATATTCTGGGTGTCTTCGGCAGTATGCTTCAGTGAGGTAGCACTATAAATCGGCAAAAGTTCCGGCCTATCACAAGGAGACGTAACAGGAACATACCGCAGCCTCCCAAAACACACATACGCACTCACCACACGCATGCATGTCGCACGCACGTGAGGCCGTCCTTAAATGACCTTAGCTGTTAATAGGACGTTAATCAAAATAAACCATATGTGTATATACGAACATTGAAAATTTTAAACAATAACCGTGAGGGAAGATAGAATAGAATGCGATACTTACAAGAACCTCAATGGACTGGCTAAAGATAAAATTTGGATTCATTTATGTAGTATCATGTAACGTTATATAGCGTTAGTTAAACATAATGCATAAAGTTTGGTTTGGTTTATTTTGTTTAACGTCCTATTAACATCTAAGGTCATTTAAGGACGGCCTCCCGTGTGTGCGACTTGCATGCGTGTGGTGAGTGCGTATGTGTGTTTTGGGAGGCTGCGGTATGTTCGTGTTATGTCTCCTTGTGATAGGCCGGAACTTTTGCCGATTTATAGTGCTACCTCACTAAAGCATACTGCCGAAGACACCCAGCAGCACACTCCACCCGGTCACATTATACTGACAACGGGCAAACCAGTCGTCCTACTCCTAATATGCTGAGCGCTAAGCAGGAGCAGCAACTACCATTTTTAAAGACTCTGGTATGTCTCGGCTAGGGGACAGAACCCAAAACCTTCCTCACAGCATAAAGAATGTCATAATCACATACTATTTTAGACTCATACAGGAGCCGCATTTAATGTACAATAGGGTAAAAATATTTGTAAGAAATTGTCCCGATGAAGCCGACATCAGGCGAAACCGGTCGACGAAGTAATAAAAGTCTAAAAAGTTACCACTTCGACTGCTGTTGTGATCGATACACGTATCATATTTCTCCTATTGCTCGATCACCCTGCATACCATTGGGTATCCAGCGGAGGAGTGGAGGACCCTCTATCCATCCTACGAAACGCACGGTGTTGACTCTATTACCTGCTTTCTTCGATTTATGGACTTGTTTCATGTCTATTGCATGCTTGTAGAACAGCGCTTGAATCAAACTAGAAAACATCAAGTAACCAAACAGTGCTTCAGTGTAAAAACTTTTAAATTAATCAGAAATTGGCTATGAACAGTCTATATATGTCTCTGATAATAAAAATAAATAATTACAGGGGTGTAAAAATCCACTAGCCCGACGCCCGGGGCTAGTGAATTTCCAGGACGGGCTAGCTGAAAAATTGTGCCTACTAGCCCCGGGCTAGTTGGTCCTTCGCTAGTAGAGGACGACTTATCATCGTTTCCTAAATTAGGAATCTTGTCAAATGCTACATTCTCTAACTGTCGAATCCACGAAAGTAAAAGTAAATTATTTCTTTTGTTCTTGATGACGGTTCGCTAAATTGCGCTCTGTTGTATCGTAGGCTACAGTTGGAAATACCCTTCTACCTTTTTATAGAACAGTGATGCAATGCGTCGTACTGTAACGTGATTGGCTACAATCGTATCACTTTCACTGCGGGATAACATACCATGTAATGCGTTAAAATACAGAGACTTCAACAAAATGGAAATTATTTTTGAATGTTTGTTCAGTAAAGATGATCATTTAATCGATATTTATAATTTTAATCACGACTTGTATCCATTTTTATGTAGCGATAACTGTTACATTGAACGCGGTTATGTCGCGATCGTCTGACTCTCAGTATGACACGGGACGAGACGTTTCGCCCAAACACATTGGAATATAAAATGCGAACATAACGTCATATAAAAAGATTACAAACGGCATAAAACACAATAAAAAGCATTCTTTATGTCACGAATAATATTGTTTTATTTGACTTGAATTGTACTTTCAATTGATGTAGCGTGGCGACTTCGTTGATATTTTGTGTCGGATCGAATATTTTATGCAATTTCGGCAACGAATATTTATTTTAACAATGCAACCCCAATTTGTTTTGTTGGTTTAAATAATCTTTATTTGTGGGTCATAATATAATTATTTCATATGAATAAAGTTTTAAGAATCAAACACCGTGCATTTTGGTATCTAAATATGAGACGAATTGACTTGAGCATGAACGATAAAATAAATCGTCTGCTACTGTTTTCAATGACAAAAGTCGTCTGCTAGTCTTCAAATTACTCACTTTATTCTGTAATAATACAATTATACCTTTTAAGCAAGTTCTTAGTTGACAGCCTGGTTCAAAAGTAAATATATTATTTAATTCAATAAAACGCTATCGCTATTTTCCCGTACAAGTGGTGGCTCCCTTTATTCGAGACCACTCAAGCATATCCCTTATCGAGAGCGCCTTGTCCCCTATCGAACACACGCGAGCACAGGTAAATCGGGCTTTGCGCATGTGTGTATCATGTACTGGAACTTATTCGACATGTTCTGGTTAATCCGCCATTACGTCAGACCAAAACATCGTCAATTTTAAATACACACAAAAAGCACATCGTTTTATTTAGGCCACTACAAAAGTTACTACATTATCCAAAAACTAACATACTTATGGGATATAGTCATTGATCATGCACATTGTTGTCATTAATCCATATTTTCGAAAATCCATTGGGTCCTATTCGACATGTCCTAGTTTTGTAATTAAGCCGCCATTATACGTCAGACCAAAACATAGTCAATTTTAAACGCACACAAAAAACACATCGTTTTATTTAGGCCACTACAAAAGTTACTACATTATCTAAAAACTATCATACTTATGGGATATTGTCTTGTTTATCGTGCACATTGTTGTCATTTATCCGTACTTTCGAAAACCCCATAGGGACTTTTCGAAAATTGGAGATTCCCGCCGATCTTCCCTGTGGTGTGCTTGACCTTCATACTCAAGATACAAACACTTTGACAGCAAAGTGTGATATATTTCATATTGATGACACTTCTGCACTTTGATATTAATAAAGTTGAAGCACATCATTGGATCTTGGTGATGATTTCAAATAGAAATTATCGATAATTATGTGTCTGGTTTTCAAGTTTTCTCCAATATGGCGTCAGGAGAAGACTGAACCGAGCGACCGCAATGGATTGTGGGAAGGTCAGGGGCCACCACGTAGACATAAGGGCAAATAGAGAGCTGCCAATCTCTCTATATATGTCTCTGTTTAAAGGAACACTTAGAAAAGATGAGTTTGGCAGAATTTGGGTTTAAATTTAAATCAAAATCAGACAATAATACACCAACACAGACAAATGATGCATCTCCTCCAGCCGTAGGTTCAGTTCCAGTAAATCAATCTGTTATAAATAAAAATAAACAATATGACACATTGAAAAGGAAGAGGTCGTTTCAGACTCATTGGAAAAAACCTGGCCTTGGGTGTCAGTAACAGAGGATGGCAATTCAATGTTTTGTTCATGGCGTAAAAAATGTCCATCGGTTGCTGATAAAACCAGTTCCATTTTTTCTGGCACTTCCAATTTCAGGACAGATTCCCTGAATTCCCACGAGTCGTCCATCGCGCATAAGTCATGCGCTATGCGCCATTTGGCCACAATGAAAAACACGGGTAGCAAGATAGCGACATTAACAGAAACACCCAGTTCAAAGTCTTTACAGTCTTGTGTGTCCATTGCATCTGCTTTGCAGAAGTTATCTCCTGAACAAATGTCAAGAATGAAATGTTTGTTCAATACAGCATTTGCAACCGCAAAAGCCGGTAAGCCTGCCAGTGCTTTCGAGTTGATTTGTTCAATACAAATGATAATGGACTTGATATAGGCCAAAACTATCTGAACAGACACGGCTTTACCGAGTTTACTAATGCTATAGCAGGTACCGTCTTGAAAAGATATTACAAACCAAATAATGGCAGCTCCCTTTGTGAGTGTTATGTCAGATGGCAGCACAGATAAGGTTGTTGTGGAGCAGGAGATAATATATCTTCTGTACTGTTGTCCAGAACCTGTGACAAGAATGCTAAAAATTGTACCTCTTGAGTCTGGTAGTGCTGAGAGTGTATTCAAAGCAGTCTTCAATGCCCTAGTGTCTGTTGGACTATCAGCAGAATCACTTTCGCCAAATTCACCAAACACACCAAGTCTTGCTTGTGCCAACTTTGATGGAGCATCTGTGAATTTTGGTTGTAAAAAAAGTGGGGTAGCTACCCGAATCAAGGCGGTATTGCCAGACATATAAGTATATGGTGCAGTTTGAGGGAACCATCAAAGGGATTTATTCATTTAATCATTATAGCCCCAAAAGGTGCAGAGAGCTTAGTGAGATTGCTGCACTGCTTGAAACATCACTTTCTCACTTGAGCAGTGTAAAGCAAGTTCGCTGGTTGTCCAGCAAATCCAGAGCTATAGAGGCAGTTCAGAAAAATCTATGCTCTATCACTGCCCATCTAGAACATGATGCTGCTGCAGGTACTAGGGCTGATGACAGCAATAGAGTGCAGGGCTACTTGAAGCAGATCACCTCATTCCCTTTCTTGAGGAAGCTTCATTTACTTTTAGATTATCTGCCAGTGGTATCAGAGCTATCAAGAGCATTCCAGACCGAGGATATCTTGGTCATAGAGCTCCCTCATCTTATTGAGAAAACGCTTGTTAAACTGCAGGCTCTCAAGGCAAATCCAGGAAAGAATGTCAGACACTTTCAGTCTTCGTACGACAGTACCAAGAGGATGTTTGGCACACTGAAAATGTCGACTCCTCATTGTGAGCCGTTTGTTTATACAAACTCAACAGATATGATGGCCCTTCTTGATAACACCATCAAATATATATCAAGAAGAGGTTCCAAGAGATTCATGAGGCACCTTTCAGTCAGCTGAAAGTGTTTGACTTTCGCTCATGGCCTCTTGGAAACGATGAGTTGTATGATCATGGAAATGATGAACTCACGGAGTTGCTATCAGACACTCCAGTCTCAGCCTTCTTCTCTGATGAGGAGAAGGATTGCATTCTAGAGAATGACTGGATAGCATTAAAGCTTCACCCGAGGTCTTTCCGGGGAAATCCTCTCCTACAGGTGTATGGTCTTGTCTTGCAGGATGCTGCTTTTAAAGACTCACATATAGCGAAATTGATTAACTATATGTTGACCATTTCACCATGCACTGCAGCATGTGAGAGGGGGTTTTCCAAGATGAACTCTGTGAAGACAGCCCTCAGGTCCACTTTGACAGCAGCTAACCTTCAGAACCAGCTTTTCCTCATGAATGAGGGCCCAGAGTTGAAGGACT
Organism: Pecten maximus; assembly: GCF_902652985.1. Taxonomy (NCBI): domain Eukaryota; kingdom Metazoa; phylum Mollusca; class Bivalvia; order Pectinida; family Pectinidae; genus Pecten; species Pecten maximus. The sequence goes on along the minus strand of NC_047029.1, from coordinate 12,471,233 downwards.
TTGATCCTTCACCATCAATTTTACAATGGATGAAGATGGGTAGTGGGACCCGACACATCCAAGGCCACAAACTTCATGAGGAAAAATCTGACATGATAGTTGGCAATGACTCCCTCCAGATATCTGGAAAATAGAATGACTGTTCTCTTTAATTTCAGGAGTGTAGAACACATAATGAAATGTCTGCCAATGGCTCTGTCCAATCACTTGAAAGTCCAAACATATATCACACTAAGTGACTTTGTTATAAAAAATAAAATCATAAACAAGAGGCCCAATGGGCCTGTATCGCTCACCTGGCTCTACAGCAAATTTGCAGTTGATTGAGGTCATTTCTACAGATACTATGCTGATAACCAATTTATTCAAATATCAGAGTAAGCTCGGTTTATTCATGTCAATAACTATTCTAGTCCTTCATTCCAGCATACTATTGGCCTAATATCAGGTCTTGGTGACTCTTGGCTATGGCAAGATTTCAAAATATTTCACCCCTGTGACCTTGAATGTAGGTCAATGTCATTCAGTTGAACAAACTTGGAAGCCCTACACCCCAGCATGCTACAGACAGGCCCAACCTCAAGTACCTGAGCCTCTTGGTTATTGAGAAGTCGTTCAAAGATTTTAGCCTATTTGACCCATGTGGCTTTCAATGAAGGTCAAGGTCATTTATTTGAACAAGCTTTGTAGCCCTTCACCGCAGCATGCTACAGGCCCAATATCAAGTCCCTGGGCCTCTTGGTTATTGAGAAGTTGTTTGAAGATTATAGCCTATTTGACCCATGTGACCTTGAACGAAGGTCAAAGTCATTTATTTGAACAAACTTTGTAGCCCTTCACCCCAGCATACTACAGACCCAATACAAGTCCCTAGCCTTTTTGGTTATTGAGAAGAAGTCGTTTTAAGATTATAGCCTATTTGACCCATGTGACCTTGAATGAAGGTCAAAGTCATTTATTTGAACAAAATTGGTAGCCCTTCACCCAAGCATGCTACAGACCCAATACCAAGTCCCTGGGACTCTTGGTTATTGAGAAGTCGTTTAAAGATTATAGCCTATTTGACCCATGTGACCTTTAGTGAAGGTCAAGGTCATTTATTTGAACAAACTTTGTAGCCCTTCACCCCAGCATGCTACAGACCCAATATCAAGTCCTTGGGCCTCTTGGTTATTAAGTTGTTTGAAGATTATAGCCTATTTGACCCATGTGACCTTGAATGAAGGTCAAGGTCATTCATTTGAACAAAATTGGTAGCCCTTCACCCAAGCATGCTACAGACCAAATACCAAGTCCCTGGGACTCTTGGTTATTGAGAAGAAGTCGTTTTAAGATTATAGCCTATTTGACCCATGTGACCTTGAATGAAGGTCAAGGTCATTTATTTGAACAATTGGTTTAGTTTGGTTTATTTTGTTTAACGTCCTATTAACAGCTAAGGTCATTTAAGGACGGCCTCCCGTGCGTGCGATATGCATGTTTGTGGTGAGTGCGTATGTGTGCTTTGGGAGGCTGCGGTATGTTCGTGTTAAGTCTCCTTGTTATAGGCCGGAACTTTTGCCGATTTATAGTGCTACCTCACTGAAGCATACTGCCGAAGACACCCAATAGCACACCCCACCCGGTCACATTATACTGACAACGGGCGAACCAGTCGTTCCACTCCAACTATGCTGAGCGCTAAGCAGGAGTAGCAACTACCATTTTTAAAGACTTTGGTATGTCTCGGCCAGGGGACAGAATCCAAAGCCTTCCTCACAGCGGCGAACGCTCAACTAAAGGCCAAAAGTGAGGCATTGTCAAGGGAGACATTAGGAAGAAAGTTTGTAAGAAAGAAGAGAAAAGATAAGATCCCAAATTTAGTCGCCTCTTACGATCATGCAATGGGGGCAGCAGGCACAATTCTTACGCCCTACCTGCAGGGCAGTATTTGAACAAACTTTGTAGCCCTGCACCCCAGCATGCTACAGGGACCACAGAACCAAATCAAAAATAGAATGTGGGTTTTCCCCGTTTGGGCAGAAGATTTAATAGGAAGGTGAATACATCGGGGCCTACTGATTGGATATTAAGGTGAGAGAAGTTTCCAAAGTTTTAATATGTGGGTCGGGCAATACATATAGATGTAAAATATATAGAAAAACAGTTATTTTTTTGCTAGCCTGTTTTTGTCAGGGGGAGGTAAGTAAGTGTGTATTTTGTTGTTAATTTAGATGGATTTTTGGTGCTGATTCCAATACAAGATGGCGGCCCCCATATAAAAAAAAGTTCAAATTGGTAGAATTTTTTATAATTCCATTTAGAGGTTTCCGAGATGACATACTTCAAAATTATTGCTACTGGACCAGTGTTGAAAACTCCATTTAAGCAGTACAGTGATAAACGTTAACATTACCGTCTATGGGAAATCATTTGGTTCCGTGGTCCCTATAGGTCCCAAATGATTTCCCATAGACGGTAATGTTAACGTTTATCACTGTACTGCTTAAATGGAGTTTTCAACACTGGTCCAGTAGCAATAATTTTGAAGTATGTCATCTCGGAAACCTCTAAATGGAATTATAAAAAATTCTACCAATTTGAACTTTTTTTTATATGGGGGCCGCCATCTTGTATTGAAATCAGCACCAAAAATCCATCTAAATTAACAACAAAATACACACTTACTTACCTCCCCCTGACAAAAACAGGCTAGCAAAAAAATAACTGTTTTTCTATATATTTTACATCTATATGTATTGCCCGACCCACATATTAAAACTTTGGAAACTTCTCTCACCTTAATATCCAATCAGTAGGCCCCGATGTATTCACCTTCCTATTAAATCTTCTGCCCAAACGGGGAAAACCCACATTCTATTTTTGATTTGGTTCTGTGGTCCCTATAGAATCGTACACATTTTTCAAATTTAACTTTTCTGGGACAGGATAGGACCATAGGGTATGATGTCCAAATAGGAAGTAGCTGGCTGCAAGTCTTGGGCTGGTAGGTCAAGTCTTATATTGGTACCGGAGATGGAGATTCGTATTAGAAAAGGACATAAAAAATGAAACAAATTTTTAGTTAAAATAGAAATATCTTGCTGAATTTTAAATCCAGACAGATGTCTTTTGGTCATATAAGAGTATTGATATTGTACTACTGAAAAATATAAACAAATAAGAAATACCCTGAAGATCAAGGGGAGATAACTCCATGCTATCTCCCCACCCCCCTTATTTCTCGCCTTTATCTAAAAAAAAAACCAAGACAAGAGCATTTTTGTATATAATTGAGTCAAAACACACACACAGGACAGTGGGCCGGGCTAGGGACAACAAAACTACCAAAATAACCACCAGAAATCGAGCCGGGGTAGTGACAACAGAACAACCAATCACATCACCGAACACCGAACCGGGCTAGAGTCAAGAGTACAACCAGAAAAAAACACCAAAAATCGAACCGGGGTACTGACTACAGAGCAACCAGATACACCACGGGACTACGAAACACGCGTTATACAGCTACCATTGAAATAAATACTATATTTTCCTATTAACCTGGTCTATGGCCCCCTTTACACTGTACACAGGCCCATATTTTCATTATAAACAAGCTCAGAATCTTATTTCCTGCTTAAATTCTGCCAAAATACCTCCATGATGAAAATCCCAGCCGAACATGTTCAGATGGGTCCCGTAATCTGGTGTCCAGGGACGCTGAACGGCATAAAATGTCAAATCCGGTAGCTCCCTACAGGCCCAATATCAAGTCCATAGGCCTCTTGGTTAGTGACAAGAAGTCGTTTGAAGATTATAGCCTATTTGACCCATGTGACCTTGAATGAAGGTCAGTCATTTATTTGAACAAACTTTGTAGCCCTTCACCCCAGCATGCGACAGACCAAATGTCAAGTCCCTGGGCCTCTTGGTTATTGAGAAGTCGTTTGAAGATTATAGCCTATTTGACCCATGTGACCTTGAATGAAGGTCCAGGTCATTTATTTGAACAAACTTTGTAGCCCTTCACCCTAGCATGCTACAGGCCCAATGTCAAGTCCCTGGGCCCCTTGGTTATTGAGAAGAAGTTATTTGAAGATTATAGCCTATTTGACCCAGATGACCTTGAATGAAGGTCAAGGTCATTTATTTGAACAAACTTTGTAGCCCTTCACCCCAGCATGCTACAGGCCCAATATCAAGTCCCTGTGCCTCTTGGTTATTGAGAAGAAGTTGTTTAAATGAAAAAGTTGACGCCGGACGGACGGACGGACGCCGCAGCACGGCATAAGCTCACTTGCCCTTCGGGCAGGAGAGCTAAAAACAACAAAAAAACCCAATAAAAAATAAAAATAATAAAAAAAAAAAAAATAAATAAAACTTAACTCCGCCAATGTAAGTCCATGCCGGTCCCAAGCCCGGGTAAAGGAGGAGGGTTCGGAAAATAAGTACTTAAGTAGTTAACTATATCCCGATAAAGTGCTATTTTGCTACCGAAATCATACTCAATTCCACCATGCATTTCATTTTTAAGTTAGAACATCTGATTCATAAGTTTATTTACTGTTTTTCATTAAAATAACTCATTGATAGAATTAATATTGTCTAAAGTTGTGTTGAATAGTGCTGCACTGCAACTGAAAGGTAGTTAGTTTATTGCAATACTAGGTATAATTGTAATCGGTATTATTCAAAAGTTTGTTAAAAAATCATGGGCTAGTACAAACCAGTCAGTGCTAGTGAAAAAATATACCCTACTAGCCCAGGGCTAGCGAGTGTGACCTTAGCTGTTAATAGGACGTTAAACAAAATAAACCAAACCAAAGCTTACATATGGCCAGCACTACTCAGAATGCTTTAAGTGCTCCGGGATCAAAAAAGTCATCCACTTTCGGGGGTATTTCAGTTGTACATTAAATGAACAGAAACCTAAAAATGGTGGGTTTTTTTCCATTTCAACCATTTTTTCCAATTTTACACTATACTGCGTAAAATTTCCCAATTCAGGGCAAAAACTGCAGGCAAAGCTGTGATTAGCAGTCAATCCCAAAATACTGAATTCATAGACTGGTTTCAAAATGTGTTTTTTTTTTTTAAATAATAAAGTGTTGTTTGGTTTTTAGATAATTAAAAAGTTTAAAAATATAATAAAAGATTCTTTTTAAAAATACCTACCTTCCTTCCCAGGGAAAAAATCTTGGGTAGGGTAACTACAAACAAACAACTTTTTCATGGTCTTAGCCTTCCTCGCGGAGAAGGACGTTAATTATGCACCCATTTTCGAAATATTCAGTTTATTAAGCTTTTTGTACATAGTCCCTCGGGTAACAGGAGAAAACTGGTCTGCGAAGCACTTTGTATTCCATTTTGTACCAATGATTCGAGGAAGGCAGGCACTTCCTCACGGGGGCGAACGCTCAACTAAAGGCCCAAAAGTGAGACATTGTCAAGGGAGACATTAGGAAGAAGAAAGTTGGTAAGGTAGAAAAGATAATATCCCAAATTTAGTCGCCTCTTACGATCATGCAATGGGGCAGCAGGTACAATTTGTACGCCCTACCTGCAGGGCAGTCATCTAAACATAATCATAATCATCATCAAATTAATTTACAACGATAAGTACATAGAAAACCATACATACATACACACTCACTCACTCACTCACACATACATATTCAGATTCCTGGTAGCCTGATCAATCCTGTTGAGGGCTCAGTTTCTGTGTTGGTCATACATAAATTTTTCTAATATTACAGTATGTAATTACAAAATATAAATAAAAATGTGCTTCTGTGTAGAATGTAGATTGTGTATTGCCTATTGCGAGATTACATAAGTATGCAGGGATTGACCAATGTGGATGGACTGTTTCCCTTATACCTAGCAGAAACATACCTCATTGCTCAGCTAATACATATCATGATAAAATATCCTAAAACCTTTGTTTTTAGAAATCAAATGATTTCTCCAGGGCTACTAATTATCGAAAATAATAAACAGATGGAGTAATTTCATAAGTCTTTTGACTATCTTATACTATCAAATACCGAAATGTACCTACCTGTATTTTTGCAACATTTCCTACAAATATTTTGCGGAATGCAAATAATAATATCCAATACTTTTAATTTTTGACTTTGCCTTTCCACCCCCGGGGTGGTCGTTTAGCTCTGTATCAGTATCCGTTGGCGTTGTAGTGTCAATTACCACGGAGTCGTCGACAAGCATACAGCCGTCCGCCATCTTTATTCTAAGGTTTATAGTTTATACATTAGAGTGACTTCTCATGACTCAGGCACGTTCGATGATCGACTCTTGAAAAACGGGAATCGATGGCCGAAATCGAAGGGGCGTTCGATTCGTCAACCGATTATAACCGATGATCGGCGCACCACTAGTTAATTATATTCAGTTGTGGACCTCTGAATTGTGCACTTTAGATTTTTGATAAGAAGTACAAAATAGCCAACAGACAGCCATCTTGGATTTTGATAATTAAAGTTTGTTCATGTTATTTCATGAAAAGAACTGGAAGTATTGTTTTTGCATAAATCAGATTTTTAGGAAATTGAAAAGTAGACAGAAGATCAGTCTGACATAAAGAGCAAATAAAAGGTTTATTCATTGGTTGGCGCTAAGATCCTCTGATATGTTATCATTTGTTATGATGTTAATGGATATCTGAAACTCGGTAGTCAAATAGATACGATATGTTCACAATAGTGATAATATTCTGAGCAACTAAAAATGCTTGTCATTATTAAATTTGGCTTGGTTTATTTTGTTTAACGTCCTATTAACATCTAAGGTCATTTAAGGACGGCCTCCCGTATGTGCGACATGCATGCGTATGTGTGTTTTGGGAGGCTGCGGTATGTTCGTGTTATGTCTCCTTGTGATAGGCCGGAACTTTTGCCGATTTATAGTGCTACCTCACTAAAGCATACTGCCGAAGACACCCAGCAGCACACCCCACCCGGTCACATTATACTGACAACGGGCGAACCAGTCGTCCCACTCCTAATATGCTGAGCGCTAAGCAGGAGAAGCAACTACCATTTTTAAAGACTCTGGTATGTCTCGGCTAGGGGACAGAACCCAAAACCTTCCTCACAGCGGCGAACGCTCAACTAAAGGCCAAAAGTGAGGCATTGTCAAGGGAGACATTAGGAAGAAGAAAGTTGTTAAGAAAGAAGAGAAAAGATAAGATCCCAAATTTAGTCGCCTCTTACGATCAAGCAATGGGGGCAGCAGGTACAATTCTTACGCCCTACCTGCAGGACAGTCATTATTAAATATTTCCCTCTTTATTCAAATCACCAGTCATCTGGTTTATAATCTGCCTGTTGGTAAACAATCCTTATTGATATCTGTATGTCATCTGACCTGAAGAGTCAGGATCCTTATATTTTTTTATAGTCATCGTGATTCAGCCATCGTCTGCCATTTTAAAATTTCAATCATACTTCAAAAGTTATATTTCTGGTCAGTCCAAAATCCAACCGGTTCGCTCGTTGTCAGTATAATGTGACCGGGTAGGGTGTCCTGCTAGGTGTCTTCGGCAGTGTATTATTATGATTTTTTAATATATTGAAATAACAACAATTCAAAATACCGCTAAAACTTCACGATAAGGATATCTTATGTGTAAAACTTTTAATTTTTGGCGCAGGTCATTCAATATTTAGCGTAGGGCACTTATTTTAAGCGCCAATACTGGCCCATGATATTTTAAAAAAAAACGGGCCAAAAAAAGAATTTTCGCGTGAATGGCGCAATGGCGCGGCCTGGCTGAAGCACTGAATAGGTCCACAACTGTGTACAAAATCTTTAATGACCCCAAGCTCTGTCTGCAATAAAAACAGGTCCACAATTGGGTCATCTGCAGTGATATGTTTGGGTGCAGGTTGTGGTGCCCTGGAGCTTTGCACATATGACATCAGTGGGTATGGAGCTACATATGGTCCTTGGGGTGTCTTCATGTGTATGCTGGTTCACTGTTGATTGCAACATTTTCCCCTTGTCTTCTGTTGATGGTGCCTGCAATAGTTTAGCTCGTTTTTGTTTTCTACCATGTGTTTTTTTAAGCTAATAACTTCTGGTTTGGTGCCACCCTGCTCTTAGGCGACATCTTACCAAATTCTCGGAGGCTGTTAATGCCCCAACTACATTTTCCAAATCTGAAGCAATATTTGTTAAACTTAAAGATAGTTTGGTTTGGTTTATTTTGTTTAATGTCCTATGAAAAGCTAAGGTCATTTAAGGACGGCCTCCCGTGCGTGTGGTGAGTGCGTATATATATACGATATGAATCATTGTGTAGAGAAGTATTGTTACTTGATTATTAAGGTCATTAAAGGACGGCCTCCCGTGTTTGCGATATGTATGCGTGTGATGAGCGTATGTGTGGTTTGGGAGGTTGCCTAAATAGACACTGGCACAAAGTACCTTTTAAGTTTTACGAAAGTTTTTATGATACGCAACCGGATAACAGCGAGTTAATTCTGCGCCAGAATTAGCCGATATCAGCTAACCAGTGACGTCGATCGGGGTATTATCGGACGCGGCCAATTATCGGACAAGCCAATCAAAACCGTTATAATCGATTTCTCCGATGCAACGATGTATTATCGATTCCGGTATTTTTAACTTTGACCTTTTCCCGCCATACCAGGAAAACTTTCAAAGTGCTGCTTGCCGATCAGGTAAAACAAATGCAAAATTTAATCTTCTAGCAGAGTTATTTTCACTTCCGGTTGACAAATACTAATATGTGACGTCACCGGATATTATTATTGCCAAAATGTCGCTTATTTTTATACAAAACAATGTTCAAAATGCATGAAAAAACAAACGCTGTAAGCGTTATATAGTGTCTTGTAAGCATTACAACACTGATAAACGTTATATAGTCGATATTGTACAGTGACCAGATTAAGGGTATTATCGGACACAAAATCACTGCATCGCTTATGCTCTCCATCAACCGTGACAGCGCATTGTGTTCATCAGATGGGCAAATATTAATATACTATAGCATATCAATATAGATTGTCAGCTATGCATAATAAGCCTATATATAAAAAAAAACTAGCAGCAAGCTTTTCACTGGAATTTCAAGCTGTAATTAACGTTATATGTCAATATAATATCCAGGAAGTACACTGGATTTAAGGGGCGTGGCACATTCAGGCCATCCTACGTGCACCTTGCACGATCTGTATATAGTCCCATTATATGTATGTAGGCTAATTAGGCCTATATGATAGTTGTCAAATGGATCACTATAATTATATAAAATAATTAAAGCAAGATTCAGTAAATCACATTCTTATTTAATGTTTCCTTTTTATTTCAGGTTTAATATATTCTTCCTTAAAATTCCACAAATTTTCTTCTGTTTTCCGATTTCCTCCATATTTCGATTCTCAGCCCTATACCTTGCATGAACAAATACATATAAAATAAAAACTATTGGACAATGCTGCATTGCATTAGGTTAAAATAAAGTAAAACACAAAACGGTTTCAGCAGTCTACATGTGTTTTTAATAGCCGAGGTTGTATAGTTGTACATAAAAAATACTAATAAAAAAGTGTTATGAGCTGTTTCAAGGCAATCTGGTATTTATTGTAGGAATTCCATTATGTCTAATCCCAGAAAGCAAAGAAGGACATGGGAGGAAGAAAGTATGCAGAGGGCTCTTGATTTTTATAAATCAGAGTCCTCTGCAGGACACAAAATGTCAGAAAAGTGGCAGAGGAGTACGGCGTCCCTAAGTCCACGCTTAGTGACCGTATCACCGGTCGAGTTTCCAGCGACCCTACCATCCGTCCTGGTCCCCGCCCTACCATATCTATCCAAGGAGAGCAGAGCCTCGTCGAATACATTAAAGTCTGTGCTCAAATTGGTTTTGGCAGGACAAAGCAACAAGTCCTGTCCATTGTTGGGGATATAGTGAGGGAGGGGGATATAAAAAACAAGTTTGTTGATGGTAGACCTGGCAATGACTGGTGGCTCAGTTTTATAAAAAGATGGCCAGAAGTACGTTTATGTAGTCCCCAGTCATTGCCACGTGATCGTGCTATCGCGTTAAATCCAAATGTTGTGAAAAACTACTTTGCCATGCTGGGGGATATTCTAGATAAGTATGGGTTAAAGAACAAACCTGAACGCATTTTTAATGCCGACGAGACGGGTATGCCACTTGACCACAAGCCACCTAAAATTGTAAAGGTGGCTGGTCAAGATGCGCATACCCAGACCAGTGGCAATAAAACCAACATTACAGTGGTAGCGTGCGCATCAGCCTCGGGGCTGTTGATCCCGCCCCAGGTAATTTTCCAGGGTAAAAGGGGGATGGATCAAACCATGTTCCAGGGAATGCCACCTGGAACAAGGGTTTGCATCAGCCCCAATGGATGGATTGATTCCGAACTATTTGAAACCTGGGTGACAGAGCATTTTTTAAAACATATCCCAGCTGTTAGGCCAGTGTTGTTATTGATAGATGGGCACAGCACTCATGTTAGACTTGAGGTGGTGATGAAATGCAAAGAGAATGGCATTATTCTCTTTGCACTTCCTCCCCACACCACTCACAAACTGCAGCCACTCGACCGGGGTTGTTTCAAGCCACTGAAGGAGCATTACAAAAAAGAATGCAAAGATTTCATGGAGAAAAATCCCGGGCGAGTGGTTAGTCGCTTTGTGTTTGGAAAGCTGTTTGGTGCAGTCTACACAAAGAGTCTGTGTCCATCTACCATCATCAATGCATTTTCCAAATGTGGAGTTTTCCCATTTGCACCACAGGTTGTTTTGACATCTGATGATATGGCACCATCATTAGTTGGCAACACAGCTATTAACATCTCCAGTGTTGCTGATGTCACCAAAGCACTTAAGGTGATGGGAATATTTGGTCCATCTGAGTCACTGTCCAGAACCTCCCTCTCTCAGCCTCTGGTGGCCTCTGCAAACAATGACATACAAGCTTGTCCTCCGACTATCACCACCCAGACTGTAGAACAGGATGATGATGCCATCACCATCATGACTGTGGAACAGGATGAAGATGCTGTCACCACCCAGACTGTGGAACAGGATGAAGATGCCGTCACCACCCCGATTATCACCACCCAGACTGTGGAACATCATGATGAAGGTGCCGTCACTACAATTACATTTCAGGCTGAGGTTCACGAGTACCAAGAAGAAACTCCCAGTTTCGTCCCTTCATCCCTTCCAGTCTCCCCAGTAATGTCCTCAAGCTGTCCTGATATCAGTGAGCACCTCATTCCGGAATCTCCAGAGATTTCCCCTATCATCAGGCGACCCCTCGGCCTCAGTGCAGTGGACCAAGTGCTTAATAGCAGTGTTAGTAATTTGCTGGAGAAGGCAAAGGAGGCGGTCTCTACAACAAAAAAAAGAAAGGTTATAATATGTGCAAGAGCATTGACGGAAGATGAATGGTTACAGCAGGCGGAGGAGCAGGAGAGAAAGAAGAAAGAGGAAGAAGATAAGGAAAACAGGAAAGTTGTCAGAGGAGAAGAGAAGAAGAGAAAGGAAGAAGAGAGAAAAAGAAAGGCAGAAGAGCGAAAGAAGAAAACAGCAAGCAAGAAAAAGAGAAGAAATGAAACCTTAGAGCGAGATGATGATGCGGAGTGCACTCATTGTGGTGGAAGCTTCCTCGAGGATGACCGGGAGGGGTTGGACAGGTTGTGGGTCAGTTGCGACCACTGCAAGGCATGGATGCATGGGGACGATTGTCTTCCTCTAGGTTTCACCGTACAGGAGGGCGAGGCATTCTTGTGTCCTACATGCAAGCCATGAATCTTGCTACATATCTTTGTACCCTAGCTGAAAAACAATAATTAAGGCAATAATTTACCATTTCATGTTCAAATCAAAATTAATCAAAGATGAATACATTCTAATTGATACTTTGTAAATTATACAACAATGTGACAGCGATAGTTAATATATATTTTTGAGTGTAGTAAGGCGGCATGATATTTGTCACCCACTATATCAAGTATTTTGGTCACCTAGATATTGGAACAGACAATTAAGTTATTTAATATGGACATTGCTATTTAATCATCAATAATTTATTACAGGTGATCAGGTGATTGACTGTCTGAGGCGGCATGAACCCTGACACCTTTCTGTTTCTTTCTCAAAACACACCTGTACATTTTCTTCTTTAATTTTCAACGAAAATGTATTAATACATTGTTTATAATATCATAAACAAACACTGTGACCTTGATAGTTTAATTTGCTGATGTATAGTATCATTATGTAATCATCAATAATTTATTACAGGTGATCAGGTGATTGACTGTCTGAGGCGGCATGAAACCTGACACCTTTCTGTTTCTTTCTCAAAACACACATGTAATTTTTTTTTTCATATTGTATCTCATTGCGTTGATTTAATTTTCAACGAAAATGTATTAATACATTGTTTATAATATCATAAACAAACACTGTGACCCTGATAGTTTAATTTATTGATGTATAGTATGTAATTATCAATAACTTATTACAGGTGATCAGGTGATTGACTGTCTGAGGCGGCATGAACCCTGACACCTTTCCCCAAGGCTTTCGGTTTCTTTCTCAAAACACACATGTAAATTTTCATTCCTTTTTTCCATATTGTATTTATTACCATTAAGATGATTCTCCATCCACCCAGCATGGCAAAGAACTTATATCATAGGTTACTGTATCAGCAGCATTTGTCTCGTATTTCTTTCCAGTATAAAATCAGTTTGATAGCCAATTATTTCTGTATGCTTAATTTGGGCTAAGCTCCATTCTTAAAAACATGTACATTAAGTACATGTTTATTCTTATGCAATATTTCATATCTGACTACTCATTACAACTTTTTAATGTCCATTTACTCAATTAATTATTGGCAAAATGAAATTATATGGTACAACAAATGAAATGCCGAGTTCAAATGCTTAACATACAGCTTTACAAATGTTAATATTGAATATGGGATTTGATGTGAAACTTAGGACTACGTACCTGACAGTTACTATTGAGGCTATTTGGAAGGAAATATAATTCTTATCAGCACTTTTTACTAATCCATGTATTAGTCACACAGAAATTTCACTGTGGCTTGTGTAGTACACCAGTAAAATGCTTCCTGGTCCGAATTGAGATGTTTTGTACTTACCAGTAAAAAATTATTTATCACATGTAGACTCCTGATACCGTAGTCCAGTAAGATAATAATCATCGTCTACACTTGTTCTTTTTTCTTTACCTTAAAAATGGAACATAACAATTTAACATTAGAGATGACATGAATGGTTTTTAAATTCAGAATGCGAACTGATTTTATTATTCGTATAATTTTAAGTAATATTAATTAACTATACATAATGTACAATTTTCACTTTCACTTTTCTCCGCAATCCAAATAAGTGTCTACATTTTCTTAAAATAATTATTTCATCAAAAAATAAAACTATCACAACTTAACAATATCCAAGTATAAATTTAAAGGTTGAATTTTTTTTAACTCAGCCTTAATGAAGTTATTTTAATCAGCTGTTAATCTTTACTTATGCAAAGATAAAAGCGACTGTCATAATTGAAAACCTTGACGATTTTGATATTATTAGACCACAGATGCAAAAACAATATCATTATTCTCATTTGTTTACGTTTTTGTAGATCTATATCACTATGAAGACAGTAAAGATAATGTCTGTTTATGCGGTGGGAATGCACCATTATGGCTCCCGCTCACTTACTGTTAATGAGATATATGCGGTCAATCTGGACAAGTACAACAAGTATGACTCAAATGCCTCATCTATTAAAATGAACGGCAAGACAGCTGGGTACCTCAGACGTCAAGATGCAAAAGTTTTGGCCTCCATAATAAGAGCTGGTTATGTAGACGATTCTGTTGGTGTGCGGCTCAAACCTAAATTTGAGCCAATTGTTAGAAACCGCAAGCTACACAGGCAAAAGTGCCACACATGTGCCACATGCGTAAAACGCATGAAAATCATATGAAATTTACATGCGTGGTTAAGCAGAAAAGAGCACGCGCGTAAATCGTGCGTTGAGTTCATATGAATATCATGCGTAATACGCATGTGTCTCGTGTGTAAATTTCGACATGCGTGGATCATGCGTAGCTACATGCGTAAATTATGCGTATCATATGCGTTAAACGCATGTATAATCTGTCGTGCGAGAATCGTGCGAATCAATACGCATGTGGAGGAGACGAAAAGAGCTACGTGCGTATCTCGTATGTAAATTACGTGTGTAATATGCATGAAAAGAGCACATGCGTAAATCACATGTCCTCTGAGAAAGTCTTGAATTGTTCTAGAATTTCTTCAGAAATGTACTAGATCATTCTCAAACAATTCTATTACCACTCAGAATGTGTCATGTCAGGGTCCACAGTGGCCGAGTGGTTAATGTGTCCCAACATTGTTCCATTATAACCTTCACTTCTGGATTGTGAGTTTGAAAACCACATTGGACAATTGCCAGGTACTGATCATAGATCTTTGGTTTATCTCAGGTACTCAGGCTTTCCTCTATACATTCAACACCTGACATCCCTTTAATGGCTGTAAACAAAATAAAGCAAACCAAACAGAACAATGTCAGATGCCCAATGGGCATATTATCTTAAAGTCTAATCAATAATAACAAGATGAAAATTTGTTATTTAGAATCAAAAATATAATTCATTTAATACTTGCTCATGTAAAGTAAATCCATACAAAACCAAGTTGCACTGTAAATAATTTATAGTTTAGAATGTCAGTTTATCTTATGGTAAGAAAGATCAATACACATATATATAAATATTAAAAACCACTATCCATGTCCTTGGCCTTTGCATTACTGGTATAACTTGTATAGAGAAAAACATCACTTTTTCAACAAGACGGAGATTCTGTTGTCTTATTCATATTGTTTGCCTCTCCAACAGCATTACTTCTAGTTCCAGAAATCACTTTTGTTGCATGGAGATATTTATACAGAATCATATGATATACAGTTCATTGAATCTTTTTCCTTGAAGCTTAACACTGTTCACATGGGTTTCAAAACTGCCGAGCCTTGCCTGCTGTGACTGACTGACTGTCCATTTGCCGAAAGCAGAAAACAGTTTCACTATGTTGCAGATCTGTCTTTCAGCTTCTCCAGATGTCCACCTTTGTTGAAGTTTCTGTAAACAAAATTAAAAGAAAAAAGTAATCAAAATTGGTTTTACATGGTACATTCACACATGATGAACGATATTTAATTATGAGATGATAATCAAAATCTCAATAATATGACTACATTACTTTTCAAAATTAACTAGAACTGTCGCCAAGATGGCTGACTTATACCCCCGCAATCTGCAATGGTGAAATGGAAGGCTTAATAAGATAACCCAGTAATATAGTGACCAGTTGCCATAGCAACCATAATTTTGAGAAAAATAAAAAGGCATGCACATCTACACATGGTCCTCTATATTAGTGTGAAGTTTCATTGAAATCGGCCCATCGGTTTAGGAGGAGTTGTCCGGACAAACTTAAAGTTATGGTTCTTATCAGAAAACCTGTTTATAGTGACCAGTTGCCATAGCAACCATAATTTTGAGAAAAAGAAAGTGGCATGCACATCTACACATGTTCCTCTATATTTGTGTGAAGTTTCATTGAAATCGGCCCATCAGTTTAGGAGGAGTTGTCCGGACAAAATGCGTCTACGGACGGACGGACGGACAGACAACCTGATTCCAGTATACCCCCCCCCCCCCCCCTCCCCCCAACTTCGTTGCGGGGGTATAATTATTTTAGAGAATTAATCACTGAATCATTGCAATGGCAGTACCATATACAGCTTTATGAGCAGAGGTTAAATGCCTTCCCTATATAAAATAAAGTAAATTTTACCCCTTCTCAATGAAGACGCTTGACCGCAGGGTTATGAAATTTACAATTTCGGTAAAGGACCTCAAGACCTTTCCATCTACATCTTTGATACAAAGAGTATTTGATTTCAGCTTATCTGGGAGTGGAGAAAAAGATTTTCAAAATTTCAGTCAATTTGACCCTTTTTGACCTGCCCCTCAGGCTTCTCTGTTGTGAGTTTGAAACCCAAGTGGGGCAGCTACTTGGCACTGACCAGAGATCAGTGAATCCCTCGGATTAAACACTGGGTTTTCCAGCGTTCCTTCTCCTCCAAACCCGGTACATCCTTAAATGATATTGGCTTTCAACAGGGCGTAAAAAGAAACAAAACTGACCTGGACGTTGGAAAAGTCAAAGACAGTGCTTACACATTGATGTTTCATATTTATTATAGAAAATTTATAAAAATTATCACATTTCTTTATGAGCTTGACATGAAGGTAACAGTGATTAAACAAACAGCAGTTGGTTAAGTGTCCAAATAAATAAGTATTTTTTAAAGATTATTATGAAGTTACAAGACATGTGTGATTACCTAGACTTGAAGCTGACAGGAGTTCTTACAGCTGGTGTCCCTCTAGGAGCTGGATGTTGAAGATATCTAAAACAAAGAAAACAAAATAGTTTTCAGAAAATAAAAACATAAATTCAGCTTCATTTAATCATTGATATCAATTTGTTTGCAAACTGTATGAATAAATAAATGTTTTTAACCTCTTATATGGTAGCAGTACGTGTATACCAGTTTTAATAAAATATCTAACAATTGCAGTTGTATCAAATAAGTGAACAAGAGGCCCATGGGCCTTAACGGTCACCTGAGATTTGAAATATTTCAGTTAATTTAATTGACCATTCTTGGCCCCATCCATCAGCCCCAAGGGGTCAGTCAGTACCAATATGTGCATACCATCAACTGCTATCCCAAGCTGATAATGTTAATGAAATTAGAATGAATTAATTCCAATAGAAATCAAACAAATCATAGTCAAAAATGTGATTTCCCTATATAAACTATAATAAAATTTACCCCCTCCCAAGGGGTAGATGTGTGACCACAGTGTCATGAAATTCATAATTTTAATTAAGCACCATAAGCCCCTTCCAACTATGAAGAGTATTTGATTCTACCTTATTTAGTTATTTGGGTCTTGAGAAGAGGATGTTTGAAATTTTTAGTCAATTTGACCCTTTTTAGCCCCGCCTATCTGCCCCTGGGGGTCAGTCAGGGCCAACATGTGTATACCATCAAACTGCCATCACAAGCTAATAATGTTAACCAAGTTAGAATGAATTCCAATAGAAATCAAACAAATTATAGTCAAAAATGTGATTTCCCTATATAAACTAACGTAAAATTTACCCCCTCCCGAGGGGCAAAATGTGAGACCCCTGGGTCATGAAATTCATAATTTTGGTAAAGCACCATAAGACCCTTCCATCTATGAAGAGTATTTGATTCCAACATATCTAAGAGTATATAACTATATAGAGAAGAATATTTTTGAAGTTGCAGTCATTTTGACCCTTTTTAGCCCCATACCTCAGGCCCCTGGGGGGTGGGGACCATGTAATTCACAATTTCGTTGACCTTTAGCCAGATTTCATTGAATTTGGTTCAGGGGTTTTGGAGAAGAAGTCAAAAATGTAAATTGTTTACGGACGCATGACGGACAACGACGGGCAAAAGGCGATAAGAATACCAGTAGGTCACTTGAAATTGAGAGAATAGTTCTGCAATATGAAATGAAAACCATATTTTGTGAAAACTTTTAAAATATTTCAATTTAGTTTTTCTCAAGAGGGAAATAAACTGCGCTCTGAGGCCTGGAATTGAATGCCCTTTCTGATATCAATATTTGTCCATTGCAGTGATGGCCACATACATTGTGAACTTTTTACATTAGTCCCTGTGCAACTAAGCCAACTATATTTTACCTGTGTGCAGATGACATTTCAAAGAATTGTGATAATTTATTCCTGGTCATTGTTCGAATTTGTCAAATAATTTTCTGTAATACCTTTGTAAATAGATGAAATCAACTTGAATTCAAAAGTGTACAAAAATGTACATGGTTCCTCACCCAAAATAACTGAATATGACTTAATTGAAAATATTTTAGTATCAACTTAGCTTTCTCCACATTGATTTCTTTTTGTACATGGCAAAAGATATAATTTGGCTCTGTCCAAAGATATAGTCTCAATCAAGGTCAGGTCAGAGACTTCAAAACAAATAATTTCAAATTTTTAGCATTTGCATATGATGTAATCATGTTTCATTAAAAATTTGAATAAAAAGTCTAATTTGAAAAAAAAAAATGTTGATAATGTGAGATTCATGAAGCAAATCATTTGAATAGTTAAATTTGATCTTTCAAAATTATTCCCATCACACAACACAGGCTGAAGTTATTCAATATTTCATTTCGAAATCAATTTCAAATCTTTAAATTTTCTTATTTAAACAATCATTATGACCAGGGACATATCCCTGATATCATGTATTGTAGTGACAGGACCTGATGCATGAGGAACTTTCCAGCTTGCAGTGTCATTTCAATAGTTCTACAAATACATGTAATTGAATGATATAAGTTCAGAAAAAAATTATGCAAAACAAATTAAGAAATGATGCAGTTCTCTTGTTTGATTCAAAAATATAAAGACAATGCTTTAAAATTTATTCCAAAGAAAGATGTTAAAGTAAAAAAAAACTTCAGTGAAATTCCCAAAGGTATAAAGAATGTAAATTCACCACTTCCAAAAACCAACCTATAGCCGTATACCCGTTATTAGTACACATTGTTCACGTCCAGGAAAATTAAATAGGCCTATAAATCTACAGTCTGAGGTACAATTTGCCTCTGGGCAGCAAACTATGTACAATTTACCTGTAAAACGGACCTGTTGGAACTACATCATTTTCCTTTCCCACTCATTCAATATATATCATAGTATGACGTGTCACTCTTACATTTTATGTAACAGATTATGACGTGTCACTCTCATGAATGTAGGATGGTTGTTCAAGCCAATTTTAAAATCATAAATTCAAATGTTTAAACTTTTAAAAAATGACATAAGGCCAACTGCAGTTAGTGTACATGAAAGCTTGATAAGAATTTGCTTAACTCATACATGAAAATTATATTAATCTATGGATGTAAAAGTTCAAGGAGTAGCAGTGTGCAGCCAGCTGGGATCGAACCAGCGACCCCGGCTTACTGGTCCACTGAGCTAAAGGGAAATTCCCCCTAGCTGGAAGCTAGAAGGCGACCATATTAACTATGTACAGTATTTACAATTAAAACCCGGCCTGCTACAGTGATATACATGTACATATTGACTTGACTTCTAATTATACTCTTTACATATACTTCCATTACAGTATCAGAGATATAAAGTAATAGTAATCATGATATCATTAAGTATAGTTAACTCATAAATGTATATTTGAGTATCAATTAGTGGTTTTAAATGTGAAGTTGACTAAAAGTTTTCTACTCCAAATATAAAAATTAGTTTGAAGAATATTATTTTGACCATTTACTGTACATTTTTGAGTGTTGTAACAAGCTTTTATACTACATCATAAATATTTATTTCCCTATTTGAAGAAATGCATGAAATTGAAATATAGATTATTTATATTAAGTTAAAAATGCCAGGTTCAAAGTCTGCATAAAGGACGTTTTATATATTAGTTATTAGGTAGAGTTAAATTGATGGAAATGAGCATGACTATGAGTCGCATAAATTTCACATCTTCGGAGTTCTTATTCTATGGCAACCTAGCTGGGATACCTGGGACAATCATATCATTTCAAAAGTGTAAGATAGCTAGTCATAAGCTTAAGTCTGTACCGGTTTACTTTATGAGCTTGGTAAAGGTAAGGTGTGATGACCAGTTTCCATCTAACAATTAAGGGGATCTTTATCTAGTTTATATGACCATGTACACCTGTCCAGATCTTCACACCTTATAAGGTAAACTTGGAAGGAAGGGTCATTATTGGGGTCAGTGTAAGTCACACCCTTGTGACCTGGAAGTGTGCGTGTGTAGAGGGGGGGATTATTTCTTATATAACTGGCATAAGAACTCCATGTATGACCTTGATTTAATGAGGCAGGAATAACATGAAAACAAAAAATTACATTAGATGCATTTTTAGTATCTATAATCCAACTAAAAATGAACCAACAAAATAATAAGATGATAGGCCTATACTGCATACTTTAAGATAAGTTACATGTTTTATGAGTAGTATACATAATATATCTATGCGAGCGGTTATAAATCAAAATGTATTTCATTATTCTGCTCGTTCACGAGAAAATGTCCGTGAGCACACGTGCGGTTTTCTGTACATTTGTGACCTCAATCTGGCGATTCCCGTTGATATTTTTAGACGTTAACAATCACTGAGAAAGCTAGCCACAAAAAAAACTAAACCGGCTAGGCCTATCGAAATCTAAAATTAATTAAATTTGGAGAAAAAAGTATTACTACAGTAAATATAAAATAAACGGGATCTGTTCTTCGTGCATATTTAGCGTCGCCTGTTTACATCAATGTCAACAAACAAGTTTACTTACAAGTTACAGTCAGCGGTACTGGTACTGCCGATGAGCTCGAGGCTACGGGACTTTGCTTGACATTCTGAACGCTGGGTTGATTATTTTTTGCACGCGTGCTTGTGCAAAGCAACATATAATCATGACAAAACATCCATATCTTGGAACATCGTCTCTGATTTTCAGATATTGTAAGAAATACTGGCAGTGACAGTAAAATACAACACAGCCCACCGAAATACAACTTCAATGAGACAGGCGCAGCAACAAACTTGGTGACGTCACTGGTGACGTAACATCCGGAGTAGACCCTACTGAAAAAAACAACACACAAACGCATTTCACTTACCTATCTGTTATCTTTGTCCGCCTCGTTGGTTACGTGAAGGGAAAAGGATTCGCCGTGAATCACAGATATGTTCTCCGCCACGGACTGCGCTAGCGATTGTAATTCTGATTCTGTCCAATTTGGTTTTCCGGTTTGTAAGTGACAGTACGACTAACCACCCGAATCCAAACGCAATGGACCGAAAAGACCACATATCATTTATTGTGTTTTCTTCTTACTTAGTTAAAATTAATGAAACTGAGCATATTATTTCCCAAAACCTGTTATTCAATTCAAAAAATTATTATCTATTAATTATAAGCGGTAAAATATATGAAAATAAATGTTGACATTGTATTTTTTTTCTTTTCGCTCCATCGTGTACTGATTAGGTTAATTAGGCCGCCCCGCCGGTAGCAATATGGCGTCGAGTCAAGTATGAATTAAATTTTCACTAGCGTAAGCGAGGGTCTATGCGGACGAATTAAAACACCTAGATGGGACTAAATATGTGTTCTGAGGTAAATAAATATCTCATTTATCTATATATGTAAGCTAGGTATTATGTCACACCCGATTTTATTGTATTTGCACCAAATTCTTAGCGACACCAAATTGTTTTCATATCTAGTGGTGCGCTCTGGCCCTGCACCAGACATGGTTGTGATACAGTGCGTGGACGTGATGCAGGTATCCGTTTCTAGTGGTTTTCGCGATATTTGTCGCAATATATGTGCAGCTTGGCTATGGATCATGGTTACTGCCGTAATATTTATCAAATGAAACAGCCGATGATATTTAAATGTACTTTGCATAATTTTAGGCCTATATCAAAGTATATGTTAACTGAATTATGTGCATATTTTGTCAATGTCTTTATGATCATTAAGTGTCGATTGTCAATTTATAATAAAAGATGTAAACACCTTCATTTAACAAGATTTCAAGATTTTTATACACTCAGACACATGTGTAACATGAGGACATTTGTGACAAACAATAGAAATAAGCATGAGCAACAAGAGCAATTATATAGCTACTGTTAATTAAAAAAAATGGTATCATTATGCATTCATGGCTTCTTTAGTCTAACTTAGTCAAATTAACATTGGTGTATACCAGATATGTTCTACTATATTGACCTGGTAATCTTGATTATTTGAATTTATTTAGAAAAAGAAATACATATGTACAGTACTGTATATATGTATTCATGTTTCTTAATCTATACCATTTGAGTTAAGTTATGTATAAGTCTTGAAATTTGTTTTCAAGTTTAAAAGAATTTGTTCAAATAGTATACATCGTTCATTTTTTTCTGGTTAATGTGAAATTTAAAACAATTAAAAGATCTCACTTGAAAATCAGTCCTCATTTATATGAAAAGTGATAAAAAAAACCCACATAAGCATTAGAATAGACTGTAAGTGCTGAAAGAATGAAAATAAATGAAAATAGAAAATAAAAATGAATGAAAAACAACAAAATATTTGTTTACGCATGATTCTGATGCTTAAAATCTTTAATGTGATACACGCATGTAAATTTCACATGTATCTCGCATGTAGCAACAAAACATGCGATTCTCATGCGTGTCAAGTAGACATGTAAATCGCATGATAATCGCATGTGGATGACATGAACTTTTCATGCGAAAATCATGCGTGTGGAAAATCATATGATATACGCATGAAAATCGTGTGAAAATCGCATGAAAAATGCTACGCATGTGGCACATGTGTGGCACTTTTGCCTGTGTAGGACCCGAGCAGCGGTGTAATTTAGAATTCCGATGCCACGAGTCTGATGCCTCTGTGATCATGGATCAGCTCCGTCAGTCACATCTGCACGCTTTTCTGGTGTGAACCACGTGTTTTTCACCGGAAGTGATGACGCTGAGGGAGGGCTCAGTTAAAACCATTATTTTGAATATTGTTTTTTATTTAACTGAAATTTATTGTACATCAATATGATTCAATGCTGCTCTAAATATAATATATTCAATTTCGTGATGATATCTTGAACTGAAAATGTCCGAAAAGATATTTTTTTTAAAGTATTTTTTTGTCCGATAATTGGCTTAGCTGTCCGATAATACCCATTGTAAAGGTCAAGGTCGTTTACGGTATTTGTATGGAAATACTCCGACATCAACACAACTACAGAATGGAAAACTGTTAATAAGGGTCAATATCATTAATTGCAATAACAACACTATCATGTACATCGATAAAAATGAATTTATAAGCGATTTTCTATAAAGTGTCCGATAATACCCCGATCAGGTATCAGGTAAATATCCTTGTGAACTTTGCCGATTTATAGTGCTAATGTACTTGCTGCCCCTAAAGCATGATCGTAAGAGGCGACTAAATTTAGGATATTATCTTTTCTCTTCATTCTTCACAACTTTGTTCTTCCTGGTGTCTCCCTTGACAATGCCTTTTGACTTTTGGCCTTTAACCCATTTTCCTGGACGTGCTGCATATTTAAAGTTTTTGATTCAAGTGTTGCATACTCATCAGTAAATACCTCAAGAAATCTTTGATATTCTGTTTCAGATTTTGCATTTAGCAAAGCATGGAGGGCATAAGAATTGTAGCTGCTGCCCCGGTTGCATAAGCGTAAGAGGCGACTAAATTTAGAACCTTATCTTTTCTCTTCTTTCTGAACAACTTTTCTATTCCTGATGTCTCACTTGACAATGCCTCACTTTTTGCCTTCAGTTGAGCGTTCGCCCCTGTGGCTTTGGATTCTTTCCCCTGGTCGAGACATACCAGAATTTACCAAAGTTTGAAAAAGGCGAAGAAAATTTTCTATTGATGCAGAATGCAAGTCCTTCAGAATTTAATAGACAGTTCTAAATATTTCTTTACCGGACGGAACCACACACGATATGCGATGTTCTACATTTGTATGCTATTTCAGTTTTAGAGTGGTATCCATTGATGTGGCGTCTCAAAGCAGAGTTGGAATTCAAAGACTTCGACAGAAGTTGCATCTTAACTGTTTTGGTGGCAAGACGCATGGACTTGACTGGTAGACTTTGGTGCTTGTGATGCCGAGTTTACAAATGATCAGAAACGTGTTTCCTTCCATTTAGATTTCCTACTGGAGGGTTTAATGGTATCATCCTAAGTAATTCCCTGGTTTACACCATGATGGCATCTTTGTCAATTGCAGTATCATAATGCCCCTCTCAAATTTGAAAATACAATATGCAGATTGATGTTACAGTAAAACCTCGTTATATCGCCACCTTCTGTTCTCCGCGATTTTGGCGATATAACGAGTTTGGCGGTATATCGGGTTTGCCGCTCAAACCCAAGTTTGCTGTTCAAACACTATAAATAGTGTTTCCCTAACAGCTGTAGACTTTGAAAATCAAAAACAATTTATTCATATCAAAATGTTGCATCGAATTTTACTCGCGCGAGTAATGTTTTCATGGGGTTTCCGGTTACTATTAACGTTGCGTCATCACGTGGTACGATAGCTCTGTGTATACCCTCATCGGTAGCCATCTTGGATTCCGTTCGGTACGAGCGCGTTCCTTTTAAATTCGTAGCAAACGCACCGAATCGGTACACGTACGAAACCAGTAAAGGAACACATGGCTATTTTAGACTTGGTTACCTTCCAGTAAATTTCCTGCATCTTGGACTTAACTTACTCGTAGGGGAAAGTAATCTCTGCCTAGATGACGTTTGCGACGTCATCTCTCCATCCATTTTCGTTTTTTCCCGCTGAAACTGCGATGGTGTAGGAATATTTACAGTAATTACAAAGATGTAAGGATATTTTTGATTGGCTTATAGATTGATCAGAATTCCCATTTTGCTTAGGTAATATAATTTTAGGCATGGCCTATGTGAGAGCGCAGCAATCCCGGTGCCCATGGAATTCGAGAAACAAGCACACATAATCTAGTGTACTAGAATAGTAAATCCCACGTTACAAAATTAATATATTGCCAACAGATCTATACACTGGTTTGTAATATAATTTTAGGCATGGCCTATGTGAGAGCGCAGCAATCCCGGTGCCCATGGAATTCGAGAAACAAGCACACATAATCTAGTGTACTAGAATAGTAAATCCCACGTTACAAAATGAATATATTGCCAACAGATCTATACACTGGTTTGTAATAAAGTATATATCAACAAGAATTATGATTTAGATAACTTACTACAAAAACTAATCGTAGAATACGTCTGAAAATAGACTGATTAAGCGATGACAAGGTGACGGGACAGCAGATGAGCAGCAGACGACAAAAAAAAAAAAATCGGAAGTCCTCTTTATTTTATGTGCTATATTTGGTAAACTTGTATGCAACTCGAACGGACCGGAGCTGCACTCGTAAAACACCGGAAATATTTTCGTTGAAAATTATACCGTTACGTTTTGAATATAAAAAATTAAGAACTTGTTCGTGATCAATTTTATTAACAAATTCTAACTAGTGTGAAGTCAAACATTTGCATATTTTTATAATCTTGATATTTTGTAATCTCCCGAGAATGTGACTTTGAATACAGTCTTGCGCAACACTGGATCTTGTCGTGACTTCCTGTTTCCGATTACTGAGAAAGTTTTTGAACTCTAAGTATATTGGGGGAAAGGGGGGGGGGGGGGGGGGGGGGGTTCCGAGACATCTCTACCATTAAGTTCGCTACGCCCGCGCCATATGTATCCGACATCTTACTGTTGTCTCTGGAGTAACAGAGTCCCATGAATGATATTTTAAAGCGTGAAGGGGTATCACAAAAGTGAGTTGTATTCATCATAACTTACGAAACTTGCCTAAAGAAATACCACAAAGCACTAGCCATGGTTCATTGATTTTATGTGTGTACACGCGCTAACGGTGTGTACAGCTAATTATCTGTCAGTCGGCTATCAGTCACGTAATAATAGCATATAAACACATCCTTCTGGACTCAATTTGGCCCCATTGCATGATCGTAAGAGGCGACTAAACTTGGGATCTTATCTTTTCTCTTCTTTCTTAACAACTTTCTTCTTCCTAATGTCTCCCTTGACAATGCCTCACTTTTGGCCTTTAGTTGAGCGTTCGCCCCTGTGAGGAAGGCTGTGGGTTCTGTCCCCTAGCCGTGACATACCAGAGTCTTTAAAAATGGTAGTTGCTACTCCTGCTTAGCGCTCAGCATATTTGGAGTGGGACGACTGGTTTGCCCGTTGTCAGTATAATGTGACCGGGTGGGGTGTACTGCTGGGTGTCTTCGGCGGTATGCTTCAGTGAGGTAGCACTATAAATCGGCAAAAGTTCCGGTCTATCACAAGGAGACTTAACACGAACATACCGCAGCCTCCTAAACACACATACGCGCTCACCACACGGATGCATGTCGCACGCACGGGAGGCCGCCCTTAAATGACCTTAGCTGTTAATAGGACGTTAAACAAAATAAACCCAAACCCTGTCTTGGTCAGCAAATTCACACGAGTTAGGATGACCTCTCTTACCATTCCACACCACCACAGGAATTGCTGGAATTTCCATGAAAACTACCTTTTGTGTGAGAAGACTTGATATAAATTGTTTTCCCCTATTGTACTCCGGGATTATGTGGTTTACATTTTATCGTCATAATTGCTGACTTAAATGTACTTCCCCTCCTTTTTAGTGAAGTTGCAAGTACCCAACCATATATAGACAATAGCATTAGTAAATATATTTTTGTTCTTTTTCAAATGATCCATCAGTCGATTGAAACCTATTGTGGTACAGCCACAAAATTACTTTGTGAAGCTCTTAAATTGTTGACTCTTTCAACATATAAACCTTTACTATCTGAAACAATCACAGGTTGTGTTGAGAGATAACCTGGCGTAGTAAACCTGCAAGAATCATAGTTCACACCTCTGTTTACAATTTTTTCAAGTTTATAAGCCATATTGACAACAGTTGGGGTTTTATATCAACAGTGTCAGTATATTGTGAATTATATGTTTTCAAAACTTGATTTAAACCATTAAACTTCAAAAATACTAAATTAAAAAAGGTGGTGTACAAGTCAATGAAGTAGTAAATTGCAAGACATCAATATATATAACATAATAAAAAGGCACTTATTAGAATCAAGAGAGACAAATTACAGAAGTCAATAAAAAAAGAGGAGAGTAAATGACAAGGTGGAAAGAAACAGTTATTAGTATCGATACTTCTAACTAAAATGAAACAGCATATATTATTATACTCTTTGAAAATCCAGTCAAATTGTTATAAGAATAGGCTATAAAAATCACAATTTCAGTATCTTGTAAAGCAGGATGTTTTCAAAACTGAAAATGAACCGTGGCTGTAATAAAGCAACCCATCCAATAAATAAGTTGTAGGCCTATTGACCAATGCACACTTAAAGAGTCTTATATTTGTTGGAAATAGTATATTATAATGACAAGTTGGAGAGAAAGATAGATAGAAAATAACGACTGAGATTGTACTGCTATCTCGGAAAGACTGTTCTGCTAATTCAAACAATGCAGGTTAATTGTACCTGCTGCCCTCATTGCATTGTCGTAAGAGGCGACTAAATATGGGATCTTATTTTTTTCTCTTAACAACTTTCTTCTTCCTAATGTCTCCCTTGGCAATGCCTCACTTTTGGGTTCTGTCCCCTAGCCGAGACATACCAGAGTCTTTAAAAATGGTAGTTGCTACTCCTGCTTAGCGCTCAGCATATTTGGAGTGGGGTGTGCTGCATGGTGTCTTCGGCAGTATGCTTCAGTGAGGTAGCATTATAAATCGGCAAAAGTTCCGGCCTATCACAAGGAGACTTAACGCGAACATACCGCAGCCTCCCAAAACACACATAAGCACTCGCCGCACGCACGGGAGGCCGTCCTTAAATGACCTTAGATGTTAATAGGACGTTAAACAAAATAAACCAAACCAAACTATGTATCTATGTTGAAACAAGATACATGTATTTATATAGCTAAACCACTACAAGAGCCATCTATGATTATTGCTAATCGTGCTCCAATAGTTACATCATACTATAAAATGCCGGTGATAACACCTAACCGTTCCAATTAACAATATTACAATAGAAAATAACTAATACCTTTCAATCAAACTGTACACGGATGTGTATAAATGGTCAAATGGTATGGATCTATAGTGATTAGGACTGCGACCTACGGAATGTACGGACCCGATGCCAGTCAGGAAGCTACTGCCAGCTACCGCGCAGCACTCCTATTTATAACCTTTGGCGAATGCCAAAAGGTGCCAAAAATGCCAAATTGGCAGCATCCGGCTAACTGGGAATTGGCATGTCAATTGAGACGTTTTACGTAAATGACGTCACATATGATGCCGCGAATCGGCAACGATATGCCAATCGCGAAGTAGTTCTAAAATTATCGGAAACTCTATAATAACAGCTGAATTCTAAGAACTATACTTATAAAAAAAATATAATAAATCTTATCCAGAACCCATTTACAATAATTACAATCCGGGTTCGGTTCTATATCTTATAATATCCACACTGTACGCAGTCAACCGGTAAGCGGCCTTCACCGATAGTTGGCAGTGGGGCTCGTTTGACTTCTGCGATAATCACTGCCATATCCTGCTAAATAAAACTAAGTACACAAACTAAGATTACATATAGTCTTGTTATAATGTAATGAACATAAACCTTACTTATTTTCTTACCTAACCTTAAATATAAACACATAAACTTACATCGTTATCTTTGTTGTTCTAGATGGGGAAGAACGCCGGCTACTAAGATGGCGTCGCCCCTAACAACGAATCTATCACGAAATCGTGGACTATTTTATCATAAAGAAACAATCTATAAGGCACAATATACTATCGCTCCTTATTTGTAAATAAACTGACAATGCTTTAAAAGTCTATGATGATATGTGATATTATCACAACACACAGGGGCCGCGGTGGCCGAGTGGTTAAGGTGTCCCGACACTTTATCACTAGCCCTCCACCTCTGGGTTGCGAGTTCGAAACCTACGTGGGGCAGTTGCCAGGTACTGACTGTAGGCCGGTGGTTTTTCTCCGGGGACTCCGGCTTTCCTCCACCTCCAAAACCTGGCACGGCCTTAAATGACCCTGGCTGTTAATAGGACGTTAAACAAAAACAAAACAAAACCAATCACAGCACACTATAAAACTACCGATCAGCTTTTAACACAGCTTTACATTACATTCAACGATAACACTGTTTATAACTATTCTAGAATAAACCTAACTAGATGTAATGTAATAGTTATCACTCACAATAGTGACAATTAACCAACTTTGTTACAATACCACAGCCTCCCAAAACACAGACGCACTCACCACACGCATGCATTTCGCACGCACGGGAGGCCGTCCTTTAATTACATTAGCTGTTGATAGGACGTTAAACAAAATAAACCAAACCAAACAAAGGACACCATCAGAAAGCAAACCAATTTGTTTTGACTTTCTGACATTGCCTTTCTCTGACTTATACCGTACCATATCTTCAGAAAATTTCATAAAAAAACAGAATTCAAAACATTGATCTTGATGTTAAGCAGAGTGACTTGTCGATCTAGTTCTCTGTCTTGGTCAGCAAATTCACTTGAGTTAGGATGACCTCTCTTACCATTCCACATCACCACAGAAATTGGTGAAATTTCCACGAAAACTACCTTTTGTGTGGTGAAGACTTGATATAAATTGTTTCCCCTATTGTACTCCGGGATTATGTGGTTTACATTTTTATCGTCATAATTGCTGACTTAAATGTACTTCCCCTCCTTTTTAGTGAAGTTGCAAGTACACAACCATATATAGACAATAGCATTAGTAAATATAGTTTTGTTCTTTTTCAAATGATCCATCAGTCGATTGAAACCTGTTGTGGTACAGCCACGAAATTAATTTGTGAAGTTCTTACATTGTTGACGCTTTCAACATATAAACCTTTACTGTCTGAAACAATCACAGGTTGTGGTAAATCATAGTTCACACCTCTGTTTGCAATCTTTTCAAGTTTATAAGCCATATTGACAACAGTTTGAGTGATATGTCAACAGTCAGTATATTGTGAATTATATGTTTTCAAAACTTGATTTAAACCAATAAAACTTCAAAAATACTAAATGAAAAAAGGTGGTGTACAAGTTAATGAAGCAGTAAATTGCAAGACATCAATATATATAACATAATAAAAAGGCACTTATTGGAATCAAGAGTGACAAATTACAGAAGTCAATAAAAATGAGGAGAGTAAATGACAAGGTGGAAACATTCATTAGTATCGATACTTCTCACTAAAATGAAACAGCATACATTATATTCTTTGAAAATCCAGTCAAATTGTTATAAGAATAGGTTATAATATCGCTCCTTCTTTGTAAATAAACTGCCAATACAATGCGTTAAAACCTGCCCTGCAGGTAGGGCCTAAGAATTGTACCTGCTGCCCCCATTGCATGATCGTAAGAAGCGACTAAATTTGGGATCTTACATTTTTCTCTTCTTTCTGAACAACTTTCTTCTTCCTAATGTCTCCCTTGACAATGCCTCACTTTTGGCCTTTAGTTGAGCGTTTGCCGCTGTGAGGAAGGCTTTGGGTTTTGTCCCCCAGCCGAGACATACCAGAGTCTTTAAAAATGGTAGTTGCTACTCCTGCTTAGGGCTCTGCATATTGGGAGTTGGACGACTGGTTCGCCCGTTGTCAGTATAATGCGACCGGGTGGGTGTGCTGCTGGGTGTCTTCGGCAGTATGCTACAGTGAGGCAGCACTATAAATTGGCAAAAGTTCCGGCCTATCACAAGGAGACTTAACACGAACATACCGCAGCCTCCCAAAACACATGCGCACTCACCACACGCATGCATGTCACACGCAAGGAAGGCCGTCCTTAAATGACATTAGCTGTTAATAGGACGTTAAACAAAATAAGCCAAACCAAATGCTTTAAAACTCTACGATATGTGATATACAATATAATCACATCGTTGTGAATTATCATAACACACTATAAAACTACCGATCAGCTGTTAACACAGCTTTACATTACATTCAACGATAACACTGTTTCTAACTATTCTAGAATAAACCTTACTAGATGTAATGTAATAGTTATCACTCACAATAGTGACAATTAACCAACTTTGTTGCATGTCGCACGCACGGGAGGCCGTCCTTTAATTACATTAGCTGTACATGTTGATAGGACGTTAAACAAAATAAACCAAACCAAATAAGGACAACGATGGACACCATCAGAAAGCAAACCAATTTGGTTTGACTTTTGATATTGACTTATACCGTAACATATATATCTTCAGAAAATTTCATAGAGAAATTAAAATTCAAAACATTGATCTTGATATGAAGCAGAGTGACTTGTCGATCTAGTTCTGTCTTGGTCAGCAAATTCACTTGAGTTAGGATGACCTCTCTTACCATTCCACACCACCACAGAAATTGGTGGAATTTCCACGAAAACTACCTTTTGTTTGGGAAGACTTGATATAAATTGTTTTCCCCTATTGTACTCCGGGATTATGTGGTTTACATTTTTATCGTCATAATTGCCGACTTCCCCTCCTTTTTAGTGAAGTTGCAAGTACCCAACCATATATAGACAATAGCATTAGTAAATATAGTTTTGTTCTTTTTCAAATGATCTATAAGTCGATTGAAACCTGTTATGGTACAAGCCACGAAATTAATTTGTGAAGCTCTTAAAATTGTTGACGCTTTCAACATATAAATCTTTACTGTCTGAAACAATCACAGGTTGTGGTAAATCATAGTTCACACCTCCGTTTACAATTTTTTCAAGTTTACAAGCCATATTGACAACAGTTCGAGTGATATATTAACCGTGTCAGTATATTGTGAATTATATGTTTTCAAAACTTGATTTAAACCAATAAAACTTTAAAAATACTAAATGAAAAAAAAGTGGTGTACAAGTAAATTAAGCAGTAAATTGCAAGACATCAATATATATAACATAATCAATATATATAACATATACTAAAAAGGCACTTATTGGAATAAAGATAGCAGACAAATTATCAAAGTAAATAAAAAAAGAGGAAAGTAAATGACAAGGTGGAGAGAAACATTTATTAGTATCGATACTTCTAACTAAAATGAAAAATGAATATAATTATACTCTTTGGAAATCCAGTCAAATTGTTATAAGAATAGGCTATAAAAATCACAATTTCAATATAATGTAAACCAGGATGTTTTCAAAACTGAAAATGAACCATGGGTTCGCCCGTTGTCAGTATAATGTGACCGGGTGGGGTGTGTTGCTGGGTGTCTTCGGCAGTATGCTTCAGTGAGGTAGCACTATAAATCGGCAAAAGTTCCGGCCTATCACAAGGAGACTTAACACGAACATACAGCACCCTCCCAAAACACATACGGACTCACCACACGCATGCATGTCGCACGCACAGGAGGCCGTCCTCAAATGACCTTAGCTGTTAATAGAACGTTAAACAACATCAACCAAACCAAATATCTGCCCTGCAGGTAAGGTGTAAGAATCGACCTGCTGCCCCCATTGCATGATCGTAAGATTCGACTAAATTTGGGATATTACCTTTTCTCTTCTTTCTACTTCCTAATGTTTCCCTTGACAATGCCTCACTTTTGGCCTTTAGTTAAGCGTTCGCCGCTTTGAGGAAGGCTTTTGATTCTGTCCCCTAGGCGATACCAGAGTCTTTATAAATGGTAGTTGCTGCTCCTGGTTCACTGTTGATGTTGATTGTAACAATTTTTCTTTGTCTTCTGTTGATGGTGCATGCAATAGTTTTGCTCGTTTTTGTTCCCTACCATGTGTTGGCTGTTTTTCAAACTTCTGGTATGGTACTACCCTGCTCTTAAGTGACATCTTTTTAGGTGCAACCAAATTCGCGAAGGCTGTTAAAATCCTAACTACATTTTTTAAATTTTAAGCAATATTTGTTAAATTTAAAGAAGATTCAATATTTGGTTGTTCAAGTTCATTCTTAATTTGTTCAACAGCCCTCTTGCTTTTTTCTAATTGGCGGTTGGTTTTATTTGTTATGGTTTTAGAGTTATGATTTGATGTATCATGTCGTCAACTCTATCCGATAAAGTGATAGGCAGGTTGCTTGATGTATGTACTTTATGTAGGTGCTTACACAAAAGGTTGTAATCAGGACATGAGCAAGAGTACATGTGTATGCATAAATTATCACATGGATAGATCTTACATTTTTCAAAGCAAGATTGTAGATTACATGAAGAGTCAATCCTAGTAACAGTATGTAGAGAAGTATTGTTACTTGATGATTGGACAGAAAATGATCTTCATTAACACTAGTAATAGAGGTTTATGGTATGAAGTGTATCGGATTCTGTTTAAATAACAATCTTTCTCCATATTCAAAAGGATATGAATTAATTGATCTATTCTCTTATTCTGTTTCCTAGAGAAGTGGATGTTTTTTAATTTATTATGAAAACTCTCAACAAACATATTGGTATTCATCTGTGTCTGCCCTACAGGTAGGGCGTAAGATTTTTACATGAACATACCGCAGCCTCCCAAAACACACATACGCACTCATCACACGCCATGCATGTCGCACGCACGGGAGGCCGTCCTTAAATGACCTTACATGTAGCTGTTAATAGGACGTTAAACTAAATAAACCAAACCAAACCATGGCATGATCGTAAGAGGCGACTTAATTTGGGATCTTATCTTTTCTCTTACTTCTTCATGTCTGCCTTGACAATGCCTCAATTTGGCCTTGGGATCTTGCCTTTTCTCTTCTTTCTTTCCAACTTTCTCCTTCCTAATGTCTTCCTTGATAATGCCTCAATTTTGGCCTTTAGTTGAGCGTTCGGCCCTGTGAAGAAGGATTTGGCTTCTGTCTCCTGGCCGAAATATACCAGAGTCTTTAAAAGAAGTTGTATCTAAACTCTTTCTGGTGGCATGGACTTGACTGGTAGACTTTGGTACTTGTTATGTCGAGTTTCCTTCCATTCCAATTCCCTACTGGATGGTTAAATGGTTTCATCTTCAGTAATTACCTGGTTTACATCATCTTTGTCAATTGTAGCATCATAATGCCCCCCTCCCAAGTTTGAAAATACAATATGCAGATTGATGTTATTTTGCTCCCCGCTATGGTGCTGTAATGTAAAACTGCCCTGCAGATAGGGCGTAAGAATTATACCTGCTGCCCCCATTGCATGATCGTAAGAGGCGACTAAATTTGGGATCTTATCATTTCTCTTCTTTCTGAACAACTTTCTTCTTCCTAATGTCTCCCTTGACAATGCCTCACTTTTGGCATTTAGTTGAGCGTTCGCCGCTGTGAGGAAGGCTTTGGGGTTCTGTCCCCTAGCCGAGACGTACAAGAGTCTTTATAAATGGTAGTTGCTGCTGCTGGTTCACTGTTGGCTGTTTTTCAAACTTCTGGTTTGGTACTACCCTGCTCTTAAGTGATATCTTTTTAGGTGCAACAAAATTCGCGAAGGCTGTTAAAACCCTAAATACATTTTCCAAATTTGAATCAATATTTGTTAAACTTAAAGAAGATTCAATATTTGGTTGTTCAAGTTCATTCTTAATTTGTTAAGCAGGCCTCGTGTATCTTTCAAATTGGCGGTTGGTTTTATTTGTTATGGTTTTAGAGTTATAATTTGATGTCGTCAACTCTATCCGATAAAGGGATAGGCAGATTGCTTGATGAATGTATTTTATGAAGGTGCTTACACAAAAAAGGTTGTAATCAGTACATGAGCATGTGTATGCATAAATTAACACATGGATAGATGTTACATTTTTCAAAACAAGATTGTAGATTACATGAAGAGTCAATCCTAGTAACAGTATGTAGAGAAGTATTGTTACTTGATGATTGGACAGAATATTGATTTTCATTAACACTAGTAATGGAGTTTTCTGGTATATTCATACCTGATGCATGTCCATCTGAACATCTTGAATTTTGAAAATCCTCTGGTTTATGGTATTAAGTGTATCGGATTCTGTTTAAATAATAATCTTTCTCCACATTCAAAAGGATATGAATTGATTTATCTATTCTCTTATTCTGTTTTCCTACTAGAGAAGTGGATGTTTTTTTTTAATTTATTATGAAAACTGTCAACAAACATATTGGTATTCATTTGTGTCTGCCCTGTAATTTGGGATCTGATCTTTTCTCTTCTTTCTTTCCAACTTCCTAATGTCTCCCTTGATAATGCCTAACTTTTGGCCTTCAATTGAGCGTTCGCCCCTGTGAAGAAGGATATGGCTCCTGTCCGAAACATACCAGAGTCTTTCAAAGAAGTTGTATCTAAACTGTTTCTGGTGGCAAGACGCATGGACTTGACTGGTAGACTTTGGTACTTGTGATGCCGAGTTTACAAATAATGAGAAACTTTTTATCTTTCATTCAAATTTCCTACAGGAGGGTTTAATGGTATCATCTTAAGTAATTACCTGGTTTACATCATCTTTGTCCATTGCAGCATCATAATGCCCCCCTCCCAAGTTTGAAAATGCTCCCTGCTATAGTGGTGTAATGTAAAAACCCTGGGAACTGTTTCAGTACCGCCATGTGTAACCAGGATGTTGACACCTATAACGCATTCCTGTTCTGCATATACACAATCTTTTGACAATTGATTAAGTTCTTGTTGCATATGTTCAAAGTTGACTGGATCGTCTGGGTGGGGAGAAAAATCCCTAAACATATGGAGGTTACCTCTAATAAAATTAACTGCTGTTTGTCTTGAATCAATGTAAGAATCTTCATTGGCTATCAAAACTTGGCTTATGGCCCTAAACAAACAGTTGCCATCACCTAGCACGCGTCTTCTGGATAGTCCAAAACTGTCGAGGTATCTGTCCTTTGTAGTCCGTTCAAAGTCCAAGCTCAAAAAAATTCAAACAATATAAAATAAATAAATTTGTATTGCAGTATGCTTCAGTGAGGTAGCACTATAAATCGGCAAAAGTTCCGGCCTATCACAAGGAGACTTAACACGAACATACCGCAGCCTCCCAAAACACACATACGCACTCACCACACGCATGCATGTCCAACGCACGGGAGGCCGTCATTAAATGACCTTAGCTGTTAATAGGACGTTAAACAAAATAAACCAAACCAAAGTATTGCAGAAAATACTTTTTGGTGTTAGAAACATGAAACTTCTTACCAAAAGTCTTCAAATCAAATGTATAGTTATGCAACTCATCAAACTCGCTGTAATATAAAATTGTAAAAAATTTAAATTGAAAGTATTTGAAAGCATCTGTTGCCCTAAAAAATAAAAAGGAACTTCAACCAAAGATGCAATGTCCACATGTTACGCTAATAGGCAAGAAACATTTTGAATAAAACCAGAGTTTGACCAGTGTTGTTGTTGGACTATCATTTTTGGAACTGAAATAAGTGATGGAAAGATGGACAATGAGTATTCCTAAAACAAATGTAGAGGTTAAGAAAGTGACAACTACAACATTTAAACAAGATCGATAGTTATACTAGCCGTTGTGTGTCATAAGCTTGTGCTAATGAGACAAAGCAGCTAGAAGACTAGCAGTGTCTTGATGAGTTTCACCATCCAGAAGTTTTTGTAGCAGCTGGATCTGTAACTCTGTCTTCACCATCTCCCTCTCAAAGTAGGCATACTGTATTGTATACACATCTTCTGCCGTCTTCTTCTTTTTGGGATGGAACTGTTTTTGTGGCCTTACACATCTTGGCATCTGTAATTAAATTATAAAAAGATATGTTTATCACAAGATCAAATGTGCACATGCCAATCTACCAAACCACAATAGCTTTAAGAATCTCGCATTTAATTACAGTATACTGAAGCATATAAAGAGACATGTATTAAATTGATAATGTAGATTTCATAACATATTTACATGCCATTACTTCAGTACAGATAAGATAGATGACAGTGAATTTCTGAGGCAAATATATTGTTTTTAATTAATTTTGACTACATAAATTCTTAAACTGAAAATTTCCAGTTGTTTCAGCTTTATATTAATCATCCTGCAATGAACCAATATTAAAATATCTGGGAACAATTTGGTTTGGTTTATTTTGTTTAACGTCCTATTAACAGCTAAGGTCATTTAAGGACGGCCTCCCGTGCGTGTGACATGTATGCGTGTGGTGAGTGCGTATGTGTGTTTTGGGAGGCTGCGGTATGTTCGTGTTAAGTCTCCTTGTGATAGGCCGGAACTTTTGCCGATTTATAGTGCTATCTCACTGAAGCATACTGCCGAAGACACCCAGCAGCACACCCCACCCGGTCACATTATACTGACAACGGGCGAACCAGTCGTTCCACTCCAACTATGCTGAGCGCTAAGCAGGAAGACAATAATATACACATGTATTGAATATATTCTTAACTTAGGGTAAAACTAAATTTAAGATCATTCATCTGTTAACAATTATTATTATTTTCAAATATTTGAGGGATACATATAATGTAAATGTATGATACAATTTAGTCTGTAATTAACTTGACTGCATTGCTGTGCATTGCTGTTACAGAACTGCCCTGCAGGTAGGGCGTAAGAATTGTACCTGCTGCCCCCATTGCATGATCGTAAGAGGCGACTAAATTTGAGATCTTATCTTTTCTCTTCTTTCTGAACAACTTTATTCTTCCTAATGTCTCCCTTGACAATGCCTCACTTTTGGCCTTTAGTTGAGCGTTCGCCTCTGTGAGGAAGGCTTTGGGTTCTGTCCCCTAGCCGAGACATACCAGAGTCTCTAAAAATGGTAGTTGCTGCTCCTGCTTAGCGCTCAGCATACAAGGAGTGGGACGACTGGTTCGCCCGTTGTCAGTATAATGTGACCGGGTGGGGTGTGATGCTGGGTGTCTTCGGCAGTATGCTTCAGTGAGGTAGCACTATAAATCGGCAAAAGTTCCGGCCTATCACAAGGAGACTTAACACGAACATACCGCAGCCTCCCAAAACACACATACGCACTCACCACACGCATTCATGTCGCACACACGGGAGGCCGTCCTTAAATGACCTTAGCTGTTAATAGGACGTTAAACAAAATAAACCAAACTGTTACAGAAAAAGATAGACAACTCCCATAAAAATATATAAACATTATAAGTCAGAAACAGACTATGGTTCTAATCTCGATCAAAGTAAAGTGTAATTTATTTCCCAGTCTTGTTATCCGTTAATCTAATTATTATAACGAAATTGACATATATTTCATTTAAGAATAGAACATATCACAATACACAGAATAAAACTCCATTAAGTGTTAGATAGGGTAGGATTGTTCGTCTCATCGAGGGGTATGATTTGAATGAGCATAAGGGGCTACACAAAATGGCTGTTACACATGTTACCATGAATCAATTAAAAAGACTGGCATTTTACAGGGGTAACGCTCTCTCTTATATATTTACAGGTATATCAAATTGCCTTATGCACTTGATTCTACTGACGTGACACGACTATATACTTCGTATATTCAAGAAATGTCAAATATACTATATTTCGAATTGGTGGTTGAACCCACGTGACCGTTGTTGTCACATGATATCAATGACGACATTTTCTGTTTCATCAATTTTCAGTCAATTTAGGATTTATAAACTCAACATCAAGCTATATAACAGCAGTCTTCTGTCCACCAGGGACTCCAATGTAAGCTGCCGCTGCCGTGTCCTGCATGGCATCAACAATCTGTTCCTCAGCTACGCTCAACGCAGCTGGAGGAGGCCCTCTTTTAGTCTTCTGTCGCACCAGGCGATGATGGGTAAACTTTCTTTCGCACTGCGAGACATTCCGCCAGCAGTTCCTTACTTCTTCCTCTGACCTGCAGGCCACCCCCAGGGCATTCACCTCTTCGGTTGAAGACTTCCACAAGTTCTACTTCTGGGAGTTACTAAGATCATTTCAGTGCCTGCCTCTGATGGTGTCCAGCATCTCTGTAACCCTGCTACTTATTAAGTTACTCTCGCTGCTGCTTAAAATTAGGGTTTCTCTCTCTCTCTCTACTTTTCAGCCTTCTTGACAAGCCAGAAACAGAACCAAAGTGCACTGTGGGGGGAAAGTGCGAAACTAACTGTCGCAACATTTAACGCCGTTGTTAACTAACGCAGATTAAGAAGCTAACGACTCGTTAAAGTTAACGATGTCGTTAGCTACACGATAGTTTTGAACAACCGGGCCCTGATTGGGGAGTGTTTTCTCTGATGATACTGTGGTAAAACCTGGTCATCCATACCTTGCTAAGCAAAGGACAATGACGGACATTATCAGAAAGCAAACCCATTTAATATGACTTACTGGTGCTGCCTTTTCCTGACATATACCGTACCATATCTAGAGAAAATTTCATACAAAAATTAGAATTCAAATCATTGATCTTCATGTTACGCAGAGTGACTTGTCGATCTAGTTCTGTGTCTTGGTCAGCAAATTCACTTGAGTTGGGATGACCTCTCTTCCCATTCCACACCACCACAGAAATTGGTGGAATCTCCACGATCATTATCTTCACAAGTATCTATTTCACGAGTATTGATTTTGGGTAATTGGGTGTTCTAGGACGATTTAATACGTTATAATCTTCATACTTCAGTATTGGAATGCGTCAGTGTTTTAAGTATCGAAATCGGCATATAGAAACGAAAATTGTTGGTAGACGAATGCAATCGATCGTGATTACAGATAATTTCAAAACGCATAATGTATACTTAGAAGTTTGCAGTTGTGCATACAAGTTTGTAGATTCAACAGTGTGGTACAACCATCGTCATTGTCTCGTAGTTGTACTGCCTTGCAGGTAGGGCGTAAGAATTGTACTTGCTGCCCCCATTGCATGATCGTAGGAGGCGACTAAACTTGGGATCTTATCTTTTCTCTTTCTGAACAATTTTCTTCCTTATGCCTCCCTTGACAATGCCTCACGTTTGGCCTTTAGTTAAGCGTTCACCCTAAATGACCTAAGCTGCTGATAGAACGTTAAACAAATAAAACCAAACCTCGTTGTTGCCATGACAGCCGATCCAAGCTGCGATCATGAATGCAATGAGACAAAGTGGAAGTCGTGTGCGCAACATGTCGTTTTCTCGTATAACTACATTCATACCTCGTATTGGTTGAGGTTTAATCATATCCGATCAATCAAGAAATACACATTATAAGAAATCAAAAAAAAACGCGGGACCGGTAAACAATGTGACGTTATCGGGGTGCGCAAGTTGCAACAACGTACAACAATGTATATTTTACATAAATACACCAATGATCAACATAATGGGACGCAACATTAATCCACATGAGGTTTTGGTTTGGTTTGTCCACATGAGGTACACTACTACCTGGCCGAGACATACCAGAGTCTTTAAAAATGGTAGTTCCTGCTCCTGCTTAGCACTCGGCATACAAGGAGTGGGGTTGGTCGGGGTGTCCTGCTGGGTGTCTTCGGTAGTATGCTTCAGTGAGGTAGCACTATAAATCGGCAAAAGTTCCGGCCTATCACAGGAGACTTAACACGAACATACCGCAGCCTCCTAAAACACATACGCACTACGCACTGTTAGCTGTTAATAGGACGTTAAACGAAATAAACTAAACTGACACTACTACCTAAACTCTTTTGTTCCAAAACTATAGGATTATCCTTCAATCAAATACTCGCATATACCACAGCGCAGATTTGTTTTTACACTTTACCACTTTGAATTCCTGTTCCTGATACTTTGCTTTACAAAGTGTACACACGATCCATTTCAAATATTTTTTTGGTTGTCTTATGCTATTGATATGTTTGGCCTCGGCAAATGCATTTCTTGTCTACCCCTCTTGTTTCAGTATCTCATTTAAATTGTTGATTGTTCGACGTTACTTTGTATTTTTTGGATTATGTGGCATACGAATTGAATAATAAGTGAAAAGTGGATACATAAAAGATATTGTAACGATTTCCGCCTTCGGTCTCAAGTAAGGGTCGCTTCGCCAGTATAACGAAATGAGTAGTCACAGACTACCAGGAATGTCACATACAAATGTCTTATCTTAGCGTCTCCGGACTCCACCTGGAGGGGTCAGTCTTGTTGATATCTTCCTCAGTCAGGGTAATGTCTTAGTAATCACTTTTGAATTATAAATGAACAACAAAGGCCAGATTTTCAAGTATAAATGTTATTATTGAGAAAGAATAGATATTCACTTACAGCACATGTTTGTAAAAATACAGATTAACAATCCCAAGAATCGTTACAACTAGGATTATGGAGTAATATTCTTCAAATTATTCAGTGACTGCGCCTCAATCCATCCACAATAGATTCATTCATAAGTACTTATGAAGTAACAATGACATTAAAATGGAGTGAAGTAACAATGACATTAAAATGGAGAGTATTTGATAAATAGTTGATAATTAACAAGGCAATAATTTAACAAAGTTCGGATCTATGATTTCCAATAGATGAATAGTTAGATTAGGAAATAAACCACAAGTATTGGTTATGAATAAAGAGAATAAATAGTGAACTCTTTGGATAATGTATCCGAAGTGATACCAATTATTAACAGCTGATAGATGTGTCTATGTATTCACTAGTAATCAGTAATGATGTTATACTTCTGGCTATATAGAAGGAATAGTACTGGATCAAGACAGTGATAACACTGGCTTATGTATAGAAGTCTAGTCCTTAGAATATAATACAACACGAATCGTGAGGCTACGGTAAAGTACTGGTGATAACACCAAGTAATAACCCTCTCTCAAATAGGAACGTACATCTGAATAGTCGTTGACAGTATACAGGGGGAAACCCGATGCCGGTCGAATGGCTACTGACTGTCTAGCGCAAGGAACGCGGTATTTATACCCAAGTGCTGTCAGTGACAGTCGGAACTGTCATTTGGCAACCGGAAGCTGTCAGCGTAACAAAGTTACGCCAAGAAACTTCCAACCCCGACTTCAATTCTATATAGTTCCACTTAAAGTACAAAATCATTAACATAAATGGATTTCACAATAACTAATACATTCTGAACTAATTATGTGATCCGGAATTCATATAAACTATAATACAGCCGGATACGACTCTAAATTTACTAGTCTGACTCAAACGCCGGTCGGCCTTCACTGCCATAGTTGACGATGGCAACATATTTGACTAGGATGAAATCGGCTTCATAACTAATAAATCGTAAGTACACGAATTACTGTTGCCCTTATGCTTATAACATAATACTTGTACTAAATATCTGGGCTCGAAATTATAAAACATTGTCTTTGTACTAAACTTCAAATAATCTGTGATCGGCTAGAGCACACTGCTGTGTAAACACTCATATGAGACTTGTATTAATTTACAATGGACAGTTCATTTAAACTTGAATGAAAATAGCACTGTACATCTTACATCATAAAATGATGTGCATACTACTTTAGATAGACCACAGTGGTCACTTTACAAAATGTAAATAACGATTAGCTGATCAATAAAACATAGCTACTGAGTAGCTGGCGAATAAACTAAGAACAAAACATAATAAACCTCACCATTTAACTTTGTTACAATATTGACGTACGTTAGGAAGCGTTTACGCTGCTTTTGGGTGCGATATGAAATAAGATTTGAACCTTTCGCATGTATAAAGGTGTATCTGGGTCAGGATTCCCGTTTCTTATGTCACTGATATCGGTTTGTTTGGGGTTTTTTTCGCATAAAAGGCGACAGCAGTCAAGGGGGGGAAAGGGGAAAGAAATTGAAAAAATAGATCTATTTTATATGAAACATTTCAATTGACTGGAAGTTCAAAGCTCCATTTATCCTTCGGTTCACTAACTAGAAATATATAGGATACATTATATCTATTTTCAGATATCAAACATAATAACAAGAAAGAAAGATTATGACTCGTGCTCTGACCAGGCTTCAAACTAAAGATTGTATAATGATGTAAGCTGCATGTATTTCTGGCTAGGTGGTCATGGGCCGTAGATCTGAGTCAGAGGCTCGGCCAGGGCACGGTTTATTAAAGTGTTTTTCTTTGACAATTGCATTAGATTTATACATTGTAATTTACCTCTCTCGGACA
Source organism: Pecten maximus (assembly GCF_902652985.1). Lineage (NCBI taxonomy): Eukaryota > Metazoa > Mollusca > Bivalvia > Pectinida > Pectinidae > Pecten > Pecten maximus. The sequence continues at coordinate 12,428,258 of NC_047029.1, read as the reverse complement.
TATCATACGAAAATCTGCTACATGAATCAATTGCATAATGTTTTGGAATCTATTCCTTGACATAACCTTCCTGAACCAAGTAGATGCTTGGTTCGTAGTAAAACGTTACAATACTTCGCGATGGACAATTTCTAAAGAATAAAATTGACAGGAAGGATAGAAAATTCTTTTTCCCATGAGGCTGCCATGGTTTTGAGTGCATGTTGCCTAATTATTACGGGCGTATCAAAAAAAGAGATAATTTTTTCGTTTACTTTAACACAAATCTACTTATTTGCAATATAAATGCTATAAACGTAATAGGTAATGATAATGTATCTATAGTGTTGAAACATCTGCTTGGTACTGTCACTACTGGATGGTACTGTCACTACTGGATGTTACTATAATATCTCGGTCATGTTTATATTGGAAGATTTAAATGGTTTTAAAGGTCAATGAGACGAATTTGAAATAGCCGACTGTCGCGGGTTACCACGTCATATTTAATACCCGTGGCCCGATCTTGTGTTCGATTCCCTTGCAGGCTTAAAGGCCGTAAACGCATGACTATTCCTCTAATTCTGCTTTATTATTCTGCAGTATTGTATATTCATATGAAAAACGGTGTACATTTTGTAATGAACAAGGGTTTTGCTTGCTATATGCCTATTGTATGTAACATGATAGAAGGCAATTGTTTACTCCACAATCTCTGGAACGCGAGGAACAAGCTGTCCTGAAGTGTCAAATTCCGAAACCGTTTCAACGACCTCGTGTTCAGGCCGGGAGAGTGTAAAGTTTTAACCACCTCATGTTGTGGTACTAAGGGATTTCTTTTGTGCTGTAGATACATTTCTAGTGTATGATCTTAAAGAGGATTCATTTCTATGATACGAAATGAACATTATATGTCTTTCCGTGTACCCCTCGTCACTTAAAAACTGAACTGCCGTAGCTCGTTAACAATATGAAGTGTAGGACTTTTGAACACCTGCAGTGTTACAAATGTCGGGAAGCATGATCGAGAGTGGGTTTTTTTGCGAGTCATTCAGTTGTATACCATATTGGATTTTGTTTTATTTACTGATTTAATAGACTAGTTGTAGCAGGATTGTTTTTTCTGTAAGAAGCTTAAACATTGTTTGCAGGACATGCGTCGCCTGCCCTGCAGGTAGGGCGTAAGAATTGTACCTGCTGCCCCCATTGCATGATCGTAAGAGGCGACTAAATTTGCGATCTTATCTTTTCTCTCCTTTCTGAACAACTTTCTTCTTCCTAATGTCTCCCTTGACAATGCCTCACTTTTGGCCTTTAGTTGAGCGTTCGCTGCTGTGAGGAAGGCTTTGGGTTCTGTCCCCTAGCCGAGATATACCAGAGTCTTTAAAAATGGTAGTTGCTACTCCTGCTCAGCGCTCAGCATATTTGGAGTTGGACGACTGGTTCGCCCGTTGTCAGTATAATGTGACCGGGTGTGGTGTGCTGCTGGGTGTCTTCGGCAGTATGCTTCAGTGAGGTAGCACTATAAATCCACAAAAGTTCCGGCCTATCACAAGGAGACCTAACACGAACATACCGCAGCCTCCTAAAACACATACTCACTCACCACACACATGCATGTTGCACGCACTGGAGGCTGTCCTTAAATGGTCTTAGCTGTTAATAGGACGTTAAACAAAATAAACCAAACCAAAGTCCTATTAACACATTGATCTACAACTTGCACGAGAGAGTTTTTACAACAGAATGGCAAGTCGGAAGACTCTGTTCGAGTCTGATAGTATATACAAAATTTTGAACTATCTGAAAGTTATTGGTCTTTATCACAAGATTTGACTAACCATAGCCACTTTTTGATTTTAAACTTATCGTGAGTGTACCAGTGTATACAGTGTATCTACATTTTTCCATGTTTCGTTGTTTTATGTCATTTTGTCTCTTGCCCTTTTTGCTCGTATTTTTAATCACTTTTTTGGCCCTTATGACCTTGATAGTGTTGATGGGCCGTTAAGCATTTTAGGTCATCTGACCCCAAGGGTCAGAATGACCTATAGCCATCATGACCCTGGCTGTTAATAGGACGTTTAACAAAAACAAACCAAACCAAACCATCGTACTTCGTCCGTCGTCGTGCTCCGTCCGCCGTGCGTTAACTTTTTCTTTCAAAACGCTACTCCTCCTTAACCCTTGGGTGGATTACTTCCAAATTTGGATTTGAAGCATCATCGGGGGAGGGCAATCATATTTTATATAAATGAGGCTGGTCTGACCCCTGGGGCCCCGAGAGGCGGGGCCCCAAAAAGGGAACTTTGGTGAATATTTGCTATAAAATCCTACTCCTCCTTTTACCCTTGGGTGGATTACAACTAAAATTGGTGTGAAACATCATTGGGGGAGGGCGGTCATTTTATATAAATGAGGCTGGTGTGAGCCCTGGGGCCAGACGGGCGGGGCCCCAAAAAAAGGAACTTTTGTGATTTTTTGCTGTAAAATGCTACTCCTCTTTTACCCTTTGGTGGATTTCAACCAGATATGGTGTGAAACATCATTTGGGGAGGGCGGTCATTTATATAAATGAGGCTAGTGTGACCCCTGGGGCCAGAGGGGCGGGGCCCCAAAAGGGGAACTTTGATGAAATTTTGCTATTAAATCCTAATCCTCCTTAACCTTTTGGTGGATTACAACCAAATTTGATATGAAACATAAGGTGACGGCAATCATATTTTATAATGAGACAAGTCTGACCCCTGGGGAAAGAAAGATGGGTCAAAAGGAGCGCTTAGGTTAAACATTTCTTAAAAATGATATTCCTCCTTAATGCCTTAATTGATTACAACCATATTTAGTATGAAACATCATTGGGGAAGGGCAATCCTAATTAATATAAATGAGTCTTGTCTGACCCATTGGGACAGAGGGACATGCCCCAAAAATGGGAACTTGGCTAAAATTTTGCTTTAAGATGCTGCTCTTCCTGGATAAGCTAAATGGATAAAAACCAAATTTGATCTGAAACATAACTTGCTGCGTATAGATAATTTATGGTAATAATGCTGCATTGAGGGGTGTGTCCCTGCTGTAAGTGTTTGTCAGATGACCGTTAAGGCCCATGGGCCTCTTGTTAACTAACTATCCTCTCTGTGTCTAATTTTTTGTCCATAAGTTTATGCATATCATTTTTGGTTTCTAGTGAGGAAACCATTTCAAACAGCTCCTCAATTCTGTCCTTTTCCGCTGGTTCCAACAAAATATCCAGTTGTTTACCAAGTTTCGCCTTCCCCACTACACTTTGCCTAGATCTCGACATGATAGGTATATAGAGAGTTCGTTGCACGACTACTATACAGGTAACGCACGGGTAACAGGTAAGATGTATGGTGTAGGTAAGGTAAGGTGTAGGTAAGATGTATACACACAATAGCGTGAGTAGTAGTAGTCACTGGTCAGTCCATTGTACTCCCGATGGTCAGCAAAATCAACATTTCAACTAACGTTTCATAAAAAAAGTTTTTAGAACTTGATTTACCAAACTATCAGCATATGGCGTGCCAGATATAAGCATCCCATCTTAAGATAGATAAATTTGGTAAAATGTACGGAGCAAAATACACTCAACTATCCTGGTCCGGTATTGACCTTGACCTCATTTCAACAATTAATGTTTAATACCCGTGACCCGATCTTGTGTTCGATTCCCTTGAAGGCTTGGAATATATATGTATGACTATCCCTCTAATTCTGCTTTATTATGCTGCAGTATATTCGTATGAAAAACTGTACATTTAGTAATGAACAAGGGTTTTAATGTTGGTATAGTCGATATGATAGCAAGATGTTTGGTGGGCAAATGCCATGGGAACATGTTGCAAAGAAACATGGTGTGTTTTGGAGTGAAATTTGATTAGAAATGGAGACAGTGCATTTGGCTATTACATGCCATGATAGAAGGTAATAGTTGACTTAACAATCTGTGGAACGCGAGGAACAAGCTGTCCTGAAGTGTCGATTCCGAAACTGTTTCAACGACCTCGTGTTCAGGCCGGGAGAGTGTGAAATTTTAGCCACCTCATGTTGTGGTACTAAGGGATTTCTTTTGTGCTGTAGATACATTTCTAGTGTATGACCTTAAAGAGGATTCATTATGTGTCTTTTTGAGAACCCCTCGTCACTTAAAAACTGAACTGCCGTAGCTCGTTAGCAATGTGAAGTGTAAGACTTTTGCACACCGGCAGCGTTACAAATGTCGGGGATCATGTTCGAGAGCGGTTTCATTCAGTTGTATACCATATTGGATTTGGTTTTATTTACTGACTTAATAGACTAGATGTAGCAGGATTGTTTTGTTTTTTTTCTATTAGAAGTTTCAACATTGTTTGCAGGACATGCGTCCCTTTGGCGTGCATTCGTTTATCCTTTCATTGTGTGCCCTGCAGGTAGGGCATAACAATTGTACCTGCTGTCCCCATTGCATGTTGGTAAGAGGCGACTAAATTTGGGATATTATCTTTTCTCTTCTTTCTTAACAACTTTCTTCTTCCTAACGTCTCCCTTGACACTGCCTCACTTTTTGGGCTTTAGTTGAACGCTCGCCCCTGTGAGGAAGGCTTTGGGTTATGTCCCCTAGCCGAGACGTACCCGTCTTTAAAAATGGTAGTTGCTACTCCATCTTAGCGCTCAGCATATTAGGAGTGGGACGACTGGTTCACCCGTTGTCAGTATAATGTGACCGGGTGGGGTGTTCTGCTGGGTGTCTTCGGCAGTATGCTTCAGTGAGATAGCACTATAAATCGGCAAAAGTTCCGGCCAATCACAAGGAGACTTAACACGAACATATTGCAGCCTCCCAAAACACACATACGCACTCACCACACGCAAACATGTCGCACGCACGGGAAGCCGTCCTTAAATGACCAAGGGCAGCCATCTTGAAATGAGGTATTCTGGGAGAGAAAAAACCTCCATAGGTGTCATCAATTCTCTCCCCTGTATCTTGGTTTCAAATACAGAGGTGACATACCTTTCTTTAATTGTATTTGCTTGAGATTTTATCTTTTCAGGTTGAAAACCTTCTTGAATTTTAGTCATTTGAAGACTGAAGAAAAGTGTGTTGAAGATTGTATTAAATTATTAAAAAAAAAAAAACACGAATTGAGTTTTATTTGTTTTATAAATTAAAAAATATTTATGAAATTGCCGAATATTTGCTGTAGCCTTCTCATCCTCCAGTTCTTGTTCCGATATGATGTATTTGAAAAAATATAAAGTTGAAAATAGGATCTTTGACTTTTACTATAGTAATAAAATAGAAGAGAAAAAATCTGAAGAAAAAATATATATATATATATATATATAGAATAATGTTAATGTTAAGTTAATGTCCATGTGACGGTAAATAATAATAAAATAAAAAGCCAAACACAGATCTGCTGTCTCCCTAGTACTTTTGCGGCTACATCGTGCCGCTCTTCACGGGATTATGAATATTATTCGGTACATAGTTTGATGACGTCATAATAGTAGGGTACATAATTTATAAAACACTTAATTGTCCAGTTTACAAGGGTTGAGACCAACTATATGATACGCTTTAAACAAACCAATCCATTCAAAACTTGATTGGAGCAATTACATCTTATAGATCTGTACAACAAATCTATAGATCCGTACTAAATTAAAACCGGTCATGGTATACAAAGATTTTGCCGTATAGTACATGTAAAGTAGATGCGGTAATTTGAAATAATGTAAACTTTCAATAGGTAATTGCGTTTGTAAACACTATCAAATATAAGTTTCATATTTGTACATAAAAACAGTACATACAAAATGTGCAAAATAATATACATGTATATACGTGTACCGCAGGGGTGCCACGTGTGTCGGACTGCTACCAAGTTTTTGCCCAGGGTTCGACTGCCGCTTTCGCTTGCAGATTCCAAATACAAATGAATTTTCAAGTAATAGACAATATTTAGTAAACTGGTGAGAAAGAAAATAGACTCGTCATATAAAGTTCAACAAGTTATTAACATGTGTAAAAATAACAAAGTACCAAAATAATACCCGTGAGGCACAGTGAGGAATTCACAATTATATACGTCTAGCCTAAAACATATGCCAACCATCGTTTAATCACAACTAACCATATAAATGAAATAAATGTAGTTTACCCCGAGTCTCAAGCACGTGGCATGTCCGGTCAGAATACAACATTTGCTAACCACCCGTCTTTTCTCCCGTATCTACTTACGAGGTTACCAACAACCATCCCTCGCTTAACCGGTATAGAAACAGCCCGAGAGGCGGAAATATTCACTAGCCACTCCGCGAGTGCTCTCAAAATGGAATAACTCCTTCAAGCAACAACCTGACTTCCGACATGACACCGGCACACGAGACTCAAATTAAACAAAGTTCTATACATCGAAAATACATCAAAATACTACACGTGAAAATAAAAATACATGTACGATAGTGGCAAATAATATCCAGCAGACAAATTAATATGAAATTTAGGAAAGGATGGGCGACGGTTATCTAATTAATTTCACAGATTAAAAGTCAACACCACTTACCCTGCTGACACCCGGACGAAAAGTGATTGACCCCACAGCAGCACGGGTATCTTACGTAACCGGATGTTACAATTTTCCGGAATGAGTCCAAAAATAAACGAGCGGAACGCAATTGCGTTACATATACATGTACATGTACATTCGGTAAGTTACTGAGAAATCTATTGTATACATAATTTGTTTTGTCCTATCACGTTCAGAATTTAACTTTGGCTTCATTAGCTGTATGAAAAACATTTCTTTGTTCTCTCTGTGTAATACATCAGAGTTGGACATTTGGTAAATTGGCAAAACAAAAAAATTGTCATCAGCACACATATGACGGTGTTCGTTAACAATCAAATATCGCAAGTGTTCCGTTTTTGTTTGCTGGCGGTGTAAAGTCATACGTTTTCGTAATTCCATGCCAGTCTGACCAATATAAAAATCTGAACATTTACTGCATATTAGAGCATATATAACATTTTTAGGTCACCTGAGACAAAGTCTCAAGTGACCTATTCTAATCCCCTTTTGTCCGTCGTCGTGCGTCGTGCGTCCGTAAACAATTTACATTTTCGACTTCTTCTCCAAAACCCCCAAACCAAATTCAATGAAATTTGGCGGGAAGCTTCTATGGCTAAAGGTCAACCAAAATTGTGAATTATATGGTCCCCATCCCCAAGGGGCCTGAGGGGCGGGGCTAAAAAGGTTCAAATTGACTAAAACTTCAAAAATCTTCTTCTCTACTCTCAGATATAGTGGAATCTAACACTCTTCATAGATGGAAGGGTCTTGATGTGCTTTACCAAAATTGTGAATTTCATGACCCTGGGGTCTCAGGTTTTCCCCTGGGGAGGGGGTAAACTTTACTATAGTTTATATAGGGAAATCACATTTTTGACTATTATTTGTTTGATTTCTATTGGAATTCATTCTAACTTTGTTAACATTATCAGTTTGTGATGGCAGTTTGATGGTTTACACATGTTGGCCCTGACTGACCCCCAGGGGCTAATGGGCGGGGCTAAAAAGGGTCAAATTGACTGAAATTTCAAAAATCTTCTTCTCTAATCTCAGATATGATGGAATCAAATACTCTTCATAGATTGAAGGGTCTTAAGGTGCTTTACCAAAATTGTGAATTTCCTGACCCTGGGGTCTCACATTTGCCCCTGTGGAGGGGGTAAATTTTACTATAGTTTATATAGGGAAATCTCATTTTTGACTTTTATTTGTTTGATTTCTATTGGAATTCATTCTAATTTGGTTAACACTATCAGCTTGTGATGGCAGTTTGATGGTATGCACATGTTGGCCCTGACTGACCCCCAGGGGCTGATGGGCGGGGCTAAAAAGGGTCAAATAGACTGAAATTTCAAAGATCTTCTCAAAACCCAATTAAGACAGAATCAAATACTCTTCATAGGTGGAAGGGTCTTATAGTGCTTTACTAATGTAATGAACTTCATGACCCTGGGGTCACAGGTTTGCCCCTGGGGAGGGGGTAGATTTTACTATAGTTTATATAGGGAAATCACATTTTTGACTATTATTTGTCTCGGAATTCATTCTAACTTTGTTAACATTATCAGCATTGGATGACAGCTTAATGGTATACACCTGTTGGCCCTGACTGACCCCTAGGGGCTGATGGGTGGGTTCAAAAAGGGTCAATTAAATTAACTGAAATATTCAAATCTCAGGTGACCGTTAAGGCCCAGGGGCCTCTTGTTTGAAGTACAATTCATATCAGTTTTAATTTTGAAGTGAAAACCATTTTTGAATGTATAACTTTGACAGGCTATAATAACATCGCATGTTTTACATCGCTTTTGCATACATTTTGTGACAGATGTTTCTCTTACTTCAGAATCAAATTTTGAAGATACGTTTAAGATTTTTTGGTTGACGTTTACAATTTTCTTTTTATCGAGTATAGATTTCATTCTTTCGCTGTTTTTCAAAAAATCCTCGCTACCTCTAACAATGTATGTACTTACAAAAGGAATAATATTACAGGAACCTAGCTTCTCCTGTGTGCGTAACTGAATTGGTCCCTCTTTCTTAGCTCTTGCTATCCCGTGGTCCCTAATTTCACGCGGATAATGTTGATTTCGTAGATAATGGATTAAATTCTCCAAGCGTTTACTTAGAGTGTTTTCATCACTGACAATCAATATCAAGCGGGAAGCTAGACCGAATGGAATATTAAGCTTGATATATTTATATATGAAACGGATACTGATACTTTTTTCATGTTATTATTATACATGGCAAATCTGTGTAAGTCTTTCATAATTGGGTGATTTACTGTAATCAGCCTTGACAGTCTTGAGTCATTTTGAAACGAAAAAAATATCATCATAGTAAAAACTAAAAATTAACTGAAAGATGCTTTTAAAAACAGTGGAAACTTATTTACCTCCTGTAGATATAGGGACATATGTATTATCTCAGTCTGTGTTGACACACTTCTGTAAAACGTTTCTGTCTGTGTAGTATCAAATCGTTGAGTAAACAACACAATTTTGAATGCTTGGAGAAATAACCTTCCAACGGTCACATCATATGATTGTTATGTGACGTGACTCAGGGAGTTAATGAGACCCCCCCCCCCCCCCCCCCCCCCCCCCCCCCCCCCAAAGACAGCTGTTGTCTGGTACACTGTCAAAGGGAGGTAACTCTATCATTTAAAGTAAATTTTTAAAACATAAAGGTTACTCTTTTTTTTCATGATTTGCTAACATGCTGTTTTTAACATGTTAACATGCTGATATGCTGTTTTAGCATATTAACATGCTGTTTTTAACATGTTAACATGCTGTTTTGACATGTGCTACTAACAGTTCAAATTGTTTAAGAAATGAATCCGTTCTTTGCACTTCACATAAATCTTTGGTAAATATTTCACAAACTAATTGTCCACGTAAACATGTACGGTCTACATCATTTATCACTTCCCAATAATCATTTTTTGTTTTAATGCACATTATCACTGATATCCCTGCCCTGCAGGTAGGGCGTAAGAATTGTACCTGCTGCCTCCATTGCATGATCGTAAGAGGCGACTGAATTTGGGATCTTATCTTTTCTCTTCTTTCTTGACAATGCCTCACTTTTGGCCTTTAGTTGAGCGTTCGCCCCTGTGAGGAACTGTCCCCTGGCCGAGACATACCAGAGTCTTGCTACTCCTGCTTAGCGCTCAGCATATTTGGAGTGGGACGACTGGTTCGCCCGTTGTCAGTATAATGTGACCGGGTGTGGTGTGCTGCTGGGTGTCTTCGGCAGTATGCTTCAGTGAGGTAGCACTATAAATCGGCAAAAGTTCCGGCCTATCACAAGGAGACTTAACACGAACATACCGCAGCCTCCCAGGGCACACATGCGCACTCACCACACGCATACATGTCGCACGCACGGGAGGCCGTCCTTAAATGACCTTAGCTGTTAATAGGACGTTAGACAAAATAAACCAAACCTTAGCTGTTAATAGGACGTTAAACAAAATAAACCAAACCAAACACTGATATCCAGCTTTTGCTTTTTGTCAGTTTCCACCCCAGGTAAAATGTGATTGGAGACTGAATATTTTTAACATGGTGTATGCTGAATTTGACATCATAGATATGATACATATTTCCCGTACGATGATTCCTTTTATACACTTGTTGGCAACTTTTTCCTTGGAACAGAGGATTCATTTTAGCTGTCTTTATTCCAAAAATAGATTTGATCAAACTTTTACTTCACCTTCAAAACGTCAGGGTCATTTGATGTGGATTCTTGTATTTCAATCAGAATTCTATTGTAATGGCTGCCATGTTTTTTTGGTATTCATCATAGAATCTCCCAAGATAACTGTAATTGAAGAATGTCAGGCCTCTCAGAAGAATAATAACAAAATCATGACAAATAATGACAAAATCATGACAACAGCATGACAAAAAATGACAAAATCAAGTTTCACTATATATTCTTACTATTTTTTGTTCATTTTTTTTGACATGTCAGTATGTCAAAACAGCATGTTAACATGTTAACATGTCACATGAAATGACATATGGAAATAATAATAAACCAAAATCATGGGAAAAAAGCAAGTGATTCCAATTCCGCAACCTGAAAAAACACCTGAAATTTCATATGGAAATAATAATAAACCAAAATCATGGAAAAAAAGCAAGTGATTCCAATTCCGCAACCTGAAAAAACACCTGAAATTTCATATGGAAATAATAATAAACCAAAATCATGGAAAAAAGCAAGTGATTCTGAAATCTGAAAAGAGTCATACTAACGTTTCAAATTATCATCCCATTGCTCAAACTAGCTGTTTTTGTAAAACACTGGCGGGCATGATTGATGCCAGACTTTTTAAGTACCCAAAACGAATACAATTTAATCGCATATCGGACAGAATTGTTACATTTTATTGGTTAGAATTGGGTCACTTGACGACCCCCTTGGAGATTTCAGAGGATCAGTAAAACTTTCCTGTGTTGTTTTTTTTTCAAACAGAATCATCCTGAAAATCATTTATAATAGTGGCCTCCCCCTACGCTGGTTGAAAATACTTCAGGTACTATACTTGAAAGCGTCTCGGCGACTCAGATTATTGGCAAATATGGCACGCTTTCGGCAGACGAATCGAGTAGACATTGATGAAAACAGGAAGGCGATCCACGTAGAGAAGACGATGAACTGTAAAAACCGTATAGTCAATAAAGGGACAGGTTGTATAACTTCGATAGGTTAAAGGAAGCACTTAGGCAGACTGATGGAACAGGACAAAATATGTCCAAAGAGTATCAAGATGGCCTGTAATATGCATAGGGTGTGTTCGGCCTCACTCATATGAATTACTGTACATGGCATGCATTAAGTTAATTTAATGTCGGCGTATGCATCAAATATAATTTCGAAATTGACAGCTACGAACAAAAATGGATTCAACTAACTGGGCCCTGTTCGGAGGGGGGAAACTTGACAACACACGGCTTTTCCGTTGAAATGGGTTTATAGGTTTTAGCATCATATGTTTGATCACGAACTGCTTACTACGACATGTGCGACTATTGATGATAGATAGCAGTAGAGTACACACATATACAATGTATTACTGTTTGTTTCATTTGGATATGGATATAACCAACATACGCGACAGACTGTGTGTTCGTATCTGTATACCTCATAAAGGAGAATAATGGGCAGTGTGTAGTTGTAGTCCCCTGCCGTTTGAAAAACGGGGGGAGGGGGGGGGGCTATACCCTTCGTCCGTCCGTCCGTCCGTTCGTTCGTCTGTCTGTCACGCAACGGACAACTCCTCCTAAAGCACTACTCCGATTTTAACGAAACTTGGTATACATTATGAGTATAACATGTAGTTGTGCATCCCACTTTTTTTCGGAGTAAAAATGGCTATATCTCGTCACCTTGCGAGTAAAATAGCTCAAAGTCATAGGTCATTTGAGGTCAAATATCACTTTTTTTCGAAATTAGAGCTTGTCCGGGGCATAACTTCCGTGTTATTTCACCTACGTTTAACAAACTAGGTATACTTATGTATTTTTTTTTTTTTTTTTTTTTTAATATGTATTGTCCGCAACCTGAAATATTCTTCCTGTTGTTCTGTTAGGGAAACTAGTTTAATATATCTATTGAAGTTCTTTCGAAAATAAATAGGAAATAAATAGGTGCACTCCTAGGTCAGGCAAGGGACTTTGTATTGCTGTTGCAATACTACCCATCCTTGTTTTCTATTGTGTTTTGTTTTACATAATGTAGTTTGTGTAAATATTCTACTTGTGATCGATTGTAATGTGTATAAAATATGAAATACAGTCAATAATCGTGATATCAAAATACCATGATAGTCAATACGTTTACACTGTGTATCTTCTAGGCTTTACATTACATGTATATTGTGCTGGGTCCCTGGCCATGTTGTCATTCTCGGGAACGACAAGGCAGATGGGCTGCCAAGACCACTCGTTCGTGATATCGCTGATATGTATATCTCTTGCACAGATTTGGAACAGTTTGTTTTTCCCCTTTTATGAAGTTCAAATGGCCAGCAGTGTGGATTAATAATTTTGAGAATAAGTTACACTTTTTCAATAGTACCATTTCTACAGGTGTCCTGCTTACACGCATGCATGTCGCACTCACGGGAGGCCGTCCTTAAATGACCTTAGCTGTTAATAGGACGTTAAACAAAATAAACCAAACCTGCTTACAGAACAATCAGAGGACATTGTTCTCGCCCGTTTTATCTCGTTACTTTGTTGTTATGCCTTATTTGACCAAACGTGTCAATCTCACACCAGTTGAACTTTTTCTGAATTCACAGAAAATGATTCTTTCTCTACGAAACACAAAATAAAACCGTAAAACAATAGCTTTACTTTGACTTTGCTGGGATATCTTCCAGACTGATAAACACAGTTTATCGCAGCCTGAAATGGGATTAAAAATAAAGACATTTCAGAAATAAACGATATATCAGAAACAAAAATTGACATATCAGAAACAATATCGGAGAAAAAACCACGACGACAAAAAACATATAACGTACCAGTTAGAACTGAATCGTGCGTTATGAAATAGCTATTAGTGGATGTTGATGAACTGTACTACTACTTTTCTCTTCTTAACGTTTAGATATGTCAGTCAGAACTATATATAGTCTGGGCTATCTGTAAACGTATATGTCAGTCAGAACTATATATAGTCTGGGCTATCTGTAAACGTATATGTCAGTCAGAACTATATATAGTCTAGGCTATCTGTAAACCTGTATGTCAGTCAGGACTATATATAGTCTCTGGGCTATCTGTAAACGTATATGTCAGTCAGTACTATATATAGTCTCTGGGCTATCTGTAAACGTATATGTCAGTCAGAACTATATATAGTCTCTGGGCTATCTGTAAACGTATATGTCAGTCAGGACTATATATAGTCTCTGGGCTATCTGTAAACGTATATGTCAGTCAGAACTATATATAGTCTCTGGGCTATCTGTAAACGTATATGTCAGTCAGAACTATATATAGTCTCTGGGCTATCTGTAAACGTATATGTCAGTCAGTACTATATATAGTCTCTGGGATATCTGTAAACGTGTATGTCAGTCAGTACTATATATAGTCTCTGGGCTATCTGTAAACGTATATGTCAGTCAGAACTATATATAGTCTGGGCTATCTGTAAACGTATATGTCAGTCAGTACTATATATAGTGTCTGGGCTATCTGTAAACGTATATGTCAGTCAGTACTATATATAGTCTGGGCTATCTGTAAACGTATATGTCAGTCAGTACTATATATAGTCTCTGGGCTATCTGTAAACGTATATGTCAGTCAGAACTATATATAGTCTCTGGGCTATCTGTAAACGTATATGTCAGTCAGTACTATATATAGTCTCTGGGATATCTGTAAACGTGTATGTCAGTCAGTACTATATATAGTCTCTGGGCTATCTGTAAACGTATATGTCAGTCAGTACTATACATAGTCTGGGCTATCTGTAAACGTATATGTCAGTCAGAACTATATATAGTCTCTGGGCTATCTGTAAACGTATATGTCAGTCAGAACTATATATAGTCTAGGCTATCTGTAAACGTATATGTCAGTCAGAACTATATATAGTCTCTGGGCTATCTGTAAACGTATATGTCAGTCAGTACTATATATAGTCTCTGGGCTATCTGTAAACGTGTATGTCAGTCAGGACTATATATAGTCTGGGCTATCTGTAAACGTATATGTCGGTCATTACTATATATAGTCTCTGGGCTATCTATAAACGTATATGTCAGTCAGTACTATATATAGTCTGGGCTATCTGTAAACGTACATGTCAGTCAGTACTATATATAGTCTGGGCTATCTGTAAACGTATATGTCAGTCAGGACTATATATAGTCTGGGCTATCTGTAAACGTATATGTCAGTCAGAACTATATATAGTCTCTGGGATATCTGTAAACGTATATGTCAGTCAGTACTATATATAGTCTGGGCTATCTGTAAACGTACATGTCAGTCAGTACTATATATAGTCTGGGCTATCTGTAAACGTATATGTCAGTCAGGACTATATATAGTCTGGGCTATCTGTAAACGTATATGTCAGTCAGGACTATATTATACAATTATTGTATGGGTGTGAGGGAAATAGCACTTTTTTGTCCCCGGAGACATGAACTATTTCCCGAGGCGAAGTACAATAATTGTTTTATTATACCCACATTTACATCATTCCATTTTCTTCAAGACTTCATACTAGTAACTAAAGCAAAATCTGTTTCAAAGATCAAGTTTTAATAATGCAAATTGAAAATTAAAAAAAAACTGAATAAGTTAATAACAATTATAGTAGAAACAAACTGTATGGTAATTTAATAACAATGGTATAAAAAAAAATTAAATATCATCTTTTAAACTGCTTTTAGCGTGCTGGCATTTAATTTCATTCCTTGTTTTATTCAATTACTCATGTTGATATGCACAGTACAATTATTGAAATGGAAGTTCTTTGTTTGCTGACTAGTAGCACTGGTTGTAGTTACACAACTGGTATTAATTTCGTATGATGAAATATCACAAAGAAGTTTGTCAATATCAAACCCATCATCCCAAAAATCAGGAAGTGGTACACTATCATTTGCTGTAAACAGATTTTGCATAAATGATGACTGACCCCCAAGGGGTCGGAGGGACGGGGCCCAATAGGGGAAATAGAGGTAATGCCTTTAAATCGCTACTTGTCATAAAGTTATGAATGGATTTGAACCTAATTTGGGGGGAAAGGGGACAGATTTTGCAAAAATGGTGATTCTGGCTATCTGTAAACGTGTAGATATTTCAGTCAGAACTTGAGTCGGTGTTTCTGATCTGGTTGGCAGATAATCTCGACGAGCTTCCACTAAAGTTACTAGAATGAAGAAGAGTTGCTTCCCTGTGACCATAAAATTAAATCCCAGAACATATTATATTTGTTTGTTCGTTGGGATATATTATATTTGTATGTTCGTTGGGGTATAATTGTGTTTGCATGTCAAGTGCGTTATTTACTGAAAAGAAGTCTTTTTTTCTAAAGAACGTAATTTAAAACCTAGATAAACACTAGTTACATAAACACAAGTATCCGTACACTGGTTCAATGTCTGTATGTATGAGGGGACGGGAGGGGCAGTGTATTGACGTTCTCGTCAATGTCTGTATGTATGAGGGGACGGGAGGGGTAGCGTATTGACGTTCTCGTCAATGTCTGCATGTATGAGGGGACGGGAGGGGCATTGTATTGACGTTCTCGTCATTGTCTGTATGTATGAGGGGACGGGAGGGGTAGTGTATTGACGTTCTCGTCAATGTCTATGTATGACGGGACGGGAGGGACAGTGTATTGACGTCCTCGTCAATGTCTGTATGTATGAGGGGACGGGAGGGGCAGTGTATTGACGTTCTCGTCAATGTCTGTATGTATGAGGGGACGGGAGGGGCAGTGTATTGACGTTCTCGTCAATGTCTGTTTGTGTAAGGTGATGGGAGGGGCAGTGTATTGACGTTCTCGTCAATGTCTGTATGTATGAGGGGACGGGAGGGGCAGTGTATTGACGTCCTCGTCAATGTCTGTATGTATGAGGGGACGGGAGGGGCAGTGTATTGACGTTCTCGTCAATGTCTGTATGTATGAGGGGACGGGAGGGGCATTGTATTGCCGTCCTCGTCAATGTCTGTATGTATGAGGGGACGGGAGGGGCAGTGTATTGACGTTCTCGTCAATGTCTGTATGTATGAAGGGACGGGAGGGGCAGTGTATTGACGTCCTCGTCAATGTCTGTATGTATGAGTGGACGGGAGGGGCAGTGTATTGACGTCCTCGTCAATGTCTGTATGTATGAAGGGACGGGAGGGGTAGTGTATTGACGTCCTCGTCATTGTCTATATGTATGAAGGGACGGGAGGGGCAGTGTATTGACGTTCTCGTCAATGTCTGTATGTATGAGGGGACGGGAGGGGCAGTGTATTGACGTTCTCGTCAATGTCTGTATGTATGGAGGGGCAGTGTATTGACGTTCTCGTCAATGTCTGTATGTATGAGGGGACGGGAGGGGCAGTATATTGACGTTCTCGTCGTCAATGTCTGTATGTATGAGTGGACTGGAGGGGTAGTGTATTGACGTTCTCATCAATGTCTGTATGTATGAGGGGACGGGAGAGGCAGTGTATTGGCGTTCTCGTGACGATAATATACCAATTTAACCTAAAACGGCTTCCTTCGAAACACCGATAACACAAACGAAATTACATCAGCATTATATTTTATTTCTTTTGGTAAGAATAAAACGTATATAACAATGGACATTGTAACAGTAGATTCCGTAAAACCGGAATATTATAACATGTCGATCTCAAACCTGTTAAACTTTTTCTGAATTCATAGAAAATGATTCTATATCTACGAAACACAAAATATAACTGTAAAACAATATGCTTTACTTTGATTTTGCTGGGATATCTTCCAGACTGATAAACACAGTTTATCGCAGCCTGAAACGGGATTGAAAATAAAGACATTTCAGAAATAAACGATATATCAGAAACAAAAATATAGATATATCAGAAATAAACGATATATCAGAAACAAAAATACTGACATATCAAAAACAAGAGGCCCAGAGGGCCTGTATCGCTCACCTGGTTTCATGAGATATTTGCCACTGGTATTGCTATGTCAATATATCATAGGCATTTTATATGGTTACATGAACATTGTTTTTATTGTAATTCTAAAAATGTCAATTTAGCCAAATTGATCCCTTTTGGCCCCGCCCCTCAGCTCCCCGGGGGGCAGCCCCACCAATTGTCACAATTTTGAATCTCTACCCCAAGGGGATGCTACAAGGCGAATATGAGCGATATATATATATCCATTGCTTAGTTTCAGAGAAGAAGTTGTTTATATCAATTTAGGCAAATTAATTCTTTCTGGCCCGCCCCTCAGCCCTCAGGGGGGTCAGCCCTATCATTTGTACAATTTTGAATCCCTACCCCAAGGGGATATTACCAGTCAAATATGTGAGATATCCATTGCTTAGTTTCAGAGGAGAAGTCGTTTATATCAATCTAGCCAAACTGGCCCTTTTTGGCCCCGCCCCTAAGACACCCAGGGGGTTAGCCCAACCATTTGTACAATTTTGAATTCCTACCCCAAGTAGGTGCTACAAGGCAATTACGTGAGATATCCATTGCTTAGTTTCAGAGGAGAAGTTGTTTATATCAATTTAGCCAAATTGACCCTGTTTGGTCCCGCCCCTCAGCGCCCCGGGGGGTCAGCCCCATCATTTGTACAATTTTGAGTCCCCACTCAATAGTGATGCTACCAGGCAAATATGAGAGATATCCATTGCTCTGTTTCAGAGAAGAAGTCGTTTATATCAATAGAGCCCAATTGACCACATTTGGCCCCACCCCTCAGGCCCCTGGGGGGTCAGCCCCATCATTTGTACAATTTTGAATCCCCACCACATAGTGATGCTACCAGGCAAATATGAGCGATATCCAATGATTGGTTTCAGAGAAGAAGTCGTTTATATCAATATAGCCCGATTGACCTCATTTGGCCCCGCCCCAGAGGCCCCCAGGGGGTCAGCCCCATCATTTGTACAATTTTTAATCCCCACCCCATAGTGATGCTACCAAGCAAATATGAGCGATATCCATTGCTCGGTTTCAGAGAAGAAGTCGTTTATATCAAAATAGCTAAATAGACCCCTTTTGGCCCCGCCCCAGAGGCCCCCTGGGGGTCAGCCCCATCATTTGTACAATTTTGAGTCCCCTACCCATAAGGATGCTTCTGACCAAATTTAGTGAAATTCCGATCAGCGGTTATGAAGAAGAAGTCAAATAAGTCAATTGTTGACGGACGGACGGACGACAGACGGACGACGGACGGACGGACGACGGACGCCACGGTATGGCATAAGCTCACCTTGGTCCTTCGGACCAGGTGAGCTAACAATATCGGAGAAAAAAACCCACTACGACTTATAAAAGTAATCATAAAATACATGTATATTTATAACTGTCTATAACGTACCAGTTAGAATTGAATCGTACGTTAGAAATAATGTAGCTATCATTTAAAGTTGATGAACTATACTTTATACTACTATTTTCTTCTAAACGTGTAGATATCTCAGTCAGGACTATATATAGTCTGGGCTATCTGTAAACGTATATGTCAGTCAGTACTATATATAGTCTGGGCTATCTGTAAACGTGTATGTCAGTCAGTACTATATATAGTCTGGGCTATCTGTAAACGTGTATGTCAGTCAGTACTATATATAGTCTCTGGGCTATCTGTAAACGTGTATGTCAGTCAGTACTATATATAGTCTGGGCTATCTGTAAACGTATATGTCAGTCAGTACTATATATAGTCTGGGCTATCTGTAAACGTATATGTCAGTCAGTACTATATATAGTCTGGGCTATCTGTAAACGTGTATGTCAGTCAGTACTATATATAGTCTCTGGGCTATCTGTAAACGTATATGTCAGTCAGAACTATATATAGTCTCTGGGATATCTGTAAACGTATATGTCAGTCAGTACTATATATAGTCTAATGTCAATCAGTGCTATATATAGTCTGGGCTATCTGTAAACGTATATGTCAGTCAGGACTAAATAGTCTGGGATATCTGTAAACGTATATGTCAGTCAGTACTATATATAGTCTGATGTCAATCAGTGCTATATATAGTCTGGGCTATCTGTAAACGTATATGTCAGTCAGTACTATATATAGTCTGGGCTATCTGTAAACGTATATGTCAATCAGTACTATATATAGTCTCTGGGCTATCTGTAAACGTGTATGTCAGTCAGTACTATATATAGTCTCTGGGCTATCTGTAAACGTATATGTCAGTCAGGACTATTTATAGTCTTGGCTATATATAAACGTGTATGTCAGTCAGTACTATATATAGTCTGGGCTATCTGTAAACGTGTATGTCAGTCAGTACTATATATAGTCTCTGGGCTATCTGTAAACGTATATGTCAGTCAGGACTATTTATAGTCTTGGCTATATATAAACGTGTATGTCAGTCAGTACTATATATAGTCTGGGCTATCTGTAAACGTGTATGTCAGTCAGTACTATATATAGTCTCTGGGCTATCTGTAAACGTATATGTCAGTCAGTACTATATATAGTCTCTGGGCTATCTGTAAACCTGTATGTCAGTCAGTACTATATATAGTCTCTAGGCTATCTGTAAACGTATATGTCAGTCAGTACTATATATAGTCTCTGGGCTATCTATAAACGTGTATGTCAGTCAGTACTATATATAGTCTCTGGGCTATCTGTAAACGTGTATGTCAGTCAGTACTATATATAGTCTCTAGGCTATCTGTAAACGTATATGTCAGTCAGTACTATATATAGTCTCTGGGCTATCTATAAACGTGTATGTCAGTCAGTACTATATATAGTCTCTGGGCTATCTGTAAACGTATATGTCAGTCAGTACTATATATAGTCTCTGGGCTATCTGTAAACGTGTATGTCAGTCAGGACTAAATAGTCTGGGCCATATGTAAACGTATATGTCGGTCATTACTATACATAGTCTCTGGGCTATCTGTAAACGTATGTCAGTCAGTACTATATATAGTCTGGACTATCTGTAAACGTATATGTCAGTCAGTACTATATATAGTCTGGGCCATATGTAAACGTGTATGTCAGTCAGTACTATATATAGTCTCTGGGATATCTGTAAACGTGTATGTCAGTCAGTACTATATATAGTCTGGGCTATCTGTAAACGTATAGATATGTCAGTCAGTACTATATATAGTCTCTGGGCTATCTGTAAACGTGTATGTCAGTCAGTACTATATATAGTATCTCGGCTATCTGTAAACGTATATGTCAGTCAGTACTATATATAGTCTGGGCTATCTGTAAACGTATATGTCAGTCAGTACTATATATAGTCTCTGGGCTATCTGTAAACGTATATGTCAGTCAGTACTATATATAGTCGCTGGGCTATCTATAAACTTATATGTCAGTTAGTACTATATATAGTATCTGGGCTATCTGTAAACGTATATGTCAGTCAGAACTATATATAGTCTCTGGGCTATCTGTAAACGTGTATGTCAGTCAGTACTATATATAGTTTCTGGTCTAGCTGTAAAAGTATAAATGTCAGTCAGTACTATGACTATTCTCTGGTTACGATATTTTAACTATTTTCTTTAATTAATACCAAAGAATACTATGTACCATACAAAGCTAGAAAAGCTACGGAATGGGATGTTTGAAATGAATTAGGGTTTTAAATTAAAAGTAAAAATCACTTTGTCACCTCCGATTTAGATAGTTTTGCATCCATCAAAAACATGGTACTTGAACATGGTAACAGACAAACCGTTGAACATCCGGTTGTGACTATTACATACGTTATTGTCACACGCCATGGGCCTTTATTGAAATTTGACATCAAGGTCTTTAATTTACATGATTAGAAAATATTTATTTCAAGAGTAAACAAATAGAACCATAACCCGTGTAATTGATGAGGAAACGACATCGTGCAGACACACATTTCACCATGTTCTAGTTTTTTTTCAGTATTCTAGCAGATTCGTCGTGCAGTTTCCTCAACATTAAACTACTTTCAACCTTCATTCCTAATCATTATGTCACATCTCTAAAAATAAGAAATCCATAACTAAAATGTAAGTTGAATGACATTTTTTCCCAGTTGGTATAAATATTTACTTGTTTATATCTTATATAACATTATACTATCAATGGAGTTATTGAAATAGATACAATGTATATATGCTTTACATATTGACAAAATTGGTGTATTGTTACATATTTGTATTGTTTATGCTCACTGGATCAGTAAATAGAAAACAGTCCATGATGACATCACGCCATTGTTAATATAAAGAGGTAGTGTTCACCCGCTAAAGGTGTAACGTTCTACAAAACCGATCCTGATAAAATATATCCTTTAAAACAGCCCCCCCACCCCATGATATACTCCAGAAACAATAGAGAATATTGACGTTCAAACAAAGTCGTAATTCTAACTCAAAATTGACACAACGAGAGCAAAAACCTTAAAATAGATTTACAAGCAGAATCATGATATTACCGCTTTAAACCTTTTGTAACATGTACACGTGTTCATTCAATATTTTCTTTGTTAATCTAAATTATGTATGATAAATGTTCAATTTTATTGATTATCTAATGAAAGCACGTGTAATAGTACCTTTGTGACGGATTTTATCGGAAAGTATTAAATACTGAATTGTCCTGCTCTACTTACAAAACACAGTACTAAACTTCATCATATCACGGAGCGTTTGGAGATAGATCGGGTATGTACACAACAATGCATATAGACGTTTGATCTAATCAAAGTCGTGATATGTAATCAAAACATGAAATAACATGTCACCATACAGGTAAATAAATTCTATATATATTTAAAACAGAATCACAAAACAATCAACAAATTGTCAGCAACAAAACATTTTTATAACATTTCTGTAAACAGAGGTCAGTTCAGTGTAAACACAAGCTACTGCGATGACCGATAACTACAATATTGACCACTATAACGTACAGTGGTCATTTTTTAAACCAACCTGCGTCTCAATACAAGCATAACAGAGATTCAAAACATATACATAGGGGTACCAATACAGTTACTTGTATTAAATTGGCGGTTTCGCAAATTATTATATAATACATATATCACTTATACACGTAAATGAAAACTGAATATCAGTCATTATATTTTAACTACCGAATACTGATTGTTCTGCGATGGTAGTCTATGGTCATATTAAATAATTTTGTTTATTGTAAACAAAATGTAGGCCTCCGCATTAAAGTCACCTGTATATGTAAAACAACACAGTATCATGTGTTAAAGGCGAATTTACACACACGAATAAGAACAAGAGCTGTAATGATTTGTACAAATGGAAATATCAAATCTGATCAGGTCAAATTGAATGATTTCTGACGTCATCAGCTAGCTAAAGGACATACTAATGTCGGGAACGATCCAGTTATGCGAGAGTTCAGTGGTCCTGTCCACAGTTCTTGTTGCTAAATATAAACATTTCGCGACTACTGGTATCTGATACCTACAACAATGTTTAAAGAAAATCCCTCATTAATGTTTTACTTAAATCGAATAAAGCGGCCGTATGGAAAATTTTAAGCTGAGGAATTTTCCAAGTTAATGAATTTTCCAAGTAGCCAAATTTTCCAAGTTAATGAATTTTCCAAGTAAACACATTTCCTAAGTTAATGAATTTTCCAAGTAACCAAATTTCCTAAGTTAATGAATTTTCCAAGTAAACAAATTTCCCAAGTTAATGAATTTTCCAAGTAAGCACATTTCCCAGTTTCAGGAATTTCCCAATTTAATGAATTTTTCAAGTAAAATAATTTCCAAAGTTAAGGAATTTCCAAATTGTTTTAAGGAGCGTAAAGCCGGGAATTATTCCATCAATACTCTTACTATATTCGTCCTGTCATGTCGTTAAGGCTCTATCTAGTACAAAGGTAGTTTCGGTAGGGAATTTAAAAGTGATGGATTATAAATTTATCAGGTTGGTACACTATGGGACTGTTAGGGGTTCAAATGAATGTGTGGTTAACAGTTCTAATCTGTCAGGAATAAATGCAAAAATATCAAATTATATGGAAATACAAAGACACGTGTAACTGGTAGGAAGATGGCGTCTGACCTGCCAACGTCACAACCTAATAAAACATTATAGTACGCAGTTTAACATCATAGAAAATAGCTAATCTGAAGTTTATAATGCTCCGTGTTCGTAAGAAATGCAGAGATGCTGGGTTTAAAGTCGTTACGTTTCTTAAAACTAACGTACATGTGTACAGTAACATAGGTACCGTCAGTCCGCTCTTTGTGAATTCGCTTGAAATCTGTTTAATAATTACATCAACGATAATGAAGCAGTATTGGACAAACCTGCTCGGATATATGTCTTTAGATATGAAGATAATATAACATTAAATATTAATAACTATCACTGTTTAGAGATTTAGAGTTAAAACAAAATGTACAACGAAAAGTTGACTAAATGAACTAGTTACACGCGAAGTGATCATAAAAGGTAAACTCTATAATGGAATGTGTTTAAACTGAAATGTATATAGCTATGTGTTTATGAATAATAGAGTCAACGGAAACAACAAGATTATGTCTATACAACAATATAGAGTTCTACATATCTAACGGAATGTGTAATTACTGTAGCGAATCAGACGACAGTAAATAAGTCAGTTATCCTCGCAGAGTTGACCTGGGTACTCCACACAGAGTTTATCTGGGTACTCCACACAGAGTTTACCTCGGTACTCCACACAGAGTTTACCTCGGTACTCCACACAGAGGTTACCTTGGTACTCCTCACAGAGTTGACCTGGTACTCCACACAGAGTTTATCTGGGTACTCCACACAGAGTTTATCTGGGTACTCCACACAGAGTTTACCTCGGTACTCCACACAGAGGTTACCTTGGTACTCCTCACAGAGTTTACCTGGTACTCCACACAGAGTTTATCTGGGTACTCCACACAGAGTTTACCTCGGTACTCCACACAGAGGTTACCTTGGTACTCCTCACAGAGTTTACCTGGTACTCCTCACAGAGTTTACCTGGGTACTCCACACAGAGTTTACCTGGGTACTCCACACAGAGTTTACCTGGTACTCCATACAGAGTTTACCTGGGTATATCACACAGAGTTTACCTGGGTACTCCACACAGAGTTTACCTGGTATTCCTCACAGAGTTTACCTGGGTAATCCTCACAGAGTTTACCTGGGTAATCCACATAGAATGTACCTGGTACTCCACACAGAGTGTACCTGGTACTCCACACAGAGGTTACCTTGGTACTCCTCACAGAGTTTACCTGGTACTCCTCACAGAGTTTACCTGGGTAATCCTCACAGAGTTTACCTGGTACTCCATACAGAGTTTACCTGGGTATATCACACAGAGTTTACCTGGGTACTCCACACAGAGTTTACCTGGTAATCCTCACAGAGTTTACCTTGGTATATCTAACAGTTTTTCTGGTTACACTCTGGAGTTTACCTGGGTACTCCACACAGAGTTTACCTGGATACTCCACATAGAGTTTACCTGGGTACTCCACACAGAGTTTACCTGGGTACTCCACATAGAGTTTACCTGGGTACTCCACACAGAGTTTACCTGGTACTCCACACAGAGTTTACCTGGTACTCCACACAGAGTTTACCTGGGTACTCCACACAGAGTTTACCTGGGTACTCCACACAGAGTTTACCTGCGTAATTCTCACAGAGTTTACCTGGGTACTCCACACAGAGTTTACCTGCGTAATTCTCACAGAGTTTACCTGGGTACTCCACACAGAGTTTACCTGGTACTCCACACAGAGTTTACCTGGGTACTCCACACAGAGTTTACCTGGGTACTCCACACAGAGTTTACCTGGGTACTCCACACAGAGTTTACCTGGGTACTCCACACAGAGTTTACCTGGGTACTCCACACAGAGTTTACCTGGGTACTCCTTACAAAGTTTACCTGGGTATATCACACAGAGTTTACCTGGGTACTCCACACAGAGTTTACCTGGGTACTCCTTACAAAGTTTACCTGGGTATATCACACAGAGTTTACCTGGGTACTCTACACAGAGTTTACCTGGGTACTCTACACAGAGTTTACCTGGGTACTCCTTACAAAGTTTACCTGGGTACTCCTCACAAAGTTTACATGTGTTCTCCACACAAGTTTACCCGAGTATTCCACACAGAGTTTACCTGTGTACTCCATACATAGTTTATCTGGATAATCCACACACAGTTTACTCAGATATTCCTCAAGCAAGTTTAGTATGCCTCCATATCACCAATACGACTTGTCAAGCCGTCTTCATTCAGTTCTAATCAACTGTAGCACGTAAGAGCACTTTACCCTGAAGATATACAGCATTCGTCTACCTTCCCTGACTACCCTCACGTCTATCTACAGTGAACACTTAGCAACAGTGTGCCAACGAGAGCAAAGTTTAAAACAATAGGTTCGCTAAGGTTCGCTACTTACAAGTGTTGGCCTCTCTATCAGATGGCCAACAGAATAATTCACTGAACATAAAAATGTTCAGAATCACATACAGGAAAGCTGCCTGAAGAAGAAGAACATCACAAATTTTCACCAGTTGAAAGAGCGACCGATCGTCCGGAAAAACTTCTCGTTCAGAGGTTTAAAGAAGACTTTTAGTTTGCGCAACACGTCCGGATCGACAGGTGGGTGTGGTCTTCCTTTAGTTTCCGGTAAACATTTTGTTTCTTCCCTGCGACCTTTGTTCTTTTTAATGCAGTAGAAGCCTTTTGTTGAGCTGAAAACGAACTTATCTCGTGTTAAACAGTGAGGTATTCCCAGAAAGCTTTCTACCTTTTTCACTTCATCATATGGATTCAGAATCAAATTACCACCATCCACGAAGTGTAAGTTTTCCAAGGGAAAGTACTTAAGCCATTTCACTACGTGTTTGTGGTAAATTGAAGGTTTAATGATCTTTTCAGATGCATCCACCTCGCCCGTACTGGGATCGATAACGAATTCTTCAAACGATGGATAACTGATTTCATCATTCTCGCTCTTCTTGAGCTTCCTCTGTATATAATCAGACACGGACCGTTCCACGGGCTCACGGACAACCACAATCATCTTTACAGATGAACTCATGTTATAAATCCGTTGGATAGTTTTTTTGTTATGGAAATAATTACTTGTTTTTTCCATTGTTAATTGACCGTCCAATGCCATTGGTAACTGGTTTTTATACCACTCATATCCATTCTCATATTCAAAATCAAAGAAATTAATTTCAGCACTTGCAATTTCCACGTACGGATGCATATCTAGATAGAAGCGCATGGCCCCCGTGCCTGCTTTCCTTACACCGATAATAAGTGCTTCCGGAAATTTCTTCCTCGGACTTCCGTCCTGTAGTTTCTTACACACATGTGACGAATCCTGAACTGGAACCGGTGGAAGCTCACACGTTCGTTCACGCCAACAAAATTTCTCAGAAAGGCATGCTGAAGTGATCAAAAGTGTAGCAACCACAACAATGAACACACATCCTAGTGTCTTATATCGCGAGACTTTGCGATAAAATCCGCTTCGCGACACGTGCATTTCCTTTTCTACGTCGTTGTACAGCAAATGAACCTTATCTTTGGATACCATGATCATTCTAACGTCACCACTTTCTCTCTGTAAAGATAAAATTAAGGGAATGATTTATAACATTTCAGCAATGAAATAACGTACACGTTGAGGATTTTATGAACCTGGCCGTATACCGAAGAAAAATGATGTCTGGGCGAATTTTAGAAGCAAATGTGGTACATGGAAAAATAAAAACAAAAATCGATGGATATGTGTATATATTGGAGTGTCGAGTTTTACATGAACGACCCTCCGAGAGCTGTATAAACCGAGATACAGACATGTATATATAACTTGTGAAATTTTGTTCAATACGCATCGAAGGTTGAGTGCAAGAGACTGAATAGGGAGAAGATCTAGAACAAGATTATTATATGTTTCCCGACCAATCAGAAACGTCCCTACCTCAAACGAAAAAAACAGATTCTAATTAGACGCCATAGCCAGGTTAGAACATTGTGATAGAATGTTACACGGAGAAACCCGAATGGGGTCACGTGGGTGGGCGAGAGACGGGCCCGCACGGCGTTTTGCTTACGAATAGTAACATATATTCCTGTAGGACCTATCGAATTTTAATGCTATTGTTTTTCACAGATTTATATATTTACAAAATACGGCTGCGGACACTGTTAATTGCGTACTAATTAAGGGGAACTGCCAATTTCTAAAAAAAAAAATATCATGCCTGATTTTTTCTCTAACAGTATTTTTTTGGACGGAAAAGGCTAGTGATAAAGTGTCGAGACACCTTAACCACTCGGCCACCGCGGCCCCACACGCAAAGGATAGAACGAGCATAGTTGGTATTGCTAAAACAATACATGTCCCCTACCAACCCCGCTACAGTAACAGTGACCCCGACTCTGACCAAATGACCCATGAAACTCGAACTTGTCAGAGATATTATGGTCCTTTATCATTATGTGAAGTTTTATCAAATCCCGCGAGGAATGAAGCCGCTGGAGCGTTGACAAACTTTGGAGTTACGTATATAGACGTACTTGACGGACGGAGAGGAAACCTATAGTCCCCAGGTTTTACTGGAAGGGGACTAATCACTATCATTGGTAACGTAACCGCAATCATTAATACTGCCAAATGTAAATGTACACAGCCGATATCAGCTGTTGTTTGAGATGTACATTTCAATATCTGAAATTTCCTCTTTTGTTCAGCACGTTTCAGAGACAAATGGTGACTACAGAACTTTGTAATTATTATATCATACTTTTTAAATTATTTTATCGCGAATTAGTTATAAATTAGTATCAAATTGCTATAAGAGAAAAATTATGGAGCCCATGGAATCATATTATATTTCCAGAGAATAGGAACCTCTTTCAATATTCACACTTGTGCGAATTGGTAGTAGGCACACTCATAAAATACAGTGGTATAATATAACATTTGGTAATCTTTAAAGTTTGAATAGATAAAATGAATGAAATATTTATTTAAAATATCTTTTTCTACAGTCATCGACATTTTAATAATTTGAGACGGAATAATGTCGGAACAAACTTACAGGCACATGATATACGCAATCAAAGGGAGGGGGAGGGGGGGGATACATTTTCAGACTGTGACATAGAAGAAAACGGTTTAACGGGTATTAACTGTCTTGTAGGACAAACTATATATCCAGTAACGACTGGTGTCTGTTTATTGTACCGGGGTGTACTTAAGTAGAAGACTACTATACCAGAAGGACACATTAAAACCTACATCACATCAACTGTCGTTTACAGTACAAATATAACACTTACGATGGGTTAAGCGTCCTCCTGGGGATTGTCCGTCTAGACGATGGTTCTTGATCTGATCTGCTAAGAAACCTGTCAACACAGAATGCGTCAAGTTACACAAAAGTCGAGTAAAAACATTCCTTCTCACAAAACAGTCATGGTATATACATTCGTTCTACAAGGGCCAGACAAGACATTTATAACGGCTTTGCCACAACGCCGGTTATAAATGAGAGTTATTTCCCTTTAAGTATAAGGCTACCTGGTCCAGGAACCTCGGCAGGCCTACATGGTATCAGAAATCAATATTCCAAAGACGAAATGATACGCATTGCCGGATTCAGAAGACGTTTGTTAAATAGACAAATCAATCCATTTTTTGACGCTCGGGTACCCAGGGGAAATCAGAGCCAAACGCCTTGCTCTATTCTCTTAAACGACATACAGATTTATCAAAAACGCTCAAAATACAACTTTACATAATTCTAATTCAATGTATGGTAATATGTCCGACCAATTCAATAGAAACTGATAACTGGACATGACTAGACGAGAATTTACAAGGCACCTCAATGACCCATCACCCTTCGACATCGCCTGTACGATATTTTCTGTGCGGGTAATTTTCAGCGGTAACCAATTCGTGTCTATTCATCTCCCACGCACAGGCACGAGAGCAATCACTTGTGTCAACGAAGCCGCGTGATGCCGCGCGCCAATTCAGTATGTGTGACAGACCGAGGCGGTGATAACGGCTACAAGAGTTATATAACATTTCAATAACCAATGCTATGTATATCTAATGAAATTATGGTAACTACAATCGCAGCGGCCGTCCTGGCAATCCAAATAATCCGAGGACTTCCGAACATCGATCGGATGGAAGGTTGGCCGCTGATTTTCGTGGCGATTACATCAAAATAGTTCACGGACAAGCAACAAATAAGATAGATATTGTTCAATGCATGACCCTGCATGTAGATATGTTGTATCTTAGAAAACGTTGAAGACACATAGTATTATAAGACAATATTAATATGTACATCATACAAAAAAGTCTTTTTTCCTAACAGCCAACCCAGAGGAGGATGTACAATGTCTTTCAAAACGAAAAAGCGATACGATACAATACAATACAATATCTAGCGTTTCGTAGCATACAGCATGACGTCAATTGTATTTCTCAATATCAGTTTTATCCCAAAAAAAATCGTTTTTGTATCACATGATTACATGACAAAAACGTTTAACCTTTGTTGACCAATCAGATAGCGCTGTTTACCAATACAAAGCGAAGCTTGGATCACGCGCGGCCAATAATTTGATCTTCATCAAGATAAGAGTGATGTGGAAAACTCATTATACAGCATTATAGCATCCCTAATATGATACATTAACGAGGAAGGACAAAATGGGATTTGATCAGATTGTTGTTTAACAAAGGTTATTATCATACCGCCAGGAGCTAAAATTCACCGACATCTATGTCTGGCCTTTACAAGGTAGAGTAATATAGGAGTCCTTAACAACCAGGAGCCTCATACCACCAAGAATCTCATACTACCAGGAAGGAACCTCATACCACCAGGAGCTAAAATTCACCAACATTATAGTCTGACATCTACAGGGTAGAGTAATATATAGGAGTCCTCAACAACCAGGAACCTCATACCACCAGGAGCTAAAGTTCCCCGACATCTTAGATAGGAGATCCATACCGCCAGGAACTCTATTTTACCGACATCTTAGTCCGACATGATTTTCATATTCACATGATTGTACAACATAAAAAAAAATAAAATCAGTCTAACAAGACCATGATAACCGTGTTGAGTATAATAATAACGACAATCGAGAATACATATGACGATTTATCCACTATCGAACTTGGATAATTAGTAAATGTGTCGGCCAATCAAATAACTCGTTACAACATGTTTGAAGCAACACATGGACAACATCCTTTATCAAGTTTTGTTGATTTAACTATTCGTCCCGGGACGAAAGGAGTATACTTTAATCTATTGATATCAAAATATTATGAATCTCAGATAACCGTTTACCTAAGTTTTAAATCTAGTTTTATTTTGTTTAACGTCCTATTAACAGCCAGGGTCATTTAAGGACGTGCCAGGTTTGGAGGTGGAGGAAAGCCGGAGTACCCGGAGAAAAACCACCGGTCTACGGTCAGTACCTGGCAACTGCCCCTCGTAGGTTTCGAACTCGCAACCCAGAGGTGGAGGGCTAGTGATAAAGTGTCGGGACACCTTAACCACTCGGCCACCGCGGTAATGATATAATGCCTAATTAATATAGGACGATTCGTTCATTCTGTGTTTTGCTATCGTCTCCGGATGTCTCCTCAACCCTGGACATATAAAACACAACAAATTATATGTACACTCTTCAATGACTATCATAAAACTTACCAGGATCTTTATCATGATGTTATCACTGACAGAGAATATTACTGTAGGTTTTTTTTCACAGTGAGAATATACTTTTAATATCCCCTTTTTTGTTCACAAAAACATCGTGAAGTCATAAATTGCACGGCAAATAAAGATGGCGAGTGTTTCCAGGAATACAATCTTAATAACATGAGGAACCAAACCACACAGTTTCAGTCCCGAAGACTGATCCGAGACATATTCCGACAGATATTTACCAGGAGCATGTAATGCACGCGCACACACGTGTGAGCTATTTATAAACCTCTGTACAGGTGGCACCCACTGTCGCTGTTTTTTATCAATTACCATACACCCTGATGTGGTGATAATATAAAAACACGAATCTTCATCCAAAACAACCGTATGAGATTGTACCTAAACAACCGTGCAAGATTGTACCTAAACAACCGTGTCATACTGTACCCAAACAACCGTGCTATATTGTACCCAAACAACCGTGCTATGTTGTACCCAAACAACCGTGCCATGTTGTACCTAAACAACCGTGTCAGACTGTACCCAAACAACCGTGTCAGACTGTACCCAAACAACCGTGTCATATCGTACCTAAACAACCGTATGAGATCGTACCTAAACAACCGTGTCATATTGTACCTAAACAACCGTGTCATATCGTACCTAAACAACCGTGTCAGATCGTACCTAAACAACCGTGTCAGATCGTACCTAAACAACCGTGTCAGATCGTACCTAAACAACTATGCCATATTGTACCTAAACAACCGTGCCATATTGTACCTAAACAACCGTGTCATATCGTACCTAAACAACCGTGTCAGACTGTACCCAAACAACCGTGTCATATCGTACCCAAACAACCGTGTCATATTATACCTAAACAACCGTGCGAGATCGTACCTAAACAACTATGCCATATTGTACCTAAACAACCGTGTCATATTGTACCTAAACAACCGTGTCAGACTGTACCCAAACAGCCGTGTCATACTGTACCTAAACAACCGTGTCAGATCGTACCTAAACAACCGTGTCATACTGTACCTAAACAACCGTGTCATATTGTACCTAAACAACCGTGTCATACTGTACCTAAACAACCGTGTCATACTGTACCTACACAACCGTGCGAGATCGTACCTAAACAACCGTGTCAGATTGTACCTAAACAACCGTGCCATATCGTACCTAAACAACCGTGCCATATTGTACCTAAACAACCGTGCCATATCGTACCTAAACAACCGTGCCATATCGTACCTAAACAACCGTGTCATATCGTACTTAAACAACCGTGTCAGACTTTACCCAAACAACCGTGTCATATCGTACCTAAACAACCGTGCCATATTGTACCTAAACAACCGTGCCATATTGTACCTAAACAACCGTGCCAGATTGTACCTAAACAACCGTGTCATATCGTACCTAAACAACCGTGTCAGACTGTACCCAAACAACCGTGTCATATCGTACCTAAGCAACCGTGTCATATCGTACCTAAACAACCGTGTCAGACTGTACCCAAACAACCGTGTCATACTGTACCTAAACAACCGTGTCAGATCGTACCTAAACAACCGTGTCATATTGTACCTAAACAACCGTATGAGATCGTACCTAAACAACCGTATGAGATCGTACCTAAACAACCGTGCCATATCGTACCTAAACAACCGTACCATATCGTACCTAAACAACCGTGCCAGATTGTACCTAAACAACCGTGTCATATTGTACCTAAACAACCGTGTCATATCGTACCTAAACAACCGTGTCAGACTGTACCCAAACAACCGTGTCATATCGTACCCAAACAACCGTGTCATACTGTACCTAAACAACCGTATGAGATCGTACCTAAACAACCGTGTCATATTGTACCTAAACAACCGTGCTATATTGTACCTAAACAACCGTGCCAGATCGTACCTAAACAACCGTGTCATATTGTACCTAAACAACCGTGCCAGATTGTACCTAAACAACCGTGTCATATCGTACCCAAACAACTATGCCATATTGTACCTAAACAACCGTGTCATATCGTACCTAAACAACCGTGTCAGACTGTACCCAAACAACCGTGTCATATTGTACCTA
The DNA here is from genome assembly GCF_902652985.1 of Pecten maximus. Classification (NCBI taxonomy): domain Eukaryota; kingdom Metazoa; phylum Mollusca; class Bivalvia; order Pectinida; family Pectinidae; genus Pecten; species Pecten maximus. The sequence continues at coordinate 12,395,096 of NC_047029.1, read as the reverse complement.
AACAACCGTGCCAGATTGTACCTAAACAACCGTGTCATATCGTACCTAAACAACCGTGTCAGACTGTACCCAAACAACCGTGTCATATCGTACCCAAACAACCGTGCTATATTGTACCTAAACAACCGTGTCAGACTGTACCCAAACAACCGTGTCATATCGTACCCAAACAACCGTGTCATATTGTACCTAAACAACCGTATGAGATCGTACCTAAACAACCGTGCGAGATCGTACCTAAACAACTATGCCATATTGTACCTAAACAACCGTGCCAGATCGTACCTAAACAACCGTGCCATATTATACCTAAACAACCGTGCCATTACTATACCTAAACAACCGTGCCATACTATACCTAAACAACCGTGCCATATTATACCTAAACAACCGTGCCAGATCGTACCTAAACAACCGTGCCATATCGTACCTTAACTGCCGTGCCATATTATACCTAAACAACCGTGTTATATTGTACCTGAACCATTGTACCTGATTCCAATATAATTAATCAGACCTCGTATGTTCCCTAATAACAGATGTATTGTACAATGACTCTCGAGTGCGCCAAATGAAAAAAAAACTAACAAACAAAAAACAAACAAAATCAAAAGATAAAAAACGGATTATATGTATACAAACATAGGTATATCAGCTGAGAAAATACTGTTTACATTCGTAATGATTCTGTTTCCTTGACCTGACGAAGATAATTGGATAAAAAAGGGAGGGACGTCCCGAACGAATTCCAATTATGCCACACCCCGCTATGAATCATTACCCTCGCCATCTACCATCGTCCACTTACTCAAAAATACAGTCCAGGATATTCATGTTTGTTCCGTCTTAATTAGTTTTCTAGCAATACGTGGTACATTTTGTAACATCTGGCAAACTCACTGATACTAGGATATATTCGAGAAACAGTTGTACCTCCATCTCACCAAGTGTAACGCTAAACTTTCCCCGACCTCTATACCACTAATGCAGGTCCGTTAAAAGGTATTGACCAGATCTAGAGGGCTACACATGATCGTAAGCGAATGGTATGGAACCTGTAAAGAATAAGAGGTTCCCTTGGCCTGATGACTACACCTGATCGTGAGGGAGGGATATGGGACCGGTAAAGATCGTTAGGGAGGGATATGGGACCGGTAAAGATCGTTAGGGAGGGATATGGGACCGGTAAAGATCGTGAGGGAGGGATGTGGGACTGGTAAACATCGCGAGGGAGGGATATGGGACCGGTAAACATCGTGAGGGAGGGATATGGGACCGGTAAAGATCGTTAGGGAGGGATATAGGACTGGCAAACATCGTGAGGGAGGGATATGGGACCGGTAAACGTCGTTAGGGAGGGATATGGGACCGGTAAAGATCGTGAGGGAGGGATATGGGACCGGTAAAGATCGTGATGGAGGGATATGGGACCGGTAAAGATCGTTAGGGAGGGATATGGGACCGGTAAAGATCGTGGGGGAGGGATGAGGGACTGGTAAAGATCGTGAGGGAGGGATATGGGACCGGTAAAGATCGTGAGGGAGGGATATGGGACCGGTAAAGATCGTGAGGGAGAGATATGGGACCAGTAAAGATCGTGAGGGAGGGATATGGGACCGGTAAAGATCGTTAGGGAGGGATATGGGACCGGTAAAGATCGTGAGGGAGGGATATGGGACCGGTAAAGATCGTGAGGGAGGGATATGGGACTGGTAAAGATCGTGAGGGAGGGATATGGGACCGATAAAGATCTTGAGGGCGGGATATGGGACCGGTAAAGATCGTGAGGGAGAGATATGGGACAGGTAAAGATCGTGAGGGCGGGATATGGGACCGGTAAAGATCGTGAGGGAGGGATATGGGACCGGTAAAGATCGTGAGGGAGGGATATGGGACCGGTAAAGATCGTGAGGGAGGGATATGGGACCGGTAAAGATCGTGAGGGAGGGATATGGGACAGGCAAAGATCGTGGGGGAGGGATATGGGACCGGTAAAGATCGTGGGGGAGGGATTAGGGACTGGTAAAGATCGTGAGGGAGGGATATGGGACTGGTAAAGATCGTGAGTGAGGGATATGGGACCGGTAAAGATCGTGAGGGAGGGATATGGGACCGGTAAAGATCGTGAGGGAGGGATATGGGACTGGTAAAGATCGTGAGGGAGAGATATGGGACTGGTAAAGATCGTTAGGGAGGGATATGGGACTGGTAAAGATCGTGAGGGGGGATATGGGACCGGTAAACATCGTGGGGGAGAGATATGGGACTGGTAAAGATCGTGGGGGAGGGATATGGGACCGGTAAAGATCGTGGGGGAGGGATATGGGACTGGTAAACATCGTGAGGGAGGGATATGGGACCGGTAAAGATCGTGAGGGAGGGATATGGGACCGGTAAAGATCGTGAGGGAGGGATATGGGACCGGTAAAGATTGTGAGGGAGGGGTATGGGACCGGTAAAGATCGTGGGGGAGGGATTAGGGACTGGTAAAGATCGTGAGGGAGGGATATGGGACCGGTAAAGATCGTGAGGGAGGGATATGGGACCGGTAAACATCGTGAGGGAGGGATATGGGACTGGTAAACATCGTGAGGGAAGGATATGGGACTGGTAAAGATCGTGGGGGAGAGATATGGGACCGGTAAAGATCGTGAGGGAGGGATATGGGACCGGTAAAGATCGTGAGGGAGGGATATGGGACCAGTAAAGATCGTGAGGGAGGGATATGGGACCGGTAAAGATCGTTAGGGAGGGATATGGGACTGGTAAACATCGTGAGGGAGAGATATGGGACTGGTAAACGTCGTTAGGGAGGGATATGGGACTGGTAAAGATCGTGAGGGAGAGATATGGGACCGGTAAAGATCGTGAGGGAGGGATATGGGACTGGTAAAGATCGTGAGGGAGAGATATGGGACTGGTAAAGATCGTTAGGGAGGGATATGGGACTGGTAAAGATCGTGGGGGAGGGATATGGGACCGGTAAAGATCGTGAGGGAGGGATATGGGACCGGTAAAGATCGTGAGGGAGAGATATGGGACCAATAAAGATCGTGAGGGAGGGATATGGGACCGGTAAAGATCGTGGGGGAGGGATTAGGGACTGGTAAAGATCGTGAAGGAGGGATATGGGACCGGTAAAGATCGTGAGGGAGGGATATGGGACCGGTAAAGATCGCGAGGGAGAGATATGGGACCAGTAAAGATCGTGAGGGAGGGATATGGGACCGGTAAAGATCGTTAGGGAGGGATATGGGACCGGTAAAGATCGTGAGGGAGGGATATGGGACTGGTAAAGATCGTGGGGGAGGGATATGGGACTGGTAAAGATCGTGAGGGAGGGATATGGGACCGGTAAAGATCGTGAGTGAGGGATATGGGACTGGTAAAGATCGTGGGGGAGGGATATGGGACCGGTAAAGATCGTGAGGGAGGGATATAGGACTGGTAAAGATCGTGAGGGAGGGATATGGGACCGGTAAAGATCGTGAGGGAGGGATATGGGACCAGTAAAGATCGTGAGGGAGGGATATGGGACCAGTAAAGATCGTGAGGGAGGGATATGGGACCAGTAAAGATCGTTAGGGAGGGATATGGGACTGGTAAAGATCGTGAGGGAGAGATATGGGACCAGTAAAGATCGTGAGGGAGGGATATGGGACCAGTAAAGATCGTTAGGGAGGGATATGGGACTGGTAAAGATTGTGAGGGAGGGATATGGGACCGGTAAAGATCGTTAGGGAGGGATATGGGACCGGTAAAGATCGTGAGGGAGGGATATGGGACTGGTAAAGATCGTGAGGGAGGGATGTGGGACTGGTAAAGAATGAAGAGGTTCCCTTTGCCTGAGGGCTACACCTGATCGTAAGCGAGGGATATAGGCCAGAGGTCCCCTTCTCTGTCCAATTTGGTGCTCAGAAAACGCTAACACTGATTTCTCTCAAACAATGGGTATATGTCTTTTCGCTTTCTCCACAGTATCGCGTTGTTGACTCTCTACAACTATGAACGTTGCTGCGAATCGAATGTCGTGCTTCTTCTGTCCGGATAACGCAATATCAATATTTAACTTAAAAGTGGGCCCTGTTATCTGTTTCCAGTGACGTAAACTCGTCACAAAAGTAAACCAACTTTTGATATCAAGGTGGTATGACCTAAGAGCTCAATCGTTAACCAGAGTAACCATAGAACACTAAGCATTCTACATCACATGGTGTCGAAATAACGAGGTGCATAGACAACGCATCAACGTGTGTTGACAATAGTATGAACGATATGGTGCAAATTATCAACCCCGGTGGTGTATACACAGTGATTGCTAGTAACAAGACTGACCTATCTTAAAGACGTTTTCCATAAAGTCATAACATGTGTGCATCGGCGAGTGAACGCTCCACGAACATGTTTACGAAACCACTGTCGAATTTACGAGCAAGAAACGTTCGTGTGAAACGATAAAAGAGATCATTCATCAATCTGCCTGGAGGTGACAGATGAAATGATACCCCGGGCCACCCTTTGATGTGGTGGACGTGAAATATCAGACATCACAAAATATTTCAACAATCTGTGTTGTCCTTCAGCATAATAAACAAAATTAATGGTACGCCGCATCACTGTGAGGTATGCAAATGCACAGTTTACTGTGACAGAAGAGATACCTTACGTTGTGTCCGTTTGTGGTGGGAGGGCGAGGGAGGGAGGGCGAGTATGTGAGAGGACGAGGGAGGGAGGGCGAGTATGTGAGAGGACGAGGGAGGGTGGGCGAGTATGAGAGGACGAGCGAGGGTGGGCGAGTATGAGAGGACGAGCGAGGGTAGGGTTTATGTGTGTAAGGGCAGTTCGAGGGTGTATGTGTTTGGGTGAGGAGGCTTAGTGTGAGTAAGAGGGCGAAGATGAATGAGGTATGTGTGTGAGAGAATGTGAGAGAATGATGGTATGCGTATAAGTGTGCGAGAGTGTGTGTACGTGTGAGAGGGAGAGGGTGAGTGTGTATGTATGAGTGAAGATAAGTGTGTATGAGTGTTAGAGTGTGTTTATGCATGTATGTGTGTAAGTATGAGTGGGAGAGTATGTGTGAGTGATTGAGAGAGTGTGTATGTGCGAGTTGGAAAGAGAGATTGGGTATGTGTGCGTTAGGGAGTGAGAATAAGTATATGTGAGAGCGTGTATATGTTAGTGGGAGAGTGAGAGTGTGTATGTGTAAGTGAGAGATTGTGTGTGTGTCAGATGTAGAGTAAGTGTATGTGTGAGATGGAGAGTGAGAGTGTGTGTTTGTGAGTGGAAAAGTAAGAGTGTGTATGTGTGAGTGGGAGAATGAGAGTGTGTATGTGTGAGTGGGAGAGTGAGAGTGTGTATGAGTGAGTGGAAAAGTGTGTATGTGTGAGCGGAAAAGTAAGAGTGTGTATGTGTGAGTGGAAGAGTGAGAGTGTGTATATGTTAGTGGGAGAGTGAGAGTGTGTATGTGTGAGAGGGTACAAAAGAGGCACACTACAAGATCACCCCAATCTCCCAAATCACCCTGCCCTCAAATTCGCACGCAATATCAAAACATAATTTCAAACAATGCAAACATGAATAGCCACACAGGTACGACTTCTGATACCAAATTAGTTTCCATCGCTATTACGTACATGCACTTGATGCTAATTAATAAACTTCTGATTTAATTATCAACAGTATTCATCGTAGGTAAATGAAATAGAATTTCCGGTGTGTAAATGGAGGATTACATAGGGAAACCTTTACTGTCGGCTGTTTGTAATTAGAGACAGAGTCTTACGACAATTATATTTTCGTTTGATGTTTTGTAATTACAACGATCTCGGCCTGGCCTACAAAGCGGCCCTGGCATCCAATAATGACTGACAGACCAACGGCAGCCTCAATTAAGATCTGTATACACGGCCGTTAATGATAGACAGCGCTTCTCGTTCTGTGTGTAAATATATATACATTAAACCATACAACATCCGACGACTCCTTGGTGGCTATTTCAAGACCGGAAATAGTGTAAACATTTTAGAAACTTCAGCAGTAATGGCATTTTAATCAAGACAAAAAATAAAGTAACCCTCGCTTCAAATTACTTTAAAATATTTCAGATAGTATTTGAAGGTTAGTACATCGTAATATATCCTCTAAATCGTAACACTTTTGTTTTACATGGTACAAAACAATATTTGCATAAAAGAGGATCAGAATTTTTAATGAAAACCATTTATTCATATGGAATAGATATAGACAAAGCTATATCTATATAACGGATGTACTAGAAAATCATCTCAAGCTGATTTCGAAGTTGAAATTTGTCGCGAGAAGTGACAGTACAATGTGTTTTATAATCAATAATTATGCAGCATTAATTGGAACTGACTTCCTGTATCCGGTCCTAGCTGATAATGAGCGAGACTGGCTGGTCTTAAAAGATTCCAACATTCCTCAGCGCGACAGAATGTACATGTACGTAATGACAATTTGTTACACAGGCGCCGAAGAATACTTAAGCCACAACGTGTCAAAAATGAGATAATGTGAACAAGATGTGTCAAAATGCATTAAAGTTGTCAATTTTCATTTCTCTGACGTAGACGTGACGTGCTAGATAGTGACACGAATGCCAGGAATGTACAGTGTATAGTCAGGCAGTTGTTGGACAGTACATCCCGATAAACGTTTCGGTGATGCTAATTTCGCGAGACTCCCTGGTCGAACAGGGAACATATAGGAATTCCGTAATGTACACATGACAATTTGATAAACTTCTACGTAATTATCTCAACAAACTAACTCGTTAAATTGTCGGTACTTTCGATTTTCAATTACTTTACTGTGCAAAGAGCGAGTTCCTCATAAGCCAGCGATAACGAGTTAAAACTGACGCTCCTCAAGACAAACTCAATCTTTTCCCAAAACGACCGAACCGATTAATATTAAGGCTCTACTCATTTGTCCCCAAAGTTTCGTCGAACATGAGACAAAGACGGAAACTTACTGAGGCATTGATAATTGCTTTTGATATTATGTCCCTTTCGTTTCGAATATTATTAAAAGGAGTTCGCTTTAAAACAACACGTTTCCAGTTTTCCACCACCTGACACATTAACTGTAAAAATGTTTTATCCATTTTCGCTATTCTGTTACTTTCAATTTGTTTTAAAAGGGTGCTAATATCTTGTGTGACTTTTGTGCAATCACTTGTAACTTAAAAGCACCTTGTCTGTACATTATTCTTAGCAACTCTTTCTGGGAAATGCCACTCGTCTTCAACCCAAATCTCGATCAGTCTCTTCCTCAACCCAAATCTCAATCAGTCCCTAACTCTAGATCATAATTTCATATTCGTGATACGACCTTCATTCTACCACGTTCGAGGCGATTATATCCGGCGAACAAGGTTTCCTCTACCATTCTCTATCCCACATTACAACCTAGTAAGACCTCAATATCGAGATAAGTGAACACTTTCTTTCCCTAACTAGATTTTGTCTTCGAGCTACGTTCTCTCCTCATAACATCCCCAGCAATATGGATAGTACAGATTCACTGCATTTGGAAGCCAGCAAACATTGGCAGCAGCAAGCGAGTCACCAGGTAAACAGGCTGCTGTGCTTTTGTAATCGGTGTACAACCTGAACTTCGAGGTTTCCCTATATGCGTTACTACGTCTTTGAAATAGACTCGTTTCTCGGCAGTAATTGCCTGTCAGAGTTAAAAAGTATTATTTACATAAAAGGTTTGTCTTGTTCTGACAGTAGTAAAAGGCGTCGGGCGCCGTTTGTTTATAACTCGCGATGATAAAGTGAACATTTCATGAAAATTGCATCTTACTACTGGGGAAGTTTATCTGTTGATGTCAGTGTAAAACTATTTCTATTTCTTATTAAAAATATTCATCTGATGAATTTATCTGTTTATGATTTGGTAGCAGGCTACATGCCTTTGTTCCGACCTTGAACACGCTTTAGTATTCTATGTCTGAAGGGAAATTTATATAGACCTAAGCCTAATAGGGGCACATGTTTAGTAAGCTTTTCATAAATGTATAGCGAGATACATGTACATTAGTATAGTAAGTTATGTTGAGTTGATGACGTGTTTAGTAACGACAGGACCTACGTAGGAAGCTACGTTGTATGTATGCAATGCACAGAAAGACAAGAAGAACAACGTCTACAGCGATGATATACGTGCATGCACGTGCTTGACAACAAGTCAGTCAGATTTATGTTTATCAAAATTTCTATTCTCAACAAGTAATTTGACAACAAAGGCTGGTATAGAATCTTGACGAAGGAATACTCGTGTGGTTCATATTTCCAGTTGGTAACAGCTCAGGGTTGAACTACTTCATACAATATTTCCATATCGGCCGGTTATCTGTTAACGTGATCGATACCCAATCTCTCAACGAGATGGTTTTGACAGTTTGATGCCACTCGGGGCCAGAACATAATTTAACTTATTGATTTCCTCCGCCATAGGTGTAACTCTTTGTCGTTGCCTCATTCCCCCATTGACCTCTGATAGAGGGAAAGATTGGTAGAGGAATATTAACCCGAACTCATTTCTATATCAGAGTGATATAAGGATATACAGCTTAGGTAGCCATGGTATGCATTATATCCCGATATTAGTCATAAGAATATTTGATTTAAATATCAATAAATATGTAAGCAGACGGAGAATATTGTTCCAACTCTCCTCCCCGGAGACAAAATAAGATTTTTCTTATCGACAGCACCCCACATGAGCTTGGATAGGCATTTGCTGACCCAGTGATACTGTCCGTCCCCAGGAAGAATGGTCAGATGTATAGATCGATTATACTCTGATAGCTGTACCAACTCACCGACGGTATACGTTACTCATGCAGGGAGAGGAGGAGATTTAACAAAGATAAATATGGGATTGAACACTTCCTGACCCCTCTAACAGCACGAGGTAAAGGCACAGCTAGAATCGTAGACCATTTGTTTCTATAGGAACAAGACAATCATTAATCATTTAGCACAATGCTTGCATAATTTATTATCAAAAGACAACAAAAAGCCGCCGTTTCATCAATGTTTCGTAACGTAAAGAATTCCCTTGACTTAAAAACTTCCTTAGAAAAGTAATATTGGAATTAAAGGAAAGCATTTTAGTTAGGGGACATGTCTTAATTCTAATAATGCTTTCCTGTGGACAATTTAAAGTTAAGTAAAAATGATGATGACAGCGAGGGCCAGATGTTTCTGGAGCCAGACACCTAAAACTTTCATGACAAAAACAGCATTCCGAAGCAGTAACAAATCTTATATGTACAGAGGCCGAGGAACGATAACCCTGTACTGGTTTGTATTCCCTAAAATACGCGGTGTTGGCCATGCTGTCTTCGAAACCATCGTTTCCCTTTTTACTATTAGATGTTCATCGGTCTTTTCGTAATAGATTGGATTTTAAAGACGTAAATAATAATTGCTCCGATGACTCCAGAAATTCCTACGTAAAACAGAGCAGCATCGCCGTACTTAATTACCGGAGTTGTAGGTATCTGGTAAAATTCTCTGTTTATAAATGGATTGACGCCATGGCAGATGTAGACTACCACACAAATACCAGGTTTCATTTGAATGCGTCCAAAGCTTGAGAGATATACATAAACTTTACTTCACAAACACAGAACACGCTCCCCTGTAATATACAACATTACGCAGGCAGCCGTCAAACAGCGATCACTTTCCCCAGGGAAACACCCACGGTGTTAAATCAATACTTATCGCACAACGATTTATAGAACAGAACGTGTAATTTCGATTTCATAAACGGATAAGTGTCACGTTTAGCTAAACGGCGATATAGTGAGAGAAACGAGAATTATCAACTTTAAATGGTTTCCATGATAGCAAATCTATCTTATAATACGGGTTAATTATCCTCAACGGTCCATTATTAGTTTGTTATTTTAGATATCTTGCCGGCAGGTTATTTAGCAAGTGGCAATTTACACAGGTCAAGTAATGAATACCATTGTCTTTCTGTCTTGATGTTTGGCATTACCTACAGTTGATGTTCTTCTCGACTGGCCGCCAAAGCATCATTCGTGACGTTAGAACCTGCTTGTCGTTACTGTATGTTTGTCCAGCCAGGTCAGATGGCTTAAGACGTGTTTGTTTTTCCAGTCTCTGTTTGTGAGAAGCCATTAGAGTATTTATGTTACCTCATTCCCTGTTCTATTTGTCCTTGGAGGTTTTTATGTAAACTTTATTTTACAACAATTACGAAACAAGTGATACCAACTTTTATTAATCACTCTTGTTTGCCCGAATAGAGGCGCGTGATGTCTTAGTGAGGGCGGAAACCAGAGTACCTGAGGAAAACCCATATGGTTGGGCAGGTGACCCCATTCCATTCAACGTCCGATCGGGGAATCGAACCAAAGCTCTCTAGGTGAAAGGCAAGTGTGTTACCACCGTGCCACACAACAACCTGACCACCCAAGTTTTTAGAACGTGTTTAACCGTTTTATTGTTGTTTACCATAAAACAATATTGCTGTCCTCACTATTTGTCAATCTAACTCTTTACTCGTTTTGTCGTCCCTTTCTTATTTGTCTAGACAGACGCCAGAACATTTGGATTAACGGTTTGGTGTTCTACCAACTGTCATGTTTACCCCCATACTTCCGGGAAATCTTCTGTCGTAAATCTGATTTATTACGAATTCCTATAGAAGATAATTACCTTAATCACGATCCTGTTGCCTTATAGCTTATCTCATTTTCTCCTTACTTAAGACAAACAAGGATGAGATTGAAATAAATTACAATCGATTTGTCGTGTCGGAGACATCCAGACGTTAGAGTATTGTAATAGACGAATGGTTAACTTAGTGAAATGGAACTCCACAAAGGACTGTCCAGACCTCAGATGCTATGTCCATGCATCTGTACCGTTATTGAAGAGGCTCTGCTTATACAGTATTGCTCCGATGGGAATGGTATCTAAACAGTAAGATGAATATAGTATGACAAGAACTCTTGCTGAATATCATGCCAATGTAGCTATAAATTGAGTCGCATATGAAACAACATATAATTCCTTGATTTCTCACAACACAAATTCCTGACATCACACCATTTGTGTCATATATGTGGACGAAGTTTGCTTCATACCTACCTAGGTTTAGACCGCTTTAGACCGCGACCTGTCGGGTACAATCACACCTATGCAGTATCTGTATTTGATCACGTGGTAAACTATACTTCTTTGTACAAAGAATATCTACATTCATTTGTGGACAGGGTTTGAATGTTATTATCAATACAAATTGAGTCGCATATCATATCGAATGGACTTACAGGTCTGTAAGAAACTCCCTTCACTTCCAACGGTAAAGTCCAAATGTCCTTTTATTATGTGCCTGGTTGCTAAACAGTGCATATACATGGCTTCTATTTGTATAGTCCGTTAGTAAATATGTCAATATCTTAAGATAACTTATTTGCTAAAGCATACGTCGTGCTCAAAGAACAACATTGGCGTGTGGCATTCCCCATACGAGAAGCCAATTGCGGTTAATATATTCCAATAAGGGACGTCAGTGACATGTTCGCTTTAATTTCAGTCATCAAAACAAAATATACAAATGTATCTACACCAAACCTCCCCCCCCCCCCCCCCCCCCCCCCCCCCATTACCTGTATCGACATACCAATCCTTCATAAACACCTATTTTCTGCTCTGTTTATTTCTAATTTGCCAACAATTTATTCCCTAATGTATTTGATGTCTACCGAAATATGCTAATTTTACAGACTCGTATCAAACAGGTGTTTATCTTTAAGAGATTTATGAATCTATAATTTCGCCAACATTGTAAACAATACTTACTGATTTTTAAATGCATTATCCTGCAATAAACAAGACTACGTTGACGTTACATATCTCGTTTTCCCATGTCATTATGCTAACACGTGCAAAATATGAAAAGTAAGCATATCTAAATATTTCAATGAAAAAATTTAAATGTTATATACATCATTAAGCAAATGCTAATTTATCAACATGGAAAATGGTGAATTAGAATTGAAGATTAACGATTACATTGGCTCATGGATCAAAGTCACCTATGGGGAACTACAGAAGTATGACTCCTGTTTCTCCTTATTTGTACGCTCGACAGTTTCACGGGAAAGGTACACTACTAAATTGTTAGTTATGCGTTTCTGCCAAACTGTTATATACTGATGAACAGTGTGTACCGACATAATGATAGACTGACAGACAGACTGTGATTTTCTGTATTCGCTTTTAACATGTTATGTCACTCAAATATCATAACTAAACATAGACCATATGACATTTTAAAAACGAAAGTTGCCTGATCACTAGCTACACGTACGTCATTCACAGGAAACAAAATAGTATGGGCCATTAATCTTTGTGGGGTATTCATAGACATCAAGTCATCATCAATGACAAGGAAGAGGTTTTTGATAAATAACATTACTTTACTATTTGGTATATAATTTTTCATTAACTTAATTGATATCTGATCATGTATCTTGATGGGAACACTACCATACAAATTCAAATTCACGATAAAGGGTGTTTTCTGAGTGTACATAGCGTTTTGCATAAATGCCGAGATTTTGTGGCAACCTACTGTCAGGAAAGGATAAAGACGTCATAAGATAGTCGGAATATTTTATATTAAACCGAACAATACTGGTTTCCATTGAAATGATGTCTGGTTCTGAAACAATTTGAAGCAGACAGAATTAAAGCCAACGGCTATGGAAAGGTAAAACCAAAACTTCAGCGGTGGTTGATAGCGCTAAGAACAGGCGCAATGCCACTCGAACAGACCGGATTCAGCTGCTGCAAAGCAAAAGTGGTCATGTTTTGTGCTTAATCGATAGAAAATATCCCGCCAAAACGTGATAGCTTAACGCTTTACCTCCCAACGGATAAAAACACATTCAATTTTGAACGAAATCCAATCGTTTTCTAGAAATGTTATTAAAAAATATCATGGCGATATTGTTGATGGATGTCAATATTCTACTGTTAATTGTTTCTCGTTGGCGGTTGTTGCCCCTACTTGTCTAGCTTTCCTTTTAGGATACAATGTCCTATCAGGACAGTCCTACACCGACTGTAGTGTGGATTGGCTATAAAACTCAAATAGGACCGTGTTACTTTGTAATGCTCAACGTCAAACGACGCAGTATAACGAGGCCTATGTATTACTGTAAAACATTCCTTTAGGTGAAGAAACCATCGACAAAGAACAGGATATTTATGCAATTCAGATTCTATACTGATGGAAAGTGTTTTCTTATTAGTGAAACAATTGCAACTACAGCCCACATTTACCGAACTTCCCCCGAGAACCTGGAATCATTTCTTACCCTAACAACCGCGTCATCAGAAATTGCATTGCGGGTCCTAAATGAATCCCTATTACACCAGATGACTAGTTCATACATAGTAAATGTCTTTTAGTCGTCACGTGAACTCTATTTACGACGATTAAGTAACAAATTTCCAAACGAAAGAAACAAACAGACCTATCACAACACGATACCGCTACCGTCACCGACAACGTCTATGACGGTAGCTTGTAAGCCGAAGAAAACCATTTGAAATATACGGGCATAGAGACTGCTAAGCGTTCAAGGGAATTCTCCACTTCTATGGTATCGATATTTTCTATGATCTTGGTATGTATCATTTCCAACGTAAATCCCTAAAGTCCGTGTTCTGGTTGACTGTGTGGACTGGAAATGACAATGAAACTGATACCATCAGTCCATGGGAAGATCCGGGAAATTGAAACGAATTGATGGCCTGTTCGTGGGACGGCATAATAAATGTATCAGTTTTGTCTCAAATGATGGATTCGGCGTAGTATGCGTATACGAAGAGGACATGAACGAAACGAAACTGAGATAAACAATATTTTACATATAAATGCTGTTTGGCAAAATTTACTTTAAAAACATGAATAATTTAATGTAAACACTCCTAGTTTTTGAGCTAGATTTGTGGTTTTGTTTTGATGTGCGAATTCTCTAGTGTTTTTTTTTTTTGGGGGGGGGGGGGGGGGGGGGGGCGGGGGGTTGACAAGTTTAGACAATAGGAAAGTATGTTTTCGGATTAACTAGTTTTCATTATATTAAGAATAATGTAAAAAAAAAAACAGCCAGTAATTTTCTAGCCGCTGGAGCCGGACGGTGATCGAGCGGAGACCGGACGCTGACCGAACGGAGGACGGACGCTGGCGGAAGTGGACATATACATGTCGCAATGTAAAGCATTGTTTAATGGCAGATATATGACACCCCTCGCTTGTCCGTAATCAAGCCTCAACTGTAGACATAGGGACGGCGGAAGTATTCCGTTAAATGACCACCAACACATCACCAGTAAAAAAAAATAAGTTACTTCGGCTGAAATAAAAATCTATACAAGTTACCAAAATATGTAGGAAACGCTTGCTTACGAACCATTCATAATGGTATATAAATGCACATTAAGAAAGTTAAATCACATTGAAGACGTTCAGTAAGACATAAAACCGCGATTTTCTCTAAATGTGAAACTTATTCTCGACGACTGAGTAAAGCAATATAGATCCTAACGACTGATGCCGTTATACCCAAGATAACGAGTTACGATAAGCTATAGGAAGGTAGTCGACAGATGACTAAGTTCACGTTTTTCTTGTTGATATGTTGAAGACACACGTGTGTTACCTAACCAGCAATAATAGAATATTTATGATTTTTTGTTCAGACAGAATAGTTTTGCTGCAAACCGATCACCTATCTAGCAGCAATCTGTCAATTGACTCAGCTTCCGGTTTCCTGTCACGTGACCAGGTGACCGCCAATTGTCCTAATTGTTTTTTCTCACAGACGAATGATTCGGTGCGGCTATGACAAATTGTGTTTGATTCGTTAAAAAATGTGTGTCTTAAAGATCGAACATTTGTCAAAATAATCTGACATTTGCTGTAATCATCACCTGCTTGTTCCAGATTGGTCTGTCATTAGCTTGAACCTCGGTATCATATTAGGTTTACAGAGAGGACAATAATATACATAGAATCAGCGTACACCATTGTGGTAATTAAAAGATAATATGGAAGTGCATTTCATGACACGCTATAATCAATCACAAGGACATAGTCGTCCAGATCCCCCGCCAAGGGAACTCATAAACGGGCGAGACACCTCGCTGAGATAAATATATACAACTGCATATTTTATAGGATGTTTAGTCAATATAAAGAATGGAACGTTGATTAAAGTGTAATTAACACATTTAAGACCAGGTGACTGTCCCCTTGACTGGTGTGTGTATAAAGTTTAATTAATTATTTAAAACGGTTCCAGAATTACACTCCAGTAAGTAAAATTTACTGTTTCCAAGGTAACCAACGACATATCGAAAACTGAAAACTCCTCAATACCCGGTAACAGAGCACAAACCTTGCCCCAGACCTGGAGACATATCTTGCCCTAGACCGAGGGTATATATCTTTCCCCAGACCTAGGGTATATATCTTTCCCCAGACCTAGGGTATATATCTTGTCCCAGACCTAGGGTATATATCTTGCCCCAGACCTGGAGACATATCTTGCCCCAGACCGAGGGTATATATATATATCTTTCCCCAGACCTAGGGTATATATCTTGCCCCAGACCTATGCAGGGTATATATCTTGCCCCCAGACCTAGGGTACATAATCTTGCCCCATACCAAGGGCATATATCTTGCCTCACACCTAGGGTATATATCTTGCCCCGGACAAAGGGTATATATCTTGCCCCAGACCAAGGGAAAATATAACACCTCCTGCGTCTAGCGTTTCAGAACGGTTTGGTCTGATGTGATAAAATACATTTCCATGTTCATTTGAAAACTAAAAACCTTTAGTAATGACAAAGGGTGCAACATCGTCGCATCAACACAAAGATAAAGTGAACTTAATTTCACGCTATATGAATTACGTATACTTATCTCTGACTTGTGTGTATATCATTCATACATGTTATTACTGCTAATGTCGCACTCCTCTGTATCTACATGTTGTTTCACGTAATAAATGCAAGACGAGTGTCGAGATTTGTCAACACCTGCGATATACCCAGTAATGCTGACTGGGTGTTTTCACACCTGGATACGATCGTTTTCACAACAACTTTCGTGAAGACGTCGCTTCGACACCAGCGAGACATGATAATGGCTTTGAAAAGAAACGAGATACTGTCGTTTTGGCAAATATATGACAGTGATGAGGGTTCATACAGCAATAAGTGAATTAGCTATCAACATAGACGCTCTATGCGTTAGAAAGCTACTGTGTAATATTTAAAGTTCGCCCTTTATAAACAATGCCTAGTTTCGTGTGCAAAACTAACTAGACTACTCGTTGTTTTATTTGGCTTAGCCATTATTTTTTTCTTGTGAAACTGTCAACATAACTTGAAACTAGGAAATGCATGAAAATACATGTACCCCAAACAGTTCACGTTCTACAGTAAAACTCAGCCATACTAACGAAGTCTGAACACAGATGTATCATTGCTTTACGAGTCGCACTCTTGACCTCTTGGGACCCTTGCATGCAATATCGTCACCTCTAACTACTGAATTGTGATAAATGTTTGTAACTTGCATACTTTAATGGAAAGGAAACGTGAAGCAGTTGGGGAATCGCATCGAATAACAGTCCATACATTTAACCTCTCGCATGCATCATGTAAGCTAAGCTTATTCCAAGATTAACAACTTCCCTATTCCTGAAGAGTGCGAATATATATATTTTTTCGATGCAGTATAGGTTTTCTCAGACAATTTATTTTTAGATATTCTTATAACATACTGAAAGACGCAGTATTATTTAATCGATTTTCAGTTATTTTCGTCGATAGATTTCTATAGAAAGGGAATCGTTGCCATTTGTACACCGCCGTTGTAACAGACGGAGGGGATGAAAGGCACCACGGGAGTAACAAATTACGGAATGAATTGGACGAAACGCATTCTCGAGATTGATTTCACGTGTGTGCGTAACTAAGTAAAATAGAAAGGGTATTGACAGTAGCACTTGCTATCACGATATGTGGTTTTTGGTCTCCATTCTACTGCCAGGCCGTTTTGTAATTCCATCGGTACGAAGATTGAATCTATTCCCGACTGGCGATGAGTGTTGTCACATGGTAAGCGTTATATTACATTTTCGATAAGTGGTTTTTGCTGACTGTCTGACAATCTCAAGCACGAGATCGACATGACGGCAACGATTAAAAATAAACGGCAAGGGGCGATAACTGTCAATTCACTCGTAAATATACTGATTACTTTATGACCACACAATGTAACATCTTCAACGATGATATCACGTGATCTTTATCGACGGCTGGAGTTTTCAGTGTAAAACCCAATTAGCCAATAGTAGACTTTTAAAGAATTTGACATTACCGTAAAATAGACTAGATGCTAAACTAGGTCACTGTGACCTATTTTTTTTTCAAGTTTTCAACTTATTTTTTTTTTTTTACAACCTGTTACTTCTTTGGGAGAAACTGGAAAAAAAACTACTATTTTACTCCAATATTGAATTTGCATGTACGAACTTTATCCGCGTGAAAATTTGATATTTCAACCTCTGACCTTTGACCCCCGAACATTTTATGAACCCACAACATAAATCTGATGTTTTAATGGTATACCATATGTTTCTGACCTTAGATAACTGAGGAAATGGCCCAAATCGGCACCCCTCCTTTATTTTAAAGGACAGACATGTTAAATACCAATTCGCGCATTCGAAAAATATTCGATGGGTATCAGTGTTTTAATCAAATGGAAAAGTCAATGTTATTGTCAACTCAATAGTCAAATATCAAGTTAAAGGTAACACTATGCCGAACGTTTGGAAGAGGGCATTACATGAATCATATTACAAAGGTTGATAATGACTTCAACAGGAAACAGTAAAATTAATGATCATTAGTGATTAACACAATTATAGAATTTAACAAATAGCTTCACACACAGCAGATTTCCTTGGTGTAATCCAATAATAATCCGTCCGCAGTTAGTGGGGCCGAAATGTCTTAATATCAACGAGCGCCGTCTAGCGGCGAGGTAGAATACTATGGCAGGCAACCCTGTCTAGAAAACAACGAGTTACAAGCATCCCCATTCATTAACTTTTCTCCCAACTGAGTGATCGAAACCAAACGTTATAGGCATAGTATATCATCTACAATGATGTTTATTTTAGGTACAAAATATTTTATTTCTCAGACCATTCTTACATGTATAGACTACTGCCAAGGTGGCGACCCTGGAATCTGTATCCGTACAATAATGTGTCCCCTTTCAAGAGGGTTATCATTCATTATCTAAATTTCATTTATTTTCATTTATTAAATTATGTTTAATAACATCAACGTTATCATTCATCAAAAGTTGTTATCTTAGCATGATAGTTTTTAAATAAGTAAATAGTTTTAGATATCTCTCTAGTAAACTGTAAATAAGACAGATTCATGTTGAAAATGAAGAAATTGGCCATACTTCATTATATATACAAATGTAGTGGGAAACGAAATCCAATAATTCAAAACTCCACACTCATAAGTATACAATATGGTATAACTGTATACAACGGACCCTTATCAACCCGGACTAAATGACTCCCCCCTTCCATCTATGCTATCGTGTATCTAATACATTATAACAGTGTACCTTTAGACTTACCCTAATTATTTTGAGAATTGTCAAAGAAGAGATGTGTTTCCCTAATGACGTGGTTTGGCATTCTCATTCCACCATCGTTCGATGCTAATTCTCGTCTTTGTTTGACCTCTGGATGATTATTGTGGGAAGTACAAATACAAAGAAACCAGAAAAAAAAAATACCAGAAATTTCTGATTAATGTTCAAGTTGTAAAGTAAATTCTGAATATTGATTCCCTTAGCTAGGCATAAATTCGTCGGAAAGACTCCTAGAAATTCCTAATTATCTCCAGGAAAACGGATTTCACGTAAAGCTTGAATCAACAAATGCCCAAATCGCAATCAGAATATGACAAGCGAGAAATAAATCAGCCTCGAATTACAACAGATAACGAACCCCTCGCCTGGTTAGATTAACATTGTATTGGATTTTCCGGTTTATAAAAATCTAAAAATGCAAAAAAAAACCACAAGATATCATTGGTAGAAGCTATCGTAATACACATGTACTACCTGTTTTGGATACAATACAGTGATCATTAATTTGTTTTAAAATTTATGGCGGTATAATAATATGATAGTACACGCGCACTCATTTTTCGTTGGTATTGGTATGCTCTTTAGGACTGCATGATTTTCACGATACATTGGAAAATCGGCCGGCACTATTTGCCTCTCAGTCATAAGTTCCACTAAATGGTATTTCGTATATTATTCCAGCTGTTTAACCTTCAGGGTCAAAAGGACAGACCAAAGAAGCATCGTGTATAGCCTGTTAGTTTACATTCTATAAAACTATTGCGTCCTCATCTCTCTTGGCTAAATACTGAATAATGAGAATAATCATCTCGGGGTTGTCCGATTTAATATCCGATATCCCATCATTCCTAAAATAAGAATCCCAGAATTTCACAGTTATGTGTTAAACCTGTCGATTTTTGCAAGATTTCTCCAGGGACAAATCCGCTTTTCTCATTTTTCTTCTTTAAATTTTGTAAATTTTAATTCAAAAGTTTTCATTTACCGTATGTCATGTACACCGCCAGAAGAACGACGCCACGAATGGTGCTTTTCCTTAGGTTTTACACAGGTTTCACTATAATCTTGATGGTCACACTGGCATTTGGCAGGCGACTCTTTTCCCGTTCACTGATTACTACATTTTTGTACGACATTGTTTTAAATAAGGAATAAAAAAGGTCGAAATATTCAATTTATTAACATTTTCCTAAATATTTATTCGGTACTATCCTGCAGGTCCGGTGTGAGAAAATAAATAGAAAGTTTAGAAACTACTAATCCACAAACGAACTGAAGTTTATTTTTTTCCTCCGTATGTTGGCAGAACCTCAATGTCCAAAATAAGAAATAACGGATACTTTGTAATATCTTGCTTCTGGTATCTAGCTTGAAAGTTTTGCGAAAAGAGGAAGGTTATGGCATTTAATCCATTATCCAGACATTTTTAAATCCATTAAATTAGTATATGTTGCTGTATATTTGGAGTCCAGCTGTTTAGACGTCAGTAAGGTCTGGTTAGCCTGCTATCAGTAGATGCAGTGCCATGCTGCCATATCCTAACTATGACATTTCAGTATGATAACACTATACAAAAAATCGTTAATGTACCCTCTGTCCGTGGACATTCTATCTTCACCTTAGCAATTGCAAGGAGGGAAAACATCATAGCACCCATAATTTGTTAATACTGTTTACTTGTTTTATTTAGATTTTGAGATTGAAGATGTTTATCTTATTTTTTAGTGTTGTTATACTCGATCAAATACATTTATGATCGAATATATCTTTTGCGCAAAAGCGCTTTACTAGTTAAGTGGGATTTTCGTATTCTGCTTACAGTGAACATTGTTATTTCTGATCAATGATTCACGTGTTATCAGAATCGATAGCCAGTCGTCTCTAACGCGGCCATACAGACTAATGTCGAACCCTGCGTCTGTAAGACTGACCGGAACTTACACATGGGGATTTCACTCCGACACGTACAGGTGAACACACAATCATTCACTGTCACCTGTCAGAAACTTAACTCCCCGTTTCATGTGACATGCGCACCTTCTTATATTGCACACAGTGCACGGGTGAACGAAACAAGACACTCAACGCACCACTTAAGAAATTTTCATTGTCATAAGACAATGACAACACCCGGTATTAATCTCTTACTGATAAATATATGACTAGATACTCTCATAAACAAACCCATTCCTTCCCGGAAAAGAAACAGGGTTATGATTATGCAAAGCTTGTTCAGAAACCAGTTCGAGAAAGCGTCTTAGACAAGTTTAGATAATCATAAACTCGGCGAAACATGGAAAACATAATCTTTAACTCTATTACAGGTATACATGTCATATCATCAAGAGTAATATATTTTGTAAGTACGTTTAAAATGTAATCGTCAATGTGTCTACCATAGCGGAAAAACGGCGAGTTATACCAACACTACCTGGTCAGCGGAGACTCGAAAAAAATATCGGATCGGTCTCTTCTCTTCTTTCTAACAAAGTTTTTCTGCCTAATGTCTCCCTTGACACTTTGTTAACTTCTGGCCTTTAAAATTTGCGTTCGCCTGTCAGAATGATATGTTCTGTCCCCAGGGTCTGGGAGGATTTGGGGGGGGGGGGGGGGGGGGGGGGGGGGGGGGGGGTAACAATGAAACACGTGAAACACGGTGGACAAGGGGAGATACATTTCCGATGTCGCATAGCTTTCCAAAATGGCGCTTGCCGTAAAGTGGACTGCGTCCTAATATGTCATTATTGAATTTTGCAACAGGGCTACAAGTTACAACCATCTACCAAATATTTTTTGAATGATAAAAAAGTAGTCAGAATTCAACTTTACAAGACAAAGGTGACAATGTCTGACAAAATATCAAAATATATAGTTAAAAAGGACTAGGTTGATCAGATATTTTCTAAATGTGTCAGAATACAAAAGTAGAATAATTCAAAATAAACGTATTAAATATCAAATAATCCGAATTAGTACTATATACACAACACTTTAAAGATACATCGCCTTTATAATACCCGTCTGTGATAGAGACAGCCATTAACTATTTACGAAGTCTCTCACGTGCACTTGCTAGCCCCACTTCCTCATGCACACGTTACAAATATTTAATGGGTCCGGTTTGTGTCTGGTTTGTCAGTTAGGTACACGACATACATACAATATGGTCACAAGGAGGCTTTTATCCAGGTCACGTCGACCAGAAAAACAAAAATAAAGATATATCCCTGGGGGTTCGGTACACGATTTAGTGGGCCAAGACTGTTTTGTTACTTGATAACAGATGACTAGTTACCTACAATGTCTTGGTGACACAGGGCTTAACGAAACTGAAACCCGGTTAGGAAACATTTGAGAATACGAGATAATGATTTAAGTCAATTGTAAGTTATACAAAATATAAAGGATATTCAAAAGTAATAGAAAATCATATACGTTGTGGGAGTTTAGTCACCAGACTCGAATGAATACCACTTACTTACTAAACAGATCACGTCGCCGAGACGGATAGAATGAGGATAGAAACTGGCTATTCAGTTTAAGTGCTGCTTCTCGTGTCAAACTTGTACATGTATTATTTCTGAATTAAATGCATCTCCTCGTCGTCAGCATTATGTAAACATGTATATATAGTTTTCAAGGCTGTGTACATTATGCTCTTCGACTAAACGGAATTGTATGGCATTCAAACATAATAAAAATAAAACTCATATCTGTTATTCAATAACACTATATTTTAAGACTGACGTTTATAAGTTTTAATGGTACTCGTATGCAGCTATACGCAACAGTTTGACAAATGAAATAAAGAAAAGCCCACTTTATTCAAATTCAATGTCAACAATTGGCTCTCGCTGTTGAAAAAATGTCCCCTGCCGAAATGCCCACCGGATATCTCCCAGTAATTCAATTCTGCAGAAAGTAAGTCGATAAATTAAGTCAGAATACCCATTGTTATTTCCACACAGGTAGCGCAAGAAAGCTTATCATGTACGGGATCGACGACTCTATATGTTCAATGGGGTACGAGATCCCTCATCGACTGCTGGGTTGTCCCTAAGGCTTACAAATACAACAAAGGCCACTCCTCTCAGACCACTTTTGATGGCCAAACGTGTAAACGTTTAACAGTCATCGCAACGTTGAATTTTATTACCCCTATACCCGAAACGGTAGATTAGTAAATTGTTTTAAATGCCACCTTTTACAATTTACGACATGCCAGTATGTTTAAACAAAATGTTTTATTTCGCGTTAAAATCTAAATTCAGAACAGTGCTTTAAAATGAGAACAGAGCGACGAACAAAGACTCCATAGAATTATACGACCGTTAAGGGATAGCATATCAAAGACATTTTAGGTAACGCCAACTAGCCTTGACATTTGGTTCCCGCTCTCACCAGCAATCGTGAAAGTGTCTAGAACTCCAAACTCCAGGAATGTGATTCTCGGCACATCACCTAGGACGCCATGCGCGTAAGCTTCTATATTTTGTAATGAACTGCTTTTATCGAAAATATTATTTCGATCATAACTTATGTTGAAAGGGTACCGTTTCAAGCATATATCAATCTTAAACTTTGATTCCCTCCCTTAAAACTAAGATTACGATTCATTCCACGCCGTCCGGACGAAAACGGTTTTCCGATGAACGAAACGTTAAAGTACTCAACTTATCCATACACAGATTTCATAAACCATGTTTACTCGAATAGGAACAACTTCATTAACCGATTTATAGCATCAATGTCATGTTGCAGCCACATTGTACACAGCATCTCTCTCGCTCCGTCATGTCGAGGACTATCATTGTACGTCCTTGGTCATGTTGACACCGGAATGGACCATTTTTCTTGCACATCCCACATTCAGATCTTGGCGTGTGCAAGAGCTAGGGCGCGCCACTTTAAAGATTTTGGTATACCACGGCTAGAGGACATAGCACCACGGTCTTTCTCAAAAGGACGGAAGATGAACTCAAAGGCCACAATGTATAGAAATGATAAAGAAATAAGTCTAGTCGCATCTTAAGATCCATGCAATGGGGGCAGCAGGTACAGGTCTTACGCCTTATCTGCCAAACACTCTGGGGAATAAACGGTATTCAGATAAACACGTCTAGAGGGGGGGAAGGGGGGGGGGGGGGGGGGGGGGGGAGGCGCAGCCCTTGAAATTCATGTGTAAATGCATATTTTCTTACGTATATCGTAAGGTTAAACGAAATGTTCCAATAATTCATGAATTGACTTGTGATATGGTGATAAGCTCTCGGGGTGGGTGATCATATGGCGCGTCAGTAATTTGTCAATAATTGAAGTTTATTATGTACCTACACGTACAAGGTGAGCCTTGTAATCCGACCCTCTGGTGTACTATGTACAGTACGAACTTATATTACTCCTACAACATTAATATCACAGGAAATATTTAGAATCATAACTTAAAAATAAATGTTTCCTGATAAAACATAGCATTATCTTGATTTACGTAAGCTTTTCTTGTCGCTTGTTTAGTATATTTTACAGAACCATGCTTAGCAGTTTCCACGAGTAGCGTGCGCGCATTCTGGTGTTCCAAGCCTTAGAAACGTACACATATAGATCTGTTTTGACAACCTAATACCCTAAATTTAGGTACGTAAATCTCACTCCAACAACGCTACGCCCAAATTAAAGATATATATATTAAAATGCTCTTTCCGGTGGAATAATTGAATTTTTGAATATTTTAACAGTTTTACAGTCGGTCTGATAAATGTATTGTTTGAGGATAACAAATCGGTCAACCGAGTGTATGGTTTTGGGGATAACAAAATCGGTCAACTGGGTTTATGGTTGACATGAATCCAATGCTGTAGAAGTATGATCCTAGCCTGAAGTACCAGTCCCCTTGACACCGTGTTTACTACAGGTGAGAAAACGAAACATCTCAATACGGCACGACTAATTATCATGCTATTATAAGTGGTACATTGGGCAGACTTGACACCTGATCGAAAAGTGGTGATTTTCATATACGACTTCTAAAAGTGTACGTTATTAAAGATATAAATCCACAGGTGCAAAACGGTTCTTACGTGTTCAGGTAAACGCTAAAGAGGATACAAGGATTTAACTCAAAGATAAGGTAGCTATATATACATACACTGTATTACGTGTAGCAACCCCAGGAAGTTTTTAACTCGCCACTTAGTCTTATCTAAAACTGCGGGTGTTCTGTTTTCGAGTATCGAATATTTATTTAAGTTCCGCATATCACTTCTGCAATGCTAATTAATATACATAGCCTTGACGTGTTCGACCTTGCCGGTTATTTTAGGATAAAAAATGTCCTTATAAACATATGTTATCAGCTTATACAGTTGAATTTGTATTACTTTTTAAATAAAATGGCAGCTTATTATCGTTGATATTTTTAAAACTAAAAATAATATTTAAATAAAATATTGATTATTAAGCAATGATCCATAATTATGTATCTCGAACATGACAACAAAGAAACGCCCTGGAGCAGCGAGTCTCAAAACTTTTGCGGAAAGAAATTACCGTCATTATAAGCAAACACCAGTAAACTGTCAATTTAATTTGCCGGGATACAGTGGATTGAATTAGAATACGTTTTTGACTTTTGTAAATATTCCTGAAATATTGTCCCACGGAACCCAAAACAGATTACACAAAAAGTAGAAATCATGCCATTTTGATATACTGATGAAATTTATCTTGAAATTATTCTACAATTAATGCGTCCAGTAATGAATAATAAATAAAAATTAATTAATAAATGAACAGATAAATAAAAAGAAACACACATCAGTCAATTAATCCACCCGTCACCCGTACTATAACACAACACAACACAACACCAACCCCCCACCCCACCACCCACGTACTAGTGCAGACATGGTGACAGGGCCAGAGGAAACTCGGGCTATAGTACATATACCATAAATAACAGGTCACAACAATTTCAACAGACAACGCTAGCCCCCATTACAAGATTATAAGTCCGGGTTAGGTGGATAGGTGGAATGGTAAGAGGATATCATTTAACAAACATACATAGATATATAATTAGACAGGTATATATATATATATATATATATATATATATATATATATATATGTCAACATAGGATAAGTGAAGTTTTCGGCCTACCTGTGACAAGTCATATATCCCATTGTAAACTAAGAATGGTCCATCAAGTTAACGATATTACCACCATCTAACTCATACACGGCTGTTAAAGGTACAACACACAAGCTGTGCTACAAGCAGACAACAACGTTAACACGAGCCCCTCACAGAGCGACACAGGCAGGTGTGGTGGTCTGAGCGTTACCTGTAAGGACGTACCCAGACGGGGGCGCTCCTCGACAATTTGGTGTTGTTATTCTCCACATAAATCCTAGGTCAGGGACAGGTCTCCCTACACCAGGAGATCACTAACTCAGGAGTTCTTAAATCCGAACGGCACAAAAACGTCAAGCTTCTTACTATTCCCACAGATCACAGCCGTCACTGTAAACAGTAAGGACGGCGAAGGACACACAACTCTCCCGAATAGGTGTACAACTTTTTCTGATATAGTGATCTCCGGCCATCTACATGTCTATCAGTACACACGTTAGTGACACTTATCCCTCCAATATGTACCGAGACCTGGTATTTACATATCCAAAGTCAGGGCCGCGTTATCCAATCTAGATACTTTTAAACAGGTGCGAATCATACAGGTATGCTACCTGACATACCAAACCCAGATGTTATGTATAATATCTAAATCAGACAGCACCTCGTCCGGACTACCTTTGATATATCAGAGTCAGTCGAGTATGGGGAGCTTTGTGTACATACGTTCTGCTCCGCTTAATGCAGTGAGCCTTAACAGCTTGAGAACAGATAGCTGTGGCTATCAATAATGTATGCCAGTGTGCGAAAGAAAAATCAGAGGGAACGTATTCCCCCCTCCCCCTAACCTTCTGTACGTACAACACATAACCACATATCGGCAATCTGAGGCGGGACTTCACTCCATTTCACTCCCATTGTTTCTGTTCCTGACAGCGATAGTGCTCTCACGATTATAGGGCGTGAGGTACGCCATTTTTGCCCTTCAAACCGTCCAACTTTTCTCTCTCCTCTGAACAACAAAACCTTAACTCTATATCACATGAGTCACAACCCCTCTTCCACACACATCTGCATAACTAACTAATAAATAGCGGCCCGGGTTTCCCTCCCCCTGGCGAGGTGGCTCGGCGCGAGTGGAGATTCACTATTCTCGCCCTTCGTATATTGTCATTTTGAAGGCAGAATTAATTACGTTTTTGTTCAAAGAGTCTTTGTTCAATCTCCTGGGCAGGCAGATCGAAATGCAGTTAAAAGAACGATGCTGCGATGCTTGGTATGAGACAGGTCTGTTAGATACGTGATAACACCTGTTAATTATCAGAGACATTATATTAATTACGAGAGCACCTGTTAATTATGGTAAATAACTTGCAATTGTTTAAATGAGACGATATCGGCAGTTAATTATGAGACAACGCCTGTTAATTATGAGAAACACAACACGTTCATTGTGACTGAGATAACAGGTTAACGATAAGAAACAATTTATTTATGAGAGACAAACTGTTAATTATGAGAGATAAGCTGTTAATTATGAAAGATAAATTGTTAATTATGAAAGAAAAACTGTTAATTATGAGAGATAAACTTTTAACTATGACAGACAATATGTTAATTATAAAAATCACATGTTAATTATGAAGCATATTCTGTTAATTGTGACAGAACATATGTATGTCAGTTTAGTGCCTTGTCGATGTTTTCTTTTGCCTAAAAACACAAAACCAACATTTGCCTCCCGTCATGATGGCTTTCGAGGACATTCAACCCCTTCCAAATGTCGATTTTTTTTCTTAATTAGAAATCCAATAGTAGATCGATTTCTTGTTCGTTAAGCCTCGCAAATAGAATCTTTTGAAACTCGCGATGAAAAACTTACTATGGACACAGATAATCTGGTAAACTTAAGGACACAGATATTCTAAAGATGGAAAGAATTCGGATTTCGTGAGCTAAGGATGGACGTTAAAAACCACATAACTACTCAATAAACGCTATGCGACCCTCGACTGAAGTACAGACGCTGAAATCCCGAAATATACTGAAAAACGTCCACGCTAAAAATGAAAAATAAAATATTCTCTAGCCAAATTCAAATTGATCGTGGCTTTATACATTTTGACAGTAGCTAATGAATAAGTCGTGTTTGCTTACATCAGATTTGATCGATCAACCAGCCCCGTGTGTTTCCTGATGTTGAATCGTGTGGTTGTTGTGTGGGCTTGTGGTTATTTGTGTGTGACTTTGACAAATACGACGTACAACTTTTGGAAGCACAACATTTGACTTTGACGAGATATTATTTTTATAAGACGGGTACTGGCGTGACCTTGACTGAGGACGGACGTGGCCTTCACTTAAAGTATACATATGTACAAGACCTTTAGAGAGGTGTATCATGTGTGACCTTGACAGAGGTGTCTCAAGCGTGACCTTGACAGAGGTGTCACATGTCTGACATTGACAGAGGTGTCACATGTGCGACCTTGACAGAGGTGTCTCATGTGTGACCTTGACAGAGGTGTCACATGTGCGACCTTGACCAAGAAAGAAAAATAGGACATATCTGTTTAATTATCACACAATACTTGTGTAGTATCATAATCAACACCCTTTTTCTCAACAAAGCCCCCAAGCCTGAAAATGAAATACTGCCCTGCTGCAGTATC
Source organism: Pecten maximus (assembly GCF_902652985.1). NCBI lineage: Eukaryota > Metazoa > Mollusca > Bivalvia > Pectinida > Pectinidae > Pecten > Pecten maximus. The sequence continues at coordinate 12,366,509 of NC_047029.1, read as the reverse complement.
TTTCTTGTCAAATGATTTTCCTGAATGCCACTAGGCATTCCCCACGTCATTCTACATGTGGTGAACCATATGTCGTCCTAATACAACGTTGGTTCGCAGCCTCCGGGCATCAAGTAAAGGTCTATAACCGCGGATAATGATAAAAACATTTAATTAAAGAACTATCTCAGAACGATTACAGTGATTAGGCACACGGACCTAAACAACCAGGATTCAATCTCTACCCCGGCGATATAACTGACACACCGGAGCAGTCCTGCATTGTAACAACACTCTCCGAGGCCCCGCTAACGCATGAATCACGGACAATCGGCTACAACGCCTAACACTGATGAGGCACTTGGATCCAAATAAACGCCAACTGTTAGATACCCGTCTCTGATTGGTTAAAATCTTACTTCCGGTAATGCATTCCCTGGGCATCGAAATGGTCCATGTTTCTCAAACGGTTGTTATCAGACAGCCTTAACCTAACCCATTGAAAAAAAAAAACAGCTTCTGCAGTCTACCAACAATAGGATGCAGAACCCACGACCTTTGGCGGCTGTCTGCAAAATACTACATCTCGCCGAAATAGGCGGAACGCTGAAACGTAAAAACAATAAAAACAACACCGAAGGCCGCCATGTCACGTCTGCGAAAGTATGACTCGTTACGGCATACGGATAGAGGATGTACATGTACGTACGGGGTTTAGAGGGACACACATTTAAGTACTTGTTAACAACGTGTGGTGAAGGTTAACTGAAAATATAAAACTCTGAATAAGAGGAGAAACACGAAATAAATCAAGGTGTTAAAGCTGTCACGAAAATATGGAAGTAACTATTCATTTACCGTAGAGATTTCCCTTATAGGCCTCCGGAATTCTGTCTGACATTCAAAACATGTGTTTAGGGGGATTCAGTATGAGATGTTCCGGACACCACCCCATACGGGATCACTGCGCTGTAGTTATACACTTCAAGCATTCCCATTTAGTCCTATTCGTACACAGAAAGAACTGGAGGAGCAAACGTACAACATTATACACACCACTGAAACTTCTTTATATAATTAACTGAAGTCTATGAAATTTCCATATTTTCCTGACAGCGTTTGCTGTAAAATCGAATCGAATATCATTTTTATCAAATATCTACCGAGCTTTTCCACATCACCATCACCTGATTTCCCCGGATATTTATGGCACGGTATGATAGTCGGAGTCTGCCTCAGCGAGTTCGACTTCTGGTTTAGGTATACCAAGACCCTTGTAACGATCATTCTTACTTACCACTGAATTATAACCAATATATATATTGGCTATATCTGAGCTGCAGCTTTGCTATAATAATATATAAACGCACAGGTAGCAATCTCGCGGGTATGCCTTGCTAGGCGATTTGGTGCCGTAGATCGTGAATTCGAGCCCCGGCAAGGACAAATGTCAACAAAAAAAAAAAAAAAATTTGTCTACCTCCTCCATATTGAATTTGATTTTTTTATGGTGGTTCGACTTGACGTTTTATTATTCCCAATGAAGTTGTTTTCTCTGTAAACGCGAATTATATCGTCTTTGCAGGGAAATGTAGGTGCCATTTTCAAGACGAGACTTTGAATCCTGATAATATACATTTGTAAGAAGGAATAAAGCCTGATAGATTACCCGGTACATGTACAGCTACTCCGATTATATGGCATTCAGTTATGGCGATATCGATAGGCGTCTCACAATGACTGAGTTTACCGGAGTGGCATTTTTAGTATTTAGTCATTAAAGTGACACGTCAATAATGACAACATATTATCTCAAGTTGTAATTCGGGCGTGATAAACGACCATTGTTTCCCCCATTAAAGTGTACATTACAGCGTGGTGCTGTTCTGATCCTAATGTGGATGTGTTCACACGTACAGTAAACAACAATTAAGGGCCTAGTCATAATCGTCAACTCCTGACGGCGAATATGTTGATGAGGAAGATGATTTTGTTTGTTTGTTTGTTTGCTGGGTTTATCGCCCTGTGAAAAGTCAGGGAAATTTTGAGGCGGGATATCTTTGTAGTAGTTGGTGACTACCTCACTGAATAACATACGGAAGGCCCGTTGCGTGACATCCAGAGTAATTACGGTTAAGTGTCCTGCCAAAGGACACAGCCACAATTAGAGCAATAGAGATCCAACCAACCAACCAACCAACCCCCCACCCACCCACCCACCCACCCAACCCCCGCCCCTATAGAGATGTCCACCCCCTCGTTGCTGTTCTGTGTTACAATACACATTCCCAACGACATATACAATCGTAATCGGTTACGTCAGGAGTGTGACTCTCAACACGACCAGAAGCACGACAGGGACACTTAACTATACCATATAAGACAGCCGTGGTGGGTTCACAACACTCCCTCGTAGTAACGTCCTAAATCCATTCGGAAATCAGCGGATGTGACTCGCGCCAAATCACACCAGAGGTGTTCCGATTGTCATATACCAGGAGATACACAGATTGGTGTATGTCACCGCTTCAATAAGAGAATTGGCTTTGGTCCATCGTTATCATTTTAAATTTTCTACACACATATTAATTTACGGAATAAATGGGTATATGATCGACTTTAAATTGAAATTATTTAATTTCCTGCTTTGAGAATAACGCCTGTGCGTTGGAGTGATCCGTTTAACCTCTGAAGTGGTATAGGCTGAGATCCAAACATTTTCCAGCATTCGGTAATTACAAAGAAATAAAAAATAAATAAACTATTCCCCCTACAATTTGTTGGCTAAACATTGCTATCACTCATCATTCATCATTACAATATCTTATAAAGGTCATTTGTTATTCCCTGTTGATACACAATCAATAACATTAATTTCGTCTTCAATTATTATATCAACACAACACTTCAGTTCTAATTAGCCGTGATAGTAATTGTCACCGATATTGTACCACAATGTCACCCCGTAAATATCCCGTGTCCAATGGAACCTTCAATGACATATCCTTTGGACTTCACGTGTCATTAGAGAAAACTGGTTTCGAGATGTTTAATTATACATATATATGTATGCCAATTAACCGTGCCGCCATACTTTACACTGTCTATGTGTTCCGCCGGTGAACCATACATCACCAATCACGTCTTTGTACATTGTAGCTTTTATTTCATCTGTTAACTCACTGTTTCTCACATTACCGTCAGTTGTATTCAAAATGACATCCAATTGTCTCTCACATCATGCTATTTAGTAAATGTTTGTCATTAACGAGAAATCTACACGCATTGTCTGACGTCACCATGACAATAGGTTAATATCTACCCGTTATTTTGTGTAGAGGTTACACGCACACATTTGATTAAAACCAGGAAGAGCCACGGAAGACAAATGGTTCAGTTTTGCCATGAACTGGCGAACAATAAGAGTTTCTCTATCAAACGAATGCATCTTCTTCGTGATACGTAAAAATAAATCTGCCTTTGTCCCGCTGTTTAGTATCAATATTTCCTCTTCCGCAGTTCTACGTAGAACACGTGTACCATCAAACAGCTCCACAGCAATGATATATAACCAAATATTATTTAAACTGATGATAGTTCTTCGTGCGTTCTGTATATTACTCACACAATTTGGTCCCTCACATTCTCGTTACATACTCTGGGAAGCTTCCAAACGCGGCTCGATCGATTCCTGAAAGGCGTTACGGCCAATTTCCATTACATATGATAACATACCGTTTTGCGAAAGATGTCGATCTAATTTACAAGTACGTTCACTCTTTATAAAGTTCCGGAAAGTGTACCACAGACAGATACATTCACGCGATAAGCTAATAAACCTACTGTATACATACATGTACCTATTTTAGCGCGCTAAAATTTTAGCGGGTATCAAAAGTTAGCACATCAATGAATTAGCTGATAGAAAAAGCTTGCCATTGAAAGTCATATAAAGGACGTGGAATTATCGTAAACATAATTTAGCGGGATTCTTTCAGCGTGAAAACCGCTAAAATAATATTTCCGCTAAAATATCAACATTTACAGTATTCTAGGACGAGACACGAGATAATTTTTGATTGCACTGACATCAAATCATTTAAATCTCGGAAAAAAACAACTAACTCATTTTCTTAAACTTGGATGCATGGTCTTTCAATGAAGCGTTTGTTGTCTGTGTGGAATTGCTGTTGTCGGTAAAATTAAACATTTGATAACGAGTTGTAGTAAATTACTAGAGGAATGAAACTCATTTTTATACGACAGTTGATATTTTACCGATTGTATCAGTTTGATGGATATGTCTTTTGAATATCATTGTATATTTTAATTTACAATATAGAGGAAATTCCTTCCTTCCTTCCTTCCTTCCTTCCTTCCTTCCTTCCTTCCTTCAGATTCATTTATTCATTCATTCATTCATTGAGTTCTATTTACAAAGGAGGTTACCTTGTTCCTAAAATACCACACTTACAAACAACAATTGAGGGTCAATGCTGCAGAACTGGTAAAGAAATTACAGAACGATTCACTAACAGTACACAGTGTACCTGTTCTGTCCTATGTGCGAATGTACTCTTCATTTCGTAGCGATTTACGGGCAATGATAGCGGTAGAGTCGAAAACACACCAAATTCACACGGTCGCCAGCTACTTCAGCATCCATTCGGTATCATGTAGCAGAACAGTTCGCCTGAATGAGAGTTTACGAAGAGGAAGTTCTTACGTCCAACTGACCGTTTAACGATCACCTTTCCTTCCAATATTCCACTGGATTGCAATAAAAAGTATTTAACTTTTTCCTCGAAAGTACATCTTATCAATAGTTTATCATAGCCTGGTATAGTACAACTGTACCTCATGCAACCTATTAAAATGAATGTGAAGTTCCAATAAAGATATGGAGAAATCTACATTAGCCAAGCGCGAACTGTCACATACAGCTGAGAAGGGTTCTTGCATACTCCACCGATAATAGGAAGTGATGGCACGTCTCCATAACCACTCGTGCACGTTCTGGGTTGGCATGGGCCAGATTTGTTTGTCTAACGACCTATTTGCGTCGTTTTACTGACAAACACATTTCAATTTTAAAGCGAATATTTAGTTACGATTTTGAGGCGACTTCAACGTTTGGATTTCAGAAGTAAACACGGCATTAGTACAGTATATCATTTGTGGAGCATTGTCATTCAAAAATGGCTGGGTAGTGAAACAACTATATTGGTGACCGGGTAGTGAAACAACTATATCAATGGTGGTTCTATAGTAAAATGATAAGCTTAGTGGTGGCTGAAGGGTGGTACAAATACAATTAGTGGTGGCTGGATAGAGCAACAACCAAATTAGTGGTGACTGGGTTTTTTTAGGGGGGGGGGGGGGGGGGTTGGCAACGGGTTAAGTGGTGACTGGATGAGGGACACCCAGATTAGTGTTGACTGGACAGCGAGACAATTTTTTAAGTGACCGGATGGTGGGATATCCAAGTAAGTAGTGACTGGATACCGGGAAAAAAGAGAAACGACCGGATTAGTGGTCGCTGGATGGTGTGACAAACAGAATTAGCGGTGGTTGGGTATAGTGGAGCAATCGGAAACAAATGTAAGTGATGGATATGGATAGTTGGCAACCAGATTAGTGGTGACTGGCTAGTTGAACAACCAGATTAGTGGTGACTCGCTAGTCAAACAACCAGATTAGTGGTGACTGGCTAGTTGAACAACCAGATTAGTGGTGACTCGCTAGTCAAACAACCAGATTAGTGGTGACTGGCTAGTCAAACAACCAGATTAGTGGTGACTCGCTAGTCAAACAACCATATTAGTGGTGACTGGCTAGTTGAACAACCAGATTAGTGGTGACTCGCTAGTCAAACAACCAGATTAGTGGTGACTCGCTAGTCAAACAACCTGATTAGTGGTGACTCGCTAGTCAAACAACCATATTAGTGGTGACTGGCTAGTTGAACAACCAGATTAGTGGTGACTCGCTAGTCAAACAACCAGATTAGTGGTGACTCGCTAGTCAAACAACCAGATTAGTGGTGACTCGCTAGTCAAACAACCATATTAGTGGTGACTGGCTAGTTGAACAACCAGATTAGTGGTGACTCGCTAGTCAAACAACCAGATTAGTGGTGACTCGCTAGTCAAACAACCATATTAGTGGTGACTGGCTAGTTGAACAACCAGATTAGTGGTGACTCGCTAGTCAAACAACCAGATTAGTGGTGACTCGCTAGTCAAACAACCATATTAGTGGTGACTGGCTAGTTGAACAACCAGATTAGTGGTGACTCGCTAGTCAAACAACCAGATTAGTGGTGACTCGCTAGTCAAACAACCAGATTAGTGGTGACTGGCTAGTTGAACAACCAGATTAGTGGTGACTCGCTAGTCAAACAACCAGATTAGTGGTGACTGGAAAGTGGGTCAACCGGATTGATGGTGATAGAATAGTGAGATGATCGGATTCGTTCTGGCCGGATAAAAAGACAACCGGAAGAGCAATTGCTGAATAGCGAAGTGAGACAACAGTTTGTTATAACCGGATGGCAGGGGAACCGGATTAACGGGTTAGAAACATGTCCATACGGATCCGTTTGTAATGAGAAACATTATCGTTACTACTGATCAGACTGTTTCTTTGATAACATGTTACGAGCAAAGGGACCCAAGACAAGACTGTTTCTTAATCTGCTCCGCAAATTACTGTCATCACTTGTAACGTAAATCGCGATTGGTTATCATCAATTATTTACGACCAATCACATCAATCGATCCACAGTATTTTACTTTGCATTACACCACGGAAGAGTACATCATTCAGCTCATTAACAGAGTCGACAGTTAGGCAAGCGTTTCAACTCCGGAGGTGTTAATCAATTATTGAACTAATTAACTGACTCTCCTTGACCTTTCCTTCATTCACCAAAGGGAAAAAAACAAACATGTATGACAATTAACATATATAAAACATTGCATGGCGGCATCAGAGGAAATATGTTTTATATCGCTCCTTTGATAATGATTAATTAAAATGGAGCAAACAGGAGTATAGTACGCGGTAGTCATGTGATCCTGTATATGTATGTATCCGCCCGAGAGGACAGACGGGAGTGTAGTACGCGGTAGACATGTGATCATGTATGTATCCGCCCGAGAGGACAGACGGGAGTGTAGTAAGCGGTAGACATGTGATCATGTATGTATCCGCCTGAGAGGACAGACGGGAGTGTAGTACGCGGTAGACATGTGATCATGTATGTATCCGCCTGAGAGGACAGACGGTAGTGTAGTTCGCGGTAGACATTTGATCATGTATGTATCCGCCTGATAGGACAGACGAGAGTGTAGTAAGCGGTAGACATTTGATCCTGTATGTATCCGCCCGAGAGGACAGACGAGAGTGTAGTAAGCGGTAGACATTTGATCATGTATGTATCCGCCTGATAGGACAGACGAGAGTGTAGTACGCGGTAGACATTTGATCATGTATGTATCCGTCCGAGAGGACAGACGGGAGTATAGTACGCGGTAGACATGTGATCATGTATGTATCCGTCCGAGAGGACAGACGGGAGTGTAGTTCGCGGTAGACATTTGTCCTGTATGTATCCGCCTGAGAGGACAAACGGACCAACGTCCATGGCAGATGATAGAATCTGTCGGTTGTTCATATATAGATACAACAATGGCTAAAACAACCAGGTTGTTTCAATGTTATGAAGTTATTGATTTGTTATTTTGTTCAAGCCAATATTGCTTTGTACAGACGATTACGTGTCCCTTAAAACACTTTTACCTATTCAACAGTTCAGTACCTAACACTTTATGTCTTGTTTGATCCAATATCCGCGGCGTTTCCATGGTTTAATTAAACGGTCACAGACTGTTTCCATGGCGATATTACTACACACTGTACATAGACTGGAACCAAAGGCTATCGCATGTTTTACTGAAAACATGTTAGAACATACACCGAGATACTATATCACAAAAAACCATATACTGGGATACTATATCACATAAAACCATATACCGTGATACTATATCACATAAAACCATATACCAAGATACTTTGTCACAAAAAACCATATACTGGGATACTATATCACATAAAACCATATACCGTGATACTATATCACATAAAACCATATACCAAGATACTATGTCACAAAAAACCATATACTGGGCTACTATATCACATAAAACCATATACCAAGATACTATGTCACAAAAAACCATATACTGGGCTACTATATCACATAAAACCATATACCGAGGTACAATGTCACATAAAACATATACCAAGATACTATGTCATATAAAACCATATACCGGGATACTATGTCACATTAAAACCATAACCGGGATAGTATGTCACATAAAAAACATATACCAAGATACTATATCACATAAAACCATATACCGAGATACTGTCACATAAAACCATATACCGGGCTACTATGTCACATAAAAACCATTTACCGGGATACTGTCACATAAAACCATATACCGAGATACTTTGTCACATAAAAACATATACCAAGATACTATGGACTCCACTGCGACATGTAGGCCTGATTCGAAGTCCTAAAGTCTTATTTCTGGAATGTGTCATTTTGAAAACTCTCTCTAAATCATTTCATTGGCTCCGGACATAAATAACTGACCAATCGCTAGACTGATATTTGTCATTGTGGATAAAAGAGGTACTACATCTCAACAAAAGCCGGTCAGTTGTACCGTTATATTGTGGTGGGTTTCTTTTTATCTTTTATCAAAAGTTTAATATATAATTTTCTTGCGCAGATTTTGTTTGTAACAGATATCTATTTAGTAATCCATCCGTCACTTCGTACCAATCTCTCCAAGAACGAAGATAAGACAACTGACAAAAAACCAAGCTTCACATCCGATATAATCCTTCCAATTAACGACTCATACACTCAATAACCCTTACCATTTAGAATCATTATATAAACATATGATAAATACATGTATGAAACCAGCCCCACGTAGGCTTTCTACTGTAGATATGCTTCAACATATGGGAATACATCTCGAGAAGGCCGCCACAAAACGTTGGCCAGGAGCGAACCTGTGTAAATCGCCAACGTTTAATAATTAAGAATGAAGGAAACGAAAGCCGCCGGTTTAGACTGTGTTTAAGGAGTTAGATATAAATATTTAACAAAACAGGGTAGTAAAAATCACTACACTGCGACCAGACAACACGAAAAGGGCAAAACTTTCACATCCTAATGGCTGTGTATTGAGCCAACCCTTGTCTGCTATACCCAGTTCAAATAACAAGTTAAGCTACAATGAAAATAGCATTAGCTCCATAAGTTACAATCGGTGAATGAGGACAACAATTTCAAAGCATGTCAGATTTTGAATTGCATTGGTTTCCAGAATGCCGTAACAAATATGTTTACAAAGACAACTTAGTGAACTTTTCACAGAGTTGTCATCTGTGCATCATACGTGCATGCTTCAAGAATTTTAATGAACTGATCTTTGTATATTAGTATGCCAAAAACGATTTCAAAATTGATACTACCAATTCACTTGGTCACACGTCATTCCCGTATATCATTACGTTAATTTCTTCAGAAGAATTGCTTAAGGATTTAATGTATCTGATCTGTACGACCTTGGAAGAAGTCACGTGCACGTTACGTGCCATTCATTAACAACTTTAGAAGTCTCATGGTTTAACCAATCTATTGTTTAAATAACAAGGTCCTCTTGTCTTTGACAAATACGTTAACACATGAAACCTTGCAACTGGACCAAGGTGATTAATTTTCGCCAATTCTATCGCTCCTTCTCCGCGCCTCTAGCTATAGTGGAGAAGACTTCGTTTTAAGAAACACGGCGACGCCGTAACGATGGACGGTGCACGCCGCATGACGTCACATCAGCATATTTACTCCGCCAGAAACTACTAAAACTAATATGAGTCTATCAACGATATACGATACCGTGATGACATCAGAAAAATGAAGGAACGACAATTTACAAATAGAGTATGCATATAGGCTTACGGCTACGGTAACAGTGTTTGCTTATAACGCAGTTTTAATAAATGTGACCCAGATTTTTTAATACAGAGCTTGAGAGTAATGGTAATTTGACTACTAAGTTATGATGGTTTTGCCAGTGAATACAATCGGCTATGAGAGACCGTCAATACATCATGTAAGGGTGATAGGGAGTCTGAGTTACGGTGTAGATTTCAAAGGAGTATTGAGTTTAGTATACGAGACTTTAGATAAGGAAGCTCTATCGAGTTATTACATGTAAATGAGGCTGTGAACAAAGAAGGTTTTTCTGTCAAATAGATATTAATTTTACCGAGACTAACGTCGGTTTTGTACCAATGCACCGATGTTGTCCTCGGAGAGGTCGCCAAACCAGTTGGTCAATATACCAGACTTTACTACGTGAAATTCCCTTGGTCAATATACCAGAATTTAATACGTGCAATTCTGTAGGTCAATATACCAGAATTTAATACGTGAAATTCCGGAGTTCAATATACCAGAATTTACTACGTGAAATCATGTAGGTAAATATACCAGAATTTACTACATGATATTCTGTAGGTCAATTTATCAGAATTTACAACGTGAAATTCCGTTGGTCAATATACTAGAATTTACTACGTGAAATTCTGCAGGTCAATGTACCAGAATTTACTACGTTAAATTCTGTAGGTCAATATACCAGAATTTACTACGTGAAATACTGTAGGTCAATATAGTAGAATTTACTACGTGAAATACTGTAGGTCAATATACTAGAATTTACTACGTGGAATCCCATCGGTAAATATACCAGAATTTACTAAGTGAAATTCTGTAGGTTAATATTCCAGAATTTACTACGTGAAATTCTGCAGGTTAATATACCAGAATTTACTACGTGAAATTCTGCAGGTTAATATACCAGAATTTACTACGTGAAATTCTGTAGGTTAATATACCAGAATTTACTACGTGAAATCCTGTAGGTCAATATACCAGAATTTACTACGTGGAATTCTGTAGGTCAATATACTAGAATTTACTACGTGAAATTCTGTAGGTCAATATACTAGAATTTACTACGTGAAATTCTGGAGGTCAATATACCAGATTTTACACGTTAAATTACACAAACGTCTAGGTATTATAACAATTTTAAGACATTACATTACGGAGAGGAAGGCTGCTGAAGGTGAGCCATACCTTAATATCTATATATATATATATATATATATGCCATCACCCACCACTACCAACCCTGGGTTATATCAGTGCAGAAAGTGTATTACGTCATATTAGTGTAATATGCACAGCAGAAGATATTCATCCCAGCAAGCTACCAACATTTCGAAAGTTTCCAATATTTCAGCTGCGCGACCTTGGATATTGGTCAAGGTCACATTCGTTTAGAATATGATATATCGCCTCCAGTATTTGACATGGAGTTTAGGCACTATACAATGTACGTCAAAATGATTCATGCTGACAGTTTAAGCCCTCCGGTGTAGAAACAGGCGAACAAAAATCAAACACAAATATATGTATCAGTCAGATACCCCCTGGGTCCTTCATCAAACAATATTTACCAATAATGTTTTATCATGAAATTCAATTACACAACAAAGGCCTGTATAATTATGTAAACGTTGACAATAGCCATTGATCAGGGGTTTGTTTAGCCAGCTTTACACTGGATAATGCAGTAGCTACAAGCTAGTAAATGACCCAAGAGAAGAAATGCATTGTACAGTATAATACTGTATAGTTTTTCCTGATGTCGTCGTATCATAACGGCTAGTTTACTACGTACCATTTGGACAACTCTGAAATAAGTTAGGGGTCATAAAGGCAACTTGCACAAAGGTATATGCTTTGTGGGTCATGACTCAAAAGCATTGTTTTTTTGTTCTTCATTTTTGTGAAACCTTGCGATAAAAACGAAAAGTAGCAAAAGAGGAAACAAACGACTTAAGTTTTTTTTGAGTGTAAGACATCTTCTGCTTATTATCAAGTCCAAGATGTCATTATTAAGCCCCCTCCCCCCGCCGGTACCCGGCATACTGATCCAGTGCTCTAACAACTGAGCCCCAAAGAAGAATGTCCCGTCAAAACCTTTGTTGTGAACATAACAGTGACAACCTCCCTATAAATTGAAGACAAATTCATTCTGACATCTATGTTATTATTCTTGGACATCTTGGTTAAATATAATTTGTATAGGATAATGAAGAGTTCCAGTGATATCTCGTTGGCGTAATTGACTCTGTTTACCATCTGTTCTTAATGTTAAAACAATTTGTATTAATAATGGTATTGTATAAATCATATCCTAATATAATGGAATATTTATGAGATTAACAAATACTATCACAAAACATTCCACTGTTAAAGCAACGCCCCTCAATTGTCTCTTGCACACGGCACTTACCTACCGTTTGGTGATTCTCGGCCTTCTTGGATCCCTGGCCACCGTCAAGTCCTATCTGTAGGAAAACAAATGCAGGCAAATTAACATCAAGGTAAAATTATCCTAATATCTGAATCAGCCCACAACAGCATACGAAATCCTCAAACTGTACTCCGACAACAAGAAAACAACACATCCATCAACAATGACACACGGCAATATGAGCATAAAGATATTCTGAGAAAAGTGAATAGTCAAAGTTTATTCAGTTAAGTAAATCCCGGAAATGAAAAACAAAGCCGTTCGGAACAAGTACGTCATACACTCATGAACCGGAAATGTCAATTACATTCAACACTCTATTGTTCTCTACAGTCACACTGTAACCTAAGGCTAAATGATAATATATGAAACATAAAGAGACATTTAAAATGTATAGATTATAGATGTCCTCAGTATAGAACTGAACCTGTATTTTCCTTTTGGCCACGCGTTGGCGTATGGATATTGTCTATCGTTGGCCAGTCATATTTCCTCAACTTTATCATGACGAAAGTCGTGCAAACATCTCCTAAATCTGGCGGTGTGTGTTCGCGTTGGTTGTGTATCGTATTACGTCTGTATGGGCTAAAGAATGATATATTACCTAATCTCGTGCCCCATCCCCCCCACCGAAACAACAACACACGGACATGTTTTGTAAAACAGAAAGCTATTTACAGATTTACAAAAGGCTGTACCCTAATCATGCTAGCAGTATCATTAAGTAATAATCGTTCAGGTTGTGTTATCGAGATGTTGGTTACTAAAAAAACAAAACAAAAAAACAAAAAATGAACTGTTAATGACAAATTTAATCAGGCGGTGACATTTTAAACTGAACTTTGTCGAAGTATTTTCAATCAAAACCCACGGCTGTGAAACAGCACGCAGACATATATTGGAAATATGCCAACTCTGTTTCAAAATGAAACAAACTCAAAACGCATATTAATTTAAAGCAGGTTTCCACCCGACACTACTTCACACACTCTAAAGTTCATGGCTGATTGAACACAAAATATTTAAATAGTATACCTCAAATACTTATCCACGTGCTATATCAATTAGATTGTATATCTATACTCCACAACTGGCACTGCAGATCGGGAATCTACACTCGCTCAAACAAAGGAAGTCAGTTTCGATAAAATCCTTTAGGTTGACCTTGGACATAACTGCACTTCATTAGAAGGTTTAACGGTAGAATCTTTCACGATTACTCGGTTTTAACTGCATTAATTAGACCTCCATGTTAATTAGTTCTTCTACCGGCACATTAATTGATCCCTGTTGCTGCTCTGGTATTGTTTAACACAAAATAAACTCCAGGAGGAATTCGACGAGCGAAACTAGACAGCAGGGATGTTTCGTCAGCACTGCGCCAATGTTTTCCTAAACACGGCCTCAGTTATTTGATGACAGAAGATCCACAGTTTCACCCATGGCCATACATTGTCCAGATAGGACGTAGCCAATGGCTGGGTAACTATGTAATAATTGATTACCGGTAAATAAGCACATGACTGGCTAACAAAACTCGTTCTACCGGTCACAGCATTTGATCACAGTAAACCTACATGTATTTATAAATTTTATTTCCGCTAGTCACAATCCAGCCATCACTAACCCAGTCGCGCCATTACAACAAAGTTAGTGTTTTAGAGAACAGATTGACATTTTCTGTAGAAAATTGTTCGTCTGACAATTCAATTTTATTTTGCTGGAACGGTGGTTAATTAGGTAACTGGATCGCCGAGGTTCTCCAGTAGTTAATGACGAGAGAGGTGCGGAAACAATTTCCTATATAATTCAATCACTTGAGATTTAACCTGGACTCAACTTAGACATAAACGTCGTTGGATCGCGAGGTTTCTTCTTATTATTACTGACATTTTAACGCGACAGACCAAGTTTACCCGAATCTCCATATAGGTATTTAACGTTATCTAAAACTAGCCTACGACCGAACTTTACAGCATACTTTCGTCGCACCTAATTAATCCCAGCTATCCACTTTAAAACCTTTCCTTTTTACAGTTTTATTCCAGTACGATTTCAAACAGCAGATGAAGGAATCTGTTCTGAATCGAGACGAAGGGGCCCATAGACTCTCGCACATCTGTAATCAGGTTTATGATAACCGTAGCCGGATCGGGCGAAAAAAGATCCGATTACACACTTAACAAAGACCTCACTTGTCATCTGCTTGATAATAAATAACAAATAAAAATCAAATATTTGTTGTTGTACACGCAAGTCAATTAAGATAGAAAACAAATTCCTGATTATCAGTCTTAGTGAGACCAGGGACGGGAAACTAGGAAATAAATTCCCTACCACCAGCCTTAGTGAGACCAGGGACGGGAAACTAGGATATAAATTCCCTACCACCAGCCTTATTGAGACCAGAGACAGAAAACTAGGAAATAAATTCCCTACCACCAGCCTTAGTGAGACCAGGGACGGGAAACAAGGAAATAAATCCCCTACCACCAGCCTTAGTGAGACCACGGACAGGAAACTAGGAGATTAGACTGCAGACAACATGTATCTAGCTAGTTTTGTTCAATGTTTCGCCTATATATAATGAGTCGGCCAGACTACCAGAACTGCGCAATTAGCGAGGAAACTCCAAGAATTTCTAATACAGAAATTACATCTTAAGTAAAAAACATTTTCACATGTGATACGGAAGCTAGATTGTACGGAAAGTTAAATATATAACAGAAACTTCAAAAGTTTGACCTTTGGATCAACAACACATAGTGCATATGATACATTGTGAAAAAAAATAGATATATAAAACACTAGCACAAATGATGAAGGAAGACAACTTTATGACTCGTGCCCTTACCGGGCTTCGAACTCACGATCAACGGCGCCCAATCGTCTTGCTAGAAATATCCGCAGCTTACACCACACATCCATGTGTGACAATAGGAACACACATACATATATATATGTAATCCAACAAAATGCACTGATGAACCCGAATTTGAAACAAATAGTTGTGAACATTTTTACCCCTCGACTCCCCCATCTTCCTCCTCCTCCCCGCCCATTAATGATTAATGGAGCCTGGACATGCTTCAGTGAAGGCTCGTGTCTGACACTTAGAACCCCATATACCAGCAGTGGTAAGCGGAGACGACCCCGGTACTTACAGAAACACTTCCTGTTTCAATAAAGTCACAAGTACTTGGTTGTTACACCTCCTCAACATACACACAACTTTCAAAGTGTTTTTACAAGTACTTCATACACAGAGCATGGACGCATGCTACACACCAATTGCCCTGCTCTTACGTCATAAAGGGAACATTGATGCACTTTGACATACTGTTAGGGACTTGGTCACGGTATGTGTAGACCCTTTACCGCACGAAATGCGCGTGCAATAAAACCAGAACATGCAAAATTATAAAGTATATCACATCTGAACTTTTTACTTAACTTAAAAGTATGCTTTATAAGTTGTTTGAAGCCCGCATTGTTTTTGTTTTCGTATTCTGTGATCTTGACAAACTTCTTTGAACACTAAGAGACGTTTGAAGTCTCCCCGAGGTACCACAAGGTACATCGATATTGGATTATTCTCAGGCATACATGTACATGTACAGCCTAAGTGCAATGTAACGAAATTCTCTGTTTTATTACCCCAGTGGGAATGAAAACGTCCTTTCTTTAAATTTTCAGACGAGAATCCCAATACTGGCAGATGACCTCGCCTTACTTGCTTCGAATCCCACATGTTTACGAATTCGGCTAAATGTACGTGATATGTTGGCGAACAACTAGGGAATTCGAAAACAATGAAAGTAAGATTGCTATTCTAATATTTGAGGAGAAAAAAAAACTTAGAAGGAACCAAAAATGGGAAAAACTAGAACTATTGAACTGGTGTAAACATGTTGGAATGGTGACAACGAAAGATCTGAAAGTCGGGCAACCGAACGGGTGCGATAAGGAAGGAAGATTCTCCAGTCTTGTGACAAGATTTAAACAAGACTGTAAAGTCTAATCAAACAATAACCGCCAATCTATATAGTAACGTTATAGTTCCTAGTGTTTTATACGCATCGCAGTTCTGGAATAATCCTCTCCAGAAAGATACAAAAAGACTCGATGTCTTCCATCGTAAAAGCAAAAAGGACACATCGCTTCCGAAATTATACACGATAATGAAGCGCATGCTCGGACTACGGAGAATCACGGCGGAAGTAAACAAAAATAAAATCTTATTCTTCCGCACGTAAACTGATTTACACTCGAACACACTATCAAATCAAATACTTTTGTTGTGCTTATACTGGGCAACCAATCAAATCTTCAAACTATCGGGCATTGTCAAGATATTATCAAATTACAATCTTAACATACTTCTCATGAACTACTTAAAACACTGCCCGATCACACTTGAAAATTACATGGAAAAGACTGGTCAATTCTTCTATCAATCACAAAGAAGAAACTTTACTGTGAGAAAGACTGAACGTCGACGGAGACTTTCTGGATTTTCATGATACTCGCCATACATAATGCTCTTCAAGTACAAAAAAACCGCGGACGCAAGATAAACAACAAACATGTTAACTTACTGTACACCGATATGGAGTGAAATGGTATGTGACAAATACACGGCTTTATAAATACACCCGATTCTCAAATTTGTATGAAAGTGTTATGCCTCCAAAGAGGACAGAAATGAATTCCCGGAACAGGTTGGTATGTCATATGGATCCAAGGTGTGCCTTTATATTGATAATCTATCTCATCAACATTTCTTGAGGATATTATTCGGGATCCACGGTCATGCAATTATGATGATAAATTCCCACGGCAACTATGGTTATCGCCCCTTTGGACAGCCAGGGTCATTTTGGAGCGGGAACAACATATGAGAGGTCCGTCGCATGCCACCCAGAATAATTAGGGTAAAGTGTCTTGGCCATGGACAGAAAACCGAACAGTTCTCACCCGGGGTCACTTTACTGAGCACCATATGAGAGGTCCATCACATGCCACCCAAAATAATAAGGGTAAAGTGTATTGGCCAAGGACAGAAAAAACGACCCGTTTCTCAGCTCTAACCGACTGACACGGCCTCTATATGTGATAACATTCAGCATGTGTCAATTGAAAAAAAAGAGAAATATAATTTCACCCGTTTTACGAAATTAGGATGAAATTAATTTCTCCTTGTTATGTTACGCCAACAGGTTGCGCTGTGGGCGTATTTGCACGTGCGAGTGGTGCAAATACGGGCCTACACGTGGTTTAGTACCTGGGCTCGTCATTCAGGCGACACAGGTAGCGTGGTACACAAGTATATTTATTTTGATAATGAAATTTGAATTTGCTGTCGACCATTCGACCGTATAACTCATCTAATGAGAGTATATTTAATTTGTATGAATTTGGTGCCTTTTGATAGCTTTATAGAACGGCTAGTATTAATTATATTGTCTATATGTTTGACAAATGCTATTTGATTTAATCAAATCATGCGGTTTCTCTGTCGCTGTGAAATACATTCATGTGTTTGTGTTCTATTTATCATTTTGGATAAGTTGAAGGAGAACTACGATGACAGTGCCCGCCATATGATATACACACTCCATTGAATTCGTGCGCGTGCATCACGACCTATTGGCCTTACACATGTGCAGACACCACTGTAACCCTTGATGTGTTTCACGATGAAGGTGAAAATGAAATAATTTGTTGAGGTTGCTGCGCGTAACGAGATATCGTGTAAGGCGTTGAAAGGAACGCGAATTCAGGGTAATTAGTGTAGTAATTAATTTGGCCCGTACAAATTAGGTGTTAGAGTACGCGCGAATGGTTCACGTTAAAAACACATTAAGACCAAATCGAAACAGTGGGAATATACTGACAAATGCTGACTTTAATGCCTGGTGATCAACACGTTATTCATAATTAAAATTGAAAAATGATCTTAAAAAAAAAAAAGGAAAACGACCCAAAAGAAAAAAAAAAAAACGTTTGAAGCTTCTTCAACTCATCATGGCACGGTCTGCTAATTCATTACTTCGATTAATAGTCTCCATATCCAAACTCGCTGTTTTTCGCTTTCTCCCAAAAGTAATGAAAAATGAAAAATAAGGCATCGCCACCGATACAAATCCAATCGCGTGCCAAGAATACCTTATGAAATATCCTGCAATTTAAAAGGCCTGACGCCAACTGGTTTGTGATATTATTGCACTTGAACAACATGTGAAGTTTGATGAAAATCTTCGTAAAAATGAAATCGTTTGAAGGATGACAAACGATTTTCTTTGCCTAGTAACAGTGACCTTGAAAGAGTTTCTATAATTAGTAACAGTGACCTTGTTCTTAATTTTGACACGCAAAACCTGAACGAGTTCAAGGTATTCTCATATTTGACCAATATATGAACTTTGATCGAAACCCGTTTATAATTGAAGTCGCTTTAGCCATGACAAAAGTTGAAAGGAACGTGCATACATGTACGTACACACGCACAATCGCGTACGCATTAAAGCAATGCTATATCCCTGTTCCGAATCACGCCTTTCATCGTTGTTGGTTGTAAACGGAGTTTTGATATCCTACAGCGTCATGCCTTTTACTTTTCATTGTAATAATTAAACGTGATCCTAGATATACCATAGCGTCATCCACTGAAGGCTCTATATCGGTCTTATGAAAGACTGATTTTTCTCAGCATTTCATTTCTTTCTCTCCTTCCTAATAAACGTTTGATGACATTTGGAACCTGCATTTTAAGTATAAATAGGACCCAAGGAAAGTTATCCGACATATATCGAGCTCAAATTTCAACTATCAAAATCCAAAATAGCTGCCTGTCGGCCATTTGATTTCCAGATTCTACTCCAAATTGAATGGGCACAACTACAAGCAATCTGGACCATCCATACTAAGGTTCAAAATATCCTTCCAGTTCTTTTCCATAAATGGCAATAACAAACTTCAACAGTCACAATCTAAGACGGCTGCCTGTTGACGATTTTGTTTTCCAGACTCATAAGTAGGGACAAAGGGGAACCTGCATGTTAAGTTTCAGAAATATGCCTCCAGCACTTTTCAACAAACAGCGAATGTAATATTCAACTGTCCAAATCAAAGATGGCTCGCTGTCAGACATTTTGTTTTCCCGATACTCTTACAGCAGTCGACGTTTTGCTCTAAATATTTATAACAATCGATGATAATGACGGCTTTATGATAATTCGTTCATTGTATTCTTAACACCTGTTTAGTGACAGAACTGTTTGGCGAGATATATCTAATCGTGCGAATGATTACGTAGGCGTTCAGCAGAATTAAATTATCTGCTAAATTGTTTATTGCAGATAAATCTAAAAGTAATTGTATATTAAATAGCACCTCGAGTTTATTTCTGTCACCATCTTTAAAATTATATAGATTACAGCTTTCAAGGTCATTCCAAATATCAATATAGAGCTTTGAATTAACATAGTATACGTTATAATCTGTGTATACATTTCGATATACGGCGAGTCGTTATAAATCAATCCCAGCTTTAATTAAACTGTCCCTTTATTAGTGTTTTATGAAGCCAGCGTCGGACTGTACAGGAGTCTAGGATCACTAATCTAATACTGTCTGTCGTAAACCCTCCTCTACCGATCTATTATTAGACGTATACATAACAGCGTTTTAAAACATTAGCAATGTCTTAAGTTAGATAAAACGTCTGCTGCCGAACTTGATCCTATATACCGGCGGAGCTTTAATAAATACAACGTCACATGCTAGTAGCCAATGCCTTACAACACCAAACACGGAAATAACTAATTTGCCGAACTCCGGGAAGCCATACAAGGAAACACTATATTTGCCGAACTCTGGACCAGCCTGTAAACGATGACTTCCGATGACGTAAGGAAGACGTATTGAAGGCCACCCGCCTGTGTATTTAGGATGACCTACGTGTGTCGCTCCAGACTCATCGCAGACTAATCAATACTTAATTACATTAATTAAAGTCGGAATCTTAGCCGAATGCTCAGTTTGACATGCGCCGTCGCTAAAGTTATAGCGGATCGGCTCGAAACCGGAGACTGACATTATCCTGATGAACTCAGACGGATTCATCCTATCCATCATGCTTCACAATTAGTTACAATTATGTATCGACATTTTACTCTCTAACCTGTTATTATTTTGATGAACCTAATTATGGTATACACAGATAACAAATGATTGGAGGTTCAGCGAAACGTGACAACGAAAAATTAATCCCGAAGCCCGAAATCTTTTGATATATAATGAACATAACGTATAAATCGCTGACTTGGCTCTGCGGTATGTTATAATTTTTATCGATACAACTCGATCACGTTCCAAATCCCTTATATCTTATTACGGTAGATTGGTAAATATTTGGGGTAATCGACAACGGTAGAGACATTCGGCAAACACAGTGGCTACGACTTCAATCACGGCATCAAACACAGGCCTCCAGAATAATTGAAGCAGACTCGGTGTGACTGGTCCTTCCAAGTGTTTCTGCCAGTCTCATTAAGTTCCCGCCTTATTGTCTAATAGCACACTTGGCGTTGCATACCAGATTATTTTGTTTGTTTGTATTGGAAAATTCCTGGACATAAATTCGCAATTTCTCCGACACGACCGTGTATAATGCATAGCATTGTCGTATAATCGGAAATCAGCACAGGAGACGCTATCAATCACGAGCTCAAAATGGAAGATTTCAAAACGAAATACTTTCAGCGCCAGGACACATTTCAATAGAAGGATAGTAATCAAAAGTTGACTGGCAGGACATCCCAAACAAAGCAATAACTCGTTGGCACCAAGGGTAGACCTTCACATACAACAAGACATTCAACATCAAGCAATCACTCCTTGGTATCTGTGATAGACCTTCACATACAACCAGACAATCCACATCAACCAATCACTACTCGGTATCTGTGATAGACCTTCACATACAACCAGACATCCAACATCAACCAATCACTACTCGGTATCTGTGATAGACCTTCACCAACAACCAGAAATCCTACATCAACCAATCACTCCTTGTTATCTGTGATAGACCTTCACATACAACCAGACATCCAACATCAACCAATCACTACTTGTTATCTGTGATAGACCTCCACATACAACCAGACAATCCACATCAACCAATCACTACTCGGTATCTGTGATAGACCTTCACCAACAACCAGACATCCCACATCAACCAATCACTACTCGGTATCTGTGATAGACCTTCACCAACAACCAGACAATCCACATCAACCAATCACTCCTTGGTACCAAGGGTAGACAGTACATGTATAATCAGACAGTCATGTAGTATTGGCAAGTCGGACTTTTATTACAAATGAAACCAAGAACTTGATCTAGAATCACAGCAACACAGACGAACTCGCTACATCTACTGTAAATGAGATAAGGATTTCGACCAGCTTCATTGATTAAATTGTATTTTGTTAAAGCTCGTAATACACTAGAATAAACTGATACCTACCCCAGAGGAAGTTACATACCAGTATAAAACCGCATATAGCTTACATATTATATAAGAATGCATTTTCCTGATAGCGTACTTTATAGGTTTACACGAGTTCGCTCCACAGGAACAAGTATTAAATCCCATACTAATTAAAGCTCAACACAGATGGGTTCCGGAAGATACAATTCCATAACATAAACAGAGAGAATTTTCTTCTCGGAGGCTCTCAGTTTTATTATGTAATAAGGAGGCGTCGCAATTCGTATTACGTTATAGCCTCTGGGATTAACGATCACGAGCGCTGGTACAACACCCACAGCCCGCCTGCGATTTGACAGCACAATTCGATGATGAAAAATATAAGGCCGATACAATTGTGTGCACTTTAACATTCCACTCGTAATTGTGGATCAAGATTGAGACCCAATGTGGCTTCGGGGAGACTTTTAGTGTCACATTTTAATACTTTTTTAATAAACCATATTTAACTCTTATCTTTTATCACTAATACTTCATCATTTTAATGCGAATTCATCATATTTTTTTTCAAACCAATGCTGAAATTTCTTCCTTTTTTTTCTTCTTCAGTTGATCATCCAGTTGCCTGTCAGAAATAAAAGGCTAATGTATCTTTTCTGCGTCGTGCAGGGTGAAGAAGAGGGCTGAAATCAAGATAAATTGAGTCGGAGACACCAAACTCCATTTAACCAATAACCAGTCCATCCCCGATGATTTGCATACTAAATCACGACAAAAGGCGTCTCTGACATTTCCAGGAATGACAGATGATTTATGCATTATAAGGAAAACGCAGATGGAGTATGATGACAAAGACTTAATAATTTGTCAAAACTATGATCTTTTAATGGACTTTACGAAATGTTACTCTACAAGCAATGCCAGGTTTTTAGCCCTAAAACCATAGGTTTTAGCAAGCTATTGTCATCGCTTTTGATAGCCCGAGCTTCCTCTGGCCCTGACACCATATCTGGTGTAGGCCGGTCTGAAATTGTGACCAGCGTAAAGCGAGGGTCTATACGGACGGAATAGAACATCGATTTGGGTCTAAATGGGTGTTTTGGGGTAAATAAATATCTTATTTATCCATATATGTAAGGTAGGTGTTATGTCACGCCCGGGTTTTATTTAAAGTGTTTGCACCAAAATCTTAGCAACACCCAAATGTGTCGGAGAATTTCACGTTTTCATTTAGAAGTGCGCTCTGGGACTACACCAGTCAGGGCCAGAGGAAACTCGGGCTACGCTTTTGAGAGATGAGCACATAACGCTCTTTTTTACCAAGAAAAAGAAATGTTATCTGTGGAACAATTGCCACAGGTGGCACATTAAGTGCTAACATTTATCGAACACTGTCTCCTCTCAAATGTCTGTTCGTTTTTCGATATTTCTTGATTAGCCAAAAGTTCAAGTTCTTTTGTTTTGTATTCCCTCCAATTCCTCCTTTGTTTTATTTTTTCTTTCATTTCCTTTATTTGTTCTGTATTTCCTCCATTTCCTTTGTTCCTTATTTCCTCCATCCTTTGTTTTTGTTTTCCTCCATATCCTATGTTTATTTTGTATTTCCTCAATTTCCTTTGTTTTGTATTTCCTCTATTTCCTATATTTTGTATTTCCTCTATTTCCGTTGTTTTGTATTTCCTCCACTCCATTTGCTTTTTTTGTATTTTCTCCATTTCATGTGTTTTGTGTTTTCCCCAGTTTCATTGTTTGCTTTATATTTTTGTACCGTTTTCTCGTATTTGGGATCAAAATATTTTTTGTTTCCTCTCGTTTGTCGTTGAGCACGGTCATGTTATATATATGTATTGTTTTATGTTCGAATTGTGTCGTTCATTGCTTGCATGTGGAAGCAATACCTTTCAATTTTTGTTTTTTAATTTGATATGTTTCATTGACTCAACTTTTAGCGGCATGGACGTCGGATTCGGCACATGTGTTGGCTAAATGGAACATAATTATGTACATACATAGTGTAAATAAACAATTATTGTTTATTGACGGTGTATCTATGTTCGTAATCGTGGATTTTGTTCCCGCTTGATAGCGTTATCGTGGAATATGTTCCCGTTTGCTAGCGTTATCCACCACTTTGTCCCTGCGTTCTGATATTATCGTGTATTTTATCCTTGTATTCTAACATTATCGTGTACTTTGTCCTTGTTTACTGACGTTAGCATGTCATTATTTGAAGACGTCATCACACAGGTTGTCCTCATTATTAACCTAGTCAGACTGTCCAAGTACCAATTTTACTCTACGATTGACTTTTGCTTCGAAAATACAATTTGTATTAATGAGCGCAGCCTAGCGGAGAGAAATGATACTAAGTTATGTGAACCAGGGTACTACTTACGTTATCATATATTCTGTCCTAATTTGTTGACATTTTATTTTATCCTTTTTCAGACTTTAACGAATCCCCCTAATTTACGGACATTATCGTGTAGTTTGTTCTTGTAGATGACTGTTTTTTTTATATGATGTACTAACACTGTAGTTAATATTCCCCTATTTTATATGATGTACTAACACTGTAGTTAATATTCCCCTATTTTATATGATGTACTAACACTGTAGTTAATATTCCCCTATTTTATATGATGTACTAATACAGTAGTTAATATTCCCCTATTTTATATGATGTACTAACACTGTAGTTAATATTCCCCTATTTTATATGATGTACTAACACTGTAGTTAATATTCCCCTATTTTATATGATGTACTAACACTGTAGTTAATATTCCCCTATTTTATATGATGTACTAATACTGTAGTTAATATTCCCCTATTTTATATGATGTACTAACACTGTAGTTAATATTCCCCTATTTTATATGATGTACTAACACTGTAGTTAATATTCCCCTATTTTATATGATGTACTAATACAGTAGTTAATATTCCCCTATTTTATATGATGTACTAACACTGTAGTTAATATTCCCCTATTTTATATGATGTACTAACACTGTAGTTAATATTCCCCTATTTTATATGATGTACTAACACTGTAGTTAATATTCCCCTATTTTATATGATGTACTAACACTGTAGTTAATATTCCCCTATTTTATATGATGTACTAATACAGTAGTTAATATTCCCCTATTTTATATGATGTACTAACACTGTAGTTAATATTCCCCTATTTTATATGATGTACTAATACAGTAGTTAATATTCCCCTATTTTATATGATGTACTAACACTGTAGTTAATATTCCCCTATTTTATATGATGTACTAATACAGTAGTTAATAGTCCCCTATTTTATATGATGTACTAATACTGTAGTTAATATTCCCCTATTTTATATGATGTACTAACACTGTAGTTAATATTCCCCTATTTTATATGATGTACTAATACTGTAGTTAATATTCCCCTATTTTATATGATGTACTAATACTGTAGTTAATATTCCCCTATTTTATATGATGTACTAATACTGTAGTTAATATTCCCCTATTTTATATGATGTACTAACACTGTAGTTAATATTCCCCTATTTTATATGATGTACTAACACTGTAGTTAATATTCCCCTATTTTATATGATGTACTAACACTGTAGTTAATATTCCCCTATTTTATATAACCTGACCAGGATTACAAATTAATTCCATACCGGAAGACCAGTGGAGCAGTATCATTGAATAGGGCAAGATAACAGCATTACATTGGCGGCATTTAGAAATGTTGCCAAGAGACGGCCGCGCATTTGGCATAGGATACGGAAATACCGGGTTGCACGAGATCACCCTGGTGTTGTGGCGAACACTTTCCTACTCGTTAGAATCACGTATAAAAGGCAAGTGTGGAGTCGTTATCAGCGAAAAGATTGATTTTTGTTCGTTATACAAAGACTTCTACATGCATCTTTGATTGATTGTCTTGTGTATATCATTAAATTGTTTTTTCGTCTGTCTGCTGGTAAACGGTAGAGAAACCTGGTATATAACCAAAACATTTCATACAGTGTACATAGGGTATATTCTACGTTTTTTCGTTTCAGGTGTCTTTATTTCATATATTATACATGTATAAAAGAAATTGCTTTGCCAATATTTCAAAAGCAAATTTTACCAACTTCCGATAGTACAAAAATGAGCAAGAAATTATGCACTTACTGATCGCAGCACGAGGTGTCGATAATCTTGATCCGCACTTTCTCATCTAGCACGAGATGTCGATAATCTTGACCCGCACTTTCTCGTTAAGCACGAGGTGTCGATAATCTTGATCCACACTTTCTCGTTAAGAACGAGATGTCGATAATCTTGACCCGCACTTTCTCGTTAAGCACGTGATATCGATAATCTTGATCCGCACTTTCTCGTTAAGCACGAGATGTCGATAATCTTGATCCGCACTTTCTCATGTAGCACGTGGTGTCGATAATCTTGATCCGCACTTTCTCATCTAGCACGAGATGTCGATAATCTTGACCCGCACTTTCTCGTTAAGCACGAGGTGTCGATAATCTTGACCCGCACTTTCTCATGTAGCAGGAGGTGTCGATAATCTTGATCCGCACTTTCTCATCTAGCACGAGATGTCGATAATCTTGACCCGCACTTTCTCGTTAAGCACGAGGTGTCGATAATCTTGATCCGCACTTTCTCATGTAGCACGTGATATCGATAATCTTGATCCGCACTTTCTCATCTAGCACGAGATGTCGATAATCTTGATCCGCAATTTCTCGTTAAGCACGAGGTTTCGATAATCTTGATCCGCACTTTCTCATGTAGCACGTGATATCGATAATCTTGATCCGCACTTTCTCATCTAGCACGAGATGGCGATAATCTTGACCCGCACTTTCTCATCTAGCACGAGATGTCGATAATCTTGGTCCACACTTTCTCGTTAAGCATGAAGTGTCGATAATCTTGATCCGCACTTTCTCGTTAAGCACGAGGTGTCGATAATCTTGATCCGCACTTTCTCGTTAAGCACGAGGTGTCGATAATCTTGATCCACACTTTCTCGTTAAGCACGAGGTGTCGATAATCTTGATCCACACTTTCTCATGTAGCACGAGATGTCGATAATCTTGACCCGCACTTTCGCGTTAAGCACGAGGTGTCGATAATCTTGACCCACACTTTCTCATCTAGCACGAGATGTCGATAATCTTGACTCGCACTTTCTCGTTAAGCACGAGGTGTCGATGATCCGCACTTTCTCGTTAAGCACGAGATGTCGATAATCTTGATCCGCACTTTCTCGTTAAGCACGAGATGTCGATAATCTTGATCCACACTTTCTCGTCAGAGACCGAGTTATATTGGCATTACGAGATAACAATCGGAGGGAGGGATGCCGCTTTACGTTGTACCATTATCGATCACACGAGATAGCAGACGGACAGACGGACAGACGGACATCATGTAGGACCGCTGACCTATCGATTACACGGGATAGCAGACGGACAGACGGACATCATGTAGGACCGCTGACCTATCGATCACACGGGATAGCAGACGGACAGACAGACACTATCAAGCACCGCTGACATATCGGTCACACGGGAAAGCAGACGGTCGCATGACAACATAAAGGGCCTATTAGCCTATTGTACTCACCTATTAGTCATACGGTACAACAGACGGACAGATGGCCACAATATACGTGTAGGGCCGCTGACCTATAGCTACCGGTCGCACGAGACAACAGGCGGACACTATATAGGGCCGCTGATCATGATGTATCGGTATCATGGGACAGCAGACGGACAGACCGAAACCGCTACCGGTAACACGAGATAGCAGATAGGTGGACAGACAGGTCGTTGACCTATCGGTCACATGGAACAGCAGACGGACAGACGGACATCATGTAGGGCTGATAATTCAACATGACTTACGGAAGTGGATATCGTCGGTTCCCGTCTTTTCCTGGTTCCTTCAAGGAAGTATGATCAATACATCCCTTGTACTGCGCCATTAAGTAGCGAAGCAAACGGAAAACGGACTATTAAAGTATTAATTGAAATATAAAACATTCATTTTATCAAATTTTGTTTCGTTAATATTCTAAACGGCGACATCCGTATTTTTAAAACATTTTTATGACGTGGTTGATAAGAATTTCATTAAATCGATTTAAAGACCGACTGTTTTGCTGATGTCAGGCTAACGCGGCGGTACAGCGCTCCTGTAATGTAGGAATCTTTGTGAAATGTGACTTCCATATATTTCTATTATCACAAAGTCGAGTCAATAAAATAAGGTCGACTCATGAGGGAATTTAAAAAAATATATAAAATCTGGATATTGGGTTTGCGCGACTCATTCTATACATGCGAGGATATTACGTACAATTAAAACTAGGATTATGAATTTATGATTTTTCCAAGTCTACGTTTATGTTGAAGGTTATAATGTCAGATGACAACATTTATACTGAATGTATTTTATGCGCATCCGATGGTGTCAGTTAATTTTTAATTTGCGTCTTCCGCTAATGGGTATGTACAGAGCGATATCGGCAAAGACCTTCCGAAAATACGGAAGTCCTGCACTCTCGGACCAAAGGAAACAGAGAACAGTTCAACAATAAACACAAATAAAATTGTACAACAAGCTTGAATTGAGAGAAATTCACTGTCTCCACCTCCGGATGAGCTCATGTCAGGAATCATACAAGGAAACGGGCCATAACTGCGAGACTGGGGTATAATACTGTACCATTTTAAAGTACACACCGACCCAGAAATGTTTTTGCGGAGGACTAGAGTAGTATGTAAACATATTGTACTCCCGCAGGCCAATTCTGATATTTTAATTCCCTAATCCAAAGACCTGCAAATTGAAAGAACATGATCTCTCAGCCGAGTTCGTGTTCTGTACCGGCAATTATTTGCCTCCAAATATTGTACAAAAGTGTACTAGCGAGGAGCACCTTTACAAACGAATTGAGTAATGAATATAAAAATACAACTGTGTCTTCTAGGATTCGTCAGTGATGATAGCGACATCATACAACTGTGTCTTTTAGGAGTCTTCAGTGATGATAGGGACATCATACTACTGTACCTTCTAGGACTCGTCAGTGATGATAGCGACATCATACTACTGTGTCTTCCAGGAGTCTTCAGTGATGACGGGGACATCATACAACTGTGTCTTCTAGAACTCGTCAATGATGACAGGGACATCATACAACTGTGTCTTCTAGGACTCGTCAGTGATGATAGCGACATCATACAACTGTACCTTCTAAGACTAGTCAGTGTAAGCTTAAGAACCAAAAGTTAGGACTTCCTTAACTCTGTTCTACACAGCTACACATTAACTACTTTAAAGTTGAATTTCCGCACTTTCTATGCCGATATATCAGCATCTTTTTTAAACCTTGGTGTTGCAGGTACCACGTATACTTTAAAACCTTAGTGTCGTTTGTACTCTAACGATAAGTAGTGCCATTTATATACGGGCTACCAGACCTCTATAGTACATACCCCGGGAATTTCCCACATCATAAAGGTGATTAAACTCCAGGCCTGGGGAACCTCTTTTGTGTGGTTTAAAACCGGAAAAGTGTTCTTTTAGAGACCCATTTGCTATCTCTGCTCATTACGCTGTTACGTTGAATGAGGGTGCTGATGAAATTACCCGACAACTATCTGACCCGGAGCCGATAATTGGTCGTACATCAGTGGAATCTAAAGATGGCGAGTCAATTAGGACGTCATTATCATTGAAAGCAAAACACTTTCAATGTTTTTAGCAAAGAAGGAGTAAATACTTCAACGGCAAACATTTCAAACTCGGGATGAACTCAGTCTGTTCTTGTAACTATGACTTGATGTTTGTGTTCAAATAAACAAGTATCGACAGACGGATCTCACGCGAAGATTCTAGCGACGTCACGCTAAAAATGTCTGTTATGACACAAACAGGTAGTGAAACACAAAGTTATCTGCTAGTTTGGAGTTTTGTGGTCATGTGACAACAGCCACAGCATTCGGTCATTTTCAGAAACACAAAAGCTGTATTTATAGCAACTCGAACTTCTTGTCAATGCAAGTTAAACAAAAAATATCTCTTCATTACTGACAATTTGCCACCTTCCCTCAATGTTACACCGGCATTTCGTGCCCAAAGTTAAACCACCAACTAGTCCCCAATGTTATCCGACAATTCGTCCCAAAAGTTAAACAGAGCACACCTTTCCCCACAATGACACTGACAACTCGTGCCCAAACAAAAAACGACAACTCGTTCTAGAAGTCCCAGACAGCATCAATTTTGATTCCCATCATCCTCTAGCAGACACTAAAACTTTACTGGTTTAACGAGACCAGGTTATGACCTGTATATTGACACTTACCGAAAACAAACAAACGTAAACTCAATCATATCAAATAAGTTTGAAAAAACATTTTACAAAAGCTGGCAAGTTCAATGTCTTTGAATTGATCATCAATATTGCGTTCGTGAGCTTTATAGATGCGTTGCGGCAAGTGAATGGCAGATGCGTGTATTTGTTTGGCCATAACATGCCATGAACAAAGACCGTAATGTCTACTGGATCCACGGTTATATTTAAATGGCTATATAAACAAACACATAAATATAAACCACTTTGTGCGAGGTTTGCTGTGGTGCCGACTTCTTACACGTCTCATTCAATACCATCATCGGTCCGTTCTGGAGTTAGCAGTTGGACGAGCCTTGCCCGGAAAAGCGTTGAGGTAACAAGCTCATTTGAATATTGTCAATACCGAAAAAAGAATTTCCTCTTACTCAAACCGTGATCCAATTATGAAAGCGAAAATCCCCAGAAATAGCCTTCAAATTTAATGTTGTCTTTTTATTGCACCCTAAAGTGAAATCCCTTTAAGAATAAACACGTACCTTGAAGAAAGTCAGACTCCAGTTTAAAATTAAGCATCGCTCAACCGACAACGCAAAAACAAAATGTCAACCCGGAAATGGACGGTATTATTGAACTTCCTGCATAGTGATAACTGTATATGGAAACTGCCGCGCTGTCAAACTGGGCTAAATGATCAGAAACAGCATGGGCCAAATCGCACTGATCGAATGCGCCATCAGTTATACTTATTTGTAATTACCACGATACCATACCAGGAAGATAATGGTCTTTAAATCGCTGCCAGTCTTTTCTGACGGAGGCAACACGGAGTGACAATCTGACCTGACGGAAAGGAATCCTGGAAACGAGTTCAAGTTTGTCACGCGATAACTGTCTGTCGCAAACGAATGGAACAAATCGTGATTTGAAAATATAAAGATGCTTAATGACATTCATGACACAAAAACCTGGAATTATTATGTATCTTTATATCAGTTAAAGTATAGGGTTTAGGGATGTAGCAAGTTTCTAGCTATCCGAAACCAGGTCGAGGGCCACAACTAACTTGTTATATTTCCCCCAATCACATATTCTACCTTTTTTATTATACCGATACGGACCGGAGGGATATTTAAAAGGTGTCCTCTCATTTAGATGGTAATGGAACACAAAGCAACCAGATTGAATTAAATATACAGACCATGGTGTCTGCGTTTCATTTTTAGCATTTCACTGGAATAACTTATTTCTTTTTCTGATTTCGTGTCCGAATACCCGGTCAGTGATTTGTAACATAGCACCCATCTTCATGCCGAGAGTAAAACTATAATTCTCAATTCTTGATCGCATTGATCAACCCGACATCTACCAATACTGTCTATAGTTTTCCAGACAGACAAAGGATCGCCATCTGCTTTAGAAAACCGTGACAATGCCAAAAACTGAGAAACCATGGTCTGCACATAAAAGGCGCGTTCGGTAACAAGCTCCGCCCACCTCTTGTCTCGCTTGGCAAATGACAACGAGCTCGGTAATAAGCTCTGCCTGCCCTTGCCTCACTTGGCAAATTACAACTACTTCGTCAACTTTGAAATTTCTCATGCGTCGCTTACAGCTAACAATTGCTTGCGTTTCCGGTAACAAGCTCCGCCCACCTCTCGCCTTGTTGGCTCGACGGAAGAATCCGAGAGCAGATGTGTTTTAGTTCAGCAGGGTTGTTTAGTTCCCAGACTAACACACAGGTACGCGAAGTCGAGGGATATAGTCGATTTAACCAGTTACTTGTACATAGAGTAAATTAAATACATGTAGATATATATTAATAGAAATTGTCTGAAGAGTTTACTATATTTGTATTATAGGACCATGAAATTCATTTTGATAAAACTTACATGATTTAGATTTCCGACAATAGAGAACAGTCTACATACCAAATAGCGCAAAGATAAGATATCCTTGACAGTTTATAGACTTCAGTCCCTATTTCGGATTAATAAATCTGTACATATGGAGAGTAACTGTATTGTGTTTGACCCCACTGACCTTGAAACCGGCAACGTCTTCACAAACATGATAACTGGTAGGTCTAATTAAACCTGAAAAATTAATTGTAATTAAGCTCTAATTTAAAATCTACTTTAAAATTAGCCACACTTTATTCAGTAATTTTATCTAAAAATATATTTCCCCAAAAAGGAATGTAAAAACATCCTATGTATCACTAAAACGTCTGTAGATTCTTCTGAACAGTCTGGTTTCATGTCGAATAGTATCAGAATCGTTTATTGCGGATCATTGCAAGTCGGCAAACCTTTTCCAGTTATTTGATTTCCATATTTGAATTAACTGTCAATTTAAGCGTCGAAGAATCTATTACGTATGCTTATACCAATTACAATGCAGACAGCATGCACGTATTAAACGGGCGAGAAGATCACTTAAACTGCTATTGGCATATAAATGAAACTCAGTAATTCTACCGAATGTAGTTACAGGGTGAGCACGGTAAATTTTAAACTGTTCATTTCAAAATTGATTCAGAAGAAATTTCATGCCATTTCAAGTTTGCCGTAATATCCACATAAACTGTTTCATGTATGCATTCCATGCAATCTTGTTGTCAGAACAGTACATGGAATTTCATTTGTGTTGGCGCGAGTTCAATCAATGGACTTTATCAACTGTACATATGTACGCAAAGAGTGGTATCACATTGTTTGTATGTAATATACTAGCTGTAGGCCTACATGAATACACATTCTCACACCGATATACGAGAACAAACCAGAGATATCTCCGTTATGAACAGGTTATGACAGGTGACTACAACTATTTATATTTTTTTCTTCATCTTCGGCGTCGCGTAACACGACAACGTCAACACCTCAATGGGCCTCGTATATATCTCCCTACTGGGCAGTACAAGAACATCTGTCGTGCTTCTAAGTAGAACTGTATCTGACGATAATGACAAGTTCTAAGAAAATGGGGATTCTGTTGGATAAAACCGTAATTACAGCGCGAAATACAGAAATAAATTTCAGATTATCGGGAAATGTTTTACAGATTTGAGTCCCAAGTTTATAATATACATTTTATAATGTAAGACAAAGTTGTGATAGATGATATTGTTATCCCCGCTACTAATGAATTTTTCTAAATGACAATCTTTTCCGTCTTCATTTTAAACATCAAATTATTTTTGGTATAACGTACAATTGAACGTTTTCACACCATATTGATTAATTCGAAACTACATTCGCTTGGAATGCCGCAGAAGAAACCACCTAGTTCGCCACCGTAAGGATATGAAGATCAGTTGAAGTTTTTTTTCTGTTCGTGTTAAATTTCATATGACAGAATTAAAATTATTTGTTTATTGCAAATTAAATGTTTGCTGACTCATAACGAAAACATATCTGATTTCATGTGATCATAAACCATACGACTATCTTCAAATGTATGTCATATGAGAATGCAATATACATGTAAATTATGGCATGCACATTTTAATGCGAAAATATTACATTTCGTATGAAGTCTCCTTTCAAACAACCACAGAAAAACGTTGTGCCCGTGATATTTATTTCAATATTAACGTGTGAAAATTAAAAAAAAATTATTCATGAAGACGGTAAAAAAATAAAGGAATTCCTATTTATCTGCTTCATTCTTTATCATGTTACATGAAAATAAAAATATTTGTACTTGCATAAGAAAACAATCTCGAAAAAAACTACGATACATTTTAATATTTACTCGTAAGAAATATGTACATCAAGTTCTTTATTATTTTTGAGTCTTCCGACTCATCAGTATCATACACATACATTACGAAGAGTATATTCTAGACACTACAACAGCATATCAATATGATGTACTTGTCATAGATGGTAGGTGGTAGACACTGCTGGTGGACTTTATTCTCCGAGGTTTGTCGTAACCTGCATGCCAAGTTTTGAATCTATTAAAATGATGGAGCTATTACACATCCCTAACCAGATTTTGACCTTTGACCTGTTTTTAGGCCTTAGCGTCACTGACTTTGGTTTGGTTTGGTTTATTTTTGTTTAACGTCCTATTAACAGCCAGGGTCATTTAAGGACGTGCCAGGTTTTGGAGTTGGAGGAAAGCTGGAGTACCCGGAGAAAAACCACCGGCCTACAGTCAGTACCTGGCAACTGCCCCACGTAGGTTTCGAACTCGCAACCCAGAGGTGGAGGGCTAGTGATATAGTATCGGGACACCTTAACCACTCGGCCACCGCGGCCCCAAATCACTGACAAATCTTAGAGGTACGAAACAGCTGTATCATGCAGTTTAAATTATTTTGGTTCTTCTGTATTGAACTATCAATTTGTATTGCTCCGTTTACTTTGGTTTGTATTGTTTAACGACTTATCAACAGTTATGGTCATTTAAGGACGGCCTCCCCAAGTGGGAAATGCATCCATGTGGTGAGTGTGTGTGTGTTTTGGGAGGCTGCACTATGTGATTGTCTCCTTGTGATAGCGCGGAACTGATGCCGATTTTATAGTGCTATCTCACTGAAACGTACTGTCGAAGACACCAAGCAAGAACTCTCACTCGGTCACATTACACTGACAACTTTCCGACACAGGTACTCGCCTCGTCTGATAATACATTCAATACATATTGGGAGTATTGGCAGACGAGACGAGTACAGGTACCTGTGGTGGGCGAACCAGTCGCCCCATTCGCAAAATGCTGAGCACTAAGTAGGAGAAACAGTGGACAAAACCAAAAGTCCTTACATGGGCGAACGCTTAATTAAAGGCAAAAAGTTGTCAATGGAGATACAAGGAAAAAAGATAAGATCTCAAATTTAGAGATAGGTGTTAATATCATGTGTGTCTAATTTTTACAATAATTGTAACATTCACGGCCAGAACAACACCACATACATCTACAATATACGGAAAACAAAGGCATATAGGACAAAGCCAAATGCACTGGAAAATGAAAGTCCGCAGTAAGAAGTACTCTATAAAGGTGGCCGTTAGGCGAAAATGCGAGGTATCTAAACATTCCATTCCTGCTACTGGTTGACCGGACAATTTAATGAGATAATGTCAGGAAAACAGGCATTCAGACATCGCCAGTAAATGTATACATACGTATAACTTATATATAATTATGTGCATAATTACTTGTAATTAATCACCTTTATTATATGTGTGAATTAATTTATTGTAGTTGCCTCTTGTATGTAAATATATAAAGTCTTTAAGATACGACACTGAGATTTCGGCTGTAAAGAAAGGCTAAACCATGCATATCAATGGCCTGCTATGTGTAATACGTGTTCACTTCAAATAAACAAAAACACTTCAACTTATTTTAAAGATTTCTAAACACAAGCACATAATCAGAAAATTGATGCTATAAAATTTACATTTTAATTATCCCTAAACACATTTGCATATCGTTATAAGCAGTACCGGCCTTTCAAATCCCCGTTATCAAAAGGCTCTGAAACACTTATTTAAAGGATGCTAAGCTTCACTGCAGACAAACGTTCGGTAGATCCTGATGCTGTGACGCCTGATATCATCAGACTGCCATCTATCAAAGAGCGGGATCTCCCGTGAAATGTTTCTGGTTAGATAGAATGCATGTTGTCTGTACATCCACATGTGTTTCTGGCACGGAAGTAGTCATTTGTTTAACGTCAAGAACGTTTTATCTCTTCCTGAACATGGCGAGATTAGAAATTAAAGAAAAAAAAAACCAACATTGTGTCGTGCAATGTTAAAAAGGGAACAATTGCCTTTGTAAAATCTGCGTAGTTTAGTAAGGTTATTAACAACGTAACCACCCCATGTTTCAGACGAACAGAGGCACGAGCAGAAATAAACCGTCATCAATACATCGCGTGGGTGTATTGATTAATTGTTAAAACATTATCGTTAGTGCATGGCTTTACGCACTGGTAAGGTCACAAGATGACGTCTGTGTCTACCAGACGTTCTTATAGCGCAATCACTCTGAAATGTCATACGCAGAACACATTCACAATTTCTTAACACCTACTTCACGCTGAGCGTGAAACAGAGCAGTCAATTTCAATCTAATACAATTCGATTTGTCTCGATCTAGGGACGGGACCCAAAGTCCTCCTCACAGCGGTGAACATTTAACTCGAGGTCAATAGTGTGACAGACAGTGTTCAGGGAGACTCAAAACCTTCCTCACAGAGCGAACAATTAACCCCAGGGCAGACAGTGTCAATGGAGACTAAAAGCCTTCCTCACACGGCGAACATTTAACTCAAGGTCAAATGTGAGACAGTGTCAAGGGAGACCCAAATCCTTACTCACAGGGCGAACATTTAACTCAAGGGCGAACAGTGTTAAGGGAAACCCAAGTCGCTCACAGGGCGAACATCTAACTCCAGGGTAGAAAGTGTTAAGGGACACTCAAAGCCTTCCTCACAGCACTTTGGCTAGCCAATGCTTCTGACCGCGTACACTCTACAAAATCGTGGCAGATATAGTCTTGTTCAAACTGCCGTGTTCTTGAATACCAAGGCATCCAATCAAATTGTGTCTCACATTCAGCAATCAGAAGCCTTGGCTACCAAGGATGTCCTCAAAGGGACGACCATTCAGCTCAACGGCATATGTGAGACAGTGTCAAGGAAGATATTAGGGGGAAACAATTCAGAAACTAAGAGATAAATGCCCGAATGATTAAATATGTACAGCAGATAACTTTTGTCGCACTTCTGTCCCAAAGGTGATGACAGATTTCTGAATATAACACCATAACACCATGACCGCTTACTTACATCAGCCTGTATCTCGTATTTTCTCGTTAGAACAAAGATCACGATAGATTGCGATTATTAAAAACAGGTTTTTTTTATCATAGAAATCGCTGACCGGAAGTTATGTTATGGTGGAATTTTAATGATTCCGAAAGTATGCGTAGCCGACCACCTCTCTCTGTGCAAACAATGCGAGGTGTTCAGACTGGATTATAAACCCAGCGTAGTCAAACACTGTTTGCCAAGTTTTATTACTGTAGATGTAAATTTCCCCGATAAATATCGCATCTGTGTAACAAAGGATCATTGTCAAAAATGTGTGCATTTAAAATGAAATTCCGGTCTTATCTACTCAGGCATTTAAGTGTTTTATCAGTTGTTTATTGAGTATTTTAAACGAAATTCTGAAACCCGTGTAGTTGTAAACACCAATCTGAAGATACACCTTGACAAATAAGTGTCCATATATCACGTGATTAGAGTGTACAGGTAGATAATGTAGGCCAATATACTGTATAACTCGTTTCATTCTGAAAGGTGAACTAATGCAAGCTCAAATCTCTACAAATATCTATCTTGTCGGATGTACAAGTAGACGATACAGGAAGGCGTTATATTGCTACCGTAAATTGTCCACTATAAATCTGGGCTATATCGAGAAAACCTACAAGGTTTCGGAAGTCAAAATCACGACAACGCGAAATCATGGTTATACATGATATCCCTCACAAGCTTATAACCCTATATATATATCTATATACATGTGTGTCCCAAATAAATGGTACAAAAACACAGAGGTTGATAACAGTTTTGGATTTAGATATACAATTTAGAGTGTTTGTCAAACAGATATAGAACTGTGAAAGATTGACTGATACTTGGCGCAGAAAGTGTGGAATTAAGAAAATGAGGGACTTCCTTTCAAATGAACACAATGTACACCCAGTGTACAATTTTAAAGAGTTAGATCATTATTGATTCCATTGTCTGTCTTGTTTGATTTTTCTCAAAGAAGAAAACACCATTACTACATTATATCAAATTGTTTCAATTGAGCCCGTGTAGTTAAGGGTCATCTATACAGCAGAATAATGTTGAATTTCAAACACGAATAAATATCTTAAAATTTGCACAAAAATAGTCATGTAATATACCAAAATGTTTGTTTGGACATGTAGTGTCTTAAAATCACATATAATTTGTTGTAGATGCTAACAATTTCTTCTATAGAGTTACTTTGTGGTAAGTTGTAGCATGGAATAATTCTAAGTCACAAAGATAACCAAACCTGAAAAATAGCTCAGCTGTCATGCTCACAAGTGTCTATAGCACAGGGTAGGAGCATTTGTTTGACCGTATTTGACTTTATGTAGGTATAAACACATATTTTGTTTTGACCTTGAAATGCAAATGGCGGCTGTGGATGATATTACACAAATATGGCATAAAGGGAGGCATTTCGGCCATTAGAAATGCTCCTATATCATACATTTAAGACATCTGATTATAGTAAGAATGACCTTTTCAAGACAAATTGTCAAACTGGTGAGTTTTGGGCCTTTTTCAGAAATATATATCTTTTACCCCAAACTCAACGGATGAACATTTTTTCCTAAACACAGTCTTCCTGCCATGTCTAGAGTTCTCTAAAGTATCTAATATGAGCATTTTTGACGTTTGAAATACCTTCTTATATGCCATAATTGTGTGATATTATTCACAACCGCCATTTGCATTTCAAGGTCTAAATAAAATCAGTGTTAATACATATCATAAAGTCCAATCTAGTCAAACCAATGC
This sequence comes from Pecten maximus, assembly GCF_902652985.1. Lineage (NCBI taxonomy): Eukaryota > Metazoa > Mollusca > Bivalvia > Pectinida > Pectinidae > Pecten > Pecten maximus. The sequence goes on along the minus strand of NC_047029.1, from coordinate 12,327,583 downwards.
TCCTATTTTGTGCTTTAGACCCTTGTGAGCAACACGACATGACTGTTTTGCACAATAAATGCGATACAAATGAGTTAATTATGTCCCCCTGAAACATGCATTTTTCTCATGTTTTGTTGAAATTTACGAACTACTGAACAAATTAAATGTCAACAGCAAGGCCCACAGTTTGACATGATACATATCAAAATTTTATCAAGTTACTTCTATTAAATTGCACCCTAGTAGGGATGTAAAGCCTTGTAAAATATCAACTGTTTTGCCTGGATTTGCTGTTTAGATGCCCCTTAAGCAGTAGGATCATGTAATACAGTTAACTGTCTGTCCGTCTGGTTCTAAGCACAGAACACTTACCTTATAGATGGTTTTGTACAACTCAGGTTATCGGCACTGGGAAGGACTTTTGGAATATCACCCTTGGGACCCAGTTAAGGCAACCGTATAGCCTTATCTGCCACGTCCGTGTAAATCGGGACAATCCCGCGAGCATTGCACGTGCGCACGTGTTCGTGTAGAAGGAAGTGCATGTGTATTTAACATTTCCATCGGACACAAATTGTTGTTGACATTGTTTGACTTTCATGCACGCAACAGTCTCACAATGACTGCTCTGATTCAACAAAAATGTGTCAAGGTTTCGGTTCTACATGGCTCAGAGCTATACTGTCAAATACCGGGCTGTGATGGTATGGGATGTTTAACGAAACATGCACATGAACTGTGCCAAGCAACTGAGTCGGAGTTCGTGTTGGCAGCGGTCACCAACGAACTGTAACTAGGTTGGCACCGACCATCCGTGACCTATTACTAGGTCAACATCGACCATCCGCGACAAGAAACTAGGTCAGCACCGACCATCCGTCACCCGTAACTAGGTCGGCACCAGTCATCATGGAATGTAAATAAGTCGGCATCGACCATCCGTGGCATGTAACTAGATCGGCATCGACCATGCGTGACCTGTAATTTGGTCGGTTCCAGTCACCATGACATGTACATGTAAACAAGTCAGCATCGACCATCCATGACCTCTAACTAGGTCAGCACCCGTCCAAATGACATGTAACTAGATCGGCACCGACCAACTGTGGTTACCTGTAAATAGGTCGGCACCAACCACCCGTGACATGTCACTAGGTCAGCACTGTTCACACACAAAATTAGGTTCGACATCGGTCAAAGTGACCAGTAACTAGGTCAGCAACGGTCATCAGTGATTGATACCTTTCAATTAAACATTCCAGACGTAACAACAGACTTTACTTTTCACATTTCTCACTCAGACAACAAAGATTTCGTTCTTCCCTCGAACCATACCCTAATGGAATATCAAAGCTTCCTCCAAATATTGTTTCCAGTTCTACAATTTTCAAGCTAGCATTTTACCAACACTGATTGAATTCTGTTTTTTTTGTTTTTGTTTTTTTGTTTGTTTGGTTGTTTTTTTTGTTTTTTTTTAAGTCTTTCCGTTTTTCACTCGTTTTTCGTCAGCTCTCTTCAGATTTTTTTTACTTCGGTCAGCACCAGAAATCCCATTAGCATTGTAATATTGACTTATTACATTGTATTATATTAAATCGTATGACATTACACGGAACTGCTATATTGTATCTGATATTGAAATGAGTCAAGATTATGCCTTGTTCTTATTGGATAAGAAATCATCAGTTGCAGGTCGATATAAAACATACGGACTCTACGATTCTAAATTTAGAACAACCGGACCATATCGACCCCCGAGTACAACATACATTATATATTCACATCAAGTATATTGGCAACCTCAAAATGGCAAAAATCTTATGGTATAGTTGTCTAGGAGAATAATTTATGATAATCTGATAAAATACCTATATGTTCAAATGTTTTTTAATCTGCTAAAAAATGTTTCTTGTTATGTGTATTTGTCTGCATATTCAATTATAAGATAATGGTATTATCAGAAGGTTGTCAGCACCTTAGGTTTTATCCGACCTGGAATTGTATGGCGGGTGTCGCCGTGACCTATAATTGTATGGCGGGTGTCGCCGTGACCTAGAATTGTATGGCGGGTGTCACCGTGACCTAGAATTGTATGGCGGGTGTCACCGTGACCTAGAATTGTATGGCGGTTGTCGCCGTGACCTAGAATTGTATGACGTGTGTCGTCGTGACCTAGAATTGTATGACGGGTGTCGTCGTGACCTATAATTGTATGGCGGGTGTCGCTGTGACCTAGAATTGTATGGCGGGTGTCGCTGTGACCTAGATTTGTATGGCGGGTGTCGCCGTGACCTAGATTTGCATGGCGGGTGTTTTGAGGAAACAGAGGACGCTTACTCTTCCGCAGCGCCTGGTCCTATTTTCCTTGTAACCTTTCAATGGTCTCCATGTTAATCTATATTTATGTTTACATTTTGCCTCGTTTCATCGATTTTTGGTTGGAATTATGGTTTCGTTATAATGTTGGTATTCTTTGTAGTTTTCATACAAGTCAAAAACAGCGCGAGCATATCGTGCGCACAATTGTGCGATTGTATTGCACAACTGTGTGGTTTCGTAAGATCGGACGATCGATATTACGAAATGACAAAAATACGAAATGAGTCGTATCAGAGACGTATATATTTATATAAAAACCGTTCCGAACGTTTTAACATTAGCTGAATTTCTAAATCCATATTAACCATGATAGCTATCGCACACTTCGTTTCGATCGCACATCGTGCTCATATTCGCCTGTACGATACAATCGCACAATTATTATATCGTGCGCACATCGCATGCACATCGCACATTTTATAACGTTGTGCGATCCCACAACTATACAATGTAATATCAAAATCAAGACTTTTGATACATGTAATGGTGTTATAATAGAAAAACATGCACGTGGAAGTAAATATTTTAAGATATTAACCTGATCTGTGTTTATTTTTAGAAACGCCGATTTATATGCTGCGCTTCTGATGTCATAGTTATTGTAATGTTACAATGCGCCGAATATAAATTTCCATCTATCAAAATAAATGTAATGCAATTCTATCCTTTTGTAAACAAGTTCCATATCTGATAGAAAAAAACGTTTGATTCGGTTAATATTGTGTTGAACCTAAAATACTGACCGCCGGCTTCCCCTCGCTTGATAACCATATTGACCTGACAAAAGGTCCATCATTGATAAATATGCAAGCGTGTATATCAAAATATTCTTGTGATTTCGGATTCAAAATATTACACATTGGGCCTTGATAATAATTTTAAATTGACGAGAATATCGTTACATGCCATCAGTTATGATGTAAAGCCAGCGTGATTCCACGAGATATATGTTTCCGGCTATAGTTAGAACCAGGATCAAACATTAACCATTCATTCCAGATCAGGGTCGAGATACAAAATCTTAGTGAACTTACAGCGACATCGATATAGAATGCACATAATCGGTTTACATTAAATCCATTGTGTATAATGACCAGATGATATGTCGTAATTTTTTCACGTGACATAACTGCAACTGCACACAATTCATGTCATAAACACATATATCTATGAATGTAAGCAGTTTTTCTTTATATCAGGAGAGATCAACTACACTAAAATTGTTAGAGGTTTTGCATAAATGGACATAACCACTGGATAAAAATCAGGTTATAAATTGCATTTATATGGTCTATCGAAAGGAATTTGTCAATGTTCCGCACAACCGATCAATCAACAAAAGCAAGTGCTTATGCTTTCTCCGATTAAATGATTTCCTGGGAACCAATATTCTTTAAAAAGGTCGACAACAGAAAGTAAGGGTAAATGTCACAGACTTATGGACGAAGGGTAACGTCGGGAATTCCTCAAGGCTCAATGTTAGGACCACTCTTGTTTTGTTTGTTTTTTTTGTTTTTGTTGATTTTATTTAGTAAATGACATTCAAAGATCTTTACAATTGTTTGTTTGCTTGCTTGTTCGGGGTCATTTTGAGTCGGGATCTCCTTGTAGTAGTTGGTTGCTACCTCACTGAACAACATACGGGAGTCATGTCACATTCCATCCAGAGCGATAAGCATAAAGTGTCTTGTCCATGAACATAACCACAACAGCAAAGACAGGCCAATTTCTCAGCTTCCCGAGAAACACAAACCAACATGGGTAGGGACCCTTACACCACGCACCTTGGATCTTCGCCTGAGGTTACTTGGCGGGGTGCTCTAATCGACTGAGCTATCGCGGCCCCTTCTACAATCAGACATCTATTTACTGATGACATGGACACTATTTAAGGAAATACATACAAAGATGATACCGAATGTGAAAGACCTTGACAGTTGACACCATGTGGGGCAATACGTGGCTACTCAATAGTACAAATTAGATCAAGGGGACCTTTTGTATGCTTACAATCTCCGCGGCTAAACTCTGTTGACATCCAGAGCGGAGAAATATATTGGTGCAATTATATTTCCAAATGTGGGGTTTCCGGCAAAGTTAATTTCCCATAGGGGTCGGTTTAAAAACTTTTTTTTTACTTTAGCGACCAATCACCGAAATATTGCTTTGTGCCATTAATGTTAGCTCCCTTGGCTAAACATTTAACCCAAAATATATAGACGATGCACTTACCTAATTAACAAATGACGTAATGAAATTACTAAACTAAAAATGCAGATTGTCACAAAATGCATAAAAAATGCCTATTTATTAACGAAATAGGAAATTTGGAAACAAACTAAATACCAAAATACTAAAACAGTAAGTATACCGTCGATAATATCCGTTTTTTTAAGCATTTTCAGGAAAGGGTCATTTTTTTAACAAATGACACCTTGAATGTCTTCAATATTCAGTTCATTGAAAATGATATCGCGTTAAGAGAGCTTTAGCATTTATCGTTTTATCCTAACCCTGCCCAATCAGCGGTTTTAATGTTGTTATTGTCGATATGGCAGCAAGATGTATGGTGGTCAAATGACATGGGAACCCGTTAGGGTCTCCATGCTACATTTGCCCACCATACATCTTGCTGCTATATCGACTATAACAACATTAAAACCACTGTTCAATACTTACATTTACATTGTCTTACCATTTTCGTCAACTTCGAAAAAAAATAAACCAACACAAAACAAGAAATATCTTTAAAAAAGATAAACGGCATAGTTTTAATGTTGGTGGTTATAATGTAAAACTACTGGTGAAATAAATTAACGAACTACGATGTAATTAATAAATGCGCAGTTTCAGCACGGATAACAAAATTATATCAGTTTGAATCATTTTTGGTGATAATAAGACTGCAAATGTGTCATTTGAATAGATGCATCCACTTATTCAGCTTGCATTCAATTTAAAAGGGACATCACGGTAAAAACGTTGCAATTTTCAGTGTATGTACGCGTTTTGTTCCTTTCCAGTTATGTTTCTGTGCTGTTCCAATGTTCACAGTCAATCCCTATGTCCAGCTTGACCACTCGATTTAGTTGGGAATCCCCCTCTAAATTTAGCGCGGAAATTATTTTTAGATCATTACGTGACTGTTTTGAAATCGTGGCAACACAAACACACGATAGCTTACAAGGCGATATCTATATTCCATCTGGGTTAGTTGGATAAGATATTATACACAGTGGTTTAAATGTTAAATAACACGGTCTGTAAATATTATTTATGTGTAAATAAGTGTAAACACTGTTCATATATGTGACAGTAGCGATGTACTGGTACAGACTGTATTTGTGTAAATATTACCGAGAGTATCATGACCTACTATCAAACAATCAAGCAGAATACGAGCGGCGTCCGTATTACTGCTGTTTTCATGTTTGAACTGTTACAATCTATTGTACTGCTTCCCAAGTTTAATTCTAGGATTGTGTTTGACCCATTTTCCTATTATTCTCTTCATTGCGGAAGCTGTTATAGTTTTCAACCGCAGTCGATTCACATTGGAAGCCATTTTTGTTTCCGTATAAGTCACAACATTTGCATATTCAGAGTGATAACCTTTTAATAATTGATGTTTTTATGTATATACATCATCAAATTCGAATGGTCATTGTTCAGAAGGTTATTTATTTTTAAAGATATACCCAATAATATGATAAAAAATACAAAATAGATATTGGTTTACCGTGAGGTCCCTTTAACTTTGTTTCGTTTTTAACTGTATATCTGCATTTTGCATTGACCGCTGCATTGACCAATCACATACTTCATCTTGACCAGAACGCCACCTGTCGCGTCATATCCGGGGCCAAAAGAAAATTAGACGGCTATGCCGAAAAATCCCGCCTTTTTAATGTCACATGACCCACTGGGTGTTATAGGCGTTTGGCGGCAACTGCCTCTTAGCATTGTGTCAATGGGGAAATGCGGAGCAAATGTAAATATTTGTTTTTGGCTTTGATGCGTGTCATCCCAGTAACTTTTTGAACGATAGTGGACATAACAGACCACCCTGTATCACTCCAAACCTTAATTCACATATGTGAATTTCGTAATATATAACAACCCATAGTACGCATACAAGTAATGCCGACATATGTAAGCCATGTCCTTAAATGACCATCAGAGTTAATTATAATTAAGAAGTTAAATACGATAGGTTACATGGCCGATACTGACTAAACATAATTTGTAACAATATATCCCGTATACCCCTATCTCATTGTTCTTTTGAACTTACTGTTTACATTTTCTTCAAGTAAATAGCTTCTATGACCATGATTTGAAATATTACGATAAAGCGTTTATGTCTTATTGATAAAAATCGCGTCTGAGGAAAACTTTAAACACATAATACAGTACCGTTATCACAATGAGAGATAGGCGTATAAGCGCGCGTTGTAAAGTTGTCTTTAGGAGAGACATAAAAACTCAAGAAATCTGCTAGAAACATATGACTTCCCAGCACAACTTGTTGCTTTGTTTTAAAAGCAGATGACAATAACTTTACTGAGATTGGCATGTGTGCGAAGTGTTTCTAAAATTATCAGAAACGAAAGCCACAACCTGAAGATTAAAACGTTGGTGTCGATGATGATACGTAACGGAACATCCCATTATTATCCATAGAGGATCTATTTTATGACCAGTCTTCCAACGTAAAATGTACACTATGTATGAAGAGTTTCTATAAAAACTCGGCCGTTTTGCACAACCGCCGAAATCACCAACTCATCTATAATCACTAAATGTCCTCACGAATTTGTTTATATCATCTCATAAGGAAACAAATATTAACTCTGACGTCGAAATTCACACCGATGAGAAATGCTGACTTCTCAGCTACTTTCCAGACCAAAGGAAATCATCAATGATCTTTTAAATATACAGTATATGTTTCTAGAAAATCTTTCATAGTATTCGTCCTCTATTGACATTGGGTATTTAAACTCCAAACCACGATGATGACCTACTGTTTTCTGGGAAAGAGTGAAGACAGACATATCATGGAAGCAGTATTCAACACTTTTTAACATGTCAGTTTCCAGTGTATATCGAAAACATTTCATTCCATAGTATATCTATTGCTCCGATGTTCCTTGGACATGAACATCCTACGAAGCGAAACATTTTTGAGCCCAACACAGTGTTCTCCGAAGCATTTTTTGGCAAGCGGGCAACTACCATATTTTACGGTACATACACTGTATATATTTATTACCAAGAAATCTGATCACAAGCTCCAGAGAATCCCCTACTGTGACCAGAAGAAGCGGAACTATTTGAAGTTCATCATCATAGCCTGCCTGATGGTTAGATTCTGGATATAGTAGGATACTTTCCTGGAAGCGATAATGACGCGAAAACTACAAAAGTCATCATCGATAGTCTCCCCTGGCTGGAGAAAGATGACAATGTCGTTGTTGATGGAGGATTTAGGGATGTTTTGCCAGATTTGGAATCAGGTGGTTTGACAACAAAGATGCCGTCTTTTCTAAAACTTTGGCAGAGTCAACATGACCACCTACAAGCTAACCTTAAGGATCCATAACTAAATCCGGATGCGTAGTCGAGTCATATTACGGACGATTCACGTAATGGCGGTTTTTCAAAGTACATTTTGCCTTCAACCATTTCATTTATATCATTGAGGCACTCGTTAGAATAGCAACAGTATGTCTAAATAGAATCCCTTATATGACAGAAGACCAGGACGAGCGAAACGCAAAGGTTAGGGCGCTGCCTGACAAAATGGAAGCGCGCCGTAGTGTTCACAGCAACTTAGCTCAGCTTGTGAAAGATGAGCCAGACCTCACCAGAAGGGCCAAGACACTATTTGTCAAGCTAGATGCGACTGCGGATAATTGTGATTTTTCAACAATTGACATGGAAAACCTTTGGACAATATCCTGTGTCACATACCAAATATCACTGGCAGCTGGTTACATCAGTGAGCACATCCCAGTGATTATGGTGACTTTGAGATCTGAAGCTATCGGTACACACGGGACATTTTACAATGTCAGATTCACACGAGGCATAACAGCAGTTTAAAGTTCAATATTTTGATCCAGTATGACAGCTCCGACACCATCAATCCCATAAAGGATTATTTCCCCAGAGTCCTACTGGTCAGAGAACCTTTGTGAATATGCGCCTACGTAGCCAGTATCCTATACTATTTAGGCTACTACATGCATTTGGAAACCAGTAAGGCTTTGCATCCAAAGGTCAAAACGTTTAAGACAAACCTCAAGTAATGTAGATTTCGCTGCCAACCATCATCAGGCACTAACTACGATGTAGATCAACACTGACATTGCCAATCAGATTCTAGGACGGGGAGGCGATATCGGATTCCAGATTAGGCAGTTTAATGTGTGAAACAACATCAATCTATCTAGTAGCGTTCTTGTCAGGAAATTGATTCAGCAGTTGTAAAAACTTTTAATATTTGTGGTTATCAGGAAAGATGACGGCCATTGTGAAAGTGGAAATTACACTTTATTGGGTGTTTAGTGTAGTTGTCAGTCCATGAGTACTAATAAAACCAAGTATAAAACATTTATTTTCACTTGACAATCAATGCAAAAAAGATTTTCCCTTTGCTCGTTTTATTTTAAAAATTACATAGCAACATTGGCAATGAATATAATTACTTTGCACAAATCTAATTACTATCTTAGCCAATTTATTTTATACTGTTTGAATATGTTTTAGCACATACTTACGAATGGAATAGGAAGTTGTATTTTCGACCTTCAGAACATTTCGCTTAACGTTAAAAATGCATGTTCTTACTTAAAATCCATCAAATCTCCTGTTTCTAATGTATTCAAATTCAAAATTGTAACTCTTTGCTTTGCATATATGATATCTAACATGATATTATCAGCATGTTCATGTTTCATTTTCTAAAAAAGTGAAGAAATGATATGGTAGCATTTTACGAAAAAAACCTTTTTTTTTTTTTTTTTTATCACAAAAAGGGCGCTATATGCTCTCACGTTTGTACATTTTTAATTTGTAAACGTAGGCATACAGAGGCTGCCAATAGCACATACAAACTATCGTATTTGCTTCATAGGCCATTCTGAAACCCGACCTTCAACATTCGAAGACCTTAAATCAGTAAAAGTAAAGAAAAGAAATGTTTTCATTACTCAGATGGACGTCCCAGTCTACAAGCACTAAATCCTTTTTTCATTATATAAATATACGTATAAGTTAAGTCCCAACTGGACTATGCAAGTCCAAGATGGGCGCCATATCTCCAAAAAACATTCATGATCTATAGGGAGTTCAACAAAGGACAACCAAATACTTTCAAGAATGAAGAATCTTTCTCCCACCTTTCACTGATTTGTCTCCCGTTTTGAGTGAACAAGATTTCTCTGTCTTTTTTAGCGCGTGCAATCTGTCATACCCTAGGGTGTGACAGATTGCACGCGCTCACTCTCTTCACCGGAAGTACTACCGGAACTACTTTTTTTGTTTACATTACGTCGTCTGCTACGTCAACAAACAAATTGTGTACACAATAATACAAAAATCCCCAGTCTCTAAACAACTACAGACAACTGAACAGTTTCCAAAAACAAAAAATGTCTGCCATTCTTTCAAATACAAATGAATCCCCCAACTGTAGGCCTACAACTGAAACTGAGAGCACAAGTGCACCTACTTGCACCGATCGCGACAAAATTGTTCAACTGTCACAAGTAAAAAGATCGCACAACAGCATTTCCTTGTGCCCAACTCCGTCCGATGTCACAAGATCGGTGTTTTATGGATCCACAATCAGTGGGGGAACATTTAACATCCATTTCCACAGCCATAATGACAACACAAAGTCGATTTCAAAGCGACCTCGTGTGATTTACTCCGAGTCGGACAGTGATGAGTGAGTGACGTCTTCCCACGTGAAATGGATGAATGGAAATGTGTGCATATTTCCCGCGGTTTTTTTGACATGTGTACTTGTTTACAAACAGACGGAGATCGCCGATGGGAAAACACATAAAGAAAAGAGGTGGGAGAAAAATAATCATTCCCTACCTTGAGGGTGTAACAAAGAAATCTCAACCTTCGGGGGAGATTCTTGAATGTCCAAACCCTCGGCAAGCCTCGGGTTGGACATTCAAGAATCTCCCCCTCAGGTTGAGATTTCTCTGTCACACCCTCAAGGTAGGGAAAGATTCTATTAATCAACATTGGCCTTTATAAGAATCCTAGGAGGCCTCATTGAACCTTACAAAGAGTGTCGCAGTGTTATTACATTAAAGAAAGATGTCGCTGGTAGCCACCGTACCAAGGGACACTCTAAAAATATACCCAAACGCTGGTTACGAATGTGAAAAAAGTTTTTTTTAAACTGTATCGTATGGAATAACTTACCAGAACATGTTGTCTCTGCATCAAGTAAGTTAAAAATGAACTAGATAACTATCGAAACAAGAAATATCTTCAATTGTAAAGCTAGTTTATCAAATTTACTAAAGCTATCACAAAGCTAGTATACCAAACTACATGTACACTTGTATTTGTATATCGGAGTTTATAGAAATTTACTTATATAATATCATTATATGTGAAATACTGAGACTGGTATAGAGGACCGTTCTGAACAGTTCTGAACCAGAAATAAACTTTAACTACAAAATATACACTGTTTAATGTAAATGTTTATAAAATGTCATAAGACACTTGTAACGTATATCTAGTACACCTTTGTACATTGTACCGTGTGTACAAAGCAATATGTTGACAAACACTGACCTATTTGAAGTGGTCAAGGTACGTGTACAAGAAATAAAGTTTGATATTACGAACATTATATATACTTATTGGTGTTGTATTCGTGAAGTCGGCTTTCATACTACGCATGTTAGACCCCTACACTCACATCAAGGACTTGAAGATAAAAGTTCGTGCTCATATCAAGGGCTCTCGACGTGGCCCTACTCAGATCAAGGCATTTGACACTTGTTGTTTAAAGTGTTGATAAAATTACTCACCTTTCTGTGAAGAAGAACTAGGTATGTACCCTCTGGTCGAAGCTTTTAAATGATAATAAACTTATCATTACTTATAAGTAGGTCAATCTCGCCCCTTACGTAACGGCAAGACAACCTTGTCACGGTGCGACACGCTGACGACTGACCCGTATTACGTCAGAGTCACTGGACCGTGTCAAATTAACACAAAGTTCCATGCCGAGAAACCTAACCAGCCCTCAATACCTGATAAATAGGCTTAATTAGGTGTTAATTGGTCAACCTCGAGGGTGTATATTTATAGTGTAAAATTGATACTGTTAATGACATGTTAATTTGAATGGGTTATAGTAGATACAAGTGATAATGAAAGTCATAAAATGTCATTTTGAACCTCATCAATCAGCTGACCTCGAATTCTATCGTAAATCGTGTATACACGTTCTAGATGCACTTTTGGACAACCATGTAGTGGCCTGTCCACAGAGAAACCGACAATTAATTCATAAATCATTGATATACGACATTTGTCATTTTGTAACTGACACATATAAACCATGGCAAGTCATCTACATGTATATCGATCACCTTACACAGGCTATACCCGCAGACCGGCACTAGTAACCGGTACATGCAACCCCTTCCCACCCCCACCCCCCGGCCCCACCCTCTAGCCCCACTGACTCCGATACAAGAACCTTCCTCTCCCACTACTCGACTTGGGTAGGACGCCGTATAATATTCTTTTGGCCCCGGATATGACGCGACAGGTGGCGTTACTGGTCAAAATGAAGTATGTGATTGGTCAATGTTGCGGTGAATGCAAAATGCAGATATGCAGTTAAAAACGAAACAAAATAAGATTGAATGCAAGCTGAATAAGTGAATGTATCTTTTCAAATGACACATTAATGGATTAATTTATATCCCTGATTCAAATGCAGTCTCATAATCACCAAAAATGATTCAAACTGATATAAATTTGTTATCCGTGCTGAAACGCATTAGTTCGTTGATTTATTTCACCAGTAGTTTTACATTATAACTACCAGCATTAAAACTGTGCCGTTTATCTGTTTTAAAGATATTTCTTGTTTTGCATTTTATTGACACGTATATAGTACATAAGCTGTCGGTGAGGTGACATCTTTGATACTGTCTCTACTCTATGAGAAGGCGACCATCACGTCATCCTCTCTATGATTCCGTGGTCATCAGTAGGAGATTTTATTCATATGATATAAACCAGACACTACCAGCTACCTCTATGATATAACAAACGGCTTACTCGGTCATAACATCAAAGAGGTATGGCGCATATTGGCCTGTTTCGACCTAATGGTGACCGTTTTCAAAAATCAAAAAATTATTGTTAACAACTGAGTTTTTGAATACAAACCTTAAACCTATAACATATAAAAAATCTTATTTGCGAAAAAATTGTTTGTTCGTTGCAATGGATATTTCATTAAGTGACCGTAAAGTTGCATCATCGGGCTATTTGCAACTTTCGAGGGGGGTTTTCCCGCATTCATATTATTTTTTGACATAGAGCGCATCGGAAGACCAACTTTTACAATGTTTTATTTTATTATATGTACCAAAAGACAACTAAAATCCTATTCTTAAAAAGTGGTCCTCCGATGCGCTGGTATCGAAAAATTGAAAAAACGTAGTTGATAAAATATTTTAATTTTCGCATTAACTAGACTGACAATAACCGATAACATAAAGTTCGCAATTCCATAAGTCCGCATAGCTCATATGGTAGAATCATCGCTTAGCAACCCGAAGGTTCGGAGTTCAAATCATCAAGATGTATCTTATTCATATTTTTCTCAAGATGTATCTTATTCATATTTTTCTATGTTTCTAAGAATACTACCATATAATTTTTCTTGATCATAGTTGAAAGAATTTTTTTTAACATTAAATGCATATTCAATATAAAATATTTAGTATCAAGATAGAAATGTTAAGATAGAAAATTTTCACTTGGATAAAAAAGAGTAAAATCAACCGATTTACTCCATATTATTCAAAGTAAAATGTAAATGAACTGCAGCGTCGACCACAGGCATACATGGATGAGTAGTGTAAAATTCCTATTTAACACGTCAATTTAACTTGATTTCCTATGGTATTGATTGACTACATACATGTAACCGTTCACAACACATATATAGCGCGCCAATGGACCATGACGATCTATTTTGGTACTGTATTATCTGTATTTTTAGCCCAGACTATCGCTGTACGTGGCCTAGGTCAGGATAAGCGGAAAACGACCATACCTCTTTAGACAGAAGTCCGTCACAAAATCAAATTTGGCAGGTGTCCTTTGTATAATTGTAGCTTCCACGGCGTCTTGGTGACAAAGTGTAATTATATATACGTAAGTATCCATACACATACGATTCTCCTGTATAACATCTAGTTCGACACTCTTACGTAATCTAATACTGTAGAATGGTACCAAGTTTCCTCGTGTGGCGACAGATAATTGAAAACTGATATCCGATATCAGTTGGATTTTGCTGGATGGACAACTTTTTAATTGTAATTTGAAATGTCGTTAGACTGTGCAGTTCATCGTCGACTTTCTGTCGACTTTCTGCCGTGTGTTTTTCATAGGAATCTGGTTCATGAAGGGAACTTACCAGAATATGAAACAGACTATAGTCCTTCGATATCGCATCAAGAAAAATTGATATTGTTTAAGAACATCGGATATAAACTCTTCGTCATCTTACCATAGGCTACGGCGTTATGATAAGAACGATGAAGTAAACCCTCATAGTTCAACTTTACCTTTTTCAATAGCAACATCGTGCTTCCCGAAAAAAACAAAATCTAAAGTTTGATTTAAAATCTGATGTCCTTGACATAATTCAACGTTACAATTGTAATTATTTAAAATTTAAAATTTCACTGTTGTTCACCGAGTCTGGTGCAAAATCCTGTACTGGAAATAAACTTAACTTGAATATCACGATTACTTTGGTGGGTGTTTAATGTTAAGGAAACAATCAAACAGGGTCTCCTGAACGGCAAGTTGATTTTTGCTTTGTTTTCGTTTTGTGTTACTGTTCGTTGAGACTTAAAGCTATTTTTGGACTATCGAAATGTGCCTGTAGGTACTGGTCCACTTCCATGTTTCTCATCTTCATAATATTTCCGGATCCGACCTAGATTTATATGGCGGGGTCGTCGATAAAACCGAAGACGGTTGGCATTCCGGAACACATCGTCTGGTTTACTTTACATATTTTCATGGGCTCTGTGTAAATCTCAGTAATGTTTCTACATCACCATTGTGTTTTGGTACTTCCTCGCGATTGTGGATCAACAATTTCACTGTTCCTCGTCACTGAAAACATACACGATCAGTAGTAGATCGTAGTTAGTTGTTAACAAGCCATCTGCTTGCCTCAATCTGGGTCTGTGTAAAGTTCACCTCTGACGGATCATGCAGTACTCCACGACGGTTCGTGGATATGAAAGAATGTTGGAATAAAATGAAACCCACGGAGTCGCTGTAGTGAAATAAAACATTTATACACTGAAATAAAACATTTATACACTGAAATAAAACAAACATCTTCCATTGAAGAAGTATGTTACTGACACTCTGTGTACAATCTCTGGGCCCTCCATACAATGATGCATTCCGTATCTTCGCTTGCACGTGTCTTTGTCACTAAATCTCGGACGTGTTTTTTCTCCCTTAAGATATGTTCGACACGCTGTCTGCCGTGCTTTGAGTTGGTTAACTATAGTTGGTCAATTTTGCAAGTGCACATTTTTAGAATTTGCTTCAAATTCGAGTAACTTTAAAACCTTTTTTTTTCAAAATCGTAATTATTGCATTTTGACACCAGTTTAGTAATTGTGCTCCATATCATTGGCGATGATTGTTAGTCGTCTCTAGTTAAACAACTTTGTACGTACAATAGTTTTTGGGCAAGTGTGATATATGTTTTAATTTTTTGAATTGTTTTAGCTCCTTGTTTTATTTCAAGCTTTACGGACCAGAACTAGACGCAATATCTGGGAAAAGGGGAACGGGTTTCAAAAAGTAATGGAGTCGTCCGGACAAGATTCTGACACAGACATACGGGACCGTCTGATTTCACTACACCCCTGCCTCACTTTCGTTTCGGGGGTATGCAAAATTCAAATACTGAAAAAAACAAAGGGAGATAACTCTTGCGAAAAATCCGAATGCTTTTCAGGGAAACACACCTACATAGTTTATCATGACTTGAAATTTCCAGCATGTATATACATACAACTGTATGCTCGTCGGGTTAATTCTCTCTAATCTCCGCCAAGTTCGCGCTCATTCGGAATCCCTTGTGTTCCGATTGGCTTGCGCCCCACTCACAACGGTCCGATAATGGATAAACATGCTGATTTTTTTTCATTGGTTAATATCAATTTAAGACGCAGAAAAAAACATACAAAGCATTGGGTTTCAGCGTAAAGAGTAAATATATCCTTTGCTTGATAAACATTATGTTTCACTTCTTAAAATGACTTCAGGCAAACAGTGTCCAATGTGCTTATGACAAACACACTTGATGCGGAAGTAACCATCTCCATGACGACGTGACAGGCGGCATAAAGATGCGCACACGATGTAGCAAGAAATCCTACTCAAGGATGTAGACTGGATTACCTGCCTTAGTACCATTTCTTACCGCTAGACTGCGCTCACTTATGAATACAAAACATATTTTCCAAGCGAAGTCTAGCTGAGAGTAGAAAAACAATAGCAGGTAATCCGGGTTACCCAAGATGGATACTTGCTACCGGTCCTTTGTGTATGTAAGGGAGGTAACTGAGGAGGGAACTGTAACCCTGGTAAATACTAGCCGCAATATACCGCTCGGCTAGAGAGATCTTCTCTTTAGCTCGATCGGTTGAGCGTAAGACTAGTAAGCCAGAGGTCCCGGGTTCGATCCCTAGCGGAGGCAGTGCTTTAAATTTAATTTTTCATGCGCTCTGTTACATTGGCGCCCATGTAGGGACCCGGGAAAAATACTCAAGCCTTGCTCCACAAGCATCGCTGTTACCCCTGGAGACTCGAGGACGAGTTCTTTTCATGGAGGGGGAGTATGTAACCCTGGTAAATACTAGCCGCAATATACCGCTCGGCTAGAGAGATCTTCTCTTTAGCCCGATCGGTTGAGCGTAAGACTAGTAAGCCAGAGGTCCCGGGTTCGATCCCTAGCGGAGGCAGTGATTTAAATTTAATTTTTCATGCGCTCTGTTACAGTACCAATGAGATAAATAGCAAATGCAAGCCTCGTGTACCATCAACAAAAATATGCAAATAATGGCAAGCTCGAATAAGTTTAACTACACGTAAATAATACATTGCAATGATCGATTTAAAAATCCCAACGGTATTATATAATTAAACATGCTTTTCCGGAGCCTGAAATGTTACAACTACCAATATCAATACGTATAACGCCATCGCTAACCTGTCACTCAGGGTTTAATTCCGAAGGTCACGCAACATATCAGATTGTCTCCGAGAAACAATCGTTTATCCCTCTGCGTGGGCTTATGTAGTGTCACCAGGCCTTTTATGTCACACGTATCTACTAGTGAAGGTGAAGTTTCTACTGATCATACTGCAATTAAAAATAATTCATTTCCAAGATAAGAAAGGCATTCGGCCTTCTGTCGCCCTTCGATCAATATTATGTAAAAACTATAGATTTAGTCAATTATAGGTCGGCAGAAAAAATCCATGTTAAACTTAATCGTCTATTGTTTAGTAAAACATGCAACGTCACGAGGGTAATGATAAGTGATTTAGATATGTACAAATGTACTGTACATCCGGACTTCGTACTGCGAATCCGGAATACGAACTGTACATCGGTACATCGTACATTCGGACTACGTACTGTGTATCCGGACTATGAACCGTATATCCGGATTACGCACTGTACTGTCATCCGTACTACGAACTGTACACCCGGACTATGTACGAGGCATCTAGACCACGTACTGGGCATCCTCCGAACTACGTACAGAACATCCGAACTACGTACAGAACATCCGAACTACGTACAGAACATTCGGATTACGTACAGAACATCCGAACTACGTACAGAACATCCGAACTACGTACAGAACATCCGAACTACGTACAGAACATTCGGACTACGTACAGAACATTCGGATTACTACAGAACATCCGAACTACGTACAGAACATTCGGACTACACGTATAATACTGGGCATCCGGATTACCTACTGGGCATATGTACTATGTACTTGGCATCCGGACTACCTAATATGCATCCGGACTACAGTCTGATTATATAGACCTGGGGCAGACATGGTGTCTTATAGGACTCCAGGTAGACTCGGAGTCTACTTGGAGTGCACTCCAAGTTTACCTGTAATCCAAACGGAGTGCACTCCAAGTCCAAATGGAGTGCACTCGGAGTGCACTTGGGTGTAACCTTTAGTCTACACTCAACTGTATGTTATATACACTGTACACTGTATATAGTTATGAATAGCATGGACCGTATCCGGACTACGATCATAGACGCAGGGAATTGATTTATTTCCATCCATTCACAGTGATATGTGGGACGTACATAAAATTAGCTGGCTGAAGGACCGACGTGATCTAAGTTCGGACACCGATATAGATCGGACTGTCCTTGAACTTCACGGTAAATCACCGGAATAACTCGCCGTAACAGACTGGTCGAGTCAAAGTGCCTCATTGACCAACCGAATTGTCCAAATAGGTAGAGTCCAAATATATCATTAACCAAATCGTACAAATAGGTACAGTCCAAGTGAAGTATTTTCCGAATTGTAAAAATAGGTAGAGTCAAAGTATATCATCAGGCAAATTATGCAAATAGGTAGAGTCAACGTGTGGAATAACAAACTTGTACAAAGTCAACGGGCTTACTTTCGCTCTCTCGGTGAAGCTTCAAAATGTTTTGTCCAATCCCTACCCGAAACACTTAATTTCTCAGGAAAAACAAACCACAGACCGCCCTGCATGTATATGGTGTCGATGGACTTAGACACTTAATTGCTCAGACTATCATTCGGCAGTCCGATACGTTGTTCAGTGAGGTAGCCACCGGCTACTACAGGTAGACCTCGCTTAAAATGACCATGACTGTTAACGATGTGATAAACCCAGCGGCAAACATAGACTTATAATTACTGTACGTCCATTTAAATGCCAGCGTGATGCATCAATGGCACTTCATGGCAGTGAGTCAACATCACATCGTAATAAAAGTAGATAAATGCCGTGTCTGTTTAAACTTCGGGAACAAACTAGGCGAGTCATCACAAAGAACTTCCTGACGCTCGTAACAATATTTTTTAAAAAAGAAAAGAAAAAAAACCCGCTTAATTTGTGATGATTTCGACAAGTACTGTCTGGCATTTTATCGTGATGCTGTATAACATATGGCCGAGTTCAGGTGATGACATATGCTTTGTCCGTAGCGATAACTTAATACATCTGTCACTACTATTACAGTCCTGGCAGATTTAACGTGGAGTTAGAAAAAGATACGATGCTAAATAAACATATGGTATTAGTTAGTCTACCATAGATTTTAACCACGTCGGGCGTACGGGCACCGGGCGCTGGCATGAACACTGTATACATGTAAAGCTAAAACGAAGGGAAGTAACTCCGATAAAAATGATACCTTTATTTTGCATTCAGTAAATGTAATCCTATGCAAATATTGATGCGTCCGCGAAGAAATGAACAAGCATGAATTGCTTTGCCTAATTTTGACTTATATCAAAATGAATATAATATTGTTAGACGATTGAAGGGTGAAAATGGTCACTGTTGTATCACAAATCTATACAGGCGGTCGTGATGAACACAGGGCCTAGTGATCACCAGAGTCCGACCTTGACAGTGGGTAGTGGTTAGCCGCGGCCGATCTTGACAGGGAATAGTGGTTACCCGCGGCCGACCTTGACAGGGAATAGTGGTTACCCGCGGCCGACCTTGACAGGGAATAGTGGTTACCCGCGGCCGACCTTGTCAGGGACGAGTGGTTACCCGCGGCCGACCTTGACAGGGACGAGTGGTTACCCGCGGCCGACCTTGTCAGGGACGAGTGGTTACCCGCGGCCGACCTTGACAGGGAATAGTGGTTACCCGCGGCCGACCTTGACAGGGACTAGTGGTTACCCGCGGCCGACCTTGACAGGGAATAGTGGTTACCCGCGGCCGACCTTGACAGGGAATAGTGGTTACCCGCGGCCGACCTTGACAGGGAATAGTGGTTAGCCGCGGCCGATCTTGACAGGGACTAGTGGTTACCCGCGGCCGACCTTGTCAGGGACGAGTGGTTACCCGCGGCCGACCTTGACAGGGAATAGTGGTTACCCGCGGCCGACCTTGACAGGGAATAGTGGTTACCCGCGGCCGACCTTGACAGGGAATAGTGGTTACCCGCGGCCGACGACAGGGAATAGTGGTTAGCCGCGGCCGATCTTGACAGGGCTACATTTAGATCACACACGGCGGATCTGACAGGGACCGATGGTTATCCGCGCCTGAGCTTGAACATCTAAATCAATCGGGATTTATGCTCCATTGTCCAAGATCATGCCCGGTCTGGAATTGTTCTTAGCAAATCCAGGGGATGTTCCAGAATCGTTGGTTACCCACGAACATAGCAAGTAAACAAAGGCAAAGCAAATGTTAAATTTACTCTTGAATTTCCCTATTTTTTGTCTTCTTGCAGGCACGATAAATAGGACATTTATTAATGTATATGTGCAGTAGACATATTCCGGAAAACATAAAAACGTCGACGCTGATTTATCAAGCTTTAGTAATAATTACTGACCCCTATTAAGCATTAAGACTAAAACTCATATACGTAGATATCGTGTTAGTGGGGTATTATGGTCGAGAAATCACGTGCTTATTTGGTACAAATGTCTGTGCCAGACTCGTCAGACGGAAATTGGCTCGCTGTCATAAATATCCCAATGATGACAAGGAAGCCGTCTAAAATCGCCGCTGCTTTCTCAGCGTTTAAGACGAAAGATCAATGTAGCGATAAACTGCAGATTGGTCCGAAATGGATAAGGTTTGGTTGACGAGAAAACAAAACTATATCGATAAGAGGTAAAGGCCAAGAGACATGTTCTCTCTGAACGGCGCCAAACCTTGGCCACAACCAAAGGTCTATACAATGTATCAGAGCGAATTATTGGTCGTGGTTTCCTCTCCATTGGGATCCGTACATGACATCATTGAATTGTTTGAACTCCTTGAGTAGACAATGACATTATACAGAACGTCTCTAATATAAGACCAGGGTGGTACAGTGTATATAACGTGGTAATAATAATTATTGTTCGTGGTAGTTATTGGTGCTATCATCTTGGTCACACTTATGCATATTCATATATGTCACAACATAATTAAAGATATATATATATAATCATTTAGTAAACTATTTCTCATTGACAAGTCGTCCAAACATTTCAAATAAAACATTCATGTGCGCCATCAAATAGCTCATATCAATATTATACAGAACCGTAGAGCTAAGCGCCACCAATAGCACACAGAACCATACAGCTAAGCGCCACCAATATCATACAGAACCATATACTGAGCGCCGCCAATATCATACAGAACCAGAGAGCTAAGCGCCACCAATATCATACAGAAACAGAGCTAAGCGCCACCAATATCATACAGAACCAAAAAGCTTAGCGCCACCAATATCATACAGAACCAAAGAGCTAAGCGCCACCAATATCATACAGAACCAAAGAGCTAAGTGCCACCAATATCATACAGAACCAAAGAGCTAAGCGCCACCAATATCATACAGAACCAACGCGAAATGCGCTACCAACCAAACATATATGTGGGGTAAAGCGCCGCCAAATATATCTCACCGTTCAGCAAATGTGCTGTATATATCATATACTTATGACGCAAAGCTCCTCTGATATTGTAACGAAACGTTTTTGACAGGTCCGGAGCACGTGACGAACATCCTGTCATACATACTGTTGTGTAAGTAGGTGCCGTGTTTAACTTGAAGCCCCTTACCTGCGTCAGTGTTTACCTTACACACGGGTTTAGAATAGAAACCCCTTGAAAGCAGTCCTGGTGACTTATCGATCCTCAATGATCGCCGTGGAATGAGAAAGCAAACATGCCCTGGTGGATCGCAGTATGGTCCAACACACTCGAGGTACTCACTTGAGGCGCCGGTATCTCCCGATATTGTTGGTGACATGGGGGAGATAGGTAAACGTGTATCGGTCTGCCGTCATCTATTAAAATAAACCTATATCATGGCTTCAGAGCTGATCGGCGAGGAGCTTAAAGCAGGATACTAACAAATCATCTTACTTGAAGTTTGCCAGTCGGTCTGAGCGGTTGTTTACAAAATTAACAAAAAAACACAGCACTCTTCGTGTAATACATATCGACCGTTTGACCGCTGTCCAATTCAAGCTGGACAGCAGACAAATCCAGCTTGACCGTAAACAGAGAGTCAACATTGAGGTCTTCGTTGGATAGAGATCGAAAACCTGATATTCAAATTTCATCAATTATATACTACTAGTACTTCAACAATAACGTAAGGCACAATTGGCCTGTATCGCATGTTCACGCTCGTTAGCTACACTGGTATTAATAGACAAGCCAAGAGTTAACATTTACTCGTCTCCATTTCGGTTATAACTAACTAAATAATACAATGTAATTGAAAGCTTTTAACAAATTTTAGCGCTGTAACCTTGAAAGTGGGTCAAGGTCACTCCGTCCAACAAATAATAGCGTTTAACGTATACAAACCAACTTCAGGGGGAAATTATGTTTGCCTTGATGGTCGGGGTATTTTTATTGATTTAGCCGACCTGGTCGGGAAAATTGCAATTTACAAAGTACAATATACATTTATATGGTGGATATACAAGGGTTCGTAAGGAGTTCCGTTGTAAATGTTGTGACTGATCTAGACGTCGCGACATCAGGCAGTACCAGATCAACTTAACACTAATTAAATCTGGAGGTTTTACAGTATATAGCAGGTTGTGTACGTGTTGGAAGGTTGACAGACATGTATCTGTCAGTCCAGGTCACATTGATTTATACAATACGATATTGTGCTGTAACCACAACACGCCAATTATACTGCTATCTAGTCTAAATAAGGAATGTTCGATAAACCAGTCCACACCGTCACAAACTCAGTAAACGTCCATATCCTCACCAACCAAGTACCGGTCACCACCGTCGTCAACGCCGTACCGGTCACCACCGTCACCAACCCTGTACAGGTCACCACCGTCACCAACCCGATACTGGTCACCACCGTCACCAACCCGGTACCGGTCACTACCGTCACCAACCAAGTACCGGTCACCACCGTCACCAACCCAGTAACATTCGACACCGTCACCAACCCTGTACCGGTCACCACCGTCATCAACCCAGTACCGGTCACCACCGTCACCAACTCAGTACCAGTCACCACCGTCACCAACCCAGTACCGGTCCACGCCGTCACCAACCCTGTACCGGTCACCACCATCACCAACCCAGTAACCGTTCACCACCGTCACCAACCCAGTACCGGTCACCATCGTCATCAACCCATTACCGTTCACCAACCATCGTCATCAACCGGAGTACAGGTCACCAGCCGTCACCAACCAGGTACCCGGTTCACAACCGTCACCAACCCAGTAATCGGTCACCACCGTCAACAAACCCCAGTACGCGGTCACCATCGTGCCAGCCAATCAGTTACCGGTCACCATCGTCATCAACCCAGGACAGGTCCACGATCCGTTCACTCAACCATGTACTCGGTTCACATCGTCACCAACCCAGTACTGGTCACCACCGTCACCAACCCAGTACCGGTCACCACCGTCACCAACCCGGTACCGGTCACCACCGTCACAAACCCTGTACCGGTCACCACCGTCACCAACCCAGTACCGGTCACCACCGTCACCAACCCAGTACCGGTCACCACCGTCACCAACCCAGTACCGTTCACCACCGTCACCAACCCAGTACCGGTCACCATCGTCATCAACCCAGTACCGGTCACCATCGTCATCAACCCAGTACCGGTCCACGCCGTCACCAACCATGTACCGGTTCACACCGTCACCAACCCAGTATCGGTCACCACCGTCACCAACCCAGTACCGGTCACCACCGTCACCAATCCTGTACCGGTCACCACCGTCACCAACCCAGGAACAGTCCATATCGTCACCAACCCAGTACTGGTCACCACCGTCACCAACCCTGAACCGGTCACCACCGTCACCAACCCGGTACCGGTCACCACCGTCACCAACCCGGCACCGGTCACCACCGTCACCAACCCTGAACCGGTCGCCACCGTCACCAATCCAGTACCGGTCACCACCGTCATATATATGTGTACACATACATTAATTTGCACGTTATAAGATATGTACGTGTAAATGGTTTAAAGCGTACAAACGTTTTTGGAGATACGTACAGGTTTAAAACAGCGGACATGTTTACAATATACAGGTAAAGTATTTGGGTCAGTTTTAAGACCCATTGCCTCACCTTAGTTAGTGCCAAGTCGCACATACATGTGATCTCAAAACAGTATTTTATAAAAAATAAATCAAAGTAACACTGATTTTCAACAGATATGGCCTAAATACCTGTGTGGATCTGGTGTCATGTATGACATAACCTTTCTACTGAGAGATATAGTCTTGGCCGTGTTTACATTGTTTCCCAGCGCCTAATGAACACTATGGCCGTCTGTATCTCAAGTATGTCGACTGTTAAAGATCGATATGGTGTCGACAAGTCCAGCGGAGATTTAGTAAGACAATGTCATACTTCCGGTGTAACATCACAACACCTTTTATCTACGTACATTAACAAGTTTGAACACACTTACAGGTAAATGTTTGTAAACACTTACCTCCTCGCTGTGTACGTCATCAAAGCTCCCTCCCGTGTTGTCGTGTGTTTGTTTACAGTTAAACCTCGTGGTAAAATCCTTGTACTGTCACCACTTGTACGTCACTCACATGTGCTGTACTTGGGTACACATATACCAATATTAGACTGTGTATCGGCAGTGTGTGTAGACTGGCACACTCTAATCTACTAGCCGACCTTATGAATGAGTGCGGGCGAGGTATGCAGCCGTCAGGGGTGAGGGCTATACGTAGTTAGTGTATTGACGGATATACCACATACTTGATTTCTTTTATTTTGTTACGGTTAGTGTACAATGTCAAGTGAGTACTTTAGTATAAGATAATTCGATATACTCTGTACCTGTTGATTGTTCTATGCCATTATCATGTATTGTTTTGTTTATAATATGTACTTATGGGCCATATGGCCTACAGTCAATAAAGAAATTGAAAAAAAAAATTGAACTAATACTCAAAATTTATACTTAGATTAACATTGCATGCATATAAAGCTGATGTTCTTTACTTTAGCGATTTATCAAACAAATTAATAACAAAGACATCACCGGTCGTTTCAGCAGCAACAGATTAGCTATTTCCTTTATATAGCAAAATGTGACATTTTTAGTAAGTGTTTCTTTAAGAAAATATACCTGTGTTCATAACAACTTACATTGTACATAATGTACACGTGTGTTATTCTATAACTGACCAACGTTTACCCTTAGGTCTTTTATATGGGTCAGTCAATGAAGTTTTATCAAAATCCATCCAGGAATGAAACCGCTAGAGTGCTGACACACTTTGGCGTAACGTACTAACATACGTAGAAGACGGATGAAGAGGCTTAATAGATGATCTTATATGAGTGGTTTATGAAATTTATGAAACGATTTCAATAATTTTATATGCCACGAGCTTTATTGAACGAGTTTAAAAAAGTTCTTATCATATAGCCACGAGTGTAAGATTCTATTTATCACATAATTGCTATTTTGAGAAAATAAGCAAAAACATTCGGCTCGGATGGTTTCCGTCTACCAGACAATCATTAACGGTGCATATTTATTATAACGTCACAATAGTGTTGTTACAGATGTGTCTTATGGTATTTATGACATGGCCGTGTGACATGGCCGTATGACATGGCAGAACGGGACAGCTATATGATAGTAAGGGATGCCCTGCGGTGGTCCACTGTACACATCGCACCTGTTGACCTGTAGCTTATAACACAGCTACCATTTTCGGGTGGCACAGTGGTAACACTTCTACCTAGACGACCGGGGTTCGATTCCCCGTTCGGACGTGAAAAGGTACGGGGTCACCTGCCAGATCACGTGGCTTTCCTCCAGGTTCTCCCGCGGTTTCCTCCCATAGGAAAACCTCTTGCGCGCTTCAATCCGGTCTAGTAAGGGTGATGAGTGTAATTATATATTATATTGTTTCGCAATTATTGTAAAATGAACACAGTTTACATTTTATCTTTTTGGATACGATACCATCAAACGTGACTGGAATATTTTGTGAAATAGGAAGATAAATCCCCAGTTTAAAATTTTTAATTCGTTGTTTGGTTTGGTTTGTTTTTGTTTTTGTTTAACGTCCTAAACAGCCAGGGTCATTTAAGGACGTGCCAGGTTTTGGAGATGGAGGAAAGCCGGAGTACACGGAGAAAATGGATGATTACAGATGATGTTCATTTCATGTTATTTATTTTTAGCAGCGTTTGTGACTTTGGAAATGGTGAATGGCGCCTTCTGTTGAAGGTGAATAATTAACTTTATTATGTAATAATGAAACCCCAAAATGATTGAATATGTTTTGTTTTTCTTATTTAGTCCTTCTATGTAGCTTAAATTTCTGTAATATGTTATTTTTCCCAGTTTTCATGAGTTACACAAATGTTCTACTGTACAGTGCCATCTAACACAATCTTTGTACATTTGTTCATCTAGGTTCGCCAGGCCTGGTCTTACGTGCGATTCAGAAGATGTTAAAAAGTAAATACAAATACATGTACTACAGATCACTGATGAAGAGCCCCGTCATTATCATCAAACATGTGGTCGCAATATGCCAGTAATGAAGTATGCACGGGCATCTGTTGTAACACGTGTAGACGTACGCAGACGGAAATGCACGGTCATTACGTGTTACAGTCTGAGTTCACTGTACTGAAGGGTTTATAACCCACCGACAAGGGAAATACACGGTACCAGTGTAAATATGAAAGCCCCGAATCATGTAACTTAAACATTAAAATTCTCGTAAATGTCTAAAGGTTCCATTAGTGTACATGAATGTGACACGGGCTGCATTTAGCAGTGTCGTCATGCCGACAAAACAAGGAAGTTGAGCACGTGCAAAGCTTTCAAGTTTACGATCACAACAAGTTTTATACGTGTTATTGTTAGCATCAGCATTTCAGTTTGTTAATCATTGAGAGTTGAATTTCAGTATATTTTGTGTTTGTGAGTGGAAAATTTCAGTACGTTTTGTCTTTTTGAGTTGAAAATTTCAGTATATTTTGTGTTTTTGAGTTGAACATTTCAGTACATTTTGTGTTTTTGAGTTGAAAATTTCAGTATATTTTGTGTTTTTGAGTTGAAAATTTTCAGTACGTTTTGTCTTTTTGAGTGACCGTTTCAGTATATTTTGTGTTTTTGAGTTGAAAATTTTCAGTACGTTTTGTCTTTTTGAGTGACCGTTTCAGTATATTTTGCCTTTGTCAGTTTAGAGTTTCAGTATGTTTTGTCTTTGTTTGTTGATATTTTCAGTATGTTTTTCTGGTTGATCACAATGACGTAACAATCACGTCATGTGATCTTGACTGCACCTATCCGCTCACAGCAATGGCACCCTGGTGCCAAATGTTAATATCACATGGTCGTTAGAAGACACGTTCCAAGGATTACTGCTCGACTGTCCAGCTCCCTGTCCTAGCTTTGAGCGAGAGTGCGAGGGGCTGAGGCGTGTGAGGAGATATGACTGCGCATGCGCATACGAGGATTTCGAGATGCATGTCCTCAAACATTCCACTGTCTCACTCAGGTGTCAGAAACATGTATACATGGACAGGATAGGCCCGGGTTATGTATTGAGAAATCGTAAGGTACAAATATACAAAACGTGCAAATATATATGTCCACAGTCTACACCTATATAAATACAAGTAACAAAAAAAATTAATAATGGAGAGTGAAGTTTCTTCACTAATCTTTACAAAAGGCCGTGGTCACTGTGACGTCATTTCGTGACTGGCATGTTGCAAGACTTCTCTGCTTTTCAGCAATTCCAAACCAATACATCTTGTTGAAAATGAAACTATGAATAAACTATCACGAAAAAGTATAATTGGTTTTATTATCGCTACATTTGTAACAAAGAAACGCCATTATATCTGTGTAAAGCAACGTTAAATATTCATCGACAATTATACCGAAATATGATGATATGCCTTTCCGGCGCCACTGTAGCTAAATATGGCGTGAGGGTTACGTCATGTTTGTTTATTAATCAGCCAATCCTGGCCCTATATCGTTACAAGTCTTGTGGTTATCGATAATGGATGTGAACTTGAATATTGCATGAGCTCGCGGCTTAAATCTTTATATATTTATGGAAGTTTACATGATAACAAATGATATTAGATTTGTTTTAATATATAATCTTGTGTTAGACTTGGAATATTAGTTTGTTAAACACGGAGGGAAAGTTGGAGCAAAATCGTGATTCTAAAAAGATTAACACGGAAACCGCCGAAAAAGAATACAAGGCAACTGGACCCGGTGTTTTGGTAGGGTAAGCGTCATATGTGTCATCGACGACATCCGCCATGTATATCTGGTTCAAATCCGGAACACAGAAAACAAAATAGATTGTTTCCCAATGCGATATATGTCAATCGTCAACCATACAACCTCTATAAATATTTATATATACATATATATATTTTTTTATTTTTTTCAATTGTATTGATACATAAAGAAAATGTCCACTCACACAAAAACATCATCATCATTAACCTTTATAAGATCTCCATAAAAATATAATTATTTTACAGTGAAATACTTTGAGCTACAGACACGGTTTAATACCATCCGTGGAATTGTTGTGTTTGTGGTAGGATTGGTTTTACATCAACAACAAAACACAGTGGATGTTGGTTCCGATAATTTAAATTTGCACCTTGACCTCTCTTGTCTAGACAAGTTAAAGAAAACAAGACTGGGTTTTCCAAACTGGTAAGTTTATTGTTTGTGTTTCTGGGTTTATCGCCTCGTGAAACAGCCAGTGTCCTTTTGAGGCGGGGGTCTCCTTGTAGTAGCTGATGACAACCTCACTTAAAAAAATACCTGTAGAACTTGGAATGAAGGTCATTGCATGGTCTTCAGCAACAGCCGCTTACACCAATCTTTACGTACATGGTACATGTAATTAGCAGGGACAGCTAACAATTACTCACAGGTTTTGGGAGAGATGCAGTTTGACGAAAACCACGGGGAAGTTTTATGATCGACATCATGGATTCCATTTAAAATATTCTTATTCATTGTACGTTATAAAATCAGACATTTTCAAAGGTAGTTGATATGCCTAGTGGTTCTGTTGTCACAAATCTAGTTCTACTTTTGAAGAGGAAGATTAAACTGGATTCGGCCTAGATGTGTATGGCGGTTGTTGTCGTTGAAGCTGAAAACGCTTACCCTCCAAGAACGCCTGGTCTTGGGTTCGTTATTTTATCGGTATTCTCTAAAAAAAAAAAAAAAATCCTTTTTTTATACAATCTGATTAAAATCAGCTGTTACATGGCTACGTTTACTATGCACTACGTTCAGGCGTAGTGCATAGTAAACGTAGCCATGTAACAGCTGATTTTAATCAGATTGTTTTTTATAGAAATTCACATCCTTTTGACCTTTGCCTTTAAATGTTGCAGCCTGCTGACAAACAACATCATCTTTCAGGAAAACGTGAGCTAAAATATACCATTTACACATTCGGTATTCGGAAACAAGCTTGATGTGGAATGATGATTTAATAGACACCAGTCCGGGGACGTTTATCATCTCTGAACATGGTCAGTCCCTCTCAATATTGACCAGTGGGGAGATTCCCGATCTTTAAATGTACTGATGACAGTGTAACTAGCAAATTTCCGTCATCGATCAACACACGATTTATAAGTTTATATCAGTGTAAGCAGTCAAATTTCCTAGTTAAACAAATTCATTTACGAGCGAAATCTGATAATCAGAAAACTACAGAAAAATGTGATGACATTGACGACAATAACTATGGCCCGTTCACGTCTACAGATGGACAAAGGATTCGAATGGCCAATTTATTGGCATTTGTGGTCATCAAAAGCCGACTAAGAAACAAAAGTTTATATCAAATGTTCAGGAGAAAATAATTTATAATGGAATACAATAAAGAAAGGAAAGCAAAAATCATTTTATATCAGAATTTAAGACACCAACGAGGAAAAATGACAAATATTCATCATGGAACAACTATCCACTGTAGAGATTTTGGAGTCGCTAGGCCGGGATATTCCAGTTGTAAATAACATTCTACTGTTGGAAAACTGATGGCTGTAAGCAGGCAAGGAAATTGTAACATAAGTTTAAACGATTTGTTCAATATTTGATGTTCAGTTACGTACAGCAGATTTGAACATAAAACATGAGTTAGAGATACACAAAGAAGTGCATCTCAAAATGAAATATACAATGGCGGGACATTTCACATCATAGTAGACACGTGACCACCGGTAGACAACAGAAAACTATAACTGGAGGAAATGGAGAGAGAGATTAGAATTGAGAGATAAGATGGATGTTACAAAATTTAAAATATGTCTTGTGCCTTCGATGTAAGGAATATTGCATGTTTACATTTTTATCAAATAATCAGCATCTCAGCCAGAGTAATTCTCGACTGCACATTCGAATAATATAAAATGTATGTCATTATACTCAACAACAAAAAGGGGTGGAGTGTTAAAATATTTTTTAACCAAAGTCTGACTGAATCTTCAATTGAAGTGACACCCAAGGATTTTTTTTTCGATAATTTACACGGCAAGGAGTGGCATATGCCATTCAATGCTTTCGATTGGCTGAGAAGTTGAACTGATGAATTCATAAATTTCCACTTTATTCGCCCAATCATCCCGAGCAAGTCTTAGAGGACAAAACAGCTTAATGATGACCATGACATCACTGGCGAGTCTTAAATGGACGGACCAGCTGTATGATGTCCCTGACATCACTGACAAGTCCTAGAGGGACGAAACAGTTATATGATGTCCCTGACATCACTGACAAGTCCTAGAGGGACGAAACAGTTATATGATGTCCCTGACATCACTGACAAGTCCTAGAGGGACGAAACAGCTATATGATGTCCCTAACATCACTAACGAGTTCTAGAGGGACAAAACAGCTATATGATGTCCCTAATATCACTGACGAGTCCTAGAAGAGTGTACACAGCTGTATGATGTCCCTAATATCACTGACGAGTCCTAGAAGAGTGTAACACAGCTGTATGGTGTCCCTAATATCACTGACGAGTCCTAGAAGAGTGTAACATCTGTATGATGTCCCTAGCATCACTGACGAGTCCTTTAACGACAGGCCCTCTGTATGATGTCCCTGGTATCACTGGCGATGACTAGAAAGATGGAACAGCTGTATGATGTCCCTAACATAACTGTACACAATATGTTTGGGGATTGGAGATTCGAGAGTTTGGGCTCTGCGATAGTCTGACTGTACATTACCTATATCATATGATTAGTGATGGTTTCCGGATACATGAACACCTATTCAAAACCGGGTGTAGTTAAAATCACATTAAAATTAACATTCTTTCTCACACCCGTACAGACGAAACAGGAAACACAATCACCAAACTGTTATTAGAATTTTATGATCCAAATGAAGACCACAAATAATTGTCAGAAATCCTTGGTACGAATTATGCTGGTACAATTATGCCTTATCATAGAACTATATAATTATGTAGATATCTCCACTATACGTAACCCAAGGTAAATGGCAGCATTAAAGTCGTGCACGTTGGTAACATTGGTGAAAATAGGGGTAGGGAGAATGTTAACGATCGGCCTGCCATTTTCACAGAGATGTCATTAAAATTTCAATGCTTGGTAATCCCTCAGATAAATCGAGACAATCTTCAGTTGAATGTTCTAGGAACGAATCAAATCAAGTTTTTGTAAAGTTATAATGCTTTATCAAAATCGTGCACAATCGGGGAAAGAATATGTCTGCTGTAACTTACTGAATGTCAGAAGAGGCAACTAATTTTGGAGCCTTGGTTCAGGTCGGGATAGTTTCTCGGTTGTCTTTTATAAACTTCGGAGACCCAGATAAAGCCTTGTATTTACATTCGGATGGCAGAGGCACGTTTAAACTAACTAGGTATATTTGCAGTCTACAAAAAAATAATTGACACCCAAAACGTGACATCATTCCATACGTATGAATATATTTCATTTCCATGCAACAAATCGAGCTGTCGTAGCAAGTACCAACTCTCGTCATGTCTCGATGCAACAGATGAAAACCGACGCGATGCAAATGGTAGAGGTTTCATCTTTCGACAACATCTAACCCAACAGATTTAAAATTTTATATATTCCAACCAATTAAAATCTATTACGCGAGCTTAGTATTGTTTGGCCCAAAATGACCATGACTGTCGATAGGCCGTTAAAAATAATCACTCTAAATTTGAAGACAAAAGTCATATGGCGCTATAAACATACCATATTACACGTAATGATGGTCGTATGAGGTGACTAAAACTAAGTTCTCAATCGACAAAATAACATCATGGTACAAATTGACTAAAACTTAGTCCTATATCGGCAATAATAACATCATGGTACAAAGTGACTAAAACTAAGTCCTCAATCGTCAATAATAACACCATGGTACAAAGTGACTAAAACTAAGTCCTCAATCGTCAATAATAACACCATGGTACAAAGTGACTAAAACTAAGTCCTCAATCGGCAATAATAACACCATGGTACAAAGTGACTAAAACTAAGTCCTCAATCGGCAATAATAACATCATGGTTCAAAGTGACTAAAACTAAGTCCTCAATCGTCAATAATAACACCATGGTACAAAGTGACTAAAACTAAGTCCTCAATCGGCAATAATAACATCATGGTACAAAGTGACTAAAACTTATTCCTCAATCGGCAATAATAACATCATGGTACAAAGTGACTAAACTAAGTCCCCAATCGGCAATGATAACACCATGGTTCAAAG
Source organism: Pecten maximus (assembly GCF_902652985.1). Lineage (NCBI taxonomy): Eukaryota > Metazoa > Mollusca > Bivalvia > Pectinida > Pectinidae > Pecten > Pecten maximus. Next base: position 12,294,854 of record NC_047029.1, on the reverse strand, counting down.
TGACTAAACTAAGTCCTCAATCGGCAATAATAACACCATGGTTCAAAGTGACTAAAATTAAGTCCCCAATCGGCAATAATAACATCATGGTTCAAAGTGACTAAACTAAGTCCTCAACCGGCAATAATAACACCATGGTACAAAGTGACTAAAATTAAGTCCCCAATCGGCAATAATAACACCATGGTACAAAGTGACTAAAACTAAGTCCCCAATCGGCAATGATAATACATGGTACAAAGTGACTAAAACTAAGTCCTCAATCGGCAATAATAACACCATGGTACAAAGTGACTAAACTAAGTCCTCAATCGGCAATAATAACACCATTGTACAAAGTGACTAAACTAAGTCCTCAATTGGCAATAATAACATCATGGTACAAAGTGACTAAACTAAGTCCTCAATCGGCAATAATAACATCATGGTACAAAGTGACTAAACTAAGTCCCCAATCGGCAATAATAACACCATGGTACAAATTGACTAAAACTAAGTCCCCAATCGGCAATAATAACACCATGGTACAAATTGACTAAAACTTAGTCCTCAATCGGCAATAATAACATCATGGTACAAAGTCACTAAAACTAAGTCCCCAATCGGCAATGATAATACATGGTACAAAGTGACTAAAACTAAGTCCTCAATCGGCAATAATAATACATGGTACAAAGTCACTAAAACTAAGTCCCCAATCGGCAATAATAACATCATGGTACAAAGTGACTAAACTAAGTCCTCAATCGGCAATAATAACACCATGGTACAAAGTGACTAAAACTAAGTCCCCAATCGGCAATAATAACACCATGGTACAAAGTGACTAAAACTAAGTCCCCAATCGGCAATAATAACACCATGGTACAAAGTCACTAAAACTAAGTCCCCAATCGGCAATAATAACATCATGGTACAAAGTGACTAAACTAAGTCCTCAATCGGCAATAATAACACCATGGTACAAAGTGACTAAAACTAAGTCCCCAATCGGCAATGATAATACATGGTACAAAGTGACTAAAACTAAGTCCTCAATCGGCAATAATAACACCATGGTACAAAGTCACTAAAACTAAGTCCTCAATCGGCAATAATAACACCATGGTACAAAGTGACTAAACTAAGTCCTCAATCGGCAATAATAACACCATGGTACAAAGTGACTAAAACTAAGTCCCCAATCGGCAATAATAACACCATGGTACAAAGTGACTAAAACTAAGTCCTCAATCGGCAATAATAACACCATGGTACAAAGTGACTAAAACTAAGTCCCCAATCGGCAATAATAACACCATGGTACAAAGTGACTAAAACTAAGTCCTCAATCGGCAATAATAACACCATGGTACAAAGTGACTAAAACTAAGTCCCCAATCGGCAATAATAACACATGGTACAAAGTGACTAAAACTAAGTCCTCAATCGGCAATAATAACACCATGGTACAAAGTGACTAAAACTAAGTCCTCAATCGGCAATAATAACACCATGGTACAAAGTGACTAAAACTAAGTCCTCAATCGGCAATAATAACACCATGGTACAAAGTGACTAAAACTAAGTCCTCAATCGGCAATAATAACATCATGGTACAAAGTGACTAAAACTAAGTCCCCAATCGGCAATAATAACACCATGGTACAAAGTGACTAAAACTAAGTCCTCAATCGGCAATAATAACACCATGGTACAAAGTGACTAAAACTAAGTCCCCAATCGGCAATAATAACACCATGGTACAAAGTGACTAAAACTAAGTCCCCAATCGGCAATAATAACACCATGGTACAAAGTGACTAAAACTAAGTCCTCAATCGGCAATAATAACACCATGGTACAAAGTGACTAAAACTAAGTCCCCAATCGGCAATAATAATACATGGTACAAAGTGACTAAAACTAAGTCCTCAATCGGCAATAATAACACCATGGTACAAAGTGACTAAAACTAAGTCCCCAATCGGCAATAATAACACCATGGTTCAAAGTGACTAAAACTAAGTCCCCAATCGGCAATAATAACACCATGGTACAAAGTGACTAAAACTAAGTCCCCAATCGGCAATAATAACACCATGGTACAAAGTGACTAAAACTAAGTCCTCAATCGGCATTAATAACACCATGGTACAAAGTGACTAAAACTAAGTCCCCAATCGGCAATAATAACATCATGGTACAAAGTGACTAAACTAAGTCCCCAATCGGCAATAATAACACCATGGTACAAAGTGACTAAACTAAGTCCTCAATCGGCAATAATAACATCATGGTACAAAGTGACTAAAACTAAATTCCCAATCGGCAATAATAACACCATGGTACAAAGTGACTAAAACTAAGTCCCCAATCGGCAATAATAACACCATGGTACAAAGTGACTAAAACTAAGTCCTCAATCGGCAATAATAACACCATGGTACAAAGTGACTAAAACTAAGTCCCCAATCGGCAATAATAACACCATGGTACAAAGTGACTAAAACTAAGTCCTCAATCGGCAATAATAACACCATGGTACAAAGTGACTAAAACTAAGTCCTCAATCGGCAATAATAACATCTTGGTACAAAGTGACTAAAACTAAGTCCTCAATCGGCAATAATAACATCTTGGTACAAAGTGACTAAACTAAGTCCTCAATCGGCAATGATAATACATGGTACAAAGTGACTAAAACTAAGTCCTCAATCGGCAATAATAACACTTGGTACAAAGTGACTAAACTAAGTCCTCGATCGTCAATAATAACATCATGGTACAAAGTGACTTAAACTAAGTCCTCAATCGGCAATGATAATACATGGTACAAAGTGACTAAAACTAAGTCCTCAATCGGCAATAATAACACTTGGTACAAAGTGACTAAAACTAAGTCCTCAATCGTCAATAATAACATCATGGTACAAAGTGACTAAAACTAAGTCCTCAATCGGCAATAATAACACCATGGTACAAAGTGACTAAACTAAGTCCTCAATCGGCAATAATAACATCATGGTACAAAGTGACTAAAACTAAGTCCCCAATCGGCAATAATAACACCATGGTACAAAGTGACTAAAACTAAGTCCTCAATCGTCAATAATAACACCATGGTACAAAGTGACTAAACTAAGTCCTCAATCAGCAATAATAACATCATGGTTCAAAGTGACTAAAACTAAGTCCTCAATCGTCAATAATAACACCATGGTACAAAGTGACTAAACTAAGTCCTTTAATCGGCAATAATAACATCATGGTTCAAAGTGACTAAAACTAAGTCCTCAATCGGCAATAATAACATCATGGTACAAAGTGACTAAACTAAGTCCTCAATCGGCAATAATAACATCATGGTTCAAAGTGACTAAAACTAAGTCCTCAATCGGCAATAATAACATCATGGTACAAAGTGACTAAACTAAGTCCTCAATCGGCAATAATAACATCATGGTTCAAAGTGACTAAAACTAAGTCCTCAATCGGCAATAATAACATCATGGTACAAAGTCACTAAAACTAAGTCCTCAATCGGCAATAATAACATCATGGTACAAAGTCACTAAAACTAAGTCCTCAATCGGCAATAACATTGATGGTCGTATGAGGTGACTACTTCCTTAATCTGCAATAATAACACCACGGTACAATGATGGTCGTTCGGCGTCTCCATGAATGGACATTTTGAAAACTTAAACCGAACTCGTCATAAAAAGCGATATACAAAAAGTACATGCACATGTGATATGTCTGGAGAAGATAACTTGTATTGCGGAGTGTAAGATATATATATCGTACTGTTCTGGGAAACGACAAAGAATATGGAGATTCTTGAATATCCGTGTAAACGAGCTACAAAATACAAGTTTTCGTGTGATACTTAGCCAAGAAATCGGGTTACATACGTAAATGAATTTATCCATATTTGTATCTGCACGATCTATCATAATTCGATGGCAAGTGTATATGCTTTGTATTGTTTTACGGCTCGTCGACATGCAGGGCGCTCTAGAGCCAAACAACAATAGAAAAAAAGACGTTCACAAAAATTGATACATCAAACTTGAAAAACAGGTAAGTAAATGGTTTAAAATCTTATTGATACATCAAAATATAAACTCACATCATTAGAATATGTAATTGAAATTTATATATACAAATGGAAATTGATTCAATCACATGACATCGGGATAACCCTGGGTCACGTGACTGAATCCGAATCTACACGTGAGAAGAATTATTTGTTCAATTAAATTGTTTAAAAAAATATTTATTAAACATAAAAATGGTTGTAGGCATATTGGATGTCAGCAATCTTATTTTATTTATTGTAAAGGGCAATTGTAGATAATCAGATATATAACGTTTCAAAAAGAAATATGGCAGAAAACAACAATATTCAAAGAATTCAAACAATCGACAAATCCTGGTTTTCTGATATCAGCAAAAGGGACCGTAGGGGCACTTCTAGGTACATGTATTTTATACATTCATATACATGATAACATGGTATGCTACAGGTCTTCACAGTCACTGCCAGACATATAAATCGGTAGCTCCCCGGATAATTACTTATCTCCGGGGAGAATTCGTCAAGTTAAAAATAAAAAATATCTTCATTGACATTTTACTTATCACCATAGTTCCGAACTTTTTCCGGTGAGATTTATATAGTGTGTAAAAAATTCAATTTACAATTGTAAAAGAATGTCAGCAAGATCTTAGAGATGGTAAAAGAAAAATATTGGTTTTTCATATCGAAAACCCCCCCTCCCAGAATTTGTAATGTCATAAAGGCCAGACATCTACCATGTATCTATATTGTACAATACCCTACGGTAGGGCATAAAGAGATTTATTTATATAGCAAAAATATTCAGCTGTCACCATAGATTACAATGTATAGTAGCACAATATTGGTAATTTTTTTATCTACATTTATGACTAATCACTGAAGAATCCCAGGACTATTTTTGTTTTAAATTTTCACTTTTTGACCGAATTTGACTTTATCTACTACTAAAAAAAGACATAATAACAAAACTCTAATTCAATTTCAAATTCGACTAAACGAGGGGATTTTATGGAACAAGTTTGGATTCTGCTGATCTAGTGGAATTGGTGAACAGATTTATCATCATCACTCAAGCATTCCTGTCGGCGATGTACTTTTACTGTTGGACCAGACACATCACGTCTATAAGTAGTTCTACATATGTAAATCCGCCATGGAAATTAAGTCCGGGAGATCGTGACGTCAGCAAGTCAGTACATGTGTCGGGTATGGTTGCATTGTAACATGCGATAAGACTGATTATATAACGGTGGATACCATCTCCGCCGACACATGACCTTCACCTCGACGTTACCAGTCGCTATAGGAATGTCTGTTTGACAGGTTTTGGTCTCCCAGGTATTTTACTATTCAGCCGTACGGAATTGTCAGCACCCCTGTCTAAACAGACTGGATACTGAAGTGTCAGCACCCCTGTCTAAACAGACTGGATACTGAAGTGTCAGCACCCCTGTCTAAACAGACTGGATACTGAAGTGTCAGCACCCCTGTCTAAACAGACTGGATACTGAAGTGTCACCACCCCTGTCTAAACAGACTGGATACCGAAATGTTATCACCCCTGTCTAAACAGACTTGATACCGAAGTGCCATCACCCCTGTTTATACCGACTGGATACTGAAGTGTCATCACCCCTGTCTAAACAGACTTGATACCGAAATGTTATCACCCCTGTCTAAACAGACTGGATACCGAAGTGTCATCACCCCTGTCTTTACAGACTGGATACCGAAGTGTCATCACCCCTGTCTATACAGACTGGATACTGAAGTGTCATCACCCCTGTCTATACAGACTTGATACCGAAGTGTCATCACCCCTGTTTATACCGACTGGATACCGAAGTGTCATCACCCCTGTCTATACAGACTGGATACCGAAGTGTCATCACCCCTGTTTATACCGACTGGATACCGAAGTGTCATCACCCCTGTCTAAACAGACTGGATACCGAAGTGTTATCACCCCTGTCTAAACAGACTTGATACCGAAGTGTCATCACCCCTGTCTAAACAGACTGGATACTGAAGTGTCATCACCCCGTCTATATAGACTGGATACCGAAGTGTCATCACCCCGTCTATACAGATCGGATACTGAAGTGTCATCACCCCTGTCTATACAGACTAGATACCGAAGTGTCGTCACCCCTGTCTATACAGACTGGATACCGAAGTGTCACCACCCCTGTCTATACAGACTGGATACTGAAGTGTCATCACCCCGTCTATATAGACTGGATACCGAAGTGTCATCACCCCGTCTATACAGACTAGATACTGAAGTGTCATCACCCCTGTCTATACAGACTGGATACTGAAGTGTCATCACCCCTGTCTATACTGGCTGGATACTGAAGTGTAATTACCCCGTCTATATAGACTGGATACCGAAGTGTCATCACCCCTGTCTATACAGACTGGATACCGAAGTGTCACCACCCCTGTCTATACAGACTGGATACTGAAGTGTCATCACCCCGTCTATATAGACTGGATACCGAAGTGTCATCACCCCGTCTATACAGACTAGATACTGAAGTGTCATCACCCCTGTCTATACAGACTGGATACCGAAGTGTCACCACCCCTGTCTATACAGACTGGATACTGAAGTGTCATCACCCCTGTCTATACAGACTGGATACCGAAGTGTCATCACCCCTGTCTATACAGACTGGATACCGAAGTGTCATCACCCCTGTCTAAACAGACTGGATACCGAAGTGTCATCACCCCCGTCTATACAGACTAGATACTGAAGTGTCATCACCCCTGTCTATACAGACTAGATACTGAAGTGTCATCACCCCGTCTATATAGACTGGATACCGAAGTGTCATCACCCCTGTCTATCCAGACTGGATACCGAAGTGTCATCACCCCTGTCTATACAGACTGGATACCGAAGTGTCATCACCCCTGTCTAAACAGACTGGATACCGAAGTGTCATCACCCCCGTCTATATAGACTGGATACCGAAGTGTCATCACCCCGTCTATATAGACTGGATACCGAAGTGTCATCACCCCGTCTATACAGACTAGATACTGAAGTGTCATCACCCCTGTCTTTACAGACTGGATACCGAAGTGTCATCACCTCTGTCTATACAGACTGGATACCGAAGTGTCATCACCCCTGTCTATACAGACTGCGTCATATCCTTTATATTTTCTGTCGCAATATTGTGAGGGAATTGTCATTGTAAGATAATATGAAGGTCACTTGATCTTAATTTCGTTAAGTTTTAAAATTCTTCATGTAATAACCATTGGTGTCAGAAGTAATCGACTTAACGTGTGGAGTCGGTATCGGGATAAACGTGCCATGCAGGCATGTTTTTAACAATTTTAACACTTCAGCGTAATAGATAAATGTAATCTATAGTTAAGATGCCTAGTAAACGAATTTCCGAACACACCTACTATATCCAACACGAGATAGCTGTACGTTTTACAAACAATGAGAAAATCTTTGAAATACACACCCCAGCATGTGTAACGTCTGTAATATAGGTTAGCAGATAAAGTGTCCTTGCTGGTATATAAGTCAGCATTATTAGAGAAGTGTGGTGTCTATCGTTGATCAGGAGAACCGTGACTGTCAGTCAGATCGAACGTGCAAACAAAATGTAAACTGCCACTTGTAAACTACATTATCGGAAATAAATCTCTAGAAAACCAAACACAGGTTTAATTCAAAAAATTTAACGTAGCAAAATAAAATGATAACAAATGTTAGTGAATGCTAATAATAAATTCACATTGTTTTAAAAACATATTTTCAATATTTCATTTTTATTTACCTAAAATGAAGGATATTTCATTTAAATGACCGGGCATTTTGTCCAACCACGAAAAGTAAATTCGTTAATAAAGGCAACTAATTGAAAACACGATCACCATTCCTCTTGTTCAGTTTGAGACAAATTATCCTTACTACGCGAAAGGTCCCAAGACAATAGTCGTCTCGGAAAAAATGTTTTAAAAGTCAGTATTCCAGACCATAGAAGTAAGTGTCCGCTGTTTATCAACATCAATCTAAATCACTACCTATCGTAGCATCCAATCATCTCTCGACAGTTCATTTGGGGATTGGAGCAACCACTCAAGAATCATTGCCCTAAATGTAAGCAAGGCGTTTCTAACGTAAACAGGTAGTTTGCTTCCGTGTTTCCCTACACGATAGCATGTGGATTCACGCCCGAATGAACCAGGTCGGGACAATTTGTCGCTAGTCCAAGTTTATCTATTCGACGGAGCGAGATGGCGACAATGGTTACAGAGTACAGTGCTAAATTGGGGACAATGGGATCAATTGTCGCTCTGTCGTCAATCACCATGGGTTAAACTTGCCAGCTCTATCCAATATCTAAATCAACCGTTCATACGGGGTCACTCTAGGTAAATCGTGTGTTTCTATGAGCTTAAAAATGATTATCCGTTCTCAATCAAACTCCGTTTGCTTCATTTCATCTGCTTAAGATGGTGATGATATGCAAATATGCGTTTTTGAAAGAAGTATTCTCACAACAACGACTCTGAAAATCAAGCAAATAAGTCATGATTGATTATAGGCATGCAAACATACACACGAAGACATTTTCTCTCGAGGTATATTCATTGGGTACGAATGAAAGCATATGAAATCCGCTCACCTCTCATCTTCATTTCTGGCGGTTAGGTTACCATACTTGCAGACGATAGCTTGTCACGTGATCATGTCATTCTGACATGCACGTGCATATGTGCACATAGTACACAGTATAACGGTAATACAATTAAGGTGTCATGTTAGAAATTTAACGGTAACCTGATTTTCAAATGTGTTAATGTTAATTTTACAAGTATGGAATCGGGTTTTAATTTTACATTTAGTCGCCTTCTTCTTTGTAATGGAATATAGCGGGCGTTATTCTATAGCTCTGCAATATCCCCTGACCAGAAGACGAAGAGGAAACCATCCCCGACTCTACAGGGGAGCCCCTCAATTAGTCGCCTCTTACGACATTCAGTGAGATAGATTAGATTTGTTAAATTGTAGGAGACAACTCACATGCAAAAAATACACTACTTCCACAAGTAGCGGACTCCACAAAAATGGGACGTGTTATGAAGAATCTGTCACAATTACTGTCCTGATTTCAGAGAGCATGGACTGGTCTCCTGTAAGCCATGAGTATAGACCACTCTTGTCATATATATTATAGCTTTCATATAGATGTAAATTCACAAGGTCCAACCAATTGGTGTAATTCACCATTCTTTCATGTTGGGACAAAAACAAATTCTTTCATATTGAGACAAAGACAAATTCTTTGGGACAAAGACCAATTCTTTCGTAAAGGGAAAAAGACAAATTCTTTCATATAAGGAAAAAGACAAAGTTTTTTCATATTGTGACAAAGACAAATTCTTTCATGTGGGGAAAACTGGCAAAGGTAACACGCAGACGTGTTCACATGTGGCTGGTGTTCAATGCAGGGCGTTATCATGTTTGAATGATGACTAAATATCAAGATACGGAGTTAGTTCCAAGTATTGATATTTGATACCTCACTTTCAACAAGGTTTAGGTGACAGACTGAGGCATGAACTAGCATACACTCCATCGGGTCATTGTAGCAAGATTTCATGATGTATCGGTATACATGTACTAGATAATATTGACAGATTCGTAAGATACAAAGTACCTGTTGTAGTCATTGAATAAGTTAAATTTTGTTCAGATACCAATAATTCCGAACAAGGCATGGACCATCCTGTCATAATTCACTCGTTTTATCTACCTGTAGACTTATTCGTTCTGTGTGGTTGGAGACCATGAAGCATACAAACCTACTGTGGAATTATTGGTCGCCATCTGCCTCCTGGTCTTAACGAATGGCATTCAGACCTATGGGAAACGGATATTATTTTCTTTTTTGTACCATTGTATGTTTGCAGAAACAATTGTTTGTTGGTACTGTTTGACAATTAATACAAATGCATAAGATCTGCCTCGAAAAATGAAAATTTAGGAGTTGAAATAGACCCAGTGAAAACGGACCGTAGTCTGTACAAAGTGTAAACCGCATCTGATACGGACTATAATCGGCACTGGGCCTGGCTTTATAATCTTTTTCCGCATAGCCGTATAATATTCTTTTGGCCCCGGATATGCGCGACAGGTGGCGTTACTGGTCAAGATGAAGTATGTGATTGGTCAATGTAGCGGTAAATGCAAAATGAAGATATCCAGTTAAAAACGAAACAAAATTAAGATTGAATGCGAGCTGAATAAGTGGATGTGTCTTTTCAAATGAAACATTAATGAAATTAAATTCCTGATTCAAATGCAGTCATATTATCACCAAAAATGATTCAAACTGATATAATTTTGTTATCCTTGCTGAAACGCATTAGTTCATTGATTTATTTCACCAGTAGTTTTACATTATAACCGCCAGCATTAAATATATGCCGTTGATCTTTTTTAAAGATATTTCTTGTTTTACAGTGTACATGTACATATGTATTTGGACCTCCCCTAGTGTGTATAGCACATTTTCAGACGTTTTTTGGGTGCTATATCACAGTAGGGGAGGTCCAAATACGTGTAGACTGCAACAAATTCCCAAGTCCCTGTGTGTGTGTCTGTTACTGAAACTATGGATGATAAATCTCATTTCTAAGAAAGTTGAAACCCTATTTCTATAGACTTGTATTAGTGGTGTAGTTTTAATAAACTCTGCTGTCACTAACACGTTTCTTTGTTGCTTTCTTTGAAAATTACCCGATTGCGATCTCGTGAAAACGGCAATTTAGTTGTCGTCATGATGCACATATTCAAAACGAAGATAATTCTCGCCTTTCGACTAGGAATTTCGAATGCCTAGAGACTACGACTGTGTAGTGATTCTCCAGGATACAATTAAATTATCTATATCTGTTGCAGTTAACCTTTGATAAGCCACAATGATGTTGTTTGTAATTATCATTGAGACGCAGTTTTCAATTAAAATTACAACAGTAGGTACCGCTATAACACACCACGTGCTCTACCTGGCAGGAGTTGGTGTCTGTTAACTGTAATAAGCGACTGTTGAAAACATAAAACGCAATTATGTTTGAGCAGGCCTCCATTTATATATTTAGCTCCAATCATTAAAACAGAAACTGATGGAGTAACAATATCAACAGTTAAGAAAAATTGAAAAACAGCGCGTCTAAAGGAGACCAATTCAGAAAATAAATGCAACAAAAAGTTGTAATAATCTGTATAGACCCATGACAACCGCAAACAAGAGGCGCATGGGGTCTGTATCGCTCACCAGGATTTCACAAATATGAAAAACATTTTTTTTTTTTTTTTTTCAGTTTGGAACCTGCAACAACAGTACGGTGCCATACAGAAATACTATTAATGAACATGTACAGTACCATTCTGATTCAAAGGAAAATTTAAAGAGAAATTATTTGAAATTGGTTAATATCAATATAGCTGAATTTGGCTCTGTCCTTCAGGGCCCTTTGTGTTAGTTGTGAAAGCTTGAATTCCAATCATCTAAGGATGCTAGCATTGAAATATAAGTATAGTTCTAGAGAAGAAGTCATTGCTTTCAATATAGTCAATACCAACCAAACCGCCGCCGCCACCACCACCACCACCAAAATATACATTGTATACGTGTCACAAAACCATACAAACCACAAAGCCATACATTTCCGTTTTTATACCGGGAATTTTGATGTTGAGGTTAATAAGGATTCGTTATCAGTATTTACGTCTCTGCTAATCCTCTTACTGACTCTGTTAACGTGCCCAGCGTCGTATCGAGTAGTAAAATGAAGATTAAAAGGCATTAAACCCAGGAAAACAACATTTCCACGTTATCAGCACGTGAGGAAATTAATGGTGGAAGTATTAATTAAGCATGTGACCGGCAGAACCCACGTCCTGTACAGAGTATCTTATACAAAATACAGAACTCTCGTCCTGTACAGAGTATCTTATACCAAATAAACAACCCTCGTCCTGTATAGAGTATCTCATACCAAATACACAACCCTCGTCCCGTACAGAGTATCTTATACCAAATACACAACCCTCGTCCCGTACAGAGTCTCTTATACCAAATACACAACCCTCGTCCTGTACAGAGTCTCTTATACCAAATACAGGACCCTCGTCCTGTACAGAGTATCTTATACCAAATACAGAACCCTCGTCCTGTACAGAGTATCTTATACCAAATACAGAACCCTCGTCCTGTACAGAGTATCTTATACCAAATACAGAACCCTCGTCCTGTACAGAGTATCTTATACCAAATACACAACCCTCGTCCCGTACAGAGTATCTATACCAAATACACAACCCTCGTCCTGTACAGAGTATCTCATACCAAATACACAACCCTCGTCCTGTACAGAGTATCTTATACCAAATACACAACCCTCGTCCCGTACAGAGTATCTTATACCAAATACAGAACCCTCGTCCCGTACAGAGTATCTTATACCAAATACACAACCCTCGTCCTGTACAGAGTATCTTATACCAAATACACAACCCTCGTCCCGTACAGAGTATCTTATACCAAATACACAACCCTCGTCCTGTACAGAGTATCTTATACCAAATACACAACCCTCGTCCTGTACAGAGTATCTTATACCAAATACAGAACCCTCGTCCTGTACAGAGTATCTTATACCAAATACAGAACCCTCGTCCTGTACAGAGTATCTTATACCAAATACAGAACCCTCGTCCTGTACAGAGTATCTTATACCAAATACAGAACCCTCGTCCTGTACAGAGTATCTTATACCAAATACAGAACCCTCGTCCTGTACAGAGTATCTTATACCAAATACACAGCCCTCGTCCTGTACAGAGTATCTTATACCAAATACACAACCCTCGTCCTGTACAGAGTATCTTATACCAAATACACAACCCTCGTCCTGTACAGAGTATCTTATACCAAATACACAACCCTCGTCCTGTACAGAGTATCTTATACCAAATACAGAACCCTCGTCCTGTACAGAGTATCTTATACCAAATACAGAACCCTCGTCCTGTACATAGTATCTTATACCAAATACAGAACCCTCGTCCTGTACAGAGTATCTTATACCAAATACAGACCCTCGTCCTGTACAGAGTATCTTATACCAAATACAGGACCCTCGTCCTGTACAGAGTATCTTATACCAAATACAGAACCCTCGTCCTGTACAGAGTATCTTATACCAAATACAGAACCCTCGTCCTGTACAGAGTATCTTATACCAAATAAGCAACCCTCGTCCTGTACAGAGTATCTTATACCAAATACAGAACCCTCGTCCTGTACAGAGTATCTTATACCAAATACAGAACCCTCGTCCTGTACAGAGTATCTTATACCAAATACAGAACCCTCGTCCTGTACAGAGTATCTTATACCAAATACACAACCCTCGTCCTGTACAGAGTATCTTATACCAAATACACAACCCTTGTCCTGTACAGAGTATCTTATACCAAATACAGAACCCTCGTCCTGTACAGAGTATCTTATACCAAATACAGAACCCTCGTCCTGTACAGAGTATCTTATACCAAATACAAAACCCTCGTCCTGTACAGAGTAATCTTATGACCAATACAGAACCCTCGTCCCATGTACAGAGTATCTTATACCAATACAGAACCCTCGTCCTGTACAGAGTATCTTATACCAAATACAAACCCTCGTCCTGTACAGAGTATCTTATACCAAATACAGCAACCTCGTCCCTGTACAGAGTATCTTATACCAAATACAGAACCCTCGTCCTGTACAGAGTATCTTATATCCAAATAACCAAATATCAGAACCCTCGTCCTGTACAGAGTATCTTATACCAAATACAGAACCCTCGTCCTGGACAGAGTATTCTTATACCAAATACAGAACCCTCGTCCCTGTACAGAGTATCTTATACCAAATACAGAACCCTCGTCCTGTACAGAGTATCTTATACCAAATACAGAACCCTCGTCTGTACAGAGTATCTTATACCAATACAGAACTCTCGTCCTGTACAGAGTATCTTATACCAAATACAGAACCCTCGTCCTGTACAGAGTATCTTATACCAAATACAGAACTCTCGTCCTGTACAGAGTATCTTATACCAAATACAGAACCCTCGTCCTGTACAGAGTATCTTATACCAAATACAGAACCCTCGTCCTGTACAGAGTATCTTATACCAAATACAGAACCCTCGTCCCGTACAGAGTATCTTATACCAAATACAGAACCCTCGTCCTGTACAGAGTATCTTATACCAAATACAAAACCCTCGTCCTGTACAGAGTATCTTATACCAAATACAGAACTCTCGTCCTGTACAGAGTCTCTTATACCAAATACAGGACCCTCGTCCTGTACAGAGTATCTTATACCAAATACAGAACCCTCGTTCTGTACAGAGTACCTTATACCAAATACACAACCCTCGTTCTGTACAGAGTATCTTATACCAAATACACAACCCTCGTCCTGTATAGAGTATCTTATACCAAATACAGAACCCTCGTCCCGTACAGAGTATCTTATACCAAATACAGAACCCTCGTCCTGTACAGAGTATCTTATACCAAATACAGAACTCTCGTCCTGTACAGAGTATCTTATACCAAATACAGAACTCTCGTCCTGTACAGAGTATCTTATACCAAATACACAACCCTCGTCCTGTACAGAGTATCTTATACCAAATACAGAACCCACGTCCTGTACAGACTATCTTTACTGCCATTGCACTCGACCTATAGATAAATAATGAGTATTACACAATCGCAAAGATTTACGCATATATCGCCTTCCCAAGAAACCTTATCACGTTTTGAGATTGAATTAAGTTAAGTTCCGTAATTGTTTCAGTCTGTTTTTGATATATTGACGCGGTACATCGTATGTAAAATGTTCGCCTACGTTACGCACGTATGTATTTCCGCCTTGATGTATCTGCCCCGACGATTATGCTGATGTTTATCGATAACTTTTGCCTGCAGTACTGCATCAATGTCAAAACTGAGCGATGATTGGTCAACTTTATTGGACAATGCTCGATTTGACAAAAGTGCAGCTTATTGAATAAAACCTGATGATTTTATTAATTTGCGTAAGAAGTTTATTCTTAGTAGTAGAACAAAAAGAATTAAGATTTAATAGGAAAGTCATGCTTTGTTTCTGACGATGACTTTGCTCTGACTTGGCGAATCTATACAGCATCGTAATTGTATGTAGCGTTTGAATTACAAAGGAATACTTGTTTGTTTTGTTTAACGTCCTATTAACATCCAGGGTCATTTAAGGACGTGCCAGGTTTTGGAGGTGGAGGAAAGCCGGAGTACCCGGAGAAAAATCACCGGCCTACGGTCAGTACCTGGCAACTGCCCCACGTAGGTTTCGAACTCGCAACCCAGAGGTGGAGGGTTAGTGATAAAGTGTCGGGACACCTTAACCACTCGGCCACCGCGGCCCCTACAAAGGAATACTACTACTGCCGTTCAGGAAAAACTGGATTTTCTTCGACTCTGTCGTTTCATAACTGTCATGCGTGCGTCACCGTTTCTGTTGTTAAAGAAACTGAAGCGCGAACGGATTCCAAACACACCCAAAAAAATATAATGATGGTTTATCAGAACTAATGTGACCGTTGTTGATAAAATCAAATCTGAGGAGTGAGGTTGAGGGAGTGGGGGAAAGACTGAAAATCGGATCATAGAAGTGAATTACACCATGAAATAGAACTAATTGACCGCAGGGACTGAACGATTATTTATCACTTCATTCTCGCATTTATTTATTTATTTGTGTTGATAGAGACTATATAGATCTTTAACTACACCACGTTTTAACTGCGTGCGTCTGGTGAGTGTGTGTTTTGGGCTGCTGTGGTAGATTCATATTTGTCTCTTTGTGATAGCGCGAAACTGATGCCGAATACACTGTAAAGGTAGTCTACTATAGACGACACCCAGCAGGACACCCCACCCGGTCATATGTATCTTGAAATGACACCGGACGAACCAGACGTCCCACTCGTAAATAGTCTCGCATTCCCCAGACTCTCGTCCTGCTCGAGACTGCCTCAAACGTGAAAGTCTCGAGTGAGGACGAGAATCTGGGAATGCGAGACTAACTTCCAAAGTACTGAGAAGTAGGAATGAAGGGCGAGTTTGATTATCGACTACTTAGTCTAGCCGGCATACTTTTTCACAGGTGCATGTGCAGGACGTCGTGGTGCATAGTTGTCATGATAACAAGTTCGCCTTAATAGGCTTACTGTTATTACTTAGAACACATCATATGTTGTGGACAGATGGATTTAAACGAATGGTCTAATAAAGGTTTATCAAGGAAGCGTAAGTTTGCACCCACAATATTCGACCACAACCGGCGGCAGTAGCTCGACAATTTACTTGTTTTTATACTATTGTTATTACTACATAACCAATTATATATATATACCATGTATATATGTAAATTCATTCTGTAATACAATTATCTCATGAAATGTTAAGTGAATTAAAGCAATTTTGCCAATTCAATAATGCGCCATAAATACTGTTACTTATTACGTAATTATTATAATGTCCAAAAATGTTGGAGTATTTTCTGAATAGAACACATCTGGAATAAGTGATCCTTTTCACAATGTAGTCATCCAACAACATTCTGTATTCCGTCATTTCCTTAAGCCATTTAGCGGTATTCGACAGTTGCTTTCTCTTAATACCAGCAAATCATTTGACTGTGTTCCACGACGACGCAAAGCCCAGTTTTAAATTGAACCGAATTCCCTCACAGCGTGACGCTACAAACACATGATGCTATTTGTAATGGTTACGATTATTACGACGTTTAACTGTACTTTTAAAGAAAGGTCATACGAAAGATGAACATTTTTTAGGTAATAATTCTGTAAAACGACAGCTGTTTTCTACGGGCTTTATTTGGAAATCTCCGTTCCAGGGAAAGCGCGTGGAATGTTTCCATAACCTCGTTATGGCCTGTTCCGCCAAGTCGACAATCCAATGGCTCTTGGCGATTTATTTTATTTTCTGTCGTAGTCTAAGCATGGAAATATTTATATTAACATGCTTCCAGATGCGGACTGTAGACTATGTGACTGTAGACTATGTGACTGTAGACTATGTGACTGTATACTATGGGACTGTAGACTATGTGACTGTAGACTATGTGACTGTATACTATGGGACTGTAGACTATGTGACTGTAGACTATGTGACTGTATACTATGTGACTGTAGACTATGTGACTGTAGACTATGTGACTGTAGACTATGGGACTGTATACTATGTGACTGTAGACTATGTGACTGTAGACTATGGGACTGTAGACTATGGGACTGTAGACTATGTGACTGTAGACTATGGGACTGTATACTATGGGACTGTAGACTATGGGACTGTAGACTATGGGACTGTATACTATGGGACTGTAGACTATGGGACTGTAGACTATGTGACTGTATACTATGGGACTGTAGACTATGGGACTGTAGACTATGTGACTGTAGACTATGTGACTGTAGACTATGGGACTGTAGACTATGTGACTGTAGACTATGGGACTGTACACTATGGGACTGTAGACTATGGGACTGTAGACTATGTGACTGTATACTATGGGACTGTAGACTATGTGACTGTAGACTATGTGACTGTAGACTATGGGACTGTATACTATAGGACTGTAGACAATGTGATTGTAGACTATGTGACTGTAGACTATGTGACTGTATACTATGGGACTGTAGACTATGGGACTGTAGACTATGTGACTGTAGACTATGTGACTGTAGACTATGGGACTGTAGACTATGTGACTGTATACTATGGGACTGTAGACTATGTGACTGTAGACTATGTGACTGTAGACTATGGGACTGTAGACTATATGACTGTAGACTATGGGACTGTATACTATGGGACTGTAGACTATGGGACTGTAGACTATGTGACTGTAGACTATGGGACTGTAGACTATGGGACTGTAGACTATGGGACTGTAGACTATGGGACTGTAGACTATTGGACTGTAGGCTATGTGACTGTAGACTATGGGACTGTAGACTATGGGACTGTAGACTATGGGACTGTAGACTATGGGACTGTAGACTATGTGACTGTATACTATGGGACTGTAGACTATGTGACTGTAGACTATGGGACTGTAGACTATGTGACTGTATACTATGGGACTGTAGACTATGGGACTGTAGACTATGTGACTGTAGACTATGTGACTGTAGACTATGGGACTGTAGACTATGTGACTGTAGACTATGGGACTGTACACTATGGGACTGTAGACTATGGGACTGTATACTATGGGACTGTAGACTATGTGACTGTAGACTATGGGACTGTAGACTATGGGACTGTAGACTATGTGAACTCTCACTGCAGTACAAGACGATAAAGCATGAACCGAGCTACCTGGTAGTTACTTCTATTTTCCGACAATGTATTCGACGTAGATATTTAAGGATTGAATAATGTTATGTTGGGGTGTATGGGGGTATAAACCTCAATAGGTCTTGAGACAAATTTTATGAACTGCGAAACCTCCATACACCTCAACATAACTTTATTCAATCCTTATATTTATATTTTTTTGATATTTTGTATAATATTTTGTCTTTGACAAATAGGGACTTGTGCAAGTCTACCACAGAACTTACCGAAATGTACGTCATCACTCTGCGTCTACATATGGTTAATACTTTCAGGATTTCTTTCGTGAACAAACTTAATAGCGAATTAAAACAAATATTAGTTTTAAAAGAATTCATTTCATATAAATATGATCACTTTTGAAAAGGAATTAAAAAAATATAGTCCAAGCTCGACAAATGTATTCCTACGCCGGACTTGATATAGTTAATTGAAAAATGACTCGAGTTAACTGTGGTAGGTTCATTGAGTCTGAATTGAGTGGAAATATAAATATTGCAAAATGACCCAAAATGGTAAGCAATGAAATGATTTTATAGTTAACGTTACATAGACATATGACGCTTTCGAGTAACGTCATCAATTTCGCTATACATTCCATACCGCGTATTGCGTAAAGGAAGTGTATTACAGACAAGACTACAAAATTCGTACTTTCGGCTTGTCCTTCAGTTTTAAAGGGACGATAAGGACCGGTTTCCCCGTTTTCAGTATTTTGTGGTCGTTGGCATATCGCGCTACCTTGCCAAGATGTGGCATTTCAGTGTGACAACACAATAAAGGTATCAGTCTGTGTCCTCGTCCTTCGTGGACACTGTCCTCACACAGGTGTGCGACCTTATAGTTAATGTGATGACATAGAACCCGAAACAAACAAACAAATATAAAAACAAACACAGGGGTACGCTGCTCACATTCGCTTACGTGCCATTCGGATCTGTTAGAGCTACTGCCCTTCGTTTCACTCTATAGCATTTGGCGATAAGCTACATGTATTGTGTACAAATTTCAGTTCTTTCAAAACTCAGTATTGTGTTTAAGATAAAAATAGAACGGATCGCATAACTGGTACATTATCGTTTTCAGTGCTGTCGAGTTTATTTCAAAAGTTCTCTTTCATATGAAGATTACCTCCCACACGTTCATCTGCACGGCCGACTGGTGATTTATGTTCCAAATGAATTTCATTTCCAACCACCTGAAAACATCTGGTTCCCAATTCCAAACGTTTTAAGACCATTCATCAGGCAATCTTTAACCTTCAAACAAACATTACCGTGTCGAGGTTTATCGCCCAGTTAGAGCACACTTTCGGAATAACCTTTGGTGTTTCCCTGACAACGATCTAAATTTATTCATTGGAAATGATGCGAGGTTATGCAGAAAAAAAAATCTTAAACCATGATGGAGTATCCTATTTCCTCTTCGAAACATTTTGTGACAAATGATCACGTGATATTCATTACACGTGACGGTTTATCACTCGCCTATCTCGGAAATTTATGGATGCCGATAAAACGCACGTGCTGTTTCTCCGGCATCTCTGGCACGTGCCTGACATCAACAAGCGGATCAGCGACACGCCCCCTTCTCCGCTGATGTATGGGGATTGCTGGATGTCGCGTAAAACGGAATGTATTTGTTCTGAAAAGATGAACTTTGAATAAATTAAAACAAATACTCCATTTAGAAATACAACTTTAAGGAAAAGTCGTTTCCGTAAAGGAGACAGCAACATTAGCTACTGGTGTCAGACCAGTTCGCTCAAGTCGGCCGACAGGAAGACAAGGACGAGTCCGGGTATCAATTTTGATTTTACGACAATATTTTTCTCCTTTCATTCAGTGCTCATGCTCCCTGTTATACATCTACCAACTGTAGCATCTCACAGCCTATCAAATCCATACCATTTGCATAACGTGTTAACCCCATAGGCAGTGTCATGTGTATTATATACTTGCATTAAAGGGACAATTTAGTCAAACATGCCTTTTATAATTCAAGCAGAATCGATGAAATATATATCCAGAAAAAAATCCACAGTCAATAGCTATCTGCTTCGTAGTAAATGTCCAGTATGGTCAGTTTAAATTTTGGAAAACCCCACGCCATATATAGCGATTCTCCAAATAAAGTGCAACATGTTGCGCCCTCTGGTGGGAAAAGAGTTGGCTGTAACCACAGCACAGAATGCCGACACAGTAAACTGATTTCATGTATACTTAATTCTTTGGATTTTGATTTGACAACATGCGGGGCAAACACTTCTTATATGTTAACTAATAGATTCAATGATGAATGATTGTTTTCATGATTCAAATCGACGAAACACAGGTTGCAAAATTTCTTGTTGGTCTGTTCCTTAGAAACTATTGCCAGCATCAAAATGTCTTTCCTGTTGCAGTTTGGTCAGACAAAATTGTTTGGAATACCCCTGATAAAGTTAGACCGTCTTAATATAGCGCATTGAGGAATCTGAAATCGAAGGCACGCTGGAACATAGATTTTATGCAAAGTATTGGGTGAATTAATGTATACAAGTATGCCCGCTTTTCACATATAACAGGTAAAATCTTCCAACGGCAAAGATTAAAAATTATAACAACTCGTTCATGTTTTAATTAATTTCAATCTCAACAGACGATTTGTCAGTATATAATCTCGGCAGCTAGAGTATGTTTGAATTGGTGTTATTATAAATTACAAAGGACCACATCACATACGCGAATCATTTAACAGTCTGTTACCGAAATAAATCTAGTAGATTATCGTCGAGTGTTTTATATATTCGTCACTATGTTCTATATATAAATGCAGGTGACATATGTTCTCACTGATACCATTAATGAGAGACAAATCCTGACTCCACTGTCGAGTGTGTGTGACCCGAGATGTACACCAGTGCGAATGTTCTCTACATAGGCTATATACAGTGTCCACTTATAGTTACACAAATAAAAGTTTCCCCTGATTAATCGTTAATGAATTAAGTCAATATCACCACAAACTTCTCAGCTCGAGCTCAGCATAATATCTTTTATTGTATTTAATCAATTATTTTCTGTAGATATAAGGAAATCTCAAATCGTTGACGAAATACAAACTTAACCCCCAAACAAGAAATATCTTTAAAAAAAGATAAACGGCATAGTTTTAATGCTGGTGGTTAAAATGTAAAACTGATGGTGAAATAAATTAACGAACAAAAGCGTTTTAGCACGAATAACAAAATTATATCAGTTTGAATCATTTTTGGTAATAATAAGACTGCATTTGAATCAGGAATATTATTTTATTAATGTGTCATTTAAAAAGATAATCTACTTATTCAGCATGCATTCAATCTTATCTTTGTTTCGTTTTTAACTGCATATCTGTATTTTGCATTTACCGCTACATTGACCAATCACATATATGTACTTCATCTTGACCAGTAACACCACCTGTCGCGTCATATCCGGGGCCAACAGAAAATTATACGGCTATGCCGAAAAAGGCGACTCGTGACTATATCTCCCTAAGACAACGTCATCGAGCAAATTGCGAGGCCGGAAACTTGATGTCATGTAAGCTTGCTGGAGTTGTCTCCCTTTGGCCTAGCGTTGTGTTTTCTCGCAATATATATATATATTTTTACGGTTTATTGATAATATATCACCCTGTATAGACGCATTACTTTCATACAGTATAGTTTTGTCTGTAGACTATACTCTGGAGAGTGACTGATGCTATAAAAGCCGCAGTAAGTTATGTAGGATTTGTCAGCCGAGTCCCGAACACCAGATAAATAATGAGTCACATATATTAGAGTCACAAAAATCACTGCTAAAGGGAGGACTAGGTGTCAAAACAAAGACTGGCAGGTGTGAGGATTGGGAGGGACGGATGTCAGGACGACGAGGCACGGGAATCAGGACGAGGAGGGACGGGGATCAGGACGGGGATCAGGACGGGGAGGATGGAAATCAGGACGGGGAGGGTCGGGTATCAGGACGGGGAGGGATGGGAATAAGGACGGTGAGGGACGGGATATGGACGGGGAGTGACAGGGATCAGGATGGTGAGGGACGGGGATCAGGACGGGAGGGACGGGTATCAGGACGAGGGGGGGGGGGGGGGGGGGGGGGGGGGGAGGGGGGGGGGGGGGGGGGGGGACGGGGATCAGGACGGGGAGGGAAGGATATCCGGACGGGGGTGGGGTGGGGTGGGGGTTGGGACGGGTATCAGGATGGGGAGGGACGTGTGTCTGGACGGGGAGAGACGGGAATCAGGATGGGGAGAGACGTGTGTCATGACAGGGAGGGAAGGGTGTCCGGATGGTGAGAGACGGAAGGCATTGGTAAGGACAGAAGGGGGCTGGGTAATGAAAAGATATAAAGAAACATAATAGGAAGGTATATTGGGAAAATGTGTCAGTTAAACTATCCTGGAATCACAGAAATCGGAGTTGTAAATTAGAAAGTTCAACAAGGACAACATCCGAGAAATAACAGCAGAATAATACAAATACCAGATATTGCACAACGAACCTACTATAGGTTGATTCTGAACAGGGTAGCTACTTGTACATATAAAATAAACATGTACATATTTCTGAACAATGGATCCTCTCCGTAGAAGGAGACAAAGCTGTCTATGACATCATACTAAGCAACTCCCTGTGTGAAGTTCCAGATAAGTGTTGGCGACAAGGACTTGTTTACCTGTGAGGTGTGTCAATCTACCCTGTCAAGGTATAGCATTTCGGTATGACTGCACTATAAAAGCGACCGTCAGTGACGAAATCATTACGTAAAATCCCAGACTATCAAATCTCTATATATAGAAGTATTTTTTAATTTAGCAACACGTACATGCATCAGACATGCATTTTAGGAGAGGAATTGATATAATCCTATATACCTACATGTATGCTTTTTTAAAATTAATAAAAAAAAGAAGAATTAAAATTAGATTTATTCCAAACGTTTAACGTGTTTTAACGTATATTAATTTAAAAACAGCCGCAGACTGAATATTATCTTAAATTAGAGTTACCTCCCTTGTACTTTATAGTGTACATGTATGTCGGGTAGCGGATCTTTTTAGTTTAAAAACGACGAGTATACACTCGGGATTCAGGGAATAAATAAAATCTCCTAAGGAGGTTTGGAATAAAATTTGGAGCTTGGTAATGACAGAAATAATCATGTCAGTTCGGACTGAATGCGGATTATAAGGTTATCCAGAGTTCCAATGAGGGCACCTGTATAAGACAGAGCCAAGACGATCATCCGGGTTCCGGGAAACTAAATCACCAAAGGCCACAGTTCAAATCAGTTGACTGAGAGTTCGGTACCACGGTTTGGCGTTGCAAAGAGAGCTCTCATGTAGATTAAAAAAAAGGACTACCAGCAGTTTCGTTTCCTTTAGATAACCGACAAGTGGTGTTCCCATCGTTAAATAATGTGTGCACATCCAACTTCGTCAATGTGTAACTATTGTATTTCAGTCATTGCAATATTCAATTTTAAATCTACGTTAAATATTCCATATACTAATTCCTTATTTTACATCTATGTTCAATAATTGTAAATTAATGTTCAATGCAATCATTTGTAAAATGTTTGGTTATTTTCAATTACAGAAGGGATATGTTTCATCGTGAACGAGGTGATGACAATGTAGAGAAGTTTCCTAAAGCAATGCTGAGTATTGTGGATTCAAATCTTACTGACACAACCTGGGGATATCTCTATCAGACGAATCAAACGCTCAAGATATTTGAATTTGTAGAAAATGAGATTAAGAGGCTGATGGATATGAGAGTATTGGATTAGTTGTTAATCTTATTTTATCTACCTTGGGTAATCTCGCCCGGATGATCTCGTAGGTTTTCTGAGGAACATTAAGCATAGGGGCACAGGCTAAAAATGTATGAGATTTATTAATACAAACATGAGAAATTACTGCAGCTCGTTTTAAAATACATTTAGTTAATGCTCTCATCTTTAAATCATTGTCATACGAGAAAAGGATAGCATGCATTCATATTCAAGGATTTTTAACCAATATACGTTACTGAGGTTTGTCTACATTTGATATTTTACTCCGATTTTAACTGAAAATCAAAGCTTACCCCACCTCTGACTTTTCAAATGTTGCAAATTCTTGATATAAAGTGTGAACTTTGAACAATTGCGTAACGAGCTATATGAACTTATATTAATCACGCCTCTTGGCCCGGATGGAAGCGCGCGAATGGTCTTACTTGTTTGAAATAGTAGGAGTAGGGACTAATATTTTTTCTATAAATACTAACCAATGAATACACTTGTGATTGATCATGTGACTTGCAGTCGTTGTGGATTTCAAATTCGCCGAATTATGAGTATAAAAACCACAATATTACCTTCTATGTCCTACAGGCTAATTATCTGCTGACAACTTGGTGTAAATTGTACAAACGTTACCCTAACACCTCTGAAGTTGAACTTGTATTCAGCAGATTACAAGGTCAGCCGTGACGGTGACTAGAAAAGGTCAAAGGTTAGACGTGATTATAACGGAAGTGTCGAACCCTATCGGGGTTACAATTACTGTATTGTTTGAGATTGCTGTCTCATGAAGGTTCCGTAATTTGTCTGTTTCGGGGAGGTGATCAGTGTGCTTGTACATTATATATCCCCCGTGCGGTTATGTAACGTCCCAGACAAATCAGCGTTTGCAGACAGCCCGGCCCCCAGGGGACACAGATTAACCCGACACGGCGCTAATTGGTTGTTGCATAGGTGTATTTTATAATTCTTATTTCTGAGAAATTTCCCGTCCTCTGTGATTAGTCTGAAGTAAAAAATACAATCACAGATCACCAGTTATGTAATGTCGAACCCTGCTACAATATATTCCACAATCAGAGAAATTCCAAAGGAATCTGACGAGAAATGTATAAGTTTCGAAAATATAATGAATTCATATTATTTAAAACAATACATGTCGACGCAAAGAGCTTCATTTTAGTGTACACTAAAATCAAAGCGTTACAGCGTGTCCATATGGCATGCACTCCTCACAAATTGTCCAAATAATTTGTACCCGTTTCAGCGTGCCCAAATGTCATGTACTGCTCATAAGCTGTCCAAATGATACATTCCCGTTACAGTGTGTCCAAATGTGATGTACCCTTTACAGCTTGTTCAATTGTCATATACTCCTCACAAGTTGTCCAAATGTCATGTACTCCTCACAAGTTGTCCAAATGTCATGTACTCCTCACAAGTTGTCCAAATGCCACGTACTTCTCACAGCTTGTCCAAATGTCATGTACGTCTCACAGCTTGTCCAAATGTCATGTACTCCTCACAGCTTGTCCAGATGTCATATACTCCTCACAGCTTGTCCAAATGTCATGTACCCCTCACAGCTTGTCCAAATGTCATGTACTCCTCACAGCTTGTCCAAATGGCATGTACTCCTCACAGCTTGTCAAAATGTCATGTACTCCTCACAACGTGTCAAAATGTCATGTACTCCACACAACGTGCCTAGATGTCATACACTCCTAACAATGTGTCCAAATGTCATGTTCTCCTCACAGCTTGTCAAAATGTCATGTACTCCTCACAGCTTGTCCAAATGTCATGTACTCCTCACAACGTGCCCAGATGTCATGCACTCCTAGCAGCTTGTCCAAATGTCATGATCTCCTCAAAGCTTGTCCAAATGTCATGTTCTCCTAACAGCTTGTCCAAATGTCATGTTCTCCTAACAGTTTGTCCAAATGTCATGTACTCCTCACAGCTTGTCCAAATGTCATGTACCCCTCACATCGTATCCATTTGTCACACACCTGCCACAGCTTGTATAAATGTCATGTAATAGTCATAGTGTGTCAATTTGTCATGGACAATGTACATCTCACATCTTGTGAAAATGTCATGTACTTGTCAAATAGTGTCTAATGTAATATACCACATTATATGCATTGACACAATTTCCATACAGAGTTATCTTTTCTATTTTTACCTGAAATCTACCTATTGGTAGTAGTCGGATGGTAAGTGGAACGATAACTCTGTGTAGAGATTGGTATTCATCCTAACATTTCCAAATGGACTGTATCCAAACACATTCCTTGTCCATCCCATGGTGTCCATCGAACCGTCCAATCAATACAATGTGATCAGACATGCAGACTACTGAAGTAGTGTTCCGACGTACCAGACATGCAAAAACGACAGACAACATATTTAAATAACTGACTTTTACAACGTGTTAAAAGCTTCAGTAGACATTGCGGCCTGCTGATTTTAGGGTTGAGACGTAATCACTGCACCACGCGAAACGTTATCTATTACTAGCGGAAGTGGTACGTAACTAGTCTGTCGAGGAACCGGAAACTATTCAGCCGAAGGAACCACAGTCTATGTCGAACTTAACGTTAAGTCATCTTAGTTTATTTATCAATTTAATGAAGCACTATGAAAATCACCTTAATTTATTTTAACTGTTTGTAATTTGTAATATACAAAACAACGAAATGGAGGAAAATATATGAAACAAAACTATAAAAGTACAGAAAATCCACTTTTTATTACTTTTTCATTTCAAAATGGGCTAAGCTGAATAATCTTTGGTAGATCGGTGTTTTGTCAGAGTGTGAAGCCATATAAGAGGTCTAACCTTTCCACTTTACAGGGTTTAGATGTTGTTAAAAGTTTAGTACCGCCTCATACGATTACCGCACGTGTCACATGGTATACTATACAAGACAATTTAACAGAGGCTTTGCGTGTTTCTCTTGTGAAGAGTGTTATACACTTCACGCCGAGTGTAAATAAACTAAGATTTCCTAGATGTGGGCTATCGCGTCCCCAGATTACCTCAAATAAAGGAAGCCGTGTAAACTATGTTAACCATGTTCCATATCGTGACCGGTAC
This sequence comes from Pecten maximus, assembly GCF_902652985.1. Lineage (NCBI taxonomy): Eukaryota > Metazoa > Mollusca > Bivalvia > Pectinida > Pectinidae > Pecten > Pecten maximus. Next base: position 12,267,354 of record NC_047029.1, on the reverse strand, counting down.
GGGCGGCTTATATGTAACGATAAACGTTTGAAAATAAATGCCATGCCGACTGTAGGTTTTTAAAGCACATATATTTGATTAAAGTTCTGGAACTGGTGACGTCATTACTGTGTAATATAGGTTAACAACAGGGTACTTAACCAATATATAAAAGGTCTGACAATGTCGTGCTTCATTCGTCATGTTACGTTTGTATTCCCTGTAAATACAGTAGATATAGCCGATCAAAAACAGGCAATATCCAGCCCGCATTCTTGGATTAGACCATGATTTGTATTACTGGTGTCGTCGATGAATCAAGAGACGCTCACCCTCCCGAAACTCTTGGTCTTATCATGAACGCTAATGGAAGCGAATACCATTTCTATATACTCTGGCATGTTCTCGACCAGGGGACATAACCCAAAGCGTTTTTAACAAGGACGAACGCTCAACTAATGGCCAGAAAAACAAAGTTACTACTAGAAATTGTTTCGGAACAATTTGACGGGCTTTTCACTATTTAGCATAAATGACCTAAAGGCTTGGTATTTCCAAACATAAAAAAAAAACTATTTTAGAACACTTGATAGGTCATCCACATTCTAGTTTTGATTAATCAGGCATCTGAGATATTACATTTCAACAAAGGAGTGGACGAAGGGAAATAACTCGTACAGCCTTGTACGAGTTATCTCCCCTCGTCCAACTAACGTTATATCTCAGATGCCGTTATATATCTGATGCCAAATTAATTCAAAATGGCGTTCCGCGTTAATGGTAAACGTTACCGAAACACCAAAAAACATGAAAATCATCAGAATAACATTTTGAATCATACTTAAATTCCTTTTTTTGGAAAAAGATTAAAAAATGAAGATTTTCTACAAATAGACTTATTTGACCCCATAGCGAACGCTTTTATTTGACCTCTGACCCTAAAACTTTTGGTGAGTAAAAGCTAGAGCCAAGCATTAACTACAAATAACATAATCACATGACCCCTGTAAAATGAACACTTTATGAATTATGGGCATTTTAAGTTTTTAAATATATGACGTCATGGCGGCCATCTTGGATTTCAAACCAAGTTAAAAAGTAACATAACTTGGCCAGGACAATCCAAGGATTATTTCAGCTAAGATTGAGCTGAATGCCACTTGCGGAACTTGAGAAGAAGTTTAAAATGTAAAACTATTTTTAATATAGAATATATTAGGGGAAATTCAAAATGGCGTACAACAGGAACCGTATGTGTCACAGAAAAACTGAAAACGTCAAATTCATCAGAATGACATTCTACATCATACTAAGAATTTTTTTTGGAAGAAGATTGAAAAATGAAGATTTTCTAAAAATAGACTTATTTGACCCCATAGCGAATGCTTTTATTTGACCTCTGACCCTAAAACTTTTAGCAAGTAAAAGCTAGAGCCAGGGATTAACTACAAATAACATAATTACCCGACCCCTGTAAAATGAATGCTTTTTTAATTATGGGCATTTTAAGTTTTTTAATACATGACGTCATGGCGGCCATCTTGGATTTCAAATCAACTTAAAAAATAACATAACTTGGCCAGAACAATCCAAGGATTATTTCAGCTAAGATTGAGCTGAATGCAACTGGTGGAACTTGAGAAGAAATTTGAAATGCAACACACTTTTATATATAGAAATATATAGGGGGAAATTCAAAATGGCGTACAACAGAAACTGTATGTGTCACAAAAAAACTGAAAACGTCAAATTCATCAAAATGACATTCTACATCATACTAAGAAATTTTTTTGGAAAAAGATTGAAAAATGAAGATTTTCTAAAAATAAACAAACTTGACCCCTTAGCGAGCTTTTTTATTTGACCTCTGACCTTAAACTTGTAATTATTTAAAAGTTAGCCCCTTAATTATTCTACATATAATATAATTGCATAAACCTTGTAGATTACATAGTTTTCGAGTTATGGTCATTTTTAACTTTTAAGGTATGACGTCATGGCGGCCATATTGGATTTTTGACCTACTTATCAATATATAACTACACCCCTTTGACATATGCTATATAATGTAAGATACATGCCATTGTCCTAACTCTTACCGTTTTGGCCCAAATGTGTGGACAAAATAAAGTGTAGCATAATAATAAGAAACAGAACAAAAACAATAGGTCTTTTCACCACTTAGGTGAAAAGCCCTAATAAAGAAGGGAAAAATTAGATCCCAAATTTAGTCGCCTCTTACAATCACTCTTGTAATGTATGTTTCAATTGATATAATTAGATAATTTGTAAATTCACGGGTTATTTAAACTGGGTTTTATTTGTATATTTTCATTTAACAATATATATACAACATGCAGATTATACAAAAAGGAATCAGTAACAAGTGTCAAGACACTTATATATATCGGACACCTATATACATATATTGACGTTACCTAACAGCATAGACATGATAAAACACGACGTCGTATCATAATGATGATATAGACTAATGTGAAAACATCAGTTGGAATTTGATCAAATCATTAAATACACTGTAGATAATAACAAGGGAGGAAAACGTGAAAGTGGGATTTGCTGCTTCAATCTGGTTGTAAAAAATATATTAAATGTGGTATGAATCTAAAATAATAGACGTACAAATTATGTAGGTGTTTCGTGAGCATGGAAACCTTTACAAGGACATTTTGTACAGCAAGGAATATCTTCGTGTGATCGTCGATGGAAGACAAGGCAGTCATATTTTTTACAATTATGTTATATGGTAAGGTGAGAATAATTACATGTTAAGAGAAAATGAGAAGTATCGTCAATTAGACCACTTTCACCTTAAAAATAAAATGCAGAGTGTAATAATGCATTGGCGGAAAACAATATCTAATAACATGAATATCGTAGACTCTATGACTTTAATGAAAACTATATCAATCGAGACTTTCCTAGATTTCTACATGGTGACAATACAGTAGGCCAACACTTAGATTATTAAAGGTCATGATTTGTACTATTCGTATGAAGACATCATGTGTTTGGTCAAGCTGGAACTTTCCGAGAGGGCTGCGTTAAATGAACGTTTTCTGGAACCAGTGCAGACACCAGACTGGTCCAGTCACACCAGACAGTGACATCCTTGCCTAAAACTCGATCAATGCCTTTCTTTAGCTTCGAAATGATTCACAATACACTTCGTTTGTGCAGACATGCTAATGAACAGAGCTAATGATTATTGTTTTTTACTTCTCTGAAATAAACAAGTCCTCTGTCAATATCTTAGATTATTACATGCGTAGGTCTACCGATAGAGTGTTACTGTCTATTTGTAATTGGACCTTTGCTAGTGCGTAGTGCGTATAACACTTGAATATTATATACATTAAAATTAATTTAGCACAATTTTTTTTTTGAAAATGAACTATGCACACTAGAGAAGGCCCAAATGCACAAATAGGCATTGAGATGTTTTATATATACATGTACATGTACTAAGTCAGCCAACAAAATAGAAAAAAATTACTTTACCTACGTTCAACGTAACAATAATAATATATCAATTCTGATGAACTGTTCAACGAAAAAAACCCACATCAATTAGTGACGTCATATACGTTTAAACAGTGTATGATGTTATGAAAAAAATGTACGTTTTGTACATGTATCTGAATGAGGGTAGCCCGCCTCACAAAGAAATTCAATGTTGATAGATGTCTTGTCTCGGTAATTTAATGTTTTTGCACCATTAATAAATGATGGCACCAATTCAAGCTGACAAACCACAGACAGACCGGAAATGGGACGTGATTTAGGTTTGGTGAATCAACATCACAACCCATACGGACTATTATTACGTCCGAGTGTTGTAGTGATTGGAGAAAAAAACAAAGCGTCAATCATAACACAGGGTGTCTGGGGCGTTATATTGACCAGTACTGACCAGTGATTGGAACGAGAGTTGGGCTCACGTTAATTGCAGTCAGAAGTTTAAGTGGTATTTCGGCAAAAATCAATTAGGATTGAAGAATTTGTGTTTTCGCGCTTTTCGCACTGTAAGTGTTGCTCTAAGATATCATTAAGCTAATTGCAGTTTCTATATACTCTTCATACCTGAAATTATCTGTAGGCTCTGATCCATCGTTATACTACGCTAATCTGTAAAAATTGATAAAATGTTCTGTAGTTGTTAAGTTGTGTTTGGTTTATTTGTGTTTAACGTCCTATTAACAGCCAGGGTCATTTAAGGACGTGCCAGGTTTGGAGGTGGAAGAACCAGCCTACAGTCAGTACCTGGCAACTGCCCCACAAAGGTTTCGAACTCGCAACCCAGAGGGGAGGGCTAGTGATAAAGTGTCGGGACACTTTTTTTGTGATTCGAACTCCGAACCTTCGGGTTGCTAAGCGATGGTTCTTCTTTTTTTATTTTTCAAAAGATTTTAAACGTCGGGACACTTAAAAGACACTTAAAAGATTTCAATCGTCGGGACACTTAACCACTGCGGCCCCTTTTTAAGTTGAGTACACACTCTGTGGGGCCTTGACCCGAATTCATGGTTTCAGGTATCAAATTTGTTAAATTACTCCATGGGTTCTTCTGATTAACCAAAAGACCTTGGACAATGATAGTTTGCAGGTTCCTTCAAAGACAATGGTCAAGTTTGCATTTCATCATGATAGCATATGACATGTATGTATCACTGAACTTCCAACAATAAAATGCATACTGTGCATAGGTGTTAGTATTATTGGCCTAACGAAAGGATGATCATCGTCTTTTCTGACGTATCAGTGTAATAAACAGGCAAATTGTCTTGAGGTCAACTTGATCGATTTCTTGACATGCTTGGTTTACAATGTATTTTGCTCTTTTCATGTCAATTCACATGAAATTGACATGAATTTTACCTTAATTAACGTGAAGAATTTTTGCCTGTGTAATTCAAAACCTAACTCTAAACGATAATGTTGTGAAACTTATAATAATTTGTTGATATTGATATCTAAAATAAAAAGAAACGATACTCAATTGGGACAAAAACGGAGATATATACTAGAAATCCGTGAACATAAGACAAAATATCAAAAGGTCAAGGTCATGCATACAATTGTATTACCGCGAACACGTGTTATGGAGTAGCTACTTCAGCATCAACTAACTTCTCCCGCGATCTTCATAAAATTAAGATTTCGAAACATTTGTGAATTTGTCCGTCAGCATTTGACATTTATCTCGGAAGTTGTGATATTCTTTAAAAAGCATAAAATATTTATGACCATACAGTAACCTCGTTTTAGTGCCAATTTCGATCTGTTGAACCAGATGCCTTGATATAACAAGATAGAGTTAGTAATTATGTCTTGTTAAAGTTATCCGCATTGATCGCTGAGGAGTCGCACCGGCCAATTATTCTACTGTCCTCTCTTCACCTCCACAGTTAGATCAAATTGTATCTGTAATCTTACAATTGTAGTTTCCAAGACAGCTTCAATGTTTGGTTGAGACTTTCTCTGCTTTCAAGGGGCCGCGGTGGTCGAGTGGTTAATGTGTCCCGACTCTTTAACACTAGCCCTCCACCTCTGGGTTGCGAGTTCGAAACCTACGTGGGGCAGTTGCCAGGTACTGACCGTAGGCCGGTGGTTTTTCTCCGGGTACTCCGGCTTTCCTCCACCTCCAAAACCTGGCACGTCCTTAAATGACCCTGGCTGTTAATAGGACGTTAAACGAAAACAAACCAAACTTTGCTTTCAGGACTGATTTGTTTGCAATTTTCAGTGCGTTTCTCATATCAAGATCATTTTATACTTCTGTAATTACCTCCCTTGGAAACGGAACTCTCCTTTACTTGCTGCTATGTAAAAATTGAAGAAATTATATACAAAACCCTTCATAACTTGGAGTTCCAATACCCGTGACGTTATTACAGCTTTCTGATGATTCTTTAGCATTGATCATAATTATTAATACAAATTTTGTTTACATAAGAAGGAAAACATACACGTAAAATCATATCCAAAATCACGGGATCAAGACTGTTTTACTATGTAAATTATCTCCGAAATCCAGACCGCGAGAGGAAAACCCCTCGTGTGCGATATATTTGAAGACCAATCATCTATTACAGCTGCAATTACGTCATCAAGAATCAATGTGATTGTCCAATCAAAAGAGTGTTTAAGTCTATTTATAGATACCGGCGTAAAATCGGAATTTCTTACAACAACCTTTACATCCATGTTGACCGGATTTCATACCCCGGAATATTTTGCCCGGGTCCAATTTAAAACAGAACAGAGGATAAATATCTTTATTTAAAATCATTTTATTCAACATGTCTTCTGACAAAACAACAACAAAAACATAAAATGAAAACAAACAATAATATCATTATGAAACAAATGAGCTTTTCAATGGAAATTTGAAAATGGAAACAACAAGGACTAATTGATTTATAGATTTTTTTCCCTGGATTAAAAAAAAGTTGTTTTGCATTTCTTTTTCAATATAATTATTGTTTTAACCAAAACAATCGTGAATGTTCTTCAAGACATATTTCATTTTCAATCATAGAGAAATAAAACATTTCTGTTGTGAACAAAAATGGTTTTGATTTAATTGCAATGGAATGTGATGAGTGACAAGTCACCAGCATTCATTTAAGCTATATTATAAGTTACTCATAATTTGTGAGCTTACAATGAAATGGATGAATTCTGTATGTACATTGTTTTACTGCATTACTATACTTATATAATAAACAGACACAAAAATTACTCTAATTATTTAACAATTGGTCCTTAAATTAAGGACTTAATTCCTTCACTTGAGTTTTTGAGTCACACAAATGGTCCCTTTGGAGTTCAACCTGAGGATCAATCAATATGTGCATATTAGTATTACAATAAAAACCAATACTAAATGTTTCAATCAAACATACACTTATTCCTATGCATGACAGCTCCACAAATAATGCTCAAATGTTTACTTAAAATTAATAAATTTTGGCAAGTTTTACCCCTCCCAATCCGCACCTAAGGTAATGAGAATCACATATTCAATAAAGGCCAGAGACCTCATGACCAAGACTCTCCTATACATTGTACATGAAGAGAATTGTAACAGTACTATATACCATATAATCACATTGGACTTAAAGAAAACATGTTTAATGTGAGCCTATTCGATTGTTTTGGTCCCATCACTCAACTCCATCAGGTGACCTTAATACAATTAACAACACAAATACATGAATAGCACCTAGCCACTTTGAAAATAAAATTAATTTTCTTGTTTCAAAAATATATATAACAATCTAACAAAATTTGATTGTATGAGAATTATGTATATACATCATGTATATGTAAACCAATTGTTATCATTTAACTTTGCCAGGCATCTTTATACATGGCACCAGTTCCCCAAAATGAGGTTTTCAAAATGAAAAAAAGAAATAACAAAATAAAACAAAATAAAAATAGATTAAATTTGTAAAACACATTACTCGGATTTCAAACAATATAAAAGATTTGCAACATGTTGTATATAAAGGTACATGTATACATGATTCAATGGTGGTGTATATCATGTCAAATTATCCCCAGTGTTCATTACAGCCACATGTAACCTATAATGGCACCTGCATACTTGAGTATTAGATTTGAGAACATTCTGGTGCATTTTAATTTGTTTTTTGGCATTTCAAACACTTTCTTGTTGTTTTACATCTCTTTCTATGTTCCAAGAAGGTTAATCTATTTTGTTTTTCCATCACCTGTTTTAAAGCTGATGTTCCTTTGTGAGAACTTCCCCTGAAAAATTGCTTTGTCACCAAATCATTCAACTTTTCTAAGCCCTGCTGACTAAACCTAATGAGTGATCCATGTTTTCTGGCAAGTTCACTAACATGGTATCTTAATATATGAATATATGGAGTAATGTCTCTTGCTTGGTAGCAATATAAATATAACTCGCACCAAGATTTCACCTTAACTTCGATTTCGTCAGCACAAGGTACCTCACATTTTATACATTCATTCAATTCTCCGAAACCATCCCATAACTTCTGTATGTTTGAAGCTCGAGCTTTATCCTCATAGAATTCTGATGCATCAAAATGCTTCAACATTAGTAGCTTTTCGGGGCCAGTAAGGTCACGGTACTCAAGTTTTTTACTTTCTGTATTGATTTTTAGTTCAAATGAGATTCCAAGCATCTGTAATATACATTCAAGCTTTGAAATATGTGTCAACCTATGTCTATTTTCTTGAACACTTGTGAATGTTGAATTTGCTGTAATATTATCCATACATCGTAAATCTGCAACAAGAAGATTAAACAGTTTATCTGTAACCCTCAAAAACATGTGGAGATGGTCGATAACTACTCGATCTGGACCAATGGTAGCAAAAAGCGGTCGATTTGATACAGAAAAAGTGTCTGGACCTTTCTTCCTTTTTTTCTTGTTCCCCTGTTGACAAGCAGCTTCATGAAATGTATAGGCCAGTCTAGCGCCCTTTGAAGGATCAGTCATTGACCATGTATGACCAAGATTCTGTTTTTCAACCTTATTACACTTACAATAAAGACAAAAATACTCGCAAGCAATGGATGGTATACCACAGACAATAAGGAGGAATTTGTAATCCCCACCCAACATTATTTCTAATTTGAACTTGCGCTCTTCCACTGTCATTTCTGCTCCCTGCAACTGACTTACTTCATGGCAAAGATCAGAGAGTCCTATGTCAAGATCACTATACTTTTCCTTAGTACGCATGATTAAAAGTGGGTAATTTCCATGAGCAGAACCACTACAGTTTTCATTGACAATTGTGAAAGTTACATTCACAACATGGATTCGCCTCCCAATATTTGTACCATCACCAGATATTTTTATCTTAATATGTCCATCTGTTGCAAAGTTTTTATCTGCTTTAAGTTTATAAGAGAGTACATCCTTCAGGTGTTTCTGCAGTGATTGTTGCACTCCTAGACCATCTGGAGTTATTTGTATATCATACCTGCTGTTCAATTCTTTCAGTACTTTGTTAACCGCATATGTCCTAGGAAGTGATCTGAAAACCATACTTAGTTCATGATAGGATTCTTTTGAAATATTAAATGAGTCCATAATATAAATCAAAGTATTCAAATCTTCTACAGTTTTTTACACACTCAATATTTTCTTTGTCGGCAGTATCATACATTTGAAGAACCTCTTCCTTTCCATTTCTCAATATAGTAATAGACACAAGTTTTACATTTCTTTCTTCTAAGAAACTAAGAGAAGTTTTACAAAGTTCGGTTTCCTGTTTGCGACGTTTTGTTTTACCTGCAGGTGTCAAATCTTCAAATGGTTTTCTCTTAAGACTGTTGTCAGTGTTGGTTTCAGTTAGACCCTCTGATTTGTGCGAGCTGTTGTCTCTTATGTATTTCAAGAAAGTTTTCTCCAACTCTTTTTTTTCCATCTCTTTTTCCTTAATTATATCATCTTTTTCCTTTTCTTTCTCTTCCAATAACTTTTCATATTTAACCTTTTCTGCTTCAAAGTCTTGCTGTGTAATTTCTTGATTGATTCGCACATCCCATGAATATTTAGAAAGTTTGAGGCTATTCCTAAATTTTTTAAACTGATTTCCTCCCTTAAGTTTTGCTTTCAGTGCTTTACTTTTAAGTCTAAATAACTCGGCCCTTAATATTTTTAAACTATGATCATCTGCGATAAAACTGATTGAACTTTGACTTTGAACTATATCTGATATTTCTTTAACAGTTTCCAAACAGAGACCCTTGTGCCAAAACTCCTCTTTTAACAAGATTTGAAGCAAGTCTTCCCTCGGAATAGCTATCATCTTATAATTATAACACAGGATCGTTCACTAAGTGTTCAAGCATACGATTGTTACCGCTACATTTCACAAATGTTATCACGATTTGTTGCCCTCTAGGTAGTGGTTTCTCCTCTATTCTGCCTCCTTGGTTTAGGGCAAATGTTTTCAAATCTCTCCTATTCCTCTTGTACATCCTCAATGTTTCAGTCTTTATGTAGCAACAATCTCCTTCTCTGTTTAATATTCTATAATCCCATTCATTTCCAAGCAGAGAGAGCTGGTCCCGTGTAGATATCTTGAAAATTGTCTTTGTGCGTGTCCTCTTGTAGATGCTAAGGTATCCTTGCAGAAGATTAAACAAGTCTTTGTCATAACAATGACGTATTGTGACTTTGCTGTCAAGCTTGCCCGATGATGCCAAATTTTCTTTAATAGAAACTTTCAATTGCTCCAAACTGCATAATAATGTATTATCCAGAGACTGATTTCCTTTTGGTTGTAATTCAGAGTGCTTAATTTTAGCGTCATATACTGAACTCCAGCCTGAAATAGAAAAAAATTAATCAATAAAATATTTGTGTAACTACATATAATTAGTGCTAACTTAGTAAGCCTCTGAAAAGAACCTTGATTCCATTTTAATAATTAGATTTAAATGCAGCACCATAAGACACTTGAACACTAGAATGACACTTTGATTTCATTTATTTTGTATATGTCCTATTAACAGCCAGAGTCATTATCATGGATGTACAAGGTATTTGAGGTAGAGTAGAGGCAATTAAAATACCCTGAGAAAATACCACTGACTTATGACCAGTACATGTGGCAAATGCCTCAAGTGGGGTTTGAATTAGTGACCACTGACCCTGAAGTGGAGGGCTAGTGGTAAAATGTTGGGGACACCTTACCACTCAGCCATTGAAAAAAAATGAGACAATTACCACAAATGAAATTATTTAGCTTTTAATTATCAACAAACCTGTGTAATGGACAGTAACATAACCTTCCTTGTCTGGCCTTGTCAATACCTCCACCGGGTACCATCCAGCCCGCCATGGTTTTTGTTGTGTAGGCCTTTCCCTTGGTAAGTCAATGGTGTTGAGTTCTCTGAAAAAAATACGGAATTTGATAAATAAGATGAAAATACGGCAGAATATTTGTAAAAACCCTTGTCATTATCACAGGTACCTGTGGTCATTATTAAATGAATTCTATACTTTAGATCTTGAGACTGTAGTGATGTTAAACATAGAAATGTGAATACTAAGTCTCTGCGAGTAATTAACTAAACGTCTAAATATAGCTCAGTACAGCTATACCTATGATTTATAGGTGGATATAGCTATAGAGGTCCGTCAAAGGTATACAATAATACAAGTAATATGTGAATTTCTTCTTCTCCATGTGATCATCATAGGGCATATTTTTCAGTCAACACCGGTGCACTTTCTCACTGTGGAAACTTACTTGTTTGTATCGCTATCTTTGATAATCAATTCGCGTTCTTGTCATTATAACTTAATTAAAAATGCACTACTTACGTGTATGAACTCACCCTGTGGCCATTTCTATCGTATATAGGTCTGTTCTTAGTGTTTAATGAACGTCTGCCGCAGCACTGCAGTAATGTGGCCGCCATCTTGTAATACTTTCGCAAGGGCGATAACTCCGTTTTGCAGTATAAAATATTTTTGATATGATGCGCAATTTTATCTGTTGTCTGTCCGATTATATCGTTAGTAATAAGTACAATTGTACATCACACAGTTGTCGAAGTGACCACGCATACTTTGTTTGCTATTCTGATTGCGACCTCAAATGCTGTCATTGGAAAGCATTACAGAATGAAGACATCTTTCATATGCATAGATTTTGCCTTTCCTCTCACAGTGCTTTATTACGGACACACTTAGAAATGATATTATCATTTGCTTTTGTTGTTTGCTGATATGAATAAGTGTGTTATGAACACGCCATAAGCATTCCGATTTAACACTTTCAAAGTTAGCTAACGGATCTATAATTTGATATACTGTAAATACATTTCAAGATATCGGCTACATATGTTTTTTGCAGATATTATTTGTGTTGCGTGTATTCCCAGAAGTCGTTCCCGCCACAGGAAGTCGTTGCTCCCAAAATTAAAAGCAGTCCCCTCCACCGATCGGAAGCCGCATATAAAACTGTACATGGACATTTTGTAGCTAGACATTTGGATCACACAGTAAGTACTCCTAAAACTGATTGTCTCCTTTTCATTTAAAACTGTCATAATATAAAGACATAAAATAAATACAAATATGTCCTGAAACAAAATGGGAATGCCTCCAGTCTAAAATGGCCCAGACAGGATGTTTCCGAAGTGTTCCCAGGCGGGTTATAAATGCTGTTTATCCTTATACGACCAGACATAATCGATTCCGAATGACAGCAATACTTTATGTACAGGTTCTTTGTGTGGTGACAATACTTACAAACAAATAGATACAATATTAATAAAACATTTTGCACGGTATGTCTGTAAGACAAAATGAATTTCAATCCCGATATTTACGTTCCAGTAATAAAGTAAAATTCATCTTCCCGTGCGCCTTTGTTTATGGCTTTATTTAAGCGAATTTTTTTTTTTTTTTTTTTTTTTTTTAATTTTCAATTCGATGTACAACCATTTTTGAGCGAATGACTTGTAACTATCATTGCTGCCAGGAGACGAACAATAATCATGGAGGATCAAAGATACGTCCTAAATAGCCTGACCATCCACGGGACATCCTAAATAGCCTGACCATCCACGTGACATCCTAAATAGTCTGACCATCCACGGGACATCCTTAACAGCCTGACCATCCACGGGACATCCTAAATAGCCTGACCATCCTCGTGACATCCTAAATAGTCTGACCATCCACGGGACATCCTTAACAGCCTGACCATCTACAGGACGTCCTAAATAGCCTGACCATCAACGGGACGTCCTAAATAGCCTGACCATCAACGGGACGTCCTAAATAGCCTGACCATCAACGGGACGTCCTAAATAGCCTGACCATCCTCGTGACATCCTAAATAGTCTGACCATCCACGGGACATCCTTAACAGCCTGACCATCTACAGGACGTCCTAAATAGCCTGACCATCAACGGGACGTCCTAAATAGCCTGACCATCAACGGGACGTCCTAAATAGCCTGACCATCAACGGGACGTCCTAAATAGCATGACCATCAACGGGACGTCCTAAATAGCCTGACCATCAACGGGACGTCCTAAATAGCCTGACCATCAACGGGACGTCCTAAATAGCCTGACCATCAACGGGACGTCCTAAATAGCCTGACCATCAACGGGACGTCCTAAATGGTCTGACCATCTACAGGACGTCCTAAATAGCCTGACCATCCACGGGACGTCCTAACTAGCCTGACCATCAACGGGACGTCCTAAATAGTCTGACCATCTACAGGACGTCCTAAATAGCCTGACCATCCACGGGACGTCCTAAATAGCCTGACCATCGACGGGGCGTCCTTAACAGCCTGACCATCTACAGGACGTCCTAAATAACCTGACCATCAACGGGACGTCCTAAATAGCCTGACCATCAACGGGACGTCCTAAATAGCCTGACCATCAACGGGACGTCCTAAATAGCCTGACCATCAACGGGACGTCCTAAATAGTCTGACCATCTACAGGACGTCCTAAATAGCCTGACCATCAACGGGACGTCCTAAATAGCCTGACCATCAACGGGACGTCCTAAATAGCCTGACCATCTACAGGACGTCCTAAAAAGCCTAAACAGATTCCTGTAAGCCCATGATTAATATTGTTGACCCTGCTTCTGTATTCGATAATTTCATCGTGGAACGATTGTGGAGAATTATCAACACATATCATTTTAAAGCACTGTGCTTACATGGGATTGAATCAAAAGGGCATTTCAATAAATCATATGTGAAATTTTAACCGGAATAGGCAAGAGTTACGAATAATGTAGGAAAGATATATGCCTGTAATGACAGTTCGCTCGCAATCAGTTTAATGTGACCGGTTGGATGTGCTAAACTTTGTTAGTCATGACCTAACGTTCTTCTACAAAGGTCAGTTAAAGGTCACAAGAAAAGCTGTGTCAAGACATAAAAAAGTTAATTAGATAAAAACTAGAAGGGATAAAGTTCATACAATGGGAATACCAAGTACAATTCTTACGTCGCGCCTGTAGAGATTAAATAAGGAATTGGCCCTAGATACACCAGTAATAGAGCACAACACTCCATCGATTATCTCCCCTCATTCCCCTATTCTAAAAGAAATTATTTTGAAGAGGTCACTTGTTGCAATATCTTCGAATTGAAAACACATATGGATTTTGACATTTACGTGTATAAAGACGGCTTTGAATAAAGTATACATGTCAAGAATTTGTTATTCATGAGCTGATAGACAACCGCTAAGGCACCAATGTGACATTACATGTAACTTCATGTACATCCAACATAAGATTTTAAAACAGCCGAATATGCAATCCTTTGTTTTGTTCTATTGTTTTTTTTTATATTTTTGATATTTATTGCCGCTGCTGCAGCTACATCACGATATGTAATATGACAATAAACACCACGTGCAAATATTGTGAATCTTGGATTGGCATGGTTTGTGGTTGTTTCATTACAAGGAAATGTTTACTTTTGGTCATAACAGGAATGATGTAGGGGTCGTCTAGACAAAATACAAATTGATATACAGGAAACGAGCAAGGAATGTCTGTTATATCCGATCCTGTCTTGTTTACGGACGAAATGTATCAGTGTACAGCGGGTTGTCTGTTTCCATGTACAATGCTTATCTATTGCTCCTGTCTGTATTGAGTTTGTTTGTACATGTTATACAGTTGATATGGAAGGTTAATCCCAGACTACAGGACATTGTTACGTAATTTCTTAACCATACCTTATATACTTCATGTACCACCATCGTGTCCATATGATGTCCATCCTCTCTCTACCTGTTTCTTTATCTGTATCACTCGCATGTAGAACTCACGTGTTTGGTTTGGTTTTATTTGTTCAACGTCCTATCTACAGCTAAGGTCATTTAAGGACGGCCCCCCGTGCGTGCGACATGCATGCGTGTGTTGAGTGCGTATGTGTGTTTTGGGAGGATGCGGTATGTTCGTCCTTGTGATAGGCCGGAACTTTTGCCGACTCACGTGTACCATTACGTACATACATTGTATAACACTCACGTGTACCGTTACATGTAACACTCACGTGTACCGTTACATGTAACACTCACGTGTACCTCTCACATGTAACACGTGTACCACTTATATATAACACTCACATGTAACACTCACGTGTAGAACTCATATGTACCTCTCACCTGTACCACTCACATGTACCACTAACAATACATATCGATACCTGGTACATATTTACTTCAAATTCTTGATTATTTCTTAGACATTTTTTACCAATCAGTTATGCACTGAAAGGTAATAATTCACGTATCTGTACGCGGAGATAAAGTGCAGAACTTAATGCAGATATCCGACTTTTTCCTACAGAATTAAATTTCGTCACACTATCGTAATACCACTCTAATGGTGATTAACATCATTTCCCGCCTTTTATACCTTTAGTATTATCCCTGCTCCTCAATACGATCCCTGTATTACCTAGTAACCACCGATAAAACTTTAAGTTTTATAATTATACGAAAGATATAACCTCATCGTGTTTAAATTAACCTGGGAGTTTTCCGAGCTGCAGCCAGCTAACAGCAATATTAACAAAACTATATACGGTATCTAATTAGTGTTTTCGAACGACTTAATTACTTAGATACATCCATGACGTAATTAATACCCCCAAAAAGTATTGCATTTCGGGCGTTTCAAAATTCAATTTAAATTTCATTCTAAAGTATGACTTAGGATACTTTCGCGTGCTTCCTAATACGTTATTGGCAGTAGGCATCTGATGTCCTTAGCCAATTTCTTTCTATGAAAGGTTTGGTTTCAAAATGGCCTAAGAAGCAAATACGAAAACCCGTGTGTGCTAATGGCAGCCTCTGAAGTCCAACGTTTACAAATATGCAATTCAGTTCCAACATTCGCGAGAATAGTGTGTCCTTTTTGAGCCTTAAACGAAAAAAATGCATGTTTTGGAGAAAAAAAAAAAGAAAAAAAAAAACCCAAAAGACCTGCAAAATAAGAATGCAATAGAATTACCTTGGATTTGACATGTACTGTATTGCCCACAGTTTTAATGTTTTTCTTTTGGAAATTATTTTTGTCAGATACATGTACCAAGCTTTATCTGACAGCCAACAAAGGGCATTTTTTAGATGTTTAAATAGTATCGACATCAGACAATACAATGGCAATAACGGTAAACATATATACGAAATGACGTCTAAACAGATAATGCTAGTTTTAATAAAAGTCACAACTTTACCAGGACGTTAACCATTGTACATAGCACAAACCAAGACAATACACCGTGTCTCCGATAGATAGCACCAATAAAATAGTTTAAACACGACACAAAAGAAGTCCCTATAAACAGACTGTAATACATTTGTACAGAGGGCCCAATGCGGGATACTAAAGGGTTTTGAAGACGAGGATATGTTGAAATCGTCAACCTAAAAAAGACGAAATCGACAGAAAAGGACAAGTTTTCGTATAATTTGTTTTGACATTTAAAAGCATTTGCCTCATTAATTCTTCTTCTTTAGTTAATCACTATAGTTAAATGTCAGCATTGTGACTGAATCTGATCAAATATTGTCTACAAAAACTCTGCATATTGTTCCCGATAGAAATAGACGTTACGATAAAATTCTAATTTGATGATTCTAGCTTCAAAACAACAAGATAATTCAACGAATTACAGTCCCCACCGGGTTGTTATCTCGAGATCCAATAGCAATGAGTGTGAATCTCGAGATGCAATAAGGTCATTATTTTCTTCAATGTATTGAATAGTGTAGGAGATAGAGCCCGGACAAGCTTTTTCTTTAATGTAGGTCAGAGGTCAAAATATAGGTCACAGTGACCCGGTTTTTGTACGCGACACACCGCCTTCCCACAAGGAACCATACTACCAAGTATTAAGTTCTAGTCCTTTATAGTGTAGGAGATAGAGCCCGGACAAACTTTTACTTTAATGTAGGTCAGAGGTCAAAATATAGCAAAATAAAGGTCACAGTGACCCGGTTTTGGTACGCGACACACCGCCTTCCCACAAGGAACCATACTACCAAGTATTAAGTTCTAGTCCTTTATAGTGTAGGAGATAGAGCCCGGACAAACTTTTACTTTAATGTAGGTCAGAGGTCAAAAAATAGCAAAATATAGGTCACATTGACCCGGTTTTTGTACGCGACACACTGCCTTCCCACAGAGAACAATACTACTAAGTATTAAGTTCTAGTGCTTTATAGTGTAGGAGATAGAGCCCGGACAAGCTTTTTCTTTAATGTAGGTCAGAGGTCAAAATATAGGTCACAGTGACCCGGTTTTTGTATGCGACACACCGCCTTCCCACAGGGAACCCACACACTAAGTATGAAGTTCCAGTGTCTTATAGTATGGGAGATAGAGCCCGGACAAATAGTGTGCGGAAGGACGGACGGACAGACGGACGGACGGACAGACGGACAGACGGACGGACACAACGCAAACCTATAGTCCCCCCCGGATTCCGGTGGGGGACTAATTATCCGCCAAAACATTAGCAACGCAATAACACCAACTATTTAAGAATACTATTCAAAAGAATTGTTTTTCATGTTGTAAAACAATCTGATTCAGTAGACAAAGAATCTGAAATATCGGATACCTAAAGCATTAAACCGCAGGGTATTCTCAATACAATGAACTAAATCTACCTCTAAAATTCTAAACAATCGAATATCTGTTTCCGTCCTATTCCATGTGCTACTATGAAGGCTGTTAAGCTGCACCGCAGTTTAGTGAGCATACATGACATCTAGTCAGCCATATTTTTATCATTCTTTCTTCCTACATTGGACAAAATAAGATGGTACCCTATCCGGTAAGTCACACCCCTGACAAAGTAGCATGACAACCCGCCTGGTCAAGTTATACTGACGACGAGCCAGCCAGTCCCCAACGTCACGCTGAAATCAATGTCATACAATGTGGTGTGCTACCCTACCTGATCAAGCTATACTGAGGACGAGCCTCAACGTTACACTGAAATGCCATAGCCTTGACAGAGTAACATTGGTTCATGGTTTCCAAGCTGGTCATATGTACTAACAACGAGCCAGTCAGTCTTCACCATCACACTGAAATGTCACACCAAAGTGGCGTGATTCCCCAACTGGTCAAGTTATACTGACGACGGGCCAATTACCAGTCCTCACCGTCACACTGAAATGTCATACCGTTACCAAACTGGTCATAGTATACTAACAACGGGCAAGCCAGTCATCACCGTCACGCTGAAATGTCACATCAAAGTAGTACGATACCCCATTTGGCTGACGACGGGCGAGCTGAATGTCAATAAAGTGTATAAGTGTCAATGTGTAGACGTTCTGAGACTGGGAATAGAAGTCGTGACCTTCATTTTTTTCAGTTATTGTCCATTTAATCAAAATAAAATATTTATGATACTATGATAAAACCTAGAATCCATCCTTCAGTCAGCTTGCCTTGACTATTGTCACGTAGGACTGCCATGGACCATTATAGCTGATACCTGTTGTAATTCTTTGCTTCCCGGTCAATTTTCTTTCTTAAAATTCTGAAATCAATTTCTCAAAATATTAAATCAAAGTTTGCCTTCAAAACCAGTGTCTAAGCCTTTGTCATACCATCTACATGTCATGATTATCGCAACCAGTGATAAAGACACGGTCAATATCTGGATCTTTGCCAGATTCCAGTTCATTCCTGTCTTCGACCCTGTCTCTTAGATCATAACTTTTAATGGATTATACATGTATATGTTTATTAGCCTTTCTGCGATAATTCTAACTGTAAATCGGCAATTATGACATTGCTTCATAAGTACACCTCTCTGTTTATATGGGATAATTGTTTTCTTATTTGTTGTTTAACCCTTATTGGTTCCTAGTGCCACTGGCGAGTCCTAGCTGGAAAAAGCTGTATGATGTCCCTAGCACAACTGTCGAGTCCTAGCTGGTAACAGCTGTGTGATGTCCCTAATACCACTGACGAGTCCTAGAAGAAAACAGCTGTGTGATGTCCCTAGCACAACTGTCGAGTCCTAGCTGGTAACAGCTGTGTGATGTCCCTAGCACCACTGACGAGTCCTAGCAGAAAACAGCTGTGTGATGTCCCTAGCACAACTGTCGAGTCCTGGCTGGTAACAGCTGTGTGATGTCCCTAGCACCACTGACAAGTCCTAGCAGAAAACAGCTGTGTGATGTCCCTAGCACCACTGACAAGTCCTAGCTGGTAACAACTGTGTGATGTCCCTAGCACAACTGTCGAGTCCTGGCTTGTAACAGCTGTGTGATGTCCCTAGCACCACTGACAAGTCCTAGCTGGTAACAGCTGTGTGACGTCCCTAGCACCACTGACGAGTCCTAGATCACAACAGCTGTGAAAAGAAACATATTTGTGGTGACGAATCTTAGCAGGAAAAACAGTTGTGTGGTGTCCTTAGCAACACTGAACTAAATTCGCTTTTACTTGTATTGCGTTTGTGAGGCGTTTTCTCTTAAAGCCACGGGAAACGCATCATAACCCGTTACTCGATATTCTATAGTTAGCTGCTTCTTCTACGAAACTTCAAAAAACCAAATGAGGCTAGAAGTTTCATCACTGTTTTGTCAGTTGTCAGATTCTTTCCTCAGCTTTCGAAGTTTACATGCATGGTCATTGTATGCATTTCTATCCATATTGAGATTTTTTGTGACCGTTTTTCTCTATAAGTCAACGTCATTTCATCGAACATCCTCTTACCTATATCTTTAAACTCAAATAGTACTTTTTACGTTCACTTAATACTGTAACCACTCCCTGATGGCGATACTGTCATCCGTTTGACTTTTTTGTTCCAAGTATTATAGTTTTGATATATATCATCGGACACATTGATGAACTCATCGTTAGCCTCTTAGGACACGTTTATTTTTTTAGTTCACTTAAATTCCTTCAGTAATGTCCTCTATTGGATTAAAAACCATCCTGCCTTATATTGACGAAAAAAAGAGGTTTTTGATTGGCTACTTTGCTGAAAATGTCACCACAAGATATCAAGATACTACCAACTATAACGAAGTAATTATTATTACCCCGTCTTATCGTGTAGTCGTCCGCTACTTAAATCGAATGCAGCCTTGGGATGCCGGCTTCCAAAAGACGCTTCAATATCATCTGCTGAAGCCAATATTATCTGCCTCAATCTGGAACACATAAAATGTAACAACGTAACGGGAACACCTACCTATTCTGACTCTATATCTGTCTTACAGAGTCTAAGCAAAATAATACAAATAATATCCCTATTGGAATAGTCCTAATGTTACAACATAACCTTGCCTCATGTCATATTATATTTTGTTGGGTTCTTGGACATATGGGAATACCAGGCACAGAAAATGCTGGTAACACCGCAAAAGCGGCATCATCACTTCCATCAATAATTTTACACTTTCCAATTTAAGACCATTTGTGACTATTTTTTTTTTTTTTAATATCAGATTAAACTCGATTAAGGCAAACATTGGTGAATGATCTGGCTACAGAGACAATCGGAGAGTAGGGGATGTCCATGCCCGTCCTTCGATAGGTCAAACATATTCACGCATGACTACATAATTATGTCTTTAATTACGGTTTTGTTTGAATGTCTGTATTCTCTGTTCTTTCTCTTTACATTTTACAACAAGATAGTTAAGCGAATAACAGTCGAATCCGGGTTAGGTCACGATCTCAGATAAGTTTTAGTGTGGTTACAACGGGACCTACTAGATATATCAACAAATATTAATGTAACTACATATCCTGTACACACATTGGATAGTGTATAGCTAGCCATATCTAAAATTTCCACGACGGCATAGAATAATTAAGATCTTTAATTGGACATTCACACAGTACAGATAACACAAAAACACAAGCATCCCACCATTGGGTGGCAGTGTTGCCGTACTTGACACTGTACGTTCAGTCTGTATATCAAACTCCTATGAGCAATCTATGTGTAATGATGACATATCATACGGCGTGTCTATGGCGGTTCTGTACGCAACACTTGGTGAGACATACAAGGGACGATAGGGCGACACAATAGTTAACATAGTTAACCAAGATCTGTTAAAGGCGGGTTTATGTTTGTATGGGATTTAACGTTCTCAATGCAAGGGACATACGAAGAAGGTTGTGTCGTTAAGAGTTGGGATACAACAGCAGACGAAAACGCAAAACGCTTAAAGGAAGAGTAGATAAAAGGTAGGTAAAAATGATATGTTATCCTGTTAATATCAGTTTAGTAGAATCCTAGTCCTAATGGGAAACAGTTATATAGTACAGAAGATCCAGACTAGATAAGATAGCTATGAGAAGAATACAAATTACAAGCCTTGCAATGGGGAATGATTTTTAGTATTTGTTAGTTGCCCCCTATATATATGTAGCAACACTTTAGGCAATTATCAACACCGGCGCTTCCTAGAACGTCAAAGCAATAGTACTACTAATTACTTTATTAACTTAAATCTAAAGCTGGTTTTACTTCATGCAATTTTTAATATATATTACAAGGCTCTTATATCGTATGTGTAATTTGTAAAATCCTTTGCTATTGGACTATACTCATTGATGTTCCGCGTATTGTGTATGTCACGGTCATTAAAAATTAAATACTAAAACATATGAAATGTAATGATTTATAGTGATATTGCTCTTTCAAATCCAAAGTTTTAAATTTCAAATGACCTGTTTTGTTTCTAAAATTTCCTCCATTATATTCCAGGCTCACGCATCAATACTTCCGGTATTAGTATCACCAACAGTCCAGAAGGAGGAAACAGTTGTACGACTCATTTAAATGAATAGTCTGTCCTACGGTTTTCTCAATTTGTATCAAAAGGTTTAGTTACACATATTTCGGGGTTTAACATCCCCGCAATAACCAGGGTGATATGAAGACGGTGTCAAGGAGACACACATAGAGGGAAACAAAGCCCAGAAAGACAGAGCAGTGAGAGAAGAATGAACATATGAATCGCGCCTCAATACTTCATTTTATCTTGCAGCAATCTACCTATATGTCATAGACGAGTTGAAATATAATGTATTTTAATATTATATTCAATGTCTTCAAATATGAACATAACTAAAACGGCATGGGGAGAACTTATATAGGCAAAAGCACTGTTGCTTAGTTGTTGATTCATAAGTAATATTTGAAATAAAAAACGCAAGTCTATAACATGAATATAGGAACATTGTATTTTAAATGTAAGTAGGTATTCATTGATGCTGCCATTGCGAAGTGCGAGACAGAAGAATCTCAATAACATACCAACAGGACTTCTTTCTTTTTGATGTTAAAGACAGCCCACAAGGCTAATCTCACTTCACTAGCACTAGCTGTCCCGCTAATGACAAATGCGCCGGTTATAAATGTATGGGTAAGGACCTGAGGCAGTCAAAGCGTTACATAACACACCAAGCTGTATAGTCGCCATCGATGTGTAGCTAGTCTCATGTTGCTGCCGTTGAAAACCTAAGAAAGAAAAGCAGACGTTGATTAAGCGACCAAAAAAGCAATGAAAATCCGCTTCACCAACACACGGACAGTTACTGAAATATGGAAGTTCCGGATTGGGAATTTCGAAAACTTTCCTGACAGAAGGATCACTTGGCTACCTTGCAACCAATTACTCTACCAAGAAATGTCAAGGTACGATGAACGGCCTTTTCCCATTGATCAGCAAGGACTCCCAATTTCCGGAGTAATTTAACCAGTATTGTCAAGGTTACATCACTATTTATTTTGGTTGTACGCGGCCATTAATGCTGATGAAACCTCCTCTAGCCATACGTCGATAAAAAGCCCGTGCTTAACGATGTAAAACGTGTTTTCTGTCGTAAAAGATTTTTCATTTGATTTTTATTCCTCGTGTCATCCCTGAAAAGTCTTGCCTGAGAAAAATACTGTATTTCAATCGCACGGTGTCTATTTCGAAAAACCTAAATCATGCAATCCTGTATTATCAATTATGCCGCATTATCTGCCGTTTGCAATCTTAATTGTGTAAATTCATAGTGTAAAAATGATCGATAAATGGAGTGAATGTTTAACTAGCAAGATCACTATGAGGAGCAGGATCAGTATCGATATAATCGTCATGGATAACTCGAATTCAGTATTCCGCTTGTTATGTTATCGACTGCCTAATGAAGACGTTTCAAATCTTGCATACAAATTATGTTCGAAATTAATAAAAATGTAAAAAAAAACCAACCGTACATGTACGAATCCGGATAAAAAGTAAATGTATGTATTCGGTTAAAAACAGTAAATACAGGTATTCGGATAAAAACAGTAAATACAGGTATTCGGATAAAAAGTAAATGTATGTATTCGGTTAAAAACAGTAAATGTACGCATTCGGATAAAAAGAGTAAATGTAGGTATTCGGATAAAAACAGTAAATGTATGTATTCGGATAAAAAAACAGTACGTGTAGGTATTTGGGTAAAAACAATAAATACAGGTATTCGGATAAAAAAGTAAATGTATGTATTTGGTTAAAAAAAGAGTAAATGTAGGTATTCGGATAAAAACAGTACATGTAGGTATTCGGATAAAAAAGTAAATGTATGTATTCGGTTAAAAAAAGAGTAAATGTAGGTATTCGGATAAAAACAGTACATGTAGGTATTCGGATAAAAAAGTAAATGTATGTATTCGGTTAAAAAAAGAGTAAATGTAGGTATTCGGATAAAAACAGTACATGTAGGTATTCGGATAAAAAAGTAAATGTATGTATTCGGTTAAAAAAAGAGTAAATGTAGGCATTCGGATAAAAACAGTAAATACAGGTATTCGGATAAAAAAGTAAATGTATGTATTCGGTTAAAAAAAGAGTAAATGTAGGTATTCGGATAAAAACAGTACATGTAGGTATTCGAATATCGTTCCCCCTACTGATATTTAATGGTAAAACACAAAACCGGAAGAAAATGTGTTATACCTGATTTACACTCGTATAAAACAGTGATATAATGTAACACACGCAAGGCTAGGTCCGCTGTATAGAAATTCGTACCTTCAGACTAGACTGGGTGTCTTTAGGATTGGTAGTAATCTCCACTTTTCCTTAAGGTTAATGGAAAGCCCGATAATATGACCTGTTGTATCTATCTGGATAGGGGCCGCGGTGACCGAGTGGTTAAGGTGTCCCGACACTTTATCACTAGCCCTCCACCTCTGGGTGGTGAGTTCGAAACCTACATGGGGCAGCTGCCATGTACTGACTGTAGGCCGGTGGTTTTTCTCCGGGTACTATGGCTTTCCCCCACCTCCGAAACCTGGCACGTCCTTAAATGACCCTGGCTGTTATCTGGATGTTAATCGTAGGGGCGATTAAATTGCAGCAGAAACATGGATTCCTTCTGTTCTCTCTATAATTATGGAACATGCAAGGATTCTGATTGAGGTTCTTCGGGATCTTCGTCGATTTCAGTTTTCCTGTCCATATGTCATGTTCGATTTATTTCCCTCTGTTTTACTCCGATCCTCATATAACCCTAGCCGCTGAAAGGACATTACATATCGTTTATACCCATCACAACATTTTTAATATACAATGTTTCTATGCTGTTTTAATTTGCACATTGTGGCGTCATATGATTCTTGCATATTCATTTGTATAAAGGTTATGATTCTTGTATATGCATTTGTATATCGTTTGTGATTCTTGTATATACATTTGTACGCGTTTTCAGTTAATTTAATAGCCTGGTGTTTTAAATTGTACAGTATATCAGGTTGTGTGCGAATCTGGTGTTTACTTCGGAACGTGAATAACGGTCAACACATTATTGATATGAATTTGGCAAATCTTAAACAAAAAAGTAACACAATGTCAAAATAATGAATTCAAATCGTAACATTGATGTACAGGACGTCTTGAGTTAGTTGAACCAAGGGGTTGGTGTCGGAAAATGTTACACTACGGTAGTTTTCTCTTAACCTGTCAACATGACGAGTCTCTAATCCATATTAAGATCCCCGATCCATTGGGTACCCAGAC
This sequence comes from Pecten maximus, assembly GCF_902652985.1. NCBI lineage: Eukaryota > Metazoa > Mollusca > Bivalvia > Pectinida > Pectinidae > Pecten > Pecten maximus. Next base: position 12,242,275 of record NC_047029.1, on the reverse strand, counting down.
ACCGATAAAGTGTGCATTCTTCTGATGGATAAGTTCGTTACTTTGAAACAACGGACGTTTCTTCAGAAATATTGCCACCACTATGGGACAAACAACATTTCTCATCTTTTACGTGCCAGACAGTCGATTACTTGTAGTTCTAAGGTCATACTTTCTCACAGATCGAGTGGACAGAACTATCGTTACAATACAACGGTAGCAGTCATGTGAATGGCTACCGCAATAAACATGTCCCTCCTGTCCCTTGTCTTTGACGGGAGTCAATGTAAGCAGCTACTTTTTTGTCTGAAGGAATATTATAATCATTCAGATATCGCTAGTTTAAGGGCAGATACAATGTATATAAACAGTCACATATATGCAGTTCTGTATGTTTTGAACAAAACGCCGATACCTCATTATATCAACATCAATTGTCATCAAATCGTGACGGATTGATACTGAATCCTGTGTTATTCGTTAACTATAATTAGATTGCCTCAAAACAGATTTTTCCACCCAAACCATATGAAACTAAAGTCGGTCAATATTGGAAAAGTCGGCCAATATGGAAAAAGTCGGCTAATAACTGGTTTAGTATGTGATGCGAGAAAAAATGGCGAATTTGCAAGGAAATACAATGGATGATGTTATATATTTGCCGGAGACAGAAATACAGACGTTAGTCAGGTTCTCCTTTTTAAGTGTTCTTCGACTATAATAACTTTTTAGCCAGACGCTCGAGGCACAAAGACCTAAATAAATCGACAAACTTGTAAGCCTACAACAGTACAACGACACTAATATTTACAAAACAAAGAGTTTGCAAGTCAAAAATAGAAATTACCTTCCAGTTTAATGAATTGTCACAAAAACTAAATGTATACCAACACTCACACATTGACAGGTCCGTTAGGGAGTATATGCATATGAAACAGTCGAGTTATGGTCCCCGTGTTCCGTTCAAAAGCAGGATCTGATAATTGCCGACAAGGCGGAGTAAGACACAAATACGGTACTGGGGGTTAGAATCAAGACTTGTTTTATTTTTACAATACGACGAAGTTTCTATTGTAAGAGACTACGGTAAAAAACATCCACCTACTTTAGCCTAGTTCTTTGAAAAGTTAATAGGAAATATACATAATATGGAAATTGATTGACTACATACATGTAATCCGTTCACAACACACAGCGCGCCAATGGACCATGATCTACTTTGGTACTGTGCGAATCACTGGGGTCACATGATATTTTACCTGTATTTTTAGCCCAGACTATCGCTGTACGTGGCCTAGGTCAGGATCACAGGCGCTTGCATAGAAAATTAGAAAAAAAAAAAAAAAAAAAATGATACCAGTGGTATGTGTACTGTGTAATACAGAAGGCCGGAAACTCCGCCACGAGCGAAACGGCACCCCATCTCACTTCAATCGACTAAAAAAACACATTTATTCAAACTGACACGGCGCAAACTACATGCGACCGTCATCAGAAAACATTCATCTTTAACCTACCGTGCCACTCAATACGAATTGTTACATCCAAAACACAATAATCCGTGAAAACATCGCCGAATTCCTCGCTCAGAACGCCATTTCTCAAACTGCTCCCTGAGCCTGTCCAGATTCTTCATTTACATACGGGGTTCAAAGGTCATGCGATTATATAATCGACTGTCACCAGGTGCACTTTTTTGGGTCATCTCGGCATACTTTATTTCACAGGTGCATGTACAGGACGTCGTTTGCGATATCACGGACTAATAAGATAGCATGTTTTAATGCCATGCAGTGATGAGATCGTTCTTTTCTTTTCTTCAACTGCATCATTTCGGTAGTTGTTGAACTACGTTTTCAATCAAAAAGATTGCATATAACGGTGATCAATAACTTGTTCAAGACAGGGCCGGGACATTATACGTATACTATGAACAAGTAGTATCAGTTGGAATTTTTCGAAGTTAAAATTTTGATGGGGTAATAGCTGATAGTTGTTTGATATTTTGATTTTTTTATTGTATTTGCCATCTATTTAGGGCTATGTCAATCTTCAATTTTTAAAAAATGGACCCCGGCATGACTAGTAAAAAATGTATATACCACACACAATACCGATACGAATAAGAGGTTGTTCTGGGTATTCTGGCGTTAGCCCTAAAATACTTTAAAAGTCTGGCGTTGACACAAAATAACCACTACTTCCCCCTCAAGTATTCTCTTTTATCATATGACTACCGTTATATACGGTGTCATAAACCCATCACATAAATTTTCTTTATGACACTAGTGTAATAACACCTTTCGCTACGCTGATTGGCTGGTTCCGTGAGAACTGTATTCATACGCGTGGGAACGACCTACTTCTTTTTACTACGACTCGTAAAAATGGCGACTAGTGCTTGTAAACTTTGAAAAAAAATCAACTGAACGACAAATTGGTCTATTAACATAACATATTGTACAATCAAAGATAAAATCCAATATGTAAACATCCTAAGTTTTTTAATTATATTTATACTATAAGATGTTAAATTAGGCCTGGCAAACATCTATTTTATGACCCCTAGTAACATATTTCAACTCCGATAGAAAATTGCGGTTGCGTTGTCCGATAAGACATATCTAGTCTAGATTCTTTTCAAATAAACAAATAATAACATTATTTAATAAAATCCTCATGAAAAACGGCAATGTAGTTTGTTACAACTTGCCTTCAACGGTTACTCAGAATAACATGCTGACACTGTCGTCGACAAACACGTGTAATGTCAAAACAAACAACACTGCCAACAAATCGGCATCCAAAGTCGCTTTTCACGGCAGTCTGAACACAATGTTCAGTGGGAATATTCACGGTGGAACATTTCACATCTCCATAAACTCCCGCGAGGACGAGGATAAACACAAAGCAGTGAAAAGGCGCCGTACAATGGTTCTGTACGACAGCGACAGCGAATAGACATTTGTACAACGAAGCCTCCATTATCGCGCCAAGTGACGTCACGGCTTCGTCACATCAAAAACAGTCGCTCATGAACTTTCAAACTAAAATATTTTCCTCATTGTTTCAAACACCAAGGACAATTTATCTATTATAGATTAAATGAAAAAATGCTGAAATTTTGTTTTGAGACGTGTATTTAATAAAATGAATCCTTATCAAGAGTCAGTTGTGTTAGAACTATTTCTTCTCTCGTCGGTATAATTGACCTACTTCGAAGGTTCGGGTGATTTGGTTGAGATGTGACGATTCAAGGCAAAAGAGAAAATCAGTTTTTGATGGGGAACGATGAAAGAAAACGTCATATGATAAAAAGAATCTGTCATTCGTTTCCCTTCATATTAGATTTATGATACTCGTTTAGAATTTTTTTATTTTTGCTCGCCAGAGGCTCGCAAAAATAAAAAATTCAAAACTCGTATCATCAATCTAATATGAAGGGAAACTCATGACAGATCCTCTATTTCTTTCTCATTTTAATTCAGTTTCATAATTCTGTAAGCACTTCAGCCAGCTTGATTATTATTAGAGTAGCGTTTGATGGTTACACACTCAATTAATCAGGTAATTCATCAATAACTTAAATTTTATATATGCGAGCGATCTAAAGTGGAATAAATGGATAATGAGTATTACAAAGAATACATTTTACAATGCGTTAAACTCTTTGACATTGTCACTGGCGGATTTAAAGCCGCCCCCCCCCCCCCTAAAATTGTCAAAGTAAGGGTATCTTAAAAAACGAATTCCTGTATCAATCAGCAAAATAATAATATAAAATCATTCAAACATCTCTCATATACTTGTTTTTATAAAACACACCAAGTATGAATCTATCGTGAAATACACTAGAATGCAGGATTTTGCATTTACCTGCTATTTTTTTCAGGGGGAGTACCCGCGGACCCCCCCCCCCCCCCCCCCCCCCCCGTTAATTTCGCACGCCCCCTATTTGAAAACCCTGTGTCCGCCCCTGATTGTAGACACCAAGGGGCAAACTGCATGATATCGAGTGTATTAAAACCGAAATCAAGTAAGAAAGTAATACTGTTTCGAAAATTTGAATAAAAAGGGGTTTAAAACAAAATGACTGAAGGAACTCAATATTTCGATTACCATACAGTGATAGATGTACTCATAAAATTTGGATTGAACTCGAAGAACTTCTAGCAAACATTAAATCTAACATCGTGGGAAATGAAAATAAATTGATGATGGATCATAGATCACAACGTACAAATCGTTTGGCAGGTCTGAAGTATGATTTTCGTATTTGACGACGACATGATATTTGTAAAATGTGCAGAAATAAATGAACTGGTCTGAAGTAAGTAATGTTGGTACACATGTATACGTTCCAGTAACCTGATGACAGTCTTATTCGTGATTCACTTTTCTTTTTGTTCGTCCAGATTTCAGTAAACTGACAAAAGTTAATCAATAAATAAGCATTTTGTTCTACCTTTGTGACAATTATTTCATTATTTAGAAAACGATACGATAGTGACGTTCTGTGTGAATCAATTTATGCCCCTCCCCCCTTTCCACTTATCGAAAATCTTATTCTCGAAAGATTGCAAAATTTGCTATAATCATTTCATTTTTCCGAAATTTTGTTCCGAAATTTTGGCCCCCAGACCCCTCGCCAAAAAAAAAATTCGGCTCCCGCCTATGGCGCACGCATTACCACATTACCACTAAATTATACTGGAACCCCCCCCCCCCCCCCCCCCCCCCAATCCAATTCCTGGATCCGCGCCCCTGCTGTGTACTGTCATATACGGTGCATGGTAATCTAACGTTCAAAATAATGAATAATTTATGATTATAAATCATCGTTCATCGACGAAACTCTTCAAATAATCGTAAATTAGATGAAACTCTTCAGCGAGCCGAAGCATTTTCCGGACAAAATGCATGCGGAGATGACCCCCCAAAAGTACACCTGACGACTGACGATCATATAATCGCATGACATTTGAACCCCGTATGTAAATGAAGAATCTGGATAGGCTCAGGGAGCAGTTTGAGAAATGGCGTTCTGAGCGAGGAATTCGGCGATGTTTTCACGGATTATTGTGTTTTGGATGTAACAATTCGTATTGAGTGGCACGGTAGGTTAAAGATGAATGTTTTCTGATGACGGTCGCATGTAGTGTGCGCCGTGTCAGTTTGAATAAATGTGTTTTTTAGTCGATTGAAGTGAGATGGGGTGCCGTTTCGCTCGTGGCGTAGTTGCCAACCTTCCCTCTTACACATTACACATACCGCTGTCATATCAATAAAAAAATCAAAAGTGATATTTTCTATGCAAGCGCCTGTGCTCCACACGTGAACAAAGATAGAGATCGGAAGACCATGACATTAATATATTTTTAGCAGTTTATTTACATATAAGTTAGATAATTAATAATAGGTCATTAATTAGTGTTTTCAATATTGGACTAATTATTATGCCGACGACTGCCGTATTGGCCTAAGGCCCGAGGCCGAAGGTCGGATGATCGAGGCGTAGTAACAAGGCCATTATTGAAAACACGAATTGACAACCTAGTATTATAGTATTACATGTATCTATTGAATTCTTAGGTCTGTTGTCAACACATATCTATGACGTGGTCGGCATGTGTCTTTAGACGACATGTTTTCTACAGTCGGGGTATGGCGAAGACAGGTGTCAAACAAACACCGACTGAAAGTAAAAACAGACAGTGGGCGAACTTGATTCTGACGTGCCGGTGTGCCGGCGGCAAGGTGGGAAGGCGGTAAAATTACTTGATTGTGTCCCGAATATGCGCGCGCAATTTCGGCACGTGCCGATCGGCGTAAATTCCTGCCGGTTTGAAACCACCGGCACACCGGCAAACAAGATGGCGACGTGTTGAACCGAAAGATTAGATTAAGTGAGACGTTAAAGAATTTTTAATGATTTAAATATACATGTAAATTTAAATTTGTTATTATATGGTAATGAAAACTTGGCTTTGGAAGTGAATAGTTATGTATTTGGATATGTGCAGTCTTTCATAAAGTCCAGCAGAAGATTTTGAATATATATACTTGTATCTCTTTATTATGTAAATGTACATTGTATGTTAAATTATCCATTTTTCCTCCTAAATGTTACATGATTTACTATATATTATACCTATGTCATTACTTGTAAATATTAACATGTTGAGTGGAGAAGGCTTCATAAGTTGTAATAACTTGTGCCTAATCCTATTGTTCTTGTTTAGACAATAAAATATGTTTAAAGTCAAAGAATTTCAACTTATTTTGATCCGGTCAGGCTATTTTAGTCATATATAAATTGCAAAATAAGCTGATTTTGAATGTTCTGCAGCGTTCGATGTTTACAATGCTTTTGAAATAGTTTATTCATATATAAATGTATAAAAAAAAGAAAAGAAAAATGTTTTGGTCTATGTCGGCCATATTGCAAATGAGCCGCTTTGCTTGAATGTACGTGTCGTCGGCAAGCTAAAAACCGGCAAACGGCACTGACGGCAAGCTAGAATCAAGTTCGCCCATAGAGAGCAGACCGAAACTTTAATAAATACAGGAGCCGATAAGGGATATAAAATCAGATGTTGAACACGTTGGTTATGGCATTGTTCCGCATTTCTGTGGATCGTGATGTTGTCCATGTTCTTGTTGGATTGTGAAGTTAGTTACTTAACCCGAACGAAAACAAGGCGGTCAGTGAAATATGTACTGATCTTTGCTTGACGTCACGGTCAACATTACTAGACTTAGTGGCAACGATGTTTTAGTCCGTAAATATGGTAATGTGACCAGAATGGTGCCATGCTTCCTCGTCCAGTTATGATATTTCAGTGTGACGTCACTATAAAAGTATCTGTCATTGGCTCCATGATAACCGCCTTTATATGACCTTAGATGTTGCGCTGTCGTTTAACCCTAGAGGTATACAAAGTACATGTAGTCTAATCATACGCACGCATATCGCACGCACGGGAGACCGTCCTTGAATAACCTTAGCTCTTGACTGGACTTCAAACAAATAAAACTAAACCAAACAATATAGGTATGTTTTTATGTTTTCGCATTGCATGTTTTCAATATGTGTGAGTAAAATGTTTTCTCTGTGGATCAGTGTTTGCTCAATCGTTTTAGAATAAACTCGGGTAAATGCAACACCTCTTTTTTCCATATTTTATTATTCTGACTTACCTTTCCAATGTTCAAGTGTGGTTCCAAGCATCTCTGACGAGCCATACAAAAAGGAAACCGCTGAGTGATGCCCCTAGCATCTTTGACAATTCCAACAAAGAAGAAACCTCTTTTTGATGACCCTAGCATTTACGAGGAGCCATACCAGAATGTGAGTGCAGTTTTATATGAATTGGTTGGCATATTCTATATCCAGGATTAAATCAATACCTAAAGGTGCCATGCATCTTTGTTTCCCTCGTGGAATTTTACACTGTTAAAATGCTGTAAAAATCTGTTGATGATACAAAATCGTATGTGCATATGGTCTTCCTTGGTAGGATTTTGTAAGGTTTTAGGGGAGTCTGGATCCGGTAATTTTGTCAAGATTAGCTAATTATGTCCTCGCATTTGACATTATAACAGTTGATGTAAGGCCGTATTTGTGACGTGAGAGACTCGTTTCAGAAACATGTCTAGTATAAACGACAACATAAACACTGCAGCTAATTCGAGATACTGACGCACAGACAGGATTTTTTGTTGACTGTTATTAAACTCAAAGGTAATATCAAAGCGAGTTTCTTGCGACACACCGTAAACAAGAGAGGGAAAGAGAGAAAGAAAGAATAAACAAGGACAGCAGATGACTAAGCTTATCGACAGTGTACGCTATAAATTAATCTCTAAGAGACCACCTAATCTGATGCAGGAAAAACACAATAACAACATTAAACGACATATTACGGTCAGAGGATACAGGATGCCTATTATTTCTGCGATTTGTTTTCCTGCATATACTTTGGCTTGGAAATGGCATCGAATACATATTGGGTTTGTAGAGTTGGATGTACTAATTCTTAAACTTTCGAAACTCAATTTGTTTAAATTGAAGGGAAATTTCGTCTTCTATTTATTTACAGCTAGTAGGACAGTTTCAACGATCAACACATCACTTTATAATAACATCATGTTGAAAACCCCACTACGGAGTGTTTAAGTAAAGTTTAAGTACATTATACTTTTCTTCATTTATGTTTTGTTATTTGAAATCAAAATGCAAGTACTCGCTACCAGTTTGGTGGATTAATGTACATAAATTGCATACACATAACATTTCGCGTAGATAAATCTATATACAGGGAATCAAATATGTCATTACTTTCTATAGAAATCAGTTAAACTTTTAGTTAAGGCATTTTTCTAATGATTTAAGTATGAATACAGCGAGAAATGACTTTATCACCCGGTTTTAAGAATAGCTTCATTGTGATGCAGTCAAACATGTCATATATATTTACATTCCTAATGTGGTTTGCTGATATGAACATACCAAGTGAAAACAACAAACATATGACCATAAATACACTATGAAAACCGTATGAAAACATTGTCTCTCGTGCAAATCACCTGATTAATCGGGTCATATTAATACGCCATCAAAAAATAGTCCGCCTTTCAATTATGAAAATATTGTGTTTTTGTTGCAATTTGTTCACATAAAATAAATATGATTTGAATTGAATGATTGTATTTAATATTATTTTTACTGTAATACTTCTTTCTTTTTGTTTTATACAAAATTAAACAAAAAAGACCGGAAAATGCGGAACGACATTAAAACATAGCGTGGTGCATAGGCGGGATCTCCCGGCTGTTCTAATAATTTGGCGTTTCGTCGTATACATGGGATATGTAGCTAGCTACTGGTATTCATAGCCGCAATGAAAATTTAAAAAATCTATTCAATCCATATATGACTATCAATTAGGGTCAATAAAATAAGTCAGATATGACAGTTTGTTTCTTAATCCAGGTTTTGATTTGGGTTTGTATTGTTTAACGTCCTATCAACAGGAAAGGTAATTTAATAGCGGCCTCCCATGTGTGCCTAGAACTGATTCCGACTTAATAGTGCTACCTCACTGAAGTATACTTCAGAAGACACCAACCAGAAATATGGACACATACATGTATGATATGAGAGGAGTCTCTTAATTCACTTGGACAGGGTTTTACTGTATTCAAATTCTAACATAGCTAATCAGAAAATTATACAAGAGGCCAATGGACCTTAAAAGTCACCTGTCTTTTGAAATTGAAATTTCCGTCAAATTGAACATTTTTTACATCAGCTACTGGGAGTCAGTTAGGCCAACATGTGCAAATCATCAACCTGTCACCCCAACCTGCGAATTGAATCCAAGTTAGAATGAATTCAAACAAATGACTGTTTAAAATGGGATTTTTCTATATAAGCCATAGTGAAGTTCAACCCCTCACCAGGGGCAAACTTCGTGACTCTAGGGTCATGGAATTCACAAATTAATAACGCACCCTATGATACTTCCATCTTTGAAAGTATTGGATTCTACCTTATTTGGGTCTTCTTAAGAAGATTTTTTGAAAACTTTTGTCAATTTGACCCCTATTGCCCCCCCCCCCCTTCCCAAATCAAATTCACATTTTTGGTTAACCTTTTGGAAAATATAAATTGTTTGCGGACGCACGACGACGGACAAAAGAATAAAGAAGTAGACTGGACACGAGGAAATACTCGTTCCCTCAAAGATTTGTTGACAGCTGGAACTCTTTACCAGAAAATGAAGTTCAAGCCCCAAATTTAATCAGTTTCGAAAACTGCATTGACAAGTTTTAGAGTAAGATCACAACATAAACACTAATATATCTTTCTTTGAATATTTTGTAGACAACGATCTGAACATAGAGGCAATTATGCCTGAGTTCAGAATATATACTAAGTTAAAAGGTGATAGATAAGAAAACACCAAGTACGGGGTGTACGGAGAAAAATTCTTCTTCAAAACTGATGCACGTAGTCAAAGCATAACTGATCAAATATGTAAAAGGAAATAGACTAATGTTTTCCTGGAGAGATGTGCAGAAACTCATCATATAAATCTACGCAAGTCGAGGTAATGTTAAGTTGTGAAATTGAGAGAACGATAACACAATAAATGCTAATGTTTATCACACAATCTAACGTCTACAGCAAAAGGCAGAATTCAATCCTTCCTATTGCCTGAAGTCCTCAACAAATTGACCCTTCGAAATCCTGCATTTTTCGGCATACCTTTGGCTCCGGATATGACGCGACAGGTGGCGTTACTGGTCAAGATGAAGTATTTGATTGGTCAATGTAGCGGTAAATGCAAAATGCAGATATGCAGTTAAAAACGAAACAAGGTTAAGATTGAATACAAGCTGAATTAATGAAATTATATTCCCGATTCAAATGCAGTCTTATTATCACCAAAAATGATTCAAACTGATATAATTTTGTTATCCGTGCTGAAACGCATTAGTTCGTTAACTTATTTCACCAGCAGTTTTACATTATAACCACCAGCATTAAAACTTTTCAAAAGATATTTCTTGTTATTTCTTTTTTCTCCCCTTTTTCTGTTAGCGATCAACATAAATGAAGAAATCGGAATATTGAGGACAATCCCACATGGAACACACAAGACACAAAGAGACTTTAACATCTCAAATTTAATGTCGAAGTCAACTATTTATTGCGTACCTCTAGGTTACATCCTTTCGGATTCGATGACTCACAGTTACATGTAGTAGAATGACTGTTCCTAGTGTAAATAAACTGATTAATATCCGGGTTGATATACTGTAAGACTTTGGTATTTTGGAAATTATTATAGTCACCTCGTATACAAAAATTGTCCATTACGCCACATACATCATCAACGAAGGTCGGATGCAGATGCTTTTACAAGTTATGGCTGTTTGACATCGCAATGAGATAACATACACAGTGTAGAGAAGTTAATGTCCAGTTTTGCTCTAGGTATGCTTTCAATAATGATGCCATTTTAAACGAGAGGCCCGTGGGCCTTAACGGTCACCTTATTAGTTTTGTAACATTTTGGCAGATTTGATGACCATGACCTTGAATTTGATGTCAATGTTGTTAACTCCAGGACGCTACCTGGCGAAATATCAGGTTTCTTAATGTGTTGGTTCTCGGGAGGAAGTTACATAAATTTTAGCATATATGAGCGTGGTTGACTTGAATAAAGTTCAAGGTCATTAAATTGTACAAACTTCGTTGCTCTTCATCCAAGCATGTTGAAGGCCCAATATCGGGCATCGGGGGCCCCTGATTATAGAGAAAATGTCGTTTACAGATTCTAGCAAATAAGACTCGTGTGAACTTTAATGAAGGTCAAAGTCACCATGACAGTTCTTCACCATGGCATACTAAGAGCCTTATGTCATTTAAAGATTTTAGCATATTTGATCCCTGTGACATTAAATGTAAGTAAATCTTATATATTTGAATAATCTTGATAGCCCTTCACCACAGCATGCTATATGCCTAATATCAGGTCTTAGGGCCTCTTGCTCAATGAAGAGAAATCGTATAAAGATTTTAGCATATTTGACCTGTGTGACCTCGAATGATACTCAAGGTCATTCATTTCAACCCTCTTAATAACAGTTTACCCAAGCCTTCTAACTGCCCAATATCAGGTATCTAGGCCCTTGGTTAATGAGAGTAAGTTGAAAATGTAAACTATTTACGAATAGACGACGGACAAAAGCCGATTAGAATAGGTCACTTGAGACTTTTTTTGCATGTGACCTAATTTCAGATTGTCTAACCCCGCTATGAAAAGTCATTTTTGACTTCCAGAATTAACGAATATATGTCGTCTGCTCGGCAATATTGATTTTTTAAATGGATAGAGACCGAAAAGAGTGTGACGTCAGAATGATTATAATGTCCTTTAGTGAGCAGACCTATCATATCCGCTACAAGTACAATATCAGTGTAACCAAAGGACAGTCTGCTAATAAGTAACTATACTATACGGTTTTAAGCGTGACTCAGTAAGACCTTGAGTCGTCGCAAGAACAAGGTCTTTCACGTCGGATGTCAGGTTCGCGTTATCTGAAAACACAAAAAGGATTTCTGTTACTCGAGGGATGCTTGTTAATGACAGTCGCACACTATTCTTGTCAAATCGTATGCGGTGATGTGTCTGTGGCTCTGGTGTCTGATCTAGTATGCTGCTGAAAGGATTAAGGACTTTGTGGTATTTCAAAAAAAAACCATTTCGACATTCTTTCCTTCTGTTCATGTTACGCTTATCATTTTAATATCAGCTTAAGAAAAGAACGATGTTTCATACAGATGCTTGTATGTACATCTGTACTTGGAAATGTCACATTGTGTTTTTGTATGTTTTATATGAAGGATTTTACTTATTAGTCTCCACAAATATATATAACATCGGCTGATAAAATTATCATCCGATTCAATTTGGTTTCCACACCTGTACGTGCTTTGGGGATACTTTGTTTTCTTTCACCACAAAAACCAAAAGTTCTGGCTTAATCATTTTAGGACGGCCTCTTCTGCCTGCGAGATGCATGCGTGTAGTGAGTGTTTGGAGGCTACAATACGTTCATGTTTGTCTCCTTGTAATAGTGGACGTTAACATGTACATGTATATTGTATATCCAGTATTGGGCACTGTGTTAGTTAACTGAGTAATGAAATTGCATCTTAATACTTTTGCCGATTTACTCGACCAGGAGACAGAACCCAAAGCCTTCCTCACATGGGCGAACGTTTAACTAAAGGCCAAACGTGAGGCTCTGTCAAGGGAGTCATTATGAAGAAAGTTATTTATAAAGAAGCGAAAAGACAAGATCCCAAATTTAGTCGATCATGCCATGGGGGCAGCAGGTAGAAAACCAATGACAGTTTTATTATTATACCTACATTTAAATTATTTCATTATATTCAAGCATCTCTTTCGCCTTTTTTAATGGTTCACAATTGACAATATCATCGTCCCGTTTGTTCAAAAAGTGTTTTTGAAGTCCGTAACGTATTGCTATCATCGATATCTTTGTGTAGCTTGATCCGTCAACCTTTTCTAATTCTGCATAAAATATACGGAAATATTTCAATTTCTACTCAAGTTAGACTCAATGAAACTACCAAACTTAATCTGTTTAATTTGCTCATGAATTTGACCAGATTAACACTGATCAGGGCGTATGAATACATGGTTAAAATCCTTCCGCGGAACGATTTCAATTTTTCTACATTGTTGTTATAAACTATTATTAAAATTATCAAATTTCTAATGTATTCTTGTATTTTATGAAAGACCGGATATGCTTAATACTTCTATTTTGACAAAATAATACTGTTTTTAATCCTAAAATGGCGGACTATTTTACTCGACCGACTAGACATGCACAATCCGGAACTCCTCGGGCTTTTCTCGATTTGGACTTGCACAAGCTACGAGACATTGATATCTAGACCGACTTTTTTATTCGAAAAAAACCCCCAATTGAAATATAAGGATTGAATCTTGATTTGGTCGATTTCATGGGGTCATGAATTGAGTTGCTCTTGAGACAAATTCAACATGATATGCTTCGCAGTTCATTAAATTTGTCTCAAGAGCAACTCAATTCATGACCCCATGAAATCGACCAAATCAAGATTCAATCCTTAAATATTCAATATATAATTCCGCGAGCAAGTGTTCATATCTTCAAACGTCCCTAGTCCCCTTTTCACGGAGATAGTCTTTTAGTTAATCAATCTACTATAAATCACTTATATTTCGCGTGGGATTTATTTTCGCGTTAATTCGCGAGGAGAATCAAACGCGAATTCAAATCCCTGGCGAATATTTGTATATGAAATGACAAGAATACTAATTGACGTCCATTTGAATCTACCGTAATCTTCAGTTGGTGAGCAAACATCGCCGTTAAAGTAATGATAGAGTGATAGATTATATACTTATATCAGAGTGTGTTTTTATATCACAAAACACCAAAATTTCACACACAAAAAACCCCACTGAACACTGATATTGTGGTTGAACTCAGACTATAAATTACCTTCTAGATGGCGTTTTACATGACATGTAGTTAATCTAAGTACAATAGGTACGGTCACGAGGATCCCGGATGGTCACCCGAAATACGTCGTACTTTATTAAAATCAAGAAGGTCATTCTCACTACGTTACATGATGTTAATTAGATTGTTAGTATATTCACTGCAGTTGTATCACTTGCTGTGTGTTTATAGTGTTTTTCTCCGACACAATCCTATCTTCGTCCAGGTTTCCAAATCGCATTGACAGAGCCATTTTGTAGCATTCACCATCAGACGCTTGTAAACAAACTGTGTCTGCTTCGTCGTGGTCGGCAAAACGTTTCCGAAAAGCGCTTTCGGACTTTATCGTAATACAAGCGGTAGCAACAGAGACTATCCGAAGGGATATGAAAAATGCATTGTCCATTTGACTATGAACGTGGTAGATAGCGTTATTGGAGGATGTGGTTCAAATAGCAGTTCTATTGTCTAATTTTTATAAAGTGTCAAATAGAGAGTTTAGAGAGGTATAATAATATAAATTATTTTCAGTAAACCCGAGTATCAACAGTTTGTTGGATTTATAATTTTATGACGTGCGGTATGAACCATGGAGAAACAATTACTTTATCATGATAATTGTGTCGTTTTAGAAATACTGACTAGCTCCTATTTCGGTCTTAAGACTTTGACAAGTGGTCGTGCTTTTGATAAGGTTAAATATTTTATCTCAATTTTTTGAAATGATAAATGAGCTATTTAGTTGATTGGCATTACGATATGTCCTTACCCATTCTTAGAGCTGTATACATCTGCTATCATTCACTACAATTGGTCTAGTGTTTTCACTGTCTGTAGCGTTTTGGCTTTTTCCGGCCTGTCACAAGGAGATTTAACAGGAACATACCACAGTCTCTCAAAACACATACGCACTCACCACACACATGCATGTCGCACGCACGGCAGGCCGTCCTTAAAAGACTTTAGCTGTTAAAAGTACATGTACGTTAAACAAAATCAACCCAAGCAATAGTCTTGACGACAAATACTGAAACATAAAACTAGCAAAAATGAAGGCAGTCGAATGGCGTTATTTCATAAAATAAGACGGCATTATATATTTTAGCACTGAATTAAGACAATAAACTTCCGATTTAAAAGAATCGTTAACTGGATAACGATGAGAGAAAATGAACCTGCGTTAAACATCTCCTTAAACGGAAAGTGAAAACCCATTTCCCAAGCAAGTAAATTAGCGCTAAATGTATTGTTTAAATCCTAAATATACAATTATGTATATATCAAATTCGCTAATCCAGTGAAAATCTAATGTCGTTCGGACGTTTCCTTCATCACTGTACTATTTAAATGTTCATTTTCTAAAAGTTTTACGATCACGAAGTCAAATCTGTTTGAATAGCGGACGAAATACATTTACCGAAAATGAGCGATAGACAAAATTGTACTGCACTATAAATACATGCCTGATCAAACCTTCACGTTTTATCAAAATGGAACGACGATAATCTAAGTTATCATGAGTAAAGAATCTAATATTGATGTTATTGTCGGGATAGTCAGGGAATAAGGAACAATCACGCCTCTATCAGACAGAAGACTTTCCGAATTCAATTATTGCCTTCACATAAACCTGCCTTTCTATCCAAGTTTGTATAATTCACCACCCACACAAGCGATAACCAACGGTGATATCAACACAAATTGAATATGGTATCATTGACATCATAGTGCACATGTTGACTAGTGCTTCCTGCATATAAACATGCATGCACCCTCCTCGCCATTGGGACAAGACAGACACTTTATACGCAAGATAACCCGTTTATGAAGTACAATGTATGTAAATATTTCATGTAGAATTATTTTAGCAATGTTATTGGTCTAGAACCCCTTGATTACGTTCTTAATATATACAGTTGAGGCGTCAAGAATCATTCAGTTGAAAGATATTGCTCTGAAATCACCACAAATGAACGATAAGATACTCGAGACAAAGATAGGGACTTCCTTTTAGTTACAGAGACTGGGAATGATACAAAAGTGCATGGCATAATTTGTTTTGATATAAATCATCAGGTTTAGGTCATGTTTCCTGTTTCATGCTAATATTGGCGTCATTTTAGAATGAGGGATGTTTTTCGATTTTTTTTCTTTTCAAGCAGGAGTAGCAACTATCAGTTTTCAGACTATTGTATATTCTGGCTATGGTACAGAACCTTGTGACTTTTTTTACCGGGGAACAATTGGAAAGAAGAGAGTTATTTGATAAGAAAGATAAAAGATAAGATCCCAAATTAAGTCGCCGCTTACGATCATGCAATGGAGGCAGCATATACAGATACAGATCCTTCGTCAGACCAGCAAGGCCGATAAACATATTTGTATGACGGTCTTTTAACTGCAAAAGTGAAAGTAAGAATATTTAATGAGCTATTAGGTTAGTATAGGTCCCATTCTAGGTTTCTCGAGAATTTTATTTTCCTCAGTGGCCTTCTAGGTACCCATACGATAGGCTCTTAAGCATCAATGACGAGTCGTTAAAGGACGAAACAGATTTATGCTATTATAAAGTTCAGTTTTCGACTTTTTAACCCTCAATTTGTATTAAAACGTGTTAATGTATTATGTCTTAACACAACATTGACGATATAGTTAGCCTGTTCGCGCTCAACCGAACCCCTTTGGATCATGTGATTGTATTGTGGCATCTCTAAAGTATCAAGGCAGTCGAGATTTACCCCAACCTATGGTGGCTCGTTAGGGCCAAGTATCAAATCTCGCATTCTCGCACTCTCGCACTCTCGACCTTAGGTCGAAAACGCGAGAATGCGAAAACGCGACGGTGAGAGAGCGAAAACTCGAGATTGCGAAAGAGCGAAAACGCGAGAATGCGAAAACTCGACGGCAGAATGCGAAATCGCGACGGCGAAAGTGCGAGATTAATCTCGCGTTTTCGCCGTCGCGTTTTCGACCTAAGGTCGAGAGTGCGAGAATGCGAGATTTGATACTTGGCCCTAACGAGCCACCATACCAACCTACTAACCGTCACACTCTTGGATCAACGTAACTGTAATGTAGTCTCACTACGTATCATGTAACCCTCGACCAAACCAATCACCACCCCTCTGGGGTTATGTAACAATACAGTGTAACATCTGTTTAAATGACAGGCGTTCACTATCATTCTAGAACACTTGCGTTTACAATTTAACCTTTCCACGATTCAAGTGTCTATACAGTGCAGTGAAAACTACCTGTGTCATCGGTATCCCGTAGCATTGATGGACACTGCAGATACCGAGCTACAAACCGAAACCGGAACCTTTATCTTTATTGCAAAATTGAATTTTGAAATTCATCTCTTTCATCATTGAAATGGTTTTGATCTCTTCTGTTAGTAATGATTTTCCGGAAATCCATTTATTTTAGTACTCATTAGGAATTTGTGATCGGAGCCTGTCCGTAAGTGAAACTATCACTATCTTAAAATCACTTAATCAAATTCACTTTACTGTACCCTGTCGGCCTCCGTTATTTAATTGTCTGCCGATTATTTCTATTAAAACTGATGTGATTTTGATCTGTGCGTTGCGCGGGGATATTGAATCATCTTTAACAATCGCAACTGTTGTAACTCAAACGTGCTTTTCCTGATGTTGCATGTAAACGAGTTAATGCGGAACAAGAAAATGCAGGAAACAATTGTGCAGCTGTCAGTAGATTTCCTTGGAATCTGAGTATCTTCAGTCACCGCTGGTTTTGCACAAATAGTACATCTTAAAGTGCAACCCTAACCACTATAGCTGGTGGCACAGTGGTAACACACTTGTCCTCCACCTTTGCGGCATTGATTTGATTCCCCTACGTGAAAAGGTATGGGGTCACCGGCCCGACCACGTGGGTTTTCCCCGGATACTCCGGTTTCCTCCAACATTACTAAAGACCCATTGCGCGCTTCCATCCGGGCAAACAAGAGTGATTAATATCAGTTGATAAAAGTTTTTTCGCAATTGTTGATTTTATGTACCAAACTTCATATGTTTGCGTAACGTGAAAGCCTCCAGCATGTTTTTACACTGGTTGTCGGGCATATATGCATGTCTTGTCATGTCGCTAATATTTTACAAACTGCGGGTTCAAACTCTACAAGTTTTTGTCTCGTAGGAAGTGATGGAGACAGGTGTTTTCGAATCTCACGTCCGGCATGTTTTTTGTTAAAGATATGTAACGTTGTGCATGTTGATACAAAGTGCGTGCGAACTTTTTCAAGTTCAACAAATTGTACTGTAAAACCAACAATAAAGGGCATCAGGTAAAGCCTAAATACGCCAAGTATTGCGAGATATGGTTATGTTCAATACAAATTAGTATACATTGTAGATATATTTTGCTGTAGTTTTGCGGCGGAAACATTCGCGATTTTCTGTATTCACGGATATTTCATTTCGCAGATTCATAGGCGAACTGTAGCGTGCTGCTAAAAAAATAAAATTAATAAGGTTAATGAAAAAAAAAAAATAAAAAAAATATGAGTTCAAACATTTTTATGGTCACCTGAGACGACATCTCAAGTGACCAATTCTAATCGCCTTTTCTCCATCTTCCGTACACTGAGGATTGGGGCAAAAAAATCATGGTGCTTTATCAAAATTGTGAATTTCATGACCCTGGGGTCTCACGTTTGCCCCTTGGGAGGGGGTAAACTCTACTATAGTTTATATTGAGTTATCACATTTTTGACTATTATTTGTGTGATTTGTATTGGAATTCATTATAACCTGGTTAACATTATCAGCATGGGGTAAACTGTTTGATGGTATGCACATGTTTGCCCTGACTCACCTCCAGGGGCTGATGCGAGGGGTTAAAAAGGGTCAAATTTACTTAAAATTCAAAAATCTTCTTCTCAATACCCATATAAGATAGAATCAAATAATTTTCATATATTGAACGGTTTTAAGTTTACCAAAATTGTGAATGTCATGACCCTGGGGTCTCATGTTTGCCCCCTGGGGAGGGGTAAACTTTACAATAGTTTATATAGGGAAATCACATTTTTGACAATCATTTGTTTGATTTGTATCGGAACTCATTCTAACCTGGTTAACATTATCAGCATGGGATAACAGTTTGATGGTATACACCTGTTGGCCCTTACTGACCCCTTGGACTGATGGGTGGGGCCGAAGAGCGTCAACTAGATTAACTGAAATATTTCAAATCTCAGGTGACCGTTAAGGCCCATGGGCCTCTTGTTTGTTTTTGTTAGTTTGTAATTTTTTGATATTTAAATTAACAACCAACTCTGGTCTACAACAGAGTCATTGTAAATGACTGACGATGACATTTGATACCTCGGCTCTGTATCAAAGATATTAATCAAAATTGAGAGGTATTAAATTTTGAAAATATCAAATTCTCACGAATACAGTAAAACACGTTTAGTACGAACACGCTTATGTAGCGGAACTCGACCGGGTCGATCGTCGGCGACCAGGTAGCTCAATTGGTAGAGCATCCGGCTAGTGTTCGGAGGTCCCGGGTTCGAACCCCGGTCTGGCCGTGCATTTTTCCACTCCTCTTATATTTGGTACCTGTGATCAAACCTTGTTTCAAGTGAGGTGAATAATTGACAAGGGGATACCCGAACCTGGGTTGTGAGTTGTGAAGTCTTCGGGGTCGAAGACTTAAAAAAGGGAGGGAAGAGTGTAGCGGAACTGGACCGGGTAGATCGTCGGCGACCAGGTAGCTCAATTGGTAGAGCATCCGGCTAGTGTTCGGAGGTCCCGGGTTCGAACCACGGTGTGGTCATACATTTACCCACTCCTACTGCACTTATAGCGATTTTATGAATATTGCGAACTGATTCCGATTCTCCAGCTATTCTCCCTCATATTTCTATGTAATTCTGTAATTATATTGCGAATTTCACATAGCGAAAAATTGTCTATAACGAACCAATTTAACGGTCCCGTCGGCTGAAATTCCGTGTTATTTTAACGCTATAGTACGAACCCATCTTCCGAAGTCGGAAAGTCATGCCCTGTGATCACGGCCATGTCACCGAGAGGCGCCCGAGGGCACATTTCAGGGTATATGTTTGTACGGCTATTGAATCGGCGAGTTGTGTTTTCGATGACTTCTGAATAAAGTGAGTTGTCTTATCGATGTTTATGTCGAGTTGTTAATCCATTCTTAGATGTCTTAGTGTGTACACAGTACATGTATGTTTCGCAATGGCTTTATCATCAAGCGACCGAGAGCTAGTGAAAACGAGGCTTCCGGGGTTTTATGTTTTCATACAGCGAAGTTCTTTTAGGAAAAAACAATAAAATTCGTAATACACGTAGTACGAACTATCAATATAACGAACTGATTCACTTGGTCCCCTGGGATTCGTTATAACCGTGTTTTACTTCTATACGATAGATGATATTTTGACTTAATGCAACACATGCTGCGTGCCAACTGGTCGCCGATGTCTAGCTTTAGACAATGATAATAAAAAATGAAAAAATAAAAATAAAAGTAAAAAAAAATAGCAATCATAAAATCTATAAAATTGGTAATGAAAAACAGATATTTGTGAGACAGCTGAATTCGAAGTAAATATAATGATATGGTATCGATTACGAAGTATCTATTCCGACATTTCTACGTTGTCTTGTAGCAAATATAAATATGATGTGCGTAGTAATGTACACTGTCATACTAGTAATAAATGCCTAATCGAGTGGTCCAATACATAAACGTGTACGGAGTAATGAATACTGCTATACGGAGTAATGAATACCTAACCGGCTGGTCCAAAACACGAACATGGTAATTTCCTGCTCAAGTCTAGACTACAGAGGAACAATCTCGTTCAGAGATATAAGTATTGTACCAATGGTGTCTTATAAGATGAGATCGGAACATCAAACGAGTACATTTGCGATCCGAAACACAGGGTGAAGCTTACTTATCAAATAAAATAGGGGTATTGACTGTGTAACCTACGACCTCACGGCCAGCAAGAAAATCTTGAAAAAAAACTAGAGACGTCAATAGTTTACATATAGTCGTGCTAAGTGTAGGCACGAGCTCAACTAACGTACCATACCCACATTTTCATAGTGAAGCATTAAAGGAATTGAAGGGAAAAAATCAGTAAAAGAAACATTTCCTTAAATTCTGTTTTGTTTTCTTATAAAAAATGGTAAGTTAAACAATTTGTTGTTTAAGCGCGCTGCTGACCCCAAGTGGGTTCGCAACTTACAAATCACGCAATGGGAGCAGCAGTTTATATTCTTTCATCTTATGTAGGAACAAACATGTTAGAAAAAATAGAACACTAAGGTCCCAAATGTTGCCATGGGTTTAGCATTCAGTTGTAATGCCTTCAAATTCCCGATACCGAAGACGGTTCTCAGGATAGTCTACATTGCCAACACGGACACAGTATTCCTATATTCTGGGATTTAGAGTGTGATGAAAATGCTGACCAAATAACCAATAATTCCGTCAAAATCTCAGAATCACCTTAGTTGTTCTTGTTCCCTTAACTACATATAATGTCTGTCATTTCGGAATCTTATAACTATAAGATTTTAATTGAAATATATGGCCAGTACGGGGCCACGGTGGCCAAGTGGTTAAGGTGTCCCGACACTTTATCACTAGCCCTCTACCTCTGGGTTGCGAGTTCGAAACCTACGTCGGGCACTTGCCAGGTACTGACTGCAGGCCGGTGGTTTTTCTCCGTGTACTCCGGCTTTCCTCCACCTCCAAAACCTGGCACGTCCTTAAATGACCCTGGCTGTTAATAGGACGTTAAACAAAAACAAACTAAAAATATCTAGTACACTATCGATTCATGTCATTAAGTAAGGTTTTCAGTATAGAAGGAGCAGAATCCCCGAGTCAGACAGCACGGGAACGTCAGAACACCCTAGCCTGTGATGAACCCTGACATTAGTGTTGATAATACAATTTGTGTCCATATAATAAGCACGGATATTTTAATTGCCATTATTGAAGATTGTACCGAGACGCAAATCAGGTTTCCCTCTTAACACATTCACATTGCATTAATGAATTACCATGGTTACCTTAATATCAGTCACAGACGCTTACCTACTTAATCTAGGAGTGTCTCGTTCAGTGGAACATTAGGAATTAAAAAGGTCAAAAAGGGATTTAATCTTTCGCTTATACGGGATGATATCCATGATTTGATTATTATCCATTTTAAATCAGCGGTGTTGACAAGGACATAGTTGCCTAGAGACGCTTACACTCTACGTTTAACCAATCGTTTTGAGATTTAAAAATGATTGTAGGGTTACAGGAGGTAAAAAAAATTCACATTGCAATAAGTCGGAACACCCCGCATCCTTAATTTTGTCTTCTTATGGATATACTGTAACATTATTGATATATTGATATAATGTCGACAATTTGATTTCGTTTGAAATTGTATATGCATCTTCTGTACGTAGGTTAATGCATATTATTCAAGAAATTCAGCATTATGATAAATGAATATTACATTGTTGTCATGAGAGACAGATAATGGTTGATTGTTTTTATAACATGAACCTTAACGGTCATCTGACATCAACAAACCATAGTACTGTATTGTAGTATACATACTCAGTAGCAGTATAGCGCTGTGATATGTTACACAGGTTAATAATCATCTAAGAATCAGCCAATTTCCAAAAATTGACTATAGCCTTACATGTAATTAGTACCTATTGTTCTCCAACTGGCAGAGTGGAAAGATATCATGGCTCTAGTGGAACTGGCAGTCATGGTAGCTATCTTTGATTCTGGACCGATCCGAAAAATAACAACACTCGGCCAGGACAATCTCAGAATCACTTCAGGTAAGTTAGAGCTGAACCCCAGTGGTGGAACTTCAGAAGTTCGAAATAGGTATTGTTCAGAAAAACCATTATTACAAAATCATATTACAAAATGACCGCCATGGATTCTGTGTCAAATTTTTTACAAGGCCGAAAAATAACAACACTTTATTGACCCCATGTCCTTATCATTCACACCAATTTCCATCTCGCTGACAAAAGAAGAGCTGGGGAAGGGTTTTAAAATGTTTTTTTTTTTTCAATACCCCTGCAGTGGCGGACATAAATTATAATTGTTGATTTAGGTGAAACCCGAGAAATAACAACACTTGGCCAGAACCACCTCGGTATCATTTCATGAAAGTCAGAGATGAACTCTACTGGCAGACCTTTCGAAGTTTGAAATAGGTATCGTTCATGGAAACCTAGATTGCGCAATCTTGTTACCTAAATGGCCGACGTGGTTGTCATGTCAAAGTTTTAACGAAGCCGAAAAATAACAACAATTTCTCGGCTCCCATGCCTTAACATCCTTCAGGTCACATGACCTAAATCTTCTGACATGCAAAGAACCCATTTGAAGTATAGTACAACTATTCATTATCCATACTACAATGCAGAACTTGCTGAATTCGCTCAGATACAAGAGGCAGCAGAGCGGTTAACAACCCTCACAAGATATCTTTAGCAATAGTGTTCCACAGTCCTATACTAAACTACATAACGTAACGTACCTTTACCTGAATTCGACTTTTTCATTGGGATCGTCTTTGTTGAAGAAGAAAACAATTACTGCAGGAATGATCTGTTCTTATTTTCCTGGAACTTTTTCAGCTAAGCTGCAATACAATGCTGTACTTGACTTAGTCTAGACTTATTTTCTTGTTACGAGTCGGATGGTAGGTAGAAAAGTCCTTCCGAACAGAAAAAGTGATTGGGTGTGTCGGCAAGTGCCGATAAAGTTATTTTTGCTAATCCTACCTAATATAGAATTCAGTGAGAAGATGACAAAGAAAATGAAGAGTTCATGTCGCCGAACACTAATAATCGTACACCCATCACAAAAAAAGTAGATTATGGGAGAGACAGGGATTTTATCCAGATGCTATTTTGTGAAGCTGTCTTCTGTATATGGCACCAACGAGGTGTCTCCCTCCAGACCAATCAGGTACCAACAACTCAATCACGCGTATGAATTGAGCAATGGACTAGAGCGATATGCCACAGACATGCGAAAGTGTCGGGAACTATGCATCATTAAGAGGAGATATCTTTGAGCCTAGAAATAAATTGATCAGCGAGACATTCAGAGTGATACTTCTTATTCCCTTTGGCCACTAGATTGAAAAGTAGCCGCATTGTCAAAGGTCTCGATTGATAGATGACGACTTCTGAGATTACATAGATGAATGAAACAGCATAATAGAGCGATTTGGGACACGGAATGTGGAGACGACCATTAGCTTGTACAGCCCGTCACATTATCGATATTGTACCACACAAGTGCATAGTCATTCTTCAAAGAAAGAACATACTGAATTTAATACAGACGGGGCGATTTATCATTTGACACTGAAATACAGACAGAATGTTCAGTGGATACTCCTGGAACTCATATATAATCACTTAGGTGCAATACAATGTATACAGTAGAACATATTGCAATATAACTAACATATAAAACACGGAATTAAAGTATATTAAACAAAAGTGAATTTTGAGGAAAAGAGGATTGAGGATATTCTGAATTTAAAAGACGAATGTTAGCACGCTTACACAAGGTAGATGTTATCTTGTGGAACATATCAAAAGTTTTTCTATTATTAATTTATTTTGAGAATGTATATGTTATATGAGCGCCTTATGTTAGCGTTTTGCCAAATTGTAGCGTCTTTCGGTCTAACTATCTGTCATAATAATATGTCATCACAAGATATCTACTCATAAACATATCGGAACAAAATCCTAGAGAATATATCACATTGCTTTGGTTCACGGCCACATCTTCTCTTTCTTGTGTTGCAATATTGTAATGTTTTCGCCAACACAAAACGACACAGTGAAAAACTAGGCATGACAGGACTCATCCACATGAAACGTTTCTCGATTCCTCTATGGAAAAAATATGATAAATGGACGCAAATGGACAATGACTCGCAAACGAAATTGATAAACGATTCAAAACGCAAACGGGCATACACGCATACAAAAACGTTTCGGAGCATTAAATGGTCCAGGAAAAAAGAGGAATATAGCTTATACAATTTTATTTTATCAACCCTTATTCATTGGAATATTTTGTGAATATATTATTTCGCGTGACATAAGTTAAGGGTTCTCTTCCCTAGTTTTATGGTGTGTTCGTCCCTGTTACATAAGTGATAGGTTCTGTCCCCTGGCCTTTATTTGTGTGTTCGTCCCTGTGACATACGTGATAGGTTCTGTCCCCTGGCCTTTAGTTGTGTGTTCGTCCCTGTTACATAAGTGATAGGTTCTGTCCCCTGGTCTTTAGTTGTGTGTTCGTCCCTGTGACATAAGTAATGGATTCTATCCCCTGGCGTTTAGTCGTGTGTTGGTCCCTGTGACATAAGTGATGAGTTCTGTGCCCTGGCCTTTAGTTGTATGTTCACCCCTGTGACATAAGTGATAGCTTCTATTCCCTGGCATTTAGTTGTGTGTTCGTCCCTGTGACATAAGTGATTATGTTCTGTCCCCTGGCCTCTAGTTTGTGTGTTCGTCCCTGTTACATAAATAATGGATTCTATTCCATGGTCTTTATTTTCCCCTGTGAAGAAGATTATGTGTTCTGTCCCTTCTGGCTGAAACGTTCTGCTTGTCGTACAGCTTTAAAGGTACCTATGGACCGGTTAGTATAATGTTACCGGATGGGGTGTGGGACTACCTTGCCCAAGTACGACATTTCATAATGACAAGGTAAAAGTCCCTGTCAATGATACGATCATCCATCAAGAAATGACCTTAATGTGTCCATGGGCGTGGAAACAATACCAAATCAAGCCGGAGATTATTCACTGCAACTTAAATTCGGATAGAAAAGAATTGGTAGTCCCTGACAGTTAGATATTTCAGCAAGCTATAATCATATCCAACTTTACACTTTTCTGACTTTCTCATCTTTCTGGCAAGGCAGACGCGTCTGGGGTTAATCGGGCGGATATCTAATAAGTAACGCGAATGTCTACCAGCATACATCACTGTACCTTGTTCAGTTTTGACCAGCAGGACATAATTGATCAGCTGGTGGAAAACACCGCACGGAATAGTTAGACTGTCTGTAGTCGTAATTGTGTTAGGGATGTGCGTCTTCTCATTACATTAAACAACAGTTTGAATTACAGAACTAACGCCATGAGAACGTGTCCAGAATATACACCCGGTCTGCTTATTTGATAAACACTGAAACCCTTACTGCCTTCCGGGGAGGAAAAACTAACATTTTCTGTTTGGTGAAATGAAATGTGAATTTTAACTGTATATTATTTTACAGTGTCTCCCGAAATAAATGTGCATGTATTTCTGAAGACAATACCAGCCGTCTCCCTATAGCACACAGGGGCGACAGTCCTTATATGACCATAACTGTTGTTAGGACTTTAAATAATACAAAGATAAAACCATCCTCCTCGATCATGTATGTTTTCCATGTATATTCCGGTTTCCTTCCACATGAATAGCCCTTATACGATTCCATCCGGGCGAACAAGAGTGACCAATATACGTTAATATACATGTATGTGTTTCAAAAGAGCTCCACATTTTATAGAGTTTAACCAAAAGTATCTCTTTGACAATTGCACGTTGAAATACAAACTTACACTTCTGCTCACGTTTTATTCCTTCATAACTCACCTTTAAAATGTTAATCCCATTAAGTGTTAGAGTTAAGAGCATTGCTTATAGTTAGTGAAAATATTTGAATTACGTGAGGGCAAAGTTTTAGTTTGTGTATGATGATACTTTTATTAAAAGTGAATAATGTGTTTTGTATTTTATCTTAATTAGATAATGCAAGTTTCAATTGAACGATAATGTTCTATCTCAATAATTGTAACTGTTTGATAAGGATGTTTAATTTAATGAAAATATTTTAATTATAACAATATATCCATTTTAAGATGTTGAACTACTGATGAAATATAAGGGATCCGTTTTCACGAATAGATAATACTGTTTTATGTCAATGCAACCTTACTTAATACAACATAATTAATAACACTTACAGTTTAAGTTGAAGGTATAAAAATATTTTGAAAGTAAATGCATTATAGAATAAGTTTAATGCCTTTGATGTGGTTTGATTTGTTTAACGTCCAATCAACAGCTAAGGTCATTTAAGGACGGCTTCCCGTGCGTGCAATATGCATGTGTGTGGTAAGTGCAGATGTGTGTTTTGGGAAGCTGCGGCATGTTTATGTGAAGTCTCCTTGTGATAGGCCGGAACTTTTGCCGATTTATAGTGCTACCTCACTGAGGCATACTGCCGAAAACACCCAGTAGTAGAAACTACCATTTTAATGACCCTGGTATGTGTCGGCAAGGGGACAACACAGAACGCTCAACTCAAGGCCAAATGTGAGGCATGATCAAGGGAGACATAAGGAAGAAGAAAATTGTTCAGAAAGAAGAGTAAAGAAAGGATCCCAAATATAGTCGCCACTTACGATCATGATATATGGGCAGCAGGCACAATTCTGACGCCCATGCCTGCAGGTCAATGCCAAGCCAATAATTTTACTTTCATTGTATTTAGGGCCCATGTATCAAATGATAAAGTATTTCATCGTTGATATTTGTCTATTGACGAGTTCATGTTTCTGTAAATATGAGACATGATATGTTGACTAGATCAAGAGTTTTAAAAAGCCAAACGCTACTGGTCAGTGTAACTTCTTTAGGTAGTAGTTGATTTAATCAAACGACTTAACGTTTGTTGAATGTTGCGACAGAATCTGCAAGTGTGGCTTACTAAATGTCGATTAAATATCTCAATTGATAAAACCTCATCTGGTTATAAAAAAGTCTTTCTCACAGTGATGAACGCCCCCCCCCCCCCCCCCACACCTCACCGAAAAAAGGGAGGGGGGGGGGATACTCATATAAGAAAATAAAGAAAACAATCTGCATCTAACATTGATACGATTTTCAGTTCTTTTTATATTTGGCAGGATGTCTGTGTAAAATAGACGATTTCCTACAAAGAACACGACCATCAGACAACCAAACATTCATTAATGTTTAAACGAACGATATTATATGCGCTATAGATTTCTTATATAAATTTTTCGAAAGACAGTGAAATGTATAAGTGGCATAGAGTTTGTTGGATCACAAACCAAACTGTACCCTCGGCTTATAATTCGAAATACTTCTATATGTCGCATCAAAAACATAACAGTTACAGCACTTGTTAAATCAGAGATGTCGAGATTCAGTAGTAACAGTTGAAAAGGGGCTTTAACGTATATGGAAGTTTTACAAAGCCGTGTTTTTGATGAGCCAAAAAAGTAATCCGATACCTAGCTGAATTCAAATAGCATGTCATTCATCAACCATTAATGGTTGTAATGGTGTTCTGAATTCTATGAATTCACAGTAATTTAAAGAACTGAAATCAAACTCGAATCTCAAGACGCCTAACTCCAAATACTTGTTCTGTGTATAATATAGCTCATTAGGAAAAACAGCTTTGAAACTTAATCCAGAAAGAACGATATCGCCAAACGATGCGTTAGGTGATAAAATAGTCATTGGAAATGGAGAAAACACGAATCCCGAAAGTTTCTGAGAGTGTAGATTATCTCTTGTCGTGTGAACAATACACCAACAAATAATGAATGAAAAATTTTAAAGTTAATAACTGTTGCCATAGGAACAGAAGATAAAGTTCGATTATCTCCGTTTCTATCAGCAAACGACAGCACAAAAGGTGACCATTGTTGTCCCAGAATTACAACTGCGATAGGTAAACATTTTTAAATTCTCCCTAACAAACTGTATTGTAGACTATATGAGTGCAAGCATCATATCACTTGTTCGATTCATTGTTAAAGTTAAAAAAAATCTTTTAAGAGAAATTGTTTACTATTTATAACTAATCTGTTTAAATACATGCCTATGAAAGTGTCTGCCATCTGTCAATATCATACTCAAAGTCTCATATCCACGATAGTATATTCACCATAACATCACTCATTCATAAGTTTACCCATCGTTAGAGCATTGGCTTGCCAAAGTATACACAGTATTATAACCCCACTTACAAAGAGTTAAGACAATTAGCTCGCACTAAGATATAAATCGTCAGAGACCTCTGAAGTCTCTCGAGATGGTTCTTCTCATTTGTGTCAAACCTAACACCACCAGTCAGATTTTAATGCACTAGGTGCCCTTTAGAAAAAGGGACATTTTCATGTATCATGGGACTGAAATAAATCTGAAACGGTACGCGTGACAGGTTATCGAATACAACTGTTTTATATCAGGATAGAGACATTATGATGACGAATATGTTTTCACCTGCCAAAAGTCCCCTAATTAATGTAGTTATTGTGTGATATATGAGCTGGGGAACATCTCGTCCAAGACTTGATAAGTCAATACCGCAGCCCATATTTCTTGAATCCCAGCCCATTTCTCTTAAATCCAATGAGTGCGATATCACGAGAAATACAGCATGCCTATATTTCCTTTGAATCTAAATACTGCGACAAAAAGAATAACTAGTAGACTAACATTCCCACGAATCCCAATACAGCAACTTCACGAAGAATCAATACCCAATGTCCCAAATACTGCTATATCAAGAGGAATACGACAAGCTAATTGCTATAATTACTCCAAATACTGTGATTTCAAAAAGAATACAAAGGTAATTGCTACCATGGTTAAAAAGGCCTGGTATTTCGACTTAATGATGAATACAGAGGTTTATATTTCTCTAGAAACTACGACATCATGACGTAGATCATTCGCCCTCCTTTTCCCGCTGTATACCACTGCATATTGATCGTAGAAGAAGACTACAAGTTGGCCTCCTGAAGAATCATCTATTCACTGGACATTGACGACACTAAAATATATCTTCTGCCCCTATTACATCACCTGGGATATTAAATCTTTCCTTTCTTTGCTCACTGCTTTGTTTCCTTATTCCTGGTGTCTCCTTGGCACCCGTCCTAATATAACCCTGGCTGTTGGTGTCCCCTTGACACCCGTCCTCTTATGACCCTGTCTGTTGGTTTCCCCTTGACACCCGTCCTAATATGACCCTGGATGTTGTTGTATCCTTGACACCCGTCCTCATGTGACCCTTGTTGTTGGTGTCCTCTTGACACACGTCCTCATATAACCCTGGATGTTGGTGTCCCTATGGCATCCGTCCTTATATGACCCTGGCTGTTGGTGTCCCCTTGAAAACCGTCTTCATACGACCCCGGCTGTTCCGCGGACGTGAAATCTCTTTAAAACAAAAACATATAAAATTCTGCGAAAGTACGACCAATGCAAATCCCACCATATTGTCTTGTGTCATTACAATGTGCTTGTGTACATAAAAAGTAACTTTAACGTTATTTTTTTTGTTTACACTGTAATTAACAATTAACCAGGGTAACATCTGTACATGTATTAATTGAGTATATGTTATACGTACAGCCTACTGGTAGACCTCACTAGACATTCCATCACTTGCTGTACTCTTGTCCAGGTACCTTTCTGCTCAAGTTAAAATAATTTCTTTCTGTGATAAATAATGCAAACAGTTCTCCTATCCTTAAAATTGTGGTGCTATTTCTATAGTCAGTCGGAAAGGAGAGAGAGAGAAATAAAATAAAAACAAAAAAAAAAGAAATTACCAATATCAAATTATCGAAATTGAATAACTTTAAAAGTGCAAAACACAAAACAATGTTGTTTAATTTGCAACATGGAATTGGAAACTTTTGAAAATAGTTTTAAAACAAGATTATTTTTCAATTGCCCCGATCTAAATTCGCCAGGAAGTAATGATAATGACAAGGGACTAACGTAATAAGTCTAACATGAAGAAAAGTGTGTAACTCATACGGTTTTAAGTTCGTTGCTATCGATTCTCCTCCATATTTAATTACACAAATAACAGAGCATGGTGTTTTATTTGCACTTGTCATATGTTACTTGTACTTTCTGATGGCAGCCTCGTTAAGAATAGCTATAACACAATAACGTATGCTACACATGTAACATCCAGGTCATCCTTCCGACTCGTACATTATACGTCGTGTTGCTAGGTCATATAAGTATGAAAATGTATATATCTAACTCTTCCTATATAACTACTAAAAATCTATAGCATTAATTGTGCGGGCCCATGCTCATCTTGTAAGCGAAATAATTGATAGTGTGGTAATTACAGGTCTCACATAAGTAATTCAGCCAATCAGCTTGTGTTTCACTTGAACCAAGTCCCTTTATAAAATGTGTTTCTAAAGTTGTAGCTATTTCCTGGGTAAATAACACCTGGAATGGATACTCTCTATATACGAGAATTAAGAGTAGGATATTGAAATTGTAAAATCAAAAATATACACTCCTGGTATAAATAGAAAGACGTAGATGTTAAAAGGCGGAAATTCAAATCCGCAAGTTGGGGGTTCCCCTGCCCAGTGTAAATAGGTATAATGTCTTCAAAGTACTGGTGTGCTTTTTATATGCTATTAAACCTATCCAATAACATCGTTTTTCTTGTAGGGAAATCTTCAAACTTTAATTTGATATAAATTTCACTTTTGAACTTTAAATGATCGATTGAGGGGCTGCAGTCATTGGTAATAACATATAGTGAAATGATTAGTTGTGCGAGAACTGCACACTGCGTCAACGCGTAATTTCTCTTGAACGAATATTGTGGGCGAGTTCTACCAGAAATCATTGTGACTATGGTCTATCTAGAGTAGGAGCGAACTCATGATGGTTATATGTAAAGCTCATGTGTACAGAACCAAGAGGAAACGGTGCGTATGTCTAGTCGGCTATGGTTCAATCACCACCTTACTTTGGTCCGACCACGGCAACAAGACTTGATCTGCTCATGCGTGACCATTTGAAAACACGGTAGCGATTTATTGTTTATCCGCAATTACAATCACATTAGATTGGACTTAATTACATAAATGATGATTGAACTCGCCCTGTATCGGATCTCTATGCTGTTAGAAATAATATCTATCATTCTTCCTTGTGTACCACCATATGTAAATAATATGCACGACCATCTAGATTTTAATTAGATTGTTGAAAAATGTGTTATGTCAATATGGACCTCATAGTATGTGTATCGTACTACTACACGGACATCTACGTATTGTTATCAATGAGAACTACCGACCGGCGATAAAATCCACAATGACTGTTTTTGAGCGATTTATACTAATATACTCTACTTGGCACGTCCTTAAATTATCCTGGCTGTTAATAGGACGTTAAACAAAATCAAACCAAGAAAACCAAATACTCTACCGATTTGGAGTATACGCTTTGCACCAAGAACGGAATATTATTCCGTACACCCGTGTTGAGAGTATACACTGTACTACACTCTCCTAGGAGTAAGTCGCATGCATTTACTTAGCAAACATGGTTATTTTCTTTTTGGAGAAAAATCTTTTGGCGAAGATAAGGAGAATTCGCAAATACGTCAAGGGAGAGCGGGAACTGATTCATGTAGATACTATCTAAACTTTCACAATTGATTTTATTCCTGAAGACAAATTTCATTTCAAGAACAGAACTGTTTAACGTATCTGGTTAGTTAGCGGGAAGAAAGGACAAATAAGATAACGCGAGAACACGTCATTATATAAACAACACTAGAATTCTCTGAAGTTTCTCTTTAGATAACAGCTATGGTGTCTTGTGTAATTTTTATTTAGTACAAATATTGACAAATTCCAGCTTTCTCAGACTTTATCGTGATTAATGAGAAAATAAGGACAAATTACTCTATTCCAAGTGAGATTGCACGAAATGTGTCAATTGACAGCATCTCTCACTTTCGACGTCAGCAGGTGCATACGTGTTTTCGCGACAAATAATATTTTATGCGGTGGCAAACACTTCCCTATATATCCCTAAATGACTGTCGATTTTAACGAAGTTTAACAAGTAAGGACGTTATGAATCGAGGACTGGGTCTGTGGCATAGTCGACGATTTACTTGTATTTCGGCTAAATCGTTTTGTTCGAGACCTACTGGTTAGCGAGGGTCACTTATTTATTGGTGTTACAAACGTTCCCACCGACAGTATTCTGGAGACCATCGTATGCATGATTGGTTGTCGTTGAGAGGTTATGTCCACCGGCTTGGTGTTCGAGAGGATACCGTGTATCGGGTTTTTTTTTAGCGAGTGTCTAATTTTCGCTATTTTCGAGAGTTAGCTCCCTTGTATGGGTGTTGTCATAAACCGATCACCTGTTTACACATGCCGTATACAGGTGTGCCTAATTGGCCGTGACTCGACTGAACTGTTTTATTCAATAAAAATGTACTCACAGTTGACCATATGTTTTGTCATTTGTATAGATCTATTTGAAATCATAGCAAGAGTGGCATTGCCAAGTGAAACATGGCCATGCTATGATTTCTAACCGTAACAAAGAAAATCCGGTCAGGGACAGACCTGAGTTTGCTGAAGCAAACAAACTTGTAGATAAATTAGTATTACTGTACTTCTTCGTTTTTGTTGTATATGAAACATATGTACGCTAAAATTTGAATTACACGTTGTGAAAACGCTAAAAATGAAATACGCTAAAAATACAACGTGTCATTTTGTACAGAAAACGCGAAATTTGGCATACGCTAAAAAACCCCAGATATACAGTATAAGAAAGGGTGTTCCACTTGCATTTTGCAAAGTCAATAATTTAAGAAAGATGTCTTCAGGACTAGTCCCTGTTTCGCTATTGACCGACACCAGGTTTTCCCCGGGAGTATATGTCAAAACTGGTTTGTTTAGCCACTCATTATCTACAAGCTTTACTTATGTTTTGAGTCACCTGATCTCGCTGAGAGTACTTCGGACCCAATTTCAGTAGACTTTAACCAGGTTTTGGGTCACACTTTCGGTCAATGCTCCAGGAGTTTGACATTTGTAAAATATTGAGCTATTTCAGTAGTCGATAGACAGGGTCTACAGGAATTTCGAGTTTGTGGGTGGGTACAGCTGTGTATGGTGGTGGACTAGTAGATTGCTTGACGTATGAGGAACATAACAGGATGCTGAAAATAGAGTTTGGTCTCTTTGTTATGGATTTTGTCATTATCGTCGAGTATCTTACGCGAGGTTTATTTTGTAAGGGATTTGATTGCTGGTGATATTCTATGACTGGTCACCGGTGGGTGTCATCTGGATCCACAAACATCCTTTAGCGAATAAACAGTTACATAGTGATTGAAAAGTTTGGGCGCCAGGTTAATTACCTATTCGTAATTTATTATCAATAATTATTATGCCGTAACATGTGTCAAATTCCCAAGGCTTAAGCTGTTCAGAGGTTCAACATATTTTTTAAATTTTGCATACCTGCATAAATATTATTTACAATCATACTTGACAAGTTTGCAGAATTACTAATGCCTTAAAGGATACTGATCTGGCGGTGTTACTGTTTCCGATTATGGTTTCATTAAAACTTAAAACAGTTTAGTAGGTGCTAAAAGATCTAGTAAGGTTGAAGCAAGATCACCCCTGAAGCAGGTATTCCCAAGGCAGAATTGCGAAATGTGGCGGAGGAGTCAAGCATGAATGGAAAGAAGGCAACAACCCTTAGTATGTATGTATATCGCCATATATTTGGCGAATGAGATTGGGGGCGCAAATACTCTTATTCCATTGACAATGGCAAAGACTCGCTCTCGAAGAGAGAGCCATGACATTCACAGGTCCCGATTTCGCTACCATTAAAAGTGGTAGCTATATGCTTGGGTGTGGTAAAAACGTAGGGCGTACTGTTCATTTTATACCTCTCTATGTTTCCGTAACACATAATGTTTGAAAAAAAGAAGTCTTATTGAATAAAACAACAAACTAATTGAGAGTAATGGATGATGTGTTTATTTAGCCAAGAGGGCGTCACTCACCGCCCGCACAAGAACGGGCGTCACCTTCGGCCCACAAACGCAATGGTATCACTAACGGCTCGCACAAGAAATGGCGTCACTTACGGCCCTAACAAGAAAGGGCGTCACTTACGGCCCTAACAAGAAAGGGTGTCACGGCCCTAACAAGAAAGGGTGTCACGGCCCTAACAAGAAAGGGTGTCACTTACGGCCCTATAAAGAAAGGGTAACACTTAAGTTCTATACCAGAAAGGGCGTCACTTACGGCCCTAACAAGAAAGGGTGTCACTTACGGCCCTAACAAGAAAGGGCGTCACTTACGGCCCTAACAAGAAAGGGTGTCACGGCCCTAACAAGAAAGGGTGTCACGGCCCTAACAAGAAAGGGCGTCACTTACGGCCCTAACAAGAAAGGGTGTCACTTACGGCCCTAACAAGAAAGGGTGTCACTTACGTTCTACACCAGAAAGGGCGTCAAAACCTAAACAATTAACTATAATCTTCAACAGATCCCTGAAGGATAGTCTAGTTCCGTATACATAAAAAGAGGCAAACAAGACAGTTCCTGTAGTAAGCGGAATCCCTCAAGGCAGAGTGCTTGGTCAAATTTTATTTGTAATATATTCAAACGATCCGACGGATCATACATCTACAGAGAAATAAAAAGCGATGAAGAGAGGAAGGCAATGCAGCAAGACTTCGGTAGTTTGCAAGCTTGGTCCAACATATGTCTTATAAAAATGAAGGGCGTCATTAACTGCCCCATACAACAAAGGGCGTCAATAACTGCATGCCCACACATCAAATTAAAGGAGCTTCACAAATGCTCACACATCAATCAAAGGACATCAATACCTACTGGTCAGATATAATAACATTGAAAATTGAAAAATAGTTTCCATTGTTTGAAGACCTTTGAATATTACGTAAATTTAATTTTTACTTGAGTTCCACTGATGATAACCGAAGTTCTGCAGCATCATGTAATCCCCGACTTGCATGAAACCAGTAGTCCATACTAGGCACATAAACTATTTCAAACATCGACATGCTCCTGCACTGGTATCTTAATAGCAACCTCAAATGAAATCCAGCCTACCATCATGCTCTTAGGAATCTGCAAAGAAAAACTCTGAAAAGAAGACATTGAAAAAACCTACCCCGACCTAGCAGGACGACCCCTACACTTAGTCGCTTCATACGACATACAGCAAGATACAGCAGGTATATTCTTTTCCCGCTCCTGGACGGATTACTTATAAATTGTTGACGTAACTGGGCAGATTTGAAGGCAATTAAATGAAGATAAAGCAATAATTGCTTTATATCTGAACAAAAACAAATTGGCTGTAAGACATGTACTGTTACCAGACGCTAGCATACAGTCGCAAATGAAACGAGGAAGATGTTGAAATTTACCACTTACCAAAACACTGACATCAATAATTTCAAGTCCAAGAACAATCGGTATTTCCGGTACAATATTAGAGTTCCTCGTATCCTCATTAACAACGAGCACACAAAACGGTTTGTAAACAAATTAACGTTTTATATTTATTTAATAACATTGTGATTTTGTCGTTGCAATACAAGGAAGATAAAAACTCAAATTCAAGGAGGTTAAAACTCGCTTGCTTATGTGTACGTTTTTAGAGTCGCTTGCAGACGTCCAGTACACATTAACATCTAACAGCTGGAGTCGATACAGTTGATATATATTCTGTACATTGTCGCTTCATAATTGTTCTTATCATTATAATGGTCCACAATTCACCACGCCCGTTTCTATAGTGTTCTATAGTTCTATAGTGTGTAAGTAATTGGCCAGGTGTTATTGACTAGGGCAACACAGAGCAAGCACCATATTGGGTCCCAACATGACGAAAGCAGTGATTGTGTCCGGGAGATTGGAGAAAATTTCCAAAAAAGGCACTACCTGAACTCAGTCGTCTGTATCAAAGCTGAAATAGATTAACTCCACACATAACTTCACAATGAGAGAATCGAATAATAATTAGCTCTCTGGAATCATAAAACGGAGAACTGATGGAATAAGCCACGGCCTTGAACAGATATAATCTGATTTAGAAGATTTAATGATATCAAGGAGCAATGCGGCTGTAAAACATGAAAGGACAAACAGGCCCCGCGATCCTTCCGAAAGTGAGTTGATAAGAGACATATGATAAATTGCGGGCTTTGTGATTTTCGCCGTACCCCTCCCCTACAAAGGAGGGCATTTACAGTGCTCAGAGTTTGGAGAAGCCTATCGTTAAGTAGAGGTGTGATTGTTTAGTTGCTACAACGACGAACGAAGTATGAATTCATTTAATTACTGTGGCAATTTCCAACGGCGCTCAAAGTCATCGATGATATATAACATAATTTTACTAATCGACACTTGCCTGCTGAACCTCTAGGAATTCTAATGCAGACGAAAGATTAAATTCCGCAGGTTGATGTTACATGTACACATAATAGTCTTAGGTAATTATGTGGTAATACTTCCTGATATGTGTGTTTGTGTCAACACACGTCACTTGTGTACTTTAATGTTGGAAAGTCGTACGTTTCGGAGGCCGTCTGTATATATCTGTATTTGGAGTTGTTTACAAGTTATATGTTAATTAGGGTGTAAGCTTGAATAAACTTATCGAAGTGTATGTGACAGAAACCATAAAACCGTGTGTCTTGTTGATTGCTGTGACAGAGACATCTTATCTGGTTTGACGATTTTTTCTATTTCTGAAATGTTGACGCATTCCGCAAAACTGTTTTTGCTATTAGGTCTCTTTATTTAATTCATTTATTTGCATGAAATCTCGAATTCAACATTGCATCTTACTAGAGCAATTTAATGCTGTAAGAATTTCTATCAACAAAGCATTTTGGAGCGAAAGTTCCGGAGTTATACCGCAGCCTCCATAAACACACATATGCACTCACCACACACATACATGTCACGCATAGGAGGCCGTCCTTAAATGACTTTAGCTGTTGATAGGACGTTAAACATTAAACCAAACCAAATCCTCGTAGGTATTTGGTGAGGTGGCCGTGACGATATCGTCCGAGGTGTTCCTCGCGAGTTTATACATCTGTACGTAAAACTCAGAAGACGATTCTTTTGTAAACTCCGGTCAGAATTTCAGAGGGGAACGTGAGTTGAATTTGTTAGCGGCAAGATAAAAGAGCTTGATAACGTTAACCTTATAATCAAGAAATATAGCCCCAGAAAGGTTATATTTGCTTGATGACTTGAATGTTTAAGTATCATCATTTTTGTTCTATTAATCGAAGAAAAGAAGCAGATGGGATTTTTGCATTTCATCTGTTAACATACTTTTTTTTTTTTATACATTTTAAATGTTAATCACCACCATGTGTTGTTTTATTAAAATTCTGAATCAAACATTCAGTGTCTATGTATATGCCATACCAGTTCTCGTTCTGACATTGGTACCCAATGTACCATGCTCCTGGTTTGATATTTTACATGTGTTCCATGAATACTACCGACTTGCTTTGGAAATACAACCCACTTGTATTCCGTGACTCAACATTTAGCAGTTGGTAAGGATCACAAGACGCTAGTATATCTGAAAATCACATTTACATTTCGTACATGTAAATTATCTTAAACTTCAACCTAATTAAGATCTAGATGCTCATTCTCACTATGTTAACCGACAGATTATGCAAGCTTTGCACTCTAGTCATGCTAATTCGCACATATGAAATTCACTTCCAAGATTCTGGAAGTAGTCATTTGATTGGCTAATCCAAAAGGTCACTCTGACGTGACCCCTTATGGGATGTCGTTTGATGTTCATGTAACGTAGTGAGAATGACCATCTAGATTTTAATTAGATTACTTAAACTTTGGTTTGTTATTGTTAACGTCCCATCAACAGCTAAGGTCGTTAAGGGGACCGACTCCCGAGCGTACGACATGTACGCGTCGCATGAGTGCGTATGAATGGGTGGCAGTCCGTGTCAATAATTACATTAAGATGTTACGCGTTAAAATGCAAAATGAACGCTTTAAAGAAATACATGCACGGCCCTGTTAGTTTTTAAATGTTTCAATCAGAGAAAAATAACAATTTTAAGAGCGATAATATTAACTATGACCACTTAATATATGTTCCTAATTACGATCTGCTCTGACAGTCTGTTTTTTTTATTTGACATGTAGCAGGTGGCTTTTCTCTAGGAAGTAGATAGCGTCGTTTATGTTTAATTGATTATATTCTTCCAAGAACGAAAATGTTGTCAATCAGCAAAAATTCGTCTTTGGTTTCCCTGAAAACCAAGCTGAAGGAACTTTACCCGTCATTATCAGTGGCGAAATTTGGAATATTTAAGGCAACCAGTAACAGGTCTGCAAATAGCAAATGCTAGTTAAAGCCACTGGAAGATGAGACTGTTAAGTCATGGCGAGACAAAGCAGGCAGGTCTGCCTTATACGTCATGCCAGACGTTCACTAGTACATACTTGTGAGTATATAAAGTAATGAATGTTTTTATTTTGTACTATTTCCTTAATGTTTTTATTTTGTACTTATTCCTTAGGCTAAGACTACATGTACTTGAGTCGTTGGCATTTTACCCCTTGACCTCGAAAATAATGTCAACAATTTTCACCAGAGTCCTTACAGCTTTCAAACGCATATGCCTGTAAAAAGATAATGTTTTTTTTATTGAGGAAATTAACATGATCGTATTCTTTTATATCTTTTGATTACCCCTTACCTTTACCCACGACTGCTGGGATTAAGTTTATTGCTTCTATGAACGAAATGTAATTTGTTTCATTCTAAATAGAAAGAGATGGGGAAACTGACAACAAGGGGAAACTGACAACAAGGACAAACTGACAACAAGGGGAAACTGACAACAAGGGGAAACTGACAACAAGGGCAAACTGACAACAAGGGCAAACTGACAACAAGGACACCATTCCAGCTGATAATAACATTTCAGCTGCCACAAGGAAAGATGAGGTAAAACATGCTTTAAATTCTAAGCATTAAGCCGAGTTTTCATAGACAAGAATGTTAACAAATATGTAATAATAAATACCTTTTCAAATAAAGGTTTTGCTGAAAACAGTTTGTCTTGTAGTTATTTTATCGTATTGTGATGTACATTCAAGTATCAGTAACACGGAAATTGTAGTATCAAGTCACATTGTCTTATTATGCATTATTTTATTATTATATTTGTTTGCAAGTGTAATTCCTGCTCCCACAATTAGTAAGAAGTCGACGAGGTTCGCATCAAAGAGCCTTGGATTGTATTGCCACTGCTTCAATGGAGTTGATTGGTAATTCATGTATCTATTTCATTTCATTTTCATTTTCATTTTCAAATTTGGTAGGTTTTACATAAGCAATATTGTTTCAAATATAGTATGGGTTTCTTTGTTCCCTTGTAATGCATTGCAAAACAGCACTATAAACTTTGTGATTGCCAAATATTGGCATGGTTAGGGCGTATACATTTTTATCTTGACGGAGACTTAAAAATGTGTCAGCAATTTAAGTTTAAATTTGTTCAAAATGATCATTCGGTTTGGTTTGGTTTATTGTGTTTAACGTCCTATCAACAGCTAAGGTCATTAACTAAGGTATACCCCACCCGGTCACATCTAACTGACAACTGGTACACGTCCCACTCCTAATATGCTGAACCCTAAGCAAGAGTAGCAACTACCACTTTAACAGACTCTAGTATTTGTCAACATAGGGACAGAACCTAAAAGCCTTCCTCACAGGGACGAACACTCAACTTAAGGTCGAAAGTTTCAAGGAAGACATCAGGAGCAAGACATTTGTTTAGAAAGAAGGAAAATGATATCCCAAATCCAGTTGTCTCTTACAATCATGCAGTGGGGGCAGAATGTACAACAATACCAGTTTATCAGCCGCTGTGAGATCAGAGGTGAATATCATAGTCTGTTTCTGCATCACCGTGTTGAGTGCAATCTAATTAAAATCAAGGTGGTCATTCTCACCAACGTAGTGAAAAGGACCATCTAAATTTTAATAAGATTGTGTTGAGTGCCGTTTAAACCTACCTACCTTTGATTTATTTCAGTCGCAATCATATAACCCACTCTGATAGCCCTGACACCGTCTGGTGGGGCTATTGTTCTGAATACTTTAGGGAGGGGGTGAATCCAAAACCTTTAAACATTGATCATTCTTTTTCAAAGCCATATCTTAATCTAGTATAATAGCATTACTACAACGTATAATCAGTACGTAGCTGTATACCAAGTTAGTTCGTTTTAGCGAGACATGTTCTCTGATTGTGTTTACTGTTTGCTTCAATTATATAATTAGGAGAACATTCGTGAAATTGATCCATGGTAGAATTCCGCTGCGGCACAAACGATGATAAAGGGATTGTCAGAGAGTACTCGCATTGCAATGATCAAAATACAAGGAAATGTGCCAGAAGAATGTATCATGGCGTCTGTTAACACATCAGTGTCAGTTGTCCTGCACAGAATACATCAACTCAAGACACCATCACCTGCTACATGTTACATAACAAAACGACTCAAATGAAAGAAGAATATTTCTTTAGTTTTTTCTTTCGCTAAGTCATTGATGAGGTCATTTGTGTGTTTGAAAACAATAACTATATTTTTAAATTCCATATGCTTGAAAGCATTGGCGAAAATTGTATTCATTTTTCACAACAACATTAGCCTCATCACAGTGTGTAGTAATATCGGGGATCGCGTAACTACGGGTTGTACTCTCCGCCGTCGTATTTTTTCTTCTCGTTTGAATAAACATGATCCATGAACTATTTTCATAAATCCAAAGCTGTTACGGTCTCCAAAATGTTCAAACTTTTAAAATTACTCCAAAAATCCCACAGAATAAGTGCTTACTTGGTTTGTGTCCGTCTCTTTCCCGGTTTTTTAAAGATGGCGAACAAAGATGTTCACAGAAAGTGAGTGCGGCCTTAAAATTTACAAAATCATTTTTTATATATATACTTTGAACGAGACAAGTACAAAATCATTTTATATATATATACTAGGTACGAGACAAGTACAAAGTTTAACTCATAAATTCTTAAACTTTTTGCAAAGCTCAGGTGAACTAAAAAGAACATACTTGAGTACTTCCTTCAATACGAGGCTCACAACATATCAATCAACCCTCGTGTGTTATGCGTTGTGAATGTATACTTTATCCAAAATGACTTGAATTCATTAACATACGTGGCTAGTCTTTCCCATTCTACGTTTTAAAGTTTGTTCAGACCCATTCTGATTCTCCCGACTTCTGTATAACCCCAACTTTAGGATTCATTCCGACGTCCATCGGTCGTCATCACTGACGACTTCTAGAAGGACGATACAGGTTAATTTATTGTGTCATAGCATTTCTTGTATCAAATTACTTAATTTGTAGTGTATTGTACCATTCACGTGTTTGCAATCCTTCTGAATGTTAAGTGCTTTGATGCATTTAGATTTTGGGCTTTTAAAATGGAGAAGATTAAGGCCATTCGATATGGTGGAGGAACGGTTATTTGTTAAAAAGAATTTAGTTTGTACAACAACAGGGATGGGTATACCACCAAGGGAAATGTTTTGATGTAATTTATTTTACGTGGTTGACAGAATTTAGATTGGAAAATACAAGTAAATTGTTGTCGGCCAAAATTATTTCTATTCAAACTCAAAATCATTTTAAATGTTCTGGATGACATTCGTACATTTTGTCTTGCAGCATACATACGAACGTCATCAAGAAACAATCTACAGACGGCAATAACTGTTTTTAAGTCCAAAAATGCCCCAACTGAACGACGTAGTCCTTGTCGGTATATGAATGAGTTATGCGTATATTACAATGTTTTTATTTATTGAAATATAAGGACCACCCTCGGGCAATAGCATGTTGAAAATCATTTACTGTTCAAAAGCTCTATATGTGATCGTTACACATAAATTACAAAATAT
Source organism: Pecten maximus (assembly GCF_902652985.1). Taxonomy (NCBI): domain Eukaryota; kingdom Metazoa; phylum Mollusca; class Bivalvia; order Pectinida; family Pectinidae; genus Pecten; species Pecten maximus. Next base: position 12,199,243 of record NC_047029.1, on the reverse strand, counting down.
GTTTAATGATAGAATATATACCCTAATGATCTAGTGTGATAATCAATACCAAAGTTCTTTTTAAAAATGCAATTAAAATCGGGAAACATCAAACTGATTACGGGGAATCTCCAATGCGGTCCTCCATTCTCTGTATGTAAATGGGCCACGCATTTTTTTTCATGCACGCAAGTGCAATGTGGTTTCTGAAGCCCAAATATGATCCAACGTATTAGTGCTGCCGCCAGTATTGATTCAGGAATTGAAAAAAGACAAATCTAAAATCTCCATTTGAATTAGTACACATAGATATCTGAAAACCGTTTGCCTGGTTAACAGGTTACATCGACGTAGGGTTTTTAAAAGGTTGTCCTGTAAAGTCGGCATCAGTTCCTCAATATTACGACAAACACGAATATACTACAGCCTCCTAAAACACATTCACCACACACATACATATCGCATACAGAGGAGGACGTCCTTAAGTAGCCACAGCTGTTTATAGGACGTAAAGCAATACACACCCAAACCTAACTAACCATATGTTTCTTTGTTTTTAACTACATGTATATATATTTACCTGGTAATATCTTTCTCGTTTTTTCCCTACAATATTGTTGGGTACGTTAGTCTTTTACCTTTTTTGGTTGGTTTAAATGCTATTTCATATATATTCTTTTGACCTCCCCTCTTTTGGCTCCAAGTATGTTTTCTTTGTTGTTTGTCGTGATAGTATAATGAAGAAGCCATTAACAGTAATAATACTTGTCTTTCACGAAAATCCTGTCTATAGCCAGTAAAAAAGCGCTTTGTACCTGGATCCAGTAATGGAATACCTGGTTACCTCATTCATAGTATTAATGTTTTTGCACGGCGTGTCATAGGCATTTTCCAGATCGGGCAAAATCACAAACAGATGTTCCTGGTTTTGAAGCCTAGCCAAATGCTGATGACAATAATAAAATACAACACCGATATAACGCATTATCTAATTTGCAAAATTACTCTATTGCGCTTCACATAACATCATATTATATTTTAAGTGTTGGATGATGTACAGAACATTATATGGCATATATCTACGCGAGTAAATAGACGATAATATAATCAGGAAGTCCGCATGCTAGTCTAAAAAATAAAACTCTATACATGCATTTGGCCAGGATTTTCGACTGCCGCGTAGTAGATAGTAAGCTATTGCACGAATTGGCTGCTACAATGACCTTAGCTGTTAATAGGACGTTAAACAAAAAAAAAACAACAAAAAAACAAAAAAAAAACAAAAAAAAAAAACCCCAAAAAACCCATACCAAACAAAACCAAACATTTACAAATTACCCGATACCATATGTCGCAGTAGGAAAGCTTGGAACACAAGGATTTGTTTCCGATCTCAGTGATCGTGATGGCTGGTAAAATGTGACAATTTCCTACAAATACTTAAGAGCTGTTACATCTATTGCCTTAAATGTTTATATCGAAACCTTGTACTGTGACCTGTTCCACACAGGTAACCAATGCAACGAGTAAGGTGATGTGTTATCCCTTTCCAAATACGGGTAACCAGGCGTGCTGCTGTGTATATCAGATACACCAAAGATCAGAGCAGAGAAGTACTGAGAAGTATGAGTATTGCACCAATACCTTATATGGAGGTGAACTGTCGGAAACACCCAACGCTTCTGATTTGGCGATAAAAGGAACTCGCGGATTTAGTGTTTACCTGTTTCCAATGTTAAATGATTTATCGCGAAAATCACCAATGTTTCTCACAGCTTAGACTGTCTAAATAGTTTGGGCACCAATTTTAATTGATACCTTTCCTGTGTTGACACCTCATGAAAAAGACAATACTTTCTGTATTTTACTAATTAAGGACGAGAATGTTTGAGGTTTTTTCCAGGACACGGTTTTCTTTAGTTTGGTCTGGTTTAGTATTGTTTAACTTCCTATCAACAGCTGTGGTCATTTTAGGACGGCTTCCCTTGTGTGCGCGAAACATGTGTAGACAGGCCTCTAAACTTGGAGTTAAAGTGTCTTATTAGTTGTCATGTGGCCTGAAAATTATGTACATCTGTGTGCCGTCACTCGACAACGTTGCAGAAGACTATGACGATGACCAATCTCCTAGATAGATTTAGAATAAAGACAGTATTTTCCTGTTGCCAGTACGGACCCCTGATCAACTCAAAAGTGTGAAGGTTTGCTGAAAGAAACAGTTGTTCATATGGCAAAGCACTTTAACCGTTATCTCTAATGTAATTTGATCCAGTGCATCACCAGTCACTTCATCTGAGTACTCTAGACGTCTGAAACGCATGCCATGGTTAAGGTAGACCGACCCTTCTGTGACGTCACAGACATGAGTCCGGCGATCCGGCGTCCGGCGATCCGGCGTCCGGCGATCCGGCGATCCGGGCCCTTGATTATATTCACGAATAGTTACATCTGGTTTAATTTTCAAGTCAGCTGGGAGATAAATGTTTAGGCCTACAGCACGATGCGGTCAAGAGGTAAAGGGGTCAGTTTTGTAAAACTAAAAGACTAGGTAAGGCTTATGCTTTCAATGAAGTGAGAACATAAATTAAAGATGGTCCATTGAAAACAAGGACAGCGCCGATGTATCACATAATGTGCCAATGTGTGACGACCATATAACGTTAGTTACAGTCTCGGCGGAGACAATTTATATCAAGTCAGAAAGAGGTTAGCACATCTCCAATTTATGGCAATGTAGAACAAGAGGACACTTCATGGCGCACGGGCCGACGCAAAGTGGAGTTGGGGACTTTGGCCGATGCTCTAAAAGTACATGCACTTTGCGGCAACCAACAATTACTTCAGTATGTACTCCATCTGTCAGATTGTATATTGTTAGGGGAACGTAAGTTCGGCCTTGCGCACTTTACATATGATATATTGTTATTCAGAATGCGAGGTAGTCAACCATATTCCAACCGCGGGTAGACACAGATCAGAAAAAGGAGGAAACGCATGGGAGGTAAACACAAAACTTGCAACATGCATTGATGGTATAAAAGATCTATATAAACTCTCACGAAATTTACGTTGACATTCGACAATTTTTCAAAAACCTAAAACCCGTGAAATTGATGTAGATGTTAAGTGCCTTTTTACTCATATTCTGGATATATTATAAATATTGTATTTAATTAACTGTAGGCCTATAAAACACGTTTCTCTCATATCTCGCCATGTTGGATAGAGTTTGCCCATGTAAGATAGCTATGTAAGATAAATATTTCTCTCATATCTCGCCATGTTGGATAGAGTTTGCCCATGTAAGATAGCTATGTAAGATAAATCTATCTTACATAGCATTTCACGCGCGCGGATTAATCTGCGTTCAAGGGGGACAACTCTCACAACGTCGTCTGCTTGTGTTCACATCCGACAGTCCTTATCGTCGGTGTCGGTTTTGAAACGTTGGACTTAACTATAAAAATACATACATTCTTAGATAAATATATATCATATCAACAGTAAATCAATAGGGCTACACGGTTAAACGATTAGACATTTCATCTAAGCGAACATATAACTCCGTTACTGTAACAAACAGTTAGACTACGCCTACAGGCCTGTTAACAGTTACAGTACAATACAGACTTGCCTACCCGACAGATTTGTCATTTGTCATTAAAAACATGTAAACACACACAATCACCTGGCAATGACAGGAAGTAAAATAAAAGCCATACATAAAAAAATATAAAAAAAGAAAATGTCAAACGTCACAACCTATGAAATGGTTCCGTTTGCGTCAGCAGGGGGCCCTGGAATTTGTTTACTCTACTGTACTGTCAGTAACTGGTAGGCCTACTCAGTAACCTGTGTATTTGGAAGTTGGGAATTGGCTCTTAAATGAACGAACATTCGGTAAAAATGACACCCCTCGATGTTCATATAAAAATATTTATTTTAATTGTAACTCAGAGTCTATATTTGTGTAGAGTAACCATGAAAACTAACTGCCATCCTAGCCTTTCAATAGGATCATCGTTAGCCTATCGACTGACCTACCTTCGTCATTCCATCAAGACAACCGGTTAAACACATATAATCCTATGTCGCAGAAGAGATCGAATACTCGTATAGAGTCACTGTTCGCTGGTTCACACACGAAGTTGCCAAAATCACAGTGAATTTAAAATTACCAGCCACGAAACATCGCCGCGTCATGGCGATCGAGATCGACATCATTCTCAATATCCTTGAACTATGAATGGAATTCCAATGACAGTCGTGACGTCATGCAGTGACGTAGTATTTTATAAAAAAAAATTGGACTTGACATTTAAAAGTACAGTGTGTTCTGTGAAATGATTAAATATGTCGAGGTGCAAATCAAATTATATGTGAAGTTGAAAAACTCATTTCAGCGTTGGCTTTCAGTATTGTTGATAGAACTTCTTTTTCTCGGATGTTGACAATTTGATCACGGCCACGTAAAAGTCGGTCAAGTTACGGTAATTTTTATCGGCGAATTGTTCATTCGTTCATCACTTAACCACAAAATGAATGAAATTTGTGTTCAAACAAAGTTTGTCAAAATAGGGTATGATCTTTCAGAATATCCCAAGTATATTTAGTAAAAACGTCAAATAAAGAAATTAAAAAATTGAAGAAAATGGATGGCTGAGGGACACTTTCGCCAGAAATTCGGTAATGATATGAGAGAAAAAGACTCTTTCATTATGTGTGTATGTAGGATAGGGATATTCCACCCTCGGGATCACAAAATGTGGTAAAACCCTCGGCAAGCCTCGGGTTTCACCACATTTTGTGACCCCTCGGGTGGAATATCCCTATCCTACATATACACATATGAAAGAGTCTTACAATCTTACATAGCATTTCACGCGCGCGGATTAATCTGCGTTCAAGGGGGACAACTCTCACAACGTCGTCTGCTTGTGTTCACATCCGACAGTCCTTTTCGTCGGTGTCGGTTTTGAAACGTTGGACTTAACTATAAAAATACATACATTCTTAGATAAATATATATCATATCAGCAGTAAATCAATAGGGCTACACGGTTAAACGATTAGACATTTCATCTGAGCGAACATATAACTCCGTTACTGTAACAAACAGTTAGACTACGCCTACAGGCCTGTTGTAACAGTTACAGTACAATACAGACTTGCCTACCCGACAGATTTGTCATTTGTCATTAAAAACATGTAAACACACACAATCACCTGGCAATGACAGGAAGTAAAATAAAAGCCATACATAAAAAAATATAAAAAAGAAAATGTCAAACGTCACAACCTATGAAATGGTTCCGTTTGCGTCAGCAGGGGCCCCTGGAATTTGTTTACTCTACTGTACTGTCAGTAACTGTTAGGCCTACTCAGTAACCTGTGTATTTGGAAGTTGGGAATTGGCTCTTAAATGAACGAACATTCGGTAAAAATGACACCCCTCGATGTTCATATAAAAATATTTATTTTAATTGTAACTCAGAGTCTATATTTGTGTAGAGTAACCATGAAAACTAACTGCCATCCTAGCCTTTCAATAGGATCATCGTTAGCCTATCGACTGACCTACCTTCGTCATTCCATCAAGACAACCGGTTAAACACATATAATCCTACGTCACAGAAAAGATCGAATACTCGTATAGAGTCACTGTTCGCTGGTTCACACACGAAGTTGCCAAAATCACAGTGAATTTAAAATTACCAGCCACGAAACATCGCCGCGTCATGGCGATCGAGATCGACATCACTCTCAATAAACTATGAATGGAATTCCAATGACAGTCGTGACGTCATGCAGTGACGTAGTATTTTATAAAAAAAATTTGACTTGACATTTAAAAGTACAGTGTGTTCTGTGAAATGATTAAATATGTCGAGGTGCAAATCAAATTATATGTGAAGTTGGAAAACTCATTTCAGCGTTGGCTTTCAGTATTGTTGATAGAACTTCTTTTTCTCGGATGATGACAATTTGATCACGGCCACGTAAAAGTCGGTAAAGTTACGGTTATTTTTATCGGCGAATAGTTCATTCGTTCATCACTTAACCACAAAATGAATGAAATTTGTGTTCAAACATAATTTGTCAAAATAGGGTATGATCTTTCAGAATATCACAAGTATATTTAGTAAAAACGTCAAATAAAGAAATTAAAAAAATTGAAGAAAATGGATGGCTGAGGGACACTTTCGCCAGAAATTCGGTAATGATATGAGAGAAAAAGACACTTTCATTATGTGTGTATGTAGGATAGGGATATTCCATCCTCGGGATCACAAAATGTGGTAAAACCCTCGGCAAGCCTCGGGTTTCACCACATTTTGTGACCCCTCGGGTGGAATATCCCTATCCTACATACTTGTGATCGGTCTAGGCTGGAGATTTCACTCCATGGGGAGCTCTCTACCAGATTCGAGCAGTTTTATAAATAGATCATAACAAAAACGGATGACGGATTGACAAGCACAAATTCGGACCCTTTAAAGAGGCATGTCCGTGAATGAATTGTAACGAGTTGCATAAATGCAAAATATACATAAACAAAAACCATCAAAATGCCAACTCTGTTAATTTCTACATCACTACCATGTCAGCAAATTGCGGCGCCCGGGTGTAAAGCTCAAGAGCGTCTTCGTTGCCACAGGTGTAAAATACGGAAATGTTTAATTTTCCTATTTAACTATTACCAATCAATCCAATAAGACTTGACAATATCAAAATATATAATTCCGATAAACTGTGAGATTTACAGTCATTTCGATCGCGGATTTTGCTGTATATGTTGCATAATTCGTGGATTGCGGCATAATTTGGTCATACCCGCCTACAATGTGGGCGAATTAGCAAAAAATGAGAGGTGTTTTTCCTGTCAGTTATCCTTGCAAGTTATAGCCAATTTATCATTTTTTTCCGTGGTCGGGTTATTTTCCTTGAAGGACATCATTATCACATCAAAAAAGAGAAAAAATAGCCCAACCGTTCTTCCGATCCCGTCTTCGGCGTTCATTTTCTATCGAAATTATCGTTGCCCGGGTGTAAAATTCATCGATGCCCAGGTGTAAGCACCGGCGCCCGGTCAGTACGATTGAACCCGGTGAGTAAAGCCTGGGGTCGCGGTTCGATGACGGTGGAGGCACACTACTTGCTTTTCTGTTACATCGGTTGACCACTCCAAGTGCAAGCTATATGAAAATGAGAGGCTTCGTTGGGGATAAAACCTGGGTTAATGTGTGTTCGGGGCGAACACGTTTGAAAAGTGAGGAATAGTGAGGCAGGTTTTAATTGTAAATAGGGTACATAGTGATTTCAGGTGGGGGAATTTCCATTAAGTCAGTCGGTAGAGCGATGGAGCAGTAAGCAGAGGGTCGCGGGTTTAACCCCTTGTGGAGGCACTAAATTCGCTTTCCTGTTATATACATCATGAAAATATTGTTGTATCGTCTGCCCTTTTACGTTGTTAGTAGCAAAGAAATATGGCAGTAGAATACTGATGCCATTATTAAGTGCACGATCATTTGGAATCCAACAATGCAAAGTAAAGACAATGAAATTCACATCAGGACAAACAATAAACAAGTCTGTCACTCAACTTCCGGCAGTGTTCGAAAGTAAAGGTGGTCCGATGGCCCGAGGCTATAGAAAACCTGGTCGGTCTATGTAAAATTTCTCAGTGTTGGCCCCAATGGCTATGAAAAGTTTGAGTCCTGACATACATTACAATTCATGTAAACAACATTCCAATATTTTCTGACAAATGATGATATGAAATCCGAGCTTAAAATAGAGGTTTTTTAACCCATAATAGCGTGTTATTACTGGATGATGCAAGCGTTTGCGTGACAGTAATTCTACTTTTCAACAATATGTTTACAAAATGGGTCTATGGAAAAATGACTTGGGCTATGGGATTTCAATTTTCTGTAGACATACTGTCTAAGGAATTTTCATATATACTTTCATGTATAGATGTTTAGATGTAATACATAGTTATGTTACAATGTGTTTACATGTTTAGATTTAGATTTTTTAAAAAGGGGGGTATAATCACCTATTATATTTCGGCCTAGTTTGTAGCATTTTTTGTGTGTCATTCTTTTAAATTAACCCCCCCCCCCCCCCCTAAAAAAAAAAGTCTAAAATCTGAAAATGTGGTAGTATATATGTAACAGGAGCGTGTCGGGCCCAGTTTGCGTACGTCAAACTGCACCCGACTCGCCCTTTTGGACCAACAACCCAGGTTCGATGGGTAACTTGTATCTGTCGTATAGAGAGAAAACAAACGCCTTGAACTACAATTAACACTTTATTAACGATGACATAAACATTTACAACATGAAATTACATATAAACGGACAGCAGCATAGGCCTAGCTATATAATAAACATCCTAACCTAACCTAACCCCCCCCCCCATACCTGTACGACCTAACTAAACCCAACATCCCGACTAATACTTTCGTGTAAATTTGGCAGAGGACTCTATTTGTGTAAACTGTGGTAACATTTGTGAAAATGCGCATCATTTCTTTTTTGAATGTCCAATATATGCTACTGCTCGTGCTGAAATGTTCCAATATTTTAATGATTTAAATATACATGTAAATTTAAATTTGTTATTATATGGTAATGAAAACTTGGCTTTGGAAGTGAATAGTTATGTATTTGGATATGTGCAGTCTTTCATAAAGTCCAGCAGAAGATTTTGAATATATATACTTGTATCTCTTTATTATGCAAATGTACATTGTATGTTAAATTATCCATTTTTCCTCCTAAATGTTACATGATTTACTATATATTATACCTATGTCATTACTTGTAAATATTAACATGTTGAGTGGAGAAGGCTTCATAAGTTGTAATAACTTGTGCCTAATCCTATTGTTCTTGTTTAGACAATAAAATATGTTTAAAGTCAAGACTAATACTACCCACCCAAGACCCTACATACCCTAACGTTACATTAGTACTAGCGAGAAAGACGTGACAGCACACAGGAAATTAATCCATCAGACTGCCCAGTATACGATACACCACCCTAAATTTATCCCACTTTTTAACAATACAAAACTATAAGGACCAATCACGACAGAGGATACACAGGCACGACAGACACTGACGAAAAAGCAAGCGACTACGAACAATGCACGACAAAAACATCGACCAGAGACAGCACACGTGAACAGAGGACTAGCAAAGGTCAAGGTGACACAGGTACACATAGTACAGACACGACATATAGGCATGGCATATAGTTATCGTTAAGCTTAACCCTGTCAGCTTAACCTATCAGTACATACACGATAACATCCCCCGCTACATATACATGTTACGGTGAGTGATTACTGTCATAGCTGCGCTCTTCTAAGGCTTTGCCTTCATTCAAATTACATTATCGCATAGGTTGGAACGCTCGACACTCGAGCAACATTGTTTAGCGCTGCAAATGAAGCTCATATTGTGCATATTCTGGCATTCTGTATCACCGATACGCTTCGTTTGACATGGCGTATTAGAAGCAAGCGTCTGAAGGACCGTTAGTGTAATGTTCTAATTTTCATCCGGAAAAGAGGAAAATATCCGGAAAATGTTAATTGCGTTTTGGAAATCAAACAAATGAAATTCTTTTAGAAAAAAAGAAAGCACCAGTAACATAGATTACAATATAATTTATGAAAGAAAATGGTAAAGATTTAACAAAAAAATTCATCTATCTCAGATTCCAAAATAACTGCTCTAATTTGGTAATTTGAGCCATACTTGAAGCAAAAGTTTTGAGGTACCAGCAAAGTAAACGGCCATAGTGTGAAAAGTAATATGGTGAGGTGTTATTTTTATTTTTTTTTCTTAAAGCATACATATGAAATTTTTAATTAAGCAAAAAAAAGGGGGTAATTTTTCTGTTCATTTTTTCAGGAAAAAAATAAACGTGTATTTTTTAAAATCAATTTTTCACTAAAAATAACAGGTTTTTCGTATAAAATAACAGGTTTTTCGTATAAAAATAACAGGTTTTTCGTATAAAAATAGCCATATTTTGTTAACCACCCAAAGAATCTTATCTTTTTTTGATAATTATGAATGATATTGCTCATACTGATGATATAAATAGGATATAAACTTCTTTTTATTCTTGAGGTGAATATTATCGGGGAAAGATAAAATCTACCAAAATCCTTAAAAATATGGTTCAGCTATTAATTAATACGTATCTTTATGTGGCCCTGGTAGTAAAACGAACGTGGTGACATATGTTTTTTATGTGCTTTTTGTGATAAGAGCATAATTAACATTGAAATAAAAATAAAATTAAGGAGATCTATCAGAGGAAACCCGAAGGGTCGGTCCACCTTAATGACGTCAAATGTAGTTGACTGATCAAGCATGATATGGACCACAATACAGCTGTTATCCATAGCAGTAGGTTGTCAATGAGGACATGAAGTATGGCCGTCTTGGCGAAGCGTCGCAAGGGATAGGCTGATTGGAATTGCCCATAAAGAATGTTTGTACGGAAATGAGCTTCTTAACGCAGGTACACAAGCCCCTCCAATATCCTGAGTATCAAAGGACGATTTAACACTGGACAGTTTTCCTTTAATCCCTACTTATCAATTGTAGGCTTCTTCAACAGTGGCCAGTAGCCTGGGATTAATCTTGAAACACAATGGAACTCTTAACTCAGCCAATGACTTGTTCATGATTGAGGCTATCACGGGAGCAGTGCTTAAAGACATTGTTCCGGTGAAACTGTTGGTAGCAGATCCAGCTGACTTGATTAAGATTGTGAGATTAAGATGACCATGATCAGCGTGTCTTTGGTTGGTGCAATCTAATCAAAATATAGATGCTCATTCTCACCATGTTCATTTAAGGACGGCCTTCCGTGCGTGAAACATACTGCCGAAGACACCAAGCAGGACACCCCAACCAGTCACATTATACTGACAACGGGCAAAGCAGTCGTCCCACTCCCACAAGTCTGAGCGCTATGCAGGAGAACGACTACCATTTTTAAAGACTCTTGTATATCCCGACCAGGGGACAGAACCCAAAGCTTTCCTCACAGGGACGAAAGCTAAACTGAAAAGTGAGGCATTGTCAAGGGAGAAATTAAGAAGAAGAAAGTTGTTCAGAACTAAGGGAAAAGAAAAGATCCAAGATTTAGTAGCCTGTTACGATCATGCAATGGGGGCAGCAGGTAAAATTCTTACGCCCTATTTTGGAGGTAGGAAGGCTGGTTCGCCCATTGTCAGTATGATATGACCAGGTGGGGTGTCCCTTCTGCATTACGCCGCACTATAAACTCGGTATCAGTACCGCGATATCACAAGGAGATAAATAGAGGTTACACAACGAGTGGTTGTTGGATATGGAATTTAACAATTTCGAGTCGTGTGACCTGTTTCCACCACAATAATATCGGCTTGAATCAAAGGGAAACGTGGCCAAGTATAATTTCGCGTATGCAAATAAAGTGTACCGGTGATGTCCGGGACCCGGTGATGTGACGTCATTAGATTATTGATGACGTCAATAACAATTGCAGCTTGGGTCAAAGTTCACCGTGTTAGCCAATCAAAATGCGTACAGAATTGATACCACGTGTGGTATAAACAGATTGTTAATCAACGGCTGTAATGATTAACTGATGGTCTGAGAGTTGAATAACACAGGGTATTGTGGTAGAAACATTAATATACCGCAGCCTCCCAAAACATATACATTCACCTCACACATATCATAAGCTGTTGAATGGACGTTAGGAAATGCAAAATCAAACCAGAAACTAGCAACAGACGGTATCCGCGAATGACCGGATCATTCAATATATGTGTAATCACACTGAAACGTCACAAACTACACTCAGAACATGACCCCGATTAAATCTGGTTTGGTATTTTATGTCCTGTCAGCAACAGCATCAATACCATTCCTCACCTGTGCTGACGCTCTACATAGCCATTTGGGCTTTAACAAGGCATTACTAAGTGAGCATAGAAACATCACAAGTAGGGGAAATATTAACCTCAAAACCTCGGTTGTGGATTTGATTTGTGTCACGAGTAAAGGACAACAATTCCACTTATAAACATTTGTCATGCTCGTAAATAGATGTAAGTGTGGAAAAACTGGTTCTGACGTACGTAGTCTGTTCCAAATAGCAAATTCCTAATCCCCTAAGGGCTTCCTGTAGATTCTTTTGCTAATGCATTGGGTAACAGCAATTATATTTTTGCAATGCCGGACAAGCCGGAGACTTGGTTCGGTTTGGTTTGATTTGTTTAACGTCCTGTCAACAGCTAAGGTCAATTAAGGACGGCCTCCCGTGCGTGCGAAATGCATGCGTGTGGTGAGTGTGTATGTGTGTTTTGGAGGGCTGCGGTACGTTTGTGTTCAGTCTCCTTGTGATAGTCCGGAACTAAGCCGACCAGCGGAGGATGGTCAGGTAATTAAATACGAGTACAATTTAAATATGCGTCAACCGGAAAAGGAAAAAAGAAATTAAAAACGATACTCGAAATGTTCCAATTCGAAAGCAGTTGATTAACTTTGGCACATGAATATGTAACGTCTGCTCAGTAGAACACAGAAAGGAATGTTTCTCTTCTCCGGGTACGGAGGGAATCCTACCACGCTGCGACATTCCGTTATACTTTTTGTTTTTACGGGATTGTAATCTTGTTGCGACGGATGTACAGTTGTGGAGTAACAAGATTTGGTAACGAGATTATATTATTAAAGGAAGGATATATATACATCAGTTTGTCAAATACTGTATACCTGGTGTTTTTCGCCCCAGGTTATTTTCGCCCTTGAGCAACACAAAAGATATTCGCCCCGTTTTAATTTCGCCCTAAACTACTTTTAAGAAATGTCTTTTCCACGTTTACAATCGGAAAATTCCGTTCGGAATTCTCGATACAATTGCACTCGAAACACTCTTTTCTTTGCATATCCTGCTGAAGTGTGAAATGTAATCAGGTATGAAATATACAACGTTTACCTGTGTTCAGATTTACTTTTAGCCTATATTGTTTCAAATAGTATCAGATATGCATGGTAAATTTTAAGCAAACACAATGAGAGGGAAGTTCACCGGGCCGTGACTAATTACTGTCCAGTGCTTTCTTTTGTTCATTTGTCGTCGATGGAAGCAACAAGCGACGGTGAACTCTTAAAATCAGTCTTCACAATGGCAAGAATTTGATGCTATTTTGTGTGCATCATTTAAATTTTTTTTAAAGTTACTTAGTATTGATAGTTTTTTTTTAATCAAATATACTCAATCTAGTACGCTGTCTTAGCCCATATTCTCGATTTTACTCCACGTGACATTGCAAATTAACCAGGCCTATGTGACGATAGTTATCGTATAAACTTTAACATAAATAATGGTCACCCCCATTCTGTATAATGAGTGCTCCCTTGTTGTGTACATGATAACTACGTCATCAGTTTGTGTGAAGACCATGCCTGTTTACAATGTGAAGAATATACCGGCACTGCCGACTGAAGTTATTAACATCAAATCTGGTTATCTATTCAAGCTTGAACGACGCTACATGGTGTCAGAAGTGGTTGGTAGGACTAGAACGTTCACATGAAGCGACATTATTCGAATTAATGTATAACAAGGACATATAGATCTCGTAAGAATAACGAACTGTAAACATGGCCAACAGCAATAGCGCGCCCATTGTAGTTCAAGCACCTTCAAACCTCCCTGTACAAGCGGCATTGGAGTTGCGAGGCAATCTGTGCTCGAACTGGAAGAAATTCCGCCGAATTTGGGACAATTACAAAATTGCAAGTAATCTAATCAATAAAACCAAGGAACTGAGAACAGCTACGTTACCAACGTGCATAGGGCCCGATGCGTTACAAATATACGATGGTCTTACGTTCGACGACAGCAGTGATAAGACTGACATAACCAAAGCGCTAGAGAAATTTGAAAGATTTTGCATAGGGCAACCCAATGAAACATATGAGCGGTATCTGTTTAACAACAGAGCACAGGACCAAGGGGAGACAATCGACGCATACGTAGCGGCATTAAGGTCACTAGCAAAAACATGCAATTACGGTACATTAGAAGAGAGTCTTATTAGGGATAGAATAGTCATGGGTGTCCGAGAAAACGCGACAAGAAAGAAACTGCTGCAAGATCAGTCTCTGGCATTAAAAAAATGCATAGACATCTGTCGGTCTTTTGAGAAATCATTTCAACACATGAAAGACATAACTAGTGAGGAAGTTAAGGCATGTGGAGAGAAAGAATGCAACCACTCTCAGTCACAGGAAAAAACACGTAACAGTGCAGGAAAACACAAGAGACAGTCCCAGAAACCCATGATAAGCTGTGATGCATGTGGTTTCCGTCATGAAGAGGAGCGATGTCCAGCATGGGGAAAAGTATGTGCAGCTTGCGGGAAATTGAATCACTTCGCAAAAAAAATGTAGGTCAAAACCACGCCAAGTGTATGGGAATCAGAATAGGAGGAACAGACCAAAGGTATATCAGCTGGAGGAAGTGAATGAAAGCTCAGATGAAGAGTTTATATTTACGGTGCATAAGAAGGATGTAAACTCAATAAAACACGTTGGTCAGCCTAATAAGATTCACACTATCATTGACATAAATGGGGTGTTGGTAGAATGCCAGCTGGACAGTGGATCAACCGTCAATGTGTTGCCTAAATCAAAGTATTTACAAGTGTTTGATGACCCTCAATTGGAAAAGTTGTCAGAGACGGACATGACCCTAGTGATGTTCAATCAATTAGAGATGACACCAGTTGGAGTCAGACGAGTGCAGGTCCGTAACCCGAAAAACCGGAAAAAATATTCAGTGGAATTTGTAGTTGTCGACCAAACAGTAAAGCCTATCCTAGGAGCACGTGTGATACAGGCCATGAATCTGATAACTGTGAATAAACATAATTTATATCCGAAAGCTGAGGCTCCGAAGGAGGAAGTCCTACAGGCATCAACAACCGACAACACCATGTTTGAAGGACTTGGGAAGTTAGCAGGCAAACTCCACCTCGAGGTAGACCCCACTGTGCCACCTACCAAAATACCAGTGAGACGAATACCAGTGTCATTGAAAGATAGGGTCCAGGACGAACTGGTGAGACTAACAAACCTTGGTGTGATAACACCAGTTATCACCCCAACAGACTGGATTTCATCGATTGTGGTGATTAAGAAGCACAATGGGAACTTGAGACTCTGTATTGATCCCAAACCGCTAAACAAGGCACTCAAGAAGAATAATTATGCGATGCCGACAATTGAGGACATTCTTCCAGAGCTAAACAAAGCACGACTGTTCTCAGTAGTAGATGCCTAGGACGGGTTCTGGCATATTGAGTTGGATGAGGAAAGCAGTTACTTGACGACATTTGGCAGGCCATGGGGCCGTTATCGGTGGATAAGAATGCCTTTTGGTATCTCCCCAGCGCCAGAAGAGTTTCAACGTAGGCTGGATGAAGCACTGGAGGGTCTAGAGGGAGCCAAGGCAATACATGATGACATCGTTGTGTTTGGATGCGGTGACACTGACGCAGAGGCAAGGCAAGATCATGACCGGAAACTCCATGCTTTGTTCGACAGATGCCGCGAGAAGAATATAAAACTGAACAAGGAAAAATTAAAGCTATGTCTAAGTTCTGTCACATACTTGGGCCACGAAATCTCAGAAAGAGGTTTAGAAATGGATCCGGCGAAAGTCAAGGCCATCACTGAGATGCCCACTCCCAAGGACAAGGCAGGCATACAATGTCTACTGGGAATGATCAATTTTGTGCAAAAATTCGCACTACGGCTGTCTGAGCTGACTTCTCCTTTACGCGACCTTTTGAAAAAGGTCTCTGAGTTTGTTTGGGATGAGACTGTACATGGCCAAGCATTTAGTGAGATAAAGGCAACACTATCCGACACTCCGGTGTTGAGGTATTTTGACCCAAAGAAACAGACAATATTACAGTGTGATGCATCGGAGTACGGGCTAGGAGCCTGCCTCCTCCAAGAAGGACACCCAGTTGGGTATGCGTCAAGAGCGCTTACGGCTACCGAGTGCAACTACGCCCAGATCGAGAAGGAGCTGCTAGCTGTGGTTTTTGGAATGACAAAGTTTGAGCAGTACACATATGGAAACAAAGTGATCACAAACCTTTGGAGATTATCCACAAGAAGAACTTGTTCAGCACTCCAAAGCGATTACAACGGATGCTACTCAATCTACAGCGGTTTGACTATACAATTATCTATAAAAAAGGCACACACATGTACATGGCTGATACATTGAGCAGGGCATTTTTGCCGTCAACTGATGAAGAAAGGCGAAATATGAGTCACAACATAGAAGTGGAACAGGTAAATGGTGTAAAGCATCTGGCAGTATCACCCGATACTTTGCGTAGGTTAGCACGAGCCACCAAAACTGATACCAATCTTGCAGAGCTAATGTGCGTCATTCGCAGGGGCTGGCCGGACAGCATGGAACAACTTTCTCTAGAAGTAAAAAAATACTTCCCATTTCGAGAGGAGCTAACAATCCAGAACGGTTTAGTCTTCAAGAATGACCGTGTCATAGTTCCATTCTCGGAGCGCCAAAACATGATAGAAAGGGCGCATTCCAGTCATATCGGCCTTCAGGGATGCTTGCGAAGAGCAAAGGAGTCGTTATATTGGCCAAACCTGTATTCAGATTTTGAAAAACATATTCAGGCATGCAAGACTTGCAATACTTACTCAGCTGAAAATAGCCGAGAGCCCATGATACCACACGAAACCCCGAATCGGCCATGGGAGAAGGTAGGTGTGGATTTGTTCCATACAGCTGGAAAAGATTACCTTTTCACTGTGGACTACTATTCTGATTTTGTTGAGATTGACCGCCTCCATGACAAGAAGGGCAACGAGGTCATCAGAAAGTTAAAGTCTCATTTCTCGCGGTATGGGTTACCATGCATAGTAATGTCTGACAATGGTCCACCATTCAACGGAAAATAATTCTCAGATTTTTCGAAAGAAAATGAATTCCAACACATCACTAGTTCACCAAGATATCCACAGTCCAATGGTAAGGTGGAAAATGCGGTGAAAACCGTAAAGCGAATTCTGGAAAAATCAAGGAAGGATCGACGGGACCCTTATCTTGCTATTTTGGATTGACGGAACACGCCAGGAGAGATAGTGAAGTCATCCCCAGTGCAAAAACTGTACGGTAGAAGGACTAGGACTTTGCTTCCATTAACAACGCCATTATTGGAGCCAAGCACAATTCCTACGTCGGAGACAAGGAAAGACATAAACCAAAGAAAAGGAAAAGAACAACATTACTACAATCGCGGCACTAAGGCGTTAGCTGAACTAATGCCTGGAGAAACGGTCAGAATGAAACCGACAGGACCAGGGAAGGAATGGACTAAAGCCAGTGTAAAGGGAAAAGTCAACATTCGATCATACAAGGTTCAAACTGAAGAGTGTTCGACTTATCGGAGAAACAGGCGTCATCTCCATAAGACTCCTGAAGTTTTCACAGAGGATGATGGTCAGTTAAATGTGACACCAGAAGGAGATGTTCCAGACACACCGAATGTCAACGAGGACCAGGCACCTCCCACTACTGACCATGAGGAGCCACATGCAGAGGTCACGCTCAGGAGGTCCAATCGTGAAGTGAACAGACCGAATTACCTGAATGACTACGTTTGCATCTTGAATCGCGACCGAAAACAACAGTGAAGTGCCAAAATACACGTGTTTATCTAGATGTCTAGTCAGTAGTGTGTTTGTTAATTTAAAGATACTCTACGTAATCTTTATGTGAATCTCTGAATCATACAGAACACTTATCTAGTCATATTGTAGGTTGTTCAGACATTGTTCCAAGGACTTTCCAGATCACCTAGTAGTTAGTTTGTTAAACGTTTATAGTCAGTTGTTGTGTTAATAAGTCGGTTAAGACAGTGTAGGTCAAATGGCACAACCGCGTTTGTAGTGACTGTAAGTAAGGGAAACTCTGAACTAAATTAAAGTGCTAAACGAGGGGGATGTGACGATAGTTATCGTATAAACTTTAACATAAATAATGGTCACCCCCATTCTGTATAATGAGTGCTCCCTTGTTGTGTACATGATAACTACGTCATCAGTTTGTGTGAAGACCATGCCTGTTTACAATGTGAAGAATACACCGGCACTGCCGACTGAAGTTATTAATATCAAATCTGGTTATCTATTCAAGCTTGAACGACGCTACAGCCTAGATCTAGATTTTATTTCACATGCATAGATTTTATGAATTTAGTGTAAATATATAACACGTGTTGCTTGTAATTGTATAGGATAAAACACACTTGAATAGTAAGAGGGTATGTTTTGGATCCGACTACAATTAGCCTATGTACGATAACTTGTAAATCCTGCAATTGAGCTTGAAATGTCCGCCGTCATCTTAAATTCGCCCTATCATCAAAGGGCGAAAATGACGAAAATTAAACGGGGCTGAAAATTACAAGGTATACAGTATATATATATATATTGATACTTTGAACAACCTATAAAAGATAAAACGGATCTTGTAGGCATCAAATTTTTCTTTCAGGCAGACTTGTATTAAGCGGCTTTTGTCTGAGATTGAACGTACCGGAAAACCTTGATATCCCAGCAGGACTCTGTATCTGCAGCTAATATTGTATTCAACAACCTAAATAGTTCCCCAGCGTGATGCTTTCCTCACTTAACCAGACACGTGCTCTGTTTTAAATGTTTTGATTTCTTATGATTTATTCCCAACACGCCGTCAAAGGTCACATGGGGTCAGGAGGAAATGCCTTAACCAATGCTGTATTCCAGGAGTAACACGGAAGTCGAGAACTCTGGATATGGGCTTTTAAAATATATGCAAAAATGTGACCTATGGCGACAATTTGATTATGTCATCGACTTTCTGTGGTGTAGTATAATTAACATTTAGGAAGATAATGGCGTAGGTATAAACAAGAAATATCATTAAAAAAAATAAACGGCATAGTTTTAATGCTGGTAGTTATAATGTAAAACTGCTGGTGAAACAAATCAACGAACTAATGCGTTTCAGCACGGATAACAAAATTATATCAGTTTTAATCATTTTTGGTGATAATAAGACTGCACTTGAATCAGGAATATAATTTTATTAATGTGTCATTTGAAAACATATATCCACTTATTCAGCTTGCATTCAATCTGAACTTTGTTTCGTTTTTAACTGCATATCTGCATTTTGCATCTACCGCTACATTGACCAATCACATACTTCATCTTGACTAGTAACGCCACCTGTCGCGTCATATCCGGGGTCAAAAGAATATTATACGGCTATGCCGAAAAAGTGTATATTTCACAAATATGCATTTTGCAATGCAACTATCTTTCAATATCAGTTTCCTTCTGATTTGAATTTTCTAAATATGATAATTTTCGTAGATGATTTGCTCTGAGACTCTGAAATTCAATTTATCATTTAAA
Source organism: Pecten maximus (assembly GCF_902652985.1). NCBI lineage: Eukaryota > Metazoa > Mollusca > Bivalvia > Pectinida > Pectinidae > Pecten > Pecten maximus. Next base: position 12,179,726 of record NC_047029.1, on the reverse strand, counting down.
AGTATACACTGGTGGTAGAACTACACTATATCGAGTGTCATCACACTGAAATTTCACAACCGATATCAACCGATGGCATATCTGAGAATAACCTAGCCGTTTGTGATTTAATTCAAAGCTGAACGTGGTCAGGTGACATAACAATCAGAAGTCGAAGGACAAAAACAAAAGAAAAAGGATCAATATCAAAATCAGCGGAATCATTGAGATACAAAAATGCACGTCTGGCAGCGCAGATATATATATACGTTATGAGTGACGTGACATTTCATCTAGAGGTCAACTGACCATATCACATCAACAGTTCCTGTTAAGCAGAGGTAACCGCCTATATCGATCAGTGCAAATATGGTAAGTCAATAAATAAGATAACACTGACAGTTCTGCATGTCTGATGTCCACAAACATCCTTCCGCTAAACTGAAGACGTTTGGCTTATAATTGCGGTCGATATATCCATGTATAGTATGTATCATATGCTCTGTGTTGTTGGCTCGAAGGGTTTTCTGTCGTATTTGTACTATGTTGAATACATGTAATGTGTACGACTCGCATCAAGGTATGTATTATTATACATGGACATAACAATTTAAGTATCGATGACGTTTTTCGTCATAGCCGTATAATATTTTTTTGGCCCAGGATATGACGCGACAGGTGGCGTTACTGGTCAAGATGAAGTATGTGATTGGTCAATGTAGCGGTAGATGCAAAATACAGATATGCAGTTAAGAACGAAACAAAGTTAAGATTGAATGCAAGCTGAATAAGTGAATGTATCTTTTCAAATGACACATTAATAAAATTATATTCCAGATTCAAATGCAGTTATATTATCACCAAAAATGATTCAAACTGATATAATTTTGTTATCCGGGCTGAAATGCATTAGTTCGTTGATTTATTTCACCAGCATGCGCAGTTTTACATTATAACCACCAGCATTAAAACTATGCCGTTTATCTTTTTAAAGATATCTCTTGTTTCATTATTATCTTGTCCTAGTATCAGGCCAACCATCACTAAGCCATTGAAATGGTCTTTATAGAACGTGGATGTAGCGCAGTGGTATCACCTGCAGGTATTTCTGGCTAGGCGATTAGGTGTCGTAGATCGTAAGTTCGATGCCCAGTAAGGGCATGAGACATAAAATGTCCTTCCCCTGTCATTTGTGTTACTTTATATATTGACGAAGTGATGAGTATTCAAAGGACATATTATTTGTCTTCGAATAGAGCATTGATGTACAAACACTATTACATATGTATATGTACATATATATATATGAGGCAATTTGAAATACTTTTAACAGTGTGGACAACGAAAAATGTCAAATTTTCGAGGCAATCCGTCCCTTATCAAGACACGGAGAATACCAATACAATCACATGATATAGAAACAGTACGAGAAAATACAATAAGATACAGTAAGAGTAATATTTTTGGTAGAAGTTGAAACATGAACCCTTCGGCTGGCGTGGACCGATGGCGGAGGCTAGCGTGACATTACAGCACCATATTCTATGATTGAACGCTATGTGACCAACGGCCAACTCTTGATCCTGCAATGCTTGGCTATCTAATAGCCATTTCGGTGTGTGGACCGGCTGTAAAAGAGTACAAATGTGCCAGGGCTCTAAACATGTGTTGGACCGGAGGACAGAGAAGGCGTAGACCAGCTTTAGACTTCTAGTATAATTGTTATTATTGAGAGGTTTCACTGCAGTGCACTCTGAATGTGTACCTTGCAATTGACAGTTTAGTTGGGTCAGTTTAATTTTTTCATTCAATTAATATATAGTTATTTACTCCAAGAACAGTGTTAAAACGTAAGAACGTAATAAAACAATGTTACGGTAGTTCTTGTTTGATTTATGAGTTAAAGAGTTAAATTAATAGGATGACTCATTATCAACAATTATATTTAAGCAAGTTGATTGATGGTTCGGGCAAGCAAATATTAAAAGTATTTGCCCTATCGGGCAAATCAATATAAAAGTTAAAGTTGTGTCTGCGAAAACATTTGAAAATATCCCGCGCGTGCATCTTCATTCGCACAATTCAAATCAATGACAAGTAGCTGGTATGGGCCAAAATGAAAATGCAACACATGTAGACAAAACATGTAGACATATATATAACATCCAACGGTCAAATATGTATATATATTTAATTCAACGCAAGTTAAAGGCCTACGTTCGGAAATGAAAAAAAAATGAAATGGTTTGGAGATGTTCCCTGTGATAAATATATATCCTCCGGTCACCGTTTCCAAGGAAGTAGCAGACATAGTGTAAATATGCTATGTTTAAAGAGGTAAATGATTTTAATAGATATATATTTCAAAACAGTTGTTTTCTGCAACTGCAAATTATTTGTTTTTGCAATGTTTAAAGTTCTAAAATCTACCTATTTTATTTGAAGTACATTAATCACTGTGTAAGTGGTGGCAGCCAGAGCAGACATCGCTGGTAGGGCTATCCCCAACTCTTACATTGTCCAAACTTGTCCTTTATATTCATATTCATTTTTTATTTACCAGTTTTTTTAATATCAAACATTTTCAAATATCTGTTTGAGTAGGTGTTAATAACTCAGAAGAGCTAATGTTGATTTTTTACTATAAGTAAAATTTCAATTGAATAAAAAAAAATTGCATTCAAGTTCTTTATTTACCAAAACCCATAAGGCATACAGGTGTACAAGATATATAACATTAAACATTATATGCAATACAGATGTGTACAGGAGAGTGTTACATACATGTACATGTACATGAAAATTTTTCGATATATAATTATCTACACTAATCAATTTTGTCTTTTGCTAGCCAAGTAAAGATATTTACCTAAATTTGACAACTCTCTAACATTATTAACAGATAAGAGTTGGATTAATTTAAAAACAGATGGTCTTTTGTAGTAAAATTTTTTCATATATTTTACCCTCAGATCTGTATATAATGGACATATCAAAATAAAATGAAACTCATCCTCGATGTCACCAAAATCACAATTGTTACAGGTTCCATTTCTTCGAGTAATATTATTATGTCTACCTATTTCTATATTTAATTTGTGTGAGGATGTTGTAAACTTAGTTAACATACATTTATATTTAGTTTCTATAGGTTTACGTAGATAAAACTGTACACAGTGGCTATCTATCAGATATCGATATAATCTACCTTTCGACGAACCAGATATCTTTGTTAACATGTTTTGTGCGACCTCTCTGTACGATACATCGTCACCACCCAATATCATTTGCTAGGAATGTATATAACTCATAGAAAATATATTAATCAATATCTTCGTGGCCGATGGAAGCAAAATGGAAAAAGATACATCCCCCAACATTGCAATGGGAACAGAATATCAATTCACATGTTTTGAGTGGCTTGCGTGTGAATTACGTTTCTACTTGGGTGCTTATTTACCCAGCGCTGGTTGTAGACAAAGTTCGACAACTATCCATTAAAGGCAGCATACAGTTGTCCGATTATCAATATAAGATAGGAATAAGATAGTCTGTTACTCTATTATTTGGATCAGATCTTAACAAAATATTCATATTAAAATGTTAATATGACGTGACATATTTCTGAAGCATTCTCTCTCCGTATATAGAATTTATAGCAACCGGATTATTTGTTTTCGTGTTATTTCTACTTCTTCTACTTCCATTACTGAATGCCCCTCCCCGCACAAGAAACAAGAAAACCCGTGCTGGAGCGTGGAAAGAGTATGCTTGCTGTATCTCACTTTATGTCGTAAGGGGCCGCGGTGGCCGAGTGGTTAAGGTTAAGGTGTCCCGACACTTTATCACTAGCTATCCACCTCTGGGTTGCGAGTTCGAAACCAACGTGGGGCAGTTGCGGAGTACTGACTGTAGGCCGGTGGTTTTTCTCCGGGTACTCCGGCTTTCCTCCACCTCTAAACCTTGCACGTCCTTAAATGACCCTGGCTGTTAATAGGACGTTAAACAAAAACAAACCAAATATACATTGTAAGAGGAAACTAATTGAGGGGCCGCTTGCAGGGTCGGGGTTAATTTCTCATTTGTCTTCTATTCAGGGGATCGAGGATTTTCTTCTTTTCTTCTGCCTTTTATATTGGAAACATTGAAGAGACTAAGACAGATATCCCTTTAGCAACACTTTGTATCCTATGTTTTTCTTTCTTTCCTTACTGCTGTCTTTCTGTGCTTGGTTTTTCTCTTTAGGTGTCACCTTGACAACCGTCCTCGTAATACCCTGGCTCTGCCCTGCAGGTAGGGCGTAAGAATTGTACCTGCTGCCCCCATTGTATGATCGTAAGAGGCGACTAAATTTGGGATCTTATATTTTCTCTTCTTTCTTCGTAACTTTCTTCTTCCTAATGTCTCCCTTGACAATGCCTCACTTTTGGCCTTTAGTTGAGCGTTCGCCCCTGTGAGGAAGGTTTTGGGTTCTGTCCCCTTGCCGAGACATACCAGAGTCGTTAAAAATGGTAGTTGCTACTCCTGCTTAGCGCTCAGCATATTAGGTTGAGACGACTGGTTTGCCCGTTGTCAGTATAATGTGACCGGGTGGAGTGTTCTGCTGGGTGTCTTCGGCAGTATGCTTCAGTGAGATAGCACTATAAATCGGCAAAAGTTCCGGCCTATCACCATGAGGCGTCACACAAATTAAACATACCGCAGCCTCCCAAAACACACATACGCACTCACCACACGCATACATATCGCACGCACGGGAGGCGGTCCTTAAATGACCTTAGCTGTTAATAGGATGTTAAAACCAAACCAATACCCTGGCTATTTCGAGGATGTTTAGTTTGTTTATTATTATTTAAGGTGCTTTTCAAAAGCTAAGGTTAATTAAACCCCTAAAAACAAATACATTTGTATATATATATAATTAAAAAAAACAAGATTGTGTCATAGTTGGGGTGTATATAGCCCAACAGAACCAGATAGTCTTTGAAGGGGGCAAAGAGAAAGATAAAAGTTAGTATTTATAGACTTCACGGTTATTTAATGACAATTCTGAATGATTACTTTTATTCAATTTTATAACAGTCTGGTGGTAGGTGATTCCAAAATCTGTTAATGACTATTTTCTAACTTGTCATACACATTGTGGAACCCGTAGAAAGAGTGGGCGTTTTCATGCTAAGTTTAATCTGATTGAAATATAAATGGTCATTCTCACTATGTAACATGTAACGTAGTGAAAATGACCATCTAGATTTTAAATTAGATTGTGCGAAGTGAAACTTAATGGCGTAAGCTAACTATACATGAGTGGCGCTCTACTTCTGATTCACTTTCATGTTTGAACTCACATTATCTCCTTCATTTATGCTTGAATATATGAAATCAATTGCTCTTAATTGCTCTTACTTAAGCACTAAGCATAATTTCTGAAAACCAATTCGATCATAATAAATGATTTATATACTTTAAAGCTACGAGTGTATATATTCATGTACCGATCATATTTTTAATCATTTGATTTTTTTTTTATAACCGTGTGATTGTAGTATCGCTAACGTCTTTAAACGGCGGTGTTTGGTCTTAAATCACTCCAGCTGTCGATGGGCCGTAAAACAATATAATGCAAATAAAATCAAATCGTACAAACCAGAAATTAAATGTTAGTCTACTAGAGGAGACGTTGTGCACACAGAACTGACGTTTACATGTGACGCGAGCAGTGAATCTGTCTGACTGATATACTCCACTGACCACGCTGTGCTATTTATAGAATGTGGGTCTCGCTAGTCCAACAACACATAATTTCTAACAGACGACCCATAAAAGCTGGATGACAGAGTGAAGAGAGGAGAGGAGAGGAGTAAATTACACACGGATTCACCTCCTATGTACGAGGTCCGTCGGAATTAGGGAATTGCTGTTCACTGATTAGTCACGCCCAGTAATGGATTTCCCTGAACATATTGAAATGTGATGTGTATGAAATCAAAATACAAAACGATCTGGGAAGGTGTTTGATGGTGTTAGTCCATGGCTATCTCCATTAACAAGGTTTAAATCGTGCTTGGTAGAAGAGGTCGCGGGCATTATTGATAACAACATTAGACAGGAAGTCATTGACTGATCATGAGGGGTGTTTACTGGTACAGACCGGCACATGCTCGCTGTATCATCGCTGTGATACTGGCAGTGGACTCGGTTTGATATCCCGATAAATACTGAACTAGATGGAGCTCCAGTGCCATGCCTTTGGCTCTGTGTGCTGTGTGTGTGTTGTAATGGTGTAGGATGTTATGGTGATATTGATACAGTTTTAGGAGACACCACAGTGAATGACGCTACATCCCAATCATATGGGACCGGACTGGATCAATGCCTGTTCAACCTGTACGGAATAAAGGGAGGACATAGTTGTGTTACGTTACCGACTTCTCTGATTCTGTTCCCTGCTGGTGTGTGTTTACCAATATTAACCGTAAACGTAGTACATAGGACCAGAACACTCTCGGATCACACACACTAGTGTCGAGGATGTGATGGTAAGTGTGTGTTACTTATATACATGTACCATGTTACAGCCCTATTTACCTTGGCGACTATACCACGGTATTTCCCTATTTATCTTTCTCACTGTATACCACGTTATCGTCCAACATACATAGATGACTATACCACATTAAAACCCTTCACTAGATTTATTTACCACGTTGTCGCCCTATTTACATAAGTATACCGCGTTTCTAACCTATTTACATATAAATATACAACTATTACCGCCCTACCCTAGATTAATATACCACGATATCGCTCTATTTACCTAGGTAACTGTATACCACGTTACGTTCCTTGTTAACCAAGTTGACTGTATACCACGTTACATTCCTACTTATCTTGTTGACTGTATACCACGGTATTGCTGTACCTAGTTGACTGTATACCACGGTATTGCTGTACCTAGGTGACTGTATACCACGGTATTGCTGTACCTAGTTGACTGTATACCACGGTATTGCTGTACCTAGTTGACTGTATACCACGGTATTGCTGTACCTAGTTGACTGTATACCATGGTATTGCTGTACCTACTGTAGGTGACTGTATACCACGGTATCGCTGTATTTACGTAGGTGACTACATACCATGTTACATTCCTATTTATCTTGTTGACTGTATACCACGTTACATTATATTTATCTTGGTGACTATACCTCGTAACATTCCAATTTACCACGTGACCGCCTATTTAATTAATTTGTATACCACGTATTGCACTCTCATTCAATGTGTTTACATTGCAATACAAAAGGCTTACACAAATGTACTTATAGTGTTTCTACTTTCACTTTCCTTATATAAGACGTTGCATAATCATTTATACGTTCACAATGTATCGAGTCGTAGTTTACGGGTTAGTAGACTGTCAATCCAGAGAGTGTCCGATATTCTTTCTCACAATATCTATTCATTACAGGCATCTTAGCTCGTTTTTCCTTCTGATTCATCGTTTCCTGAACACAGGGAGTTGGTACGGATAACCAAACCACGGTCCATAGATACATTACTATATGGACCGTAAGTAAGGAATTTGTGCCAAGTCCCTGTGCTTCTTAATAAATGGTCTATGTCTTACTATGCGTCTAATTGCGCCATGTTTGTACGGAGCCTGTGTGTGATAACGTCCTTCGTTTTAATTGATACCAGTGTTTGTTAGAGACTTTATTCGCACATAAAATCATATCTATCTGGCCTCCCGTATACAAACGAGATTAAATCGATTTTATGATCGTTAAACCAATGATAATACGTTTTCTTGTCCATTGTACTACCTATGTCTGACAATATATCATCATTGTGCAGTGTTAACTGCTGGTCACAGATTTTTCTTTTGTTACACTTTGATATAAAAGTGGGCGGCCTTATTAAAGATTTCATCTACACACGATATAAACTGCCTGGTTCAAAACAGTGAAACAGGGACATATGTGAAACACAACATTAAATTGGGTTGGCCTAACGAGAATATCCTTATATCACCACACCTTGGAGACAGTACCGCCTTGTTGAATTATATTAAATAGGAACATACGTGAAACACAACATTATATTGGGTTGGCCTTACGAGAATATCCTTATATTATCTCACCTTGGAGACGGTATTGCCTTGTTAAATTATTCGCCGATTTATATATGTATATTAAATAGGAATATACGTGAAACACAATATTATATTGGGTGTGGCCTAACGAGAATATATCCTTATATTATCACACCTCGGAGACAGAATCCCCTTAAATTATTCACCGATCCATATATATATACATTTAAAACAGGAACATATATGAAACATAACATTGTATTTAGTTGGCCTAACGAGAATATCCCTATATCATCACACCTTGGAGACAGAACCGTCCTTATAAATTATTCAACGGAATGCAGTGTAAAGGGCCTGCATTTGTGTTACTATCGTGTAGCCTTAAGGTCACTAAACCTAGTACGTATGCCTATGCATCTTTAATTATACCGAGTAAGTTATTCCTTAAACCAACCCCGTGGTGTTATGAGCGTGACTTCATTCATCCATCTATATTTAGTACCACACCATGATATCAACCGTCGATCTGGCACCTTTAAGAACGTAGGTAATATAATTAAAAGGTTTGGTACGCTATACGGATAGTATAGATATACACTATACTGATATCACCCAAACATTCTAGAGGGTGAAGATTTTGTTTCTCATTTATTAGCCTCTTATCAAACGACAAGGTAAGGACGATAGAAATGACAGCTGACCACACCTCTTATACACTAAACCTTAACGGCCATTACAGTGATAACTGATAACTTCTTGTGAGAATTACAAGAGTCCATTATTAAACTATTATTTTATTATAAATATGAAACTGATACATCTATATATTTAAATTTGTTACAATATATGCATGTACTGTGATCATGTTGATTTTACTTATGTTTGTCGCAAGAATAGCACTACAGTGCTATTGTTGTCTTGTTTTAAAATATGCGACTTTAAATAAAATTTCTTTACTTTTAACCGCTAAGTAAAGGGATTATATACAAAACTCCACTAGTGAGTTACATGCGTAAAAATAATGCCCTTCCACTTCGAATTTGATAACAACGCTTATAGAATATAATCATATGCATTATAACTGTACTTTCATACTGAAAATATTCCCTAGGAATCAAGATTCTGCTCTCCGATATCCTCAGGAATATGTAACATGATGGGCCATCAATTCATTATTGTCCAAACAGTTGTAAGTGACTGAATAATGATATGTGTTGTGTATATAAAATTTCGGATAAGTAGGTCCTGTTGACATGGTACGAGTCGACATTGCATTAACGACATGCTAGCTGGTTAGCAGTTATTAGCGTCACTCGAACTAAACCTCAGGCAGACGATACCATCTGCTAATTCTAACGTAATTGTCTTGACGACAAAACCCATAATCTTAAAAACTCAACGCTAAGATCAAAGGTCAAGTGCTGTTAAGCAAGACGTTTTGAAAGAAAAAATGTAGCTAAGGAGATGAGAAGATCTGTAAAGAGAGGCCTAGTGTTGCGTTACATATAAAGATGAAGTAGTCGAAGAGTGGTAGTCATATTCGAGTACAAATCGGAAAGGATACAATCTAATTAAAAAATAGTTGCTCAATCTCACTACGTTACATTAACATCGCATAAGAATTCACATTCTGGTGACCTTTGCTATCTCAATATTTCACTTTCATGTCAGATTGTCAATTTTTCGATGTCATCTATCTCACTGATTCGTCACATCATGCATCTGAAGCTAACCATTATCGGTACAGCATGTACATTTGTATATAGCTATGCTTCGTTAGACGAAATGACTTGAAACAGATTGACAGATTATGCAAGCTATGCACTCTAGTCATGCTATATCGCACATACGAAATTCACTTCCCAGATGCTGAAAGTAGGTATTTGATTGGTTAATCCAAAAGGTCATCCTGACGTGACCCTTTATGCCAGCTTATTATTAGCGCTCAGCATATTAGGAGTGGGACGACTGGTTTACCCGTTGTCAGAATAATGTGACTGGGTGGGGTATCCTGCTGGGTATCTTTGGCAGTATGCTTCAGTGAGGTAGCACTGTAAATCGGCAAAAGTTCCAGCCTATCACAAGGAGACTTAACACGAACATACCGCAGCCTCACAAAACATATATATATATACGCATGCATATCGCACGCACGGGAGGCCGTCCTTAAATGACCTTAGTTGTTAACAGGACGTTAAACAAATAAAACCAAACCATGTCGTTAGACGTTCATGTAACGTAGTGAGAATGATCATCTAGATTTTAATTAGATTGGAATGGATAAAATCGGATTGCTTTCTTCCTTGTGAATTGCAAGATTGACGAAAACCACGTTAATGCTTACGTCACGCATCTTGACTACACATCAATACAACCCACGTGACGAAATGCAAAACATACCTTGTATGTTAAAACTGTTCGTTATATTGATCGATTGTTGTATTAATACCAATATCGAATGATGAAAACCTGTTATGAGTCAACACTCGATATTATGAACAAGTCAATCATGCGCTCGTTGTCACTACAGGGTGGCGGGGAGACCGTGTGCGCGCAACCACATGAAGTAGAACCCAAACAAAAACGCAAGCTTAAGCATATTCGTGATGACAGTATTATAGATGGTTGTAGGCTATATGAGAGAGACATCATTGCTTTTTGATGTCATTGGTCAAACATATCGTTTGATTAAACTTGACCAAATTTATATTGAAGTTAACATTAAGTGATTTACTGCGACAATATTGAATTTCAATTTTATTGCAGTTGCATTATTAAGAACTATGCTGTGTTTGGTATTGAGTGTACATAATTCGATTTTCAGGCTTTACATAATGTATAATCCGGTGCTACATTTAGAACATAAAATATAATCACACATCTGTGACGGGATTTGATTGTACCAGAGTTGTTGGGGGAAAGGTGTCGTTTTTCATAATTCAATGGATATGGAATGCAAATTGAATTTGTTTATTGGCCTGCAATAACATTAGAGTGCATGAGCAATTTACCAAGGGAGAAATAATCAAATTTTCAAAATTCAATCAGCGACGATAATGTGTTAATCTCGGCTATTACATTATACTACATATGCTAAATATTGGTGGTACTCGGGTTAAGTTATCGAGCAGTAAAAGTTCCACATTGAACATCTTATTTCTTCTCGTTTTGCACAATCAAAATATGAGATAGTTGTGTTTCTGCAGATATCCAGCATACAACATGTAGTGTTTGAAACAAAACAAAAAAAATGTTAAGTTTTTAGTCCAACACAAACGAAGATGCTAATTAACATACATCTACATATGTATATACATGTGTACGTCACAAAATGCCTTTTTTAGAATCAAGTGAAGCAAAAATACCGACATGCAAACGAGCTGTTTTAATCGATTCTGATAAATCTGTTGGCAGTGTTTCCCTCATTACACTGTAAAAAGCGAAACACAAAACAAAAAGAAACATATTCATCTCCCCATATTACTGTATATTACATGAAACACGTTTGTTGTTTTCTTTATTGGTGAATGGGTTAACAACGAAACTGTGTACCCACGAAATATATCGAAAGCTCCATACGAACCTGTGATGTTATAATGCAGTATTAAGTTGCTCTCGGTTGTTCACTTCTGTTGTTCCTTGTAACTGTAGTTCCTATGGATGGCCATGGTGTGGGTAGGTATAATGTATATCGGTCTGGGCGGATGCAGTGTAAGTTTTTCTGATGAAGTTGTAATAGACCTGGCATGTGTATATTCTTTTTAAGTTTGAAGGTCATCTCCCCGTCAGGTTGGTAAATAATAAGTATGGTCTATTACGATAGCTACATTTTTTTTGTATTACAGACGTAGAAACTTCTTCAGGCGACGATCAAACAAGATACGGTAACAGAAGTTACATTCAATACAATTATTTCCCCTTTAATTACTTTCAGTGAAAAAAAGTTTAATTTCGTTACTTTGATATGCAATCGAAATTGCCACTGGAAAAAAAACAGAAAAAAATATACATAAATGAATTTTAAAAACAAAGTGTGCACGTCTGGCGCGTATTATTCCTGATACATGTATAACCAGTTCTGTCATAAAGCAGAAAACTCACGCGAATATAAGAAAGTAATCAGTCAAGCTAATTTACAAAACATATTTTGTATGAATATGTGTGCTTTAAACTGAAACTTTCAGTTAATTGAAGTTTGTACGTTTCTAATCGTTTCAACTAAAACAGCACACTTGAGAAATTGAAATCTGTTAACGTATGAGTCTGGCTTGGCGGTTCTTGGAATACGTTACGTTAAATGTCAAACTGTAATCTAGGCATGTAATGTGTTTTGCAGACAGATGACGATTCGCGTAGAACATTATTAAAACCTCTAGTTTAACGATGACATTCTGTGGACGAAATACATGTAAATACGAAGTAACAGATGATTTAGAAAGTAGACTCCGTGCTGCAGAATTGATCGCTTGCGTTGTCTTTTAAGGGAAATCGATGAATCAAGACCTGCCGCCTTCATTACAAAGGGATACTTATATAATCTTTCTTTCCTCTCTTTTTCTTCCTGTTCTGTCTGCTCTTTTGTTTGTGTTTTGCTAACTTTCCATCCTAAAGTTCCGGCCTATCACAAGGAGACATAACACAAACATACAATCACCACACCCATGTATATCGCACGCACGGGAGGCCGTCCTTAAATGACCTTAACTGTTGATAGGACGTTAAACAAATAAAACCAAACCAAACCATCTGCTAGCGCCTAATTCACATTTGTCCTCGTATGGACATGGCTGTATGCTACGACACTTAATGCGTGCAAATATAAGCTTGCGGAAATGGTTTGAGTGCTGGTAATGAGAATATAATTTTTATTTTGTTAGCAATGTCAAAAGAATACCGAATGCTCCTACTTGCAGTAAACGATTTGCAGTACTTTGATCACTGTTTTCAAACGAAATCGTTACGTTATATAAACATAAATATGATTTGTATTACGTCACGCTGGTATTGATAAACAAACGAAATTGATTTCACTCTACTCAATTAATTGCTTCAGGCGACGTCCTAATTGTGTATCGTTTTATATAATGGCAGCGATAACAAAGCCTTACGTCATTTCTCATTCCAAAGAGATTTCAAACGCGCGAGAAATGTTGAATAGCAACAATTGAATATATTGACTGATATAACTAAACGAGATGTACCGGTTACTATCCCTAACCACTGTCATGCACCATAACAAGTTAACAACTAAGCATTTCCGTGAAATACCCGTACAGTACGGTTTCTGTATTTACATCGGTAAAACAATTTTTGTGGTTTTTGAACATGCTTAAAAACTTATATTTTTATACAAAATTTATCGTATCAGTTTAATTAAGGAGTGATTTTTCGTGGCTGCATCGATGGCGATGCCGTGGTGTCATTAACGACAGACAGTAAACAAAATAGTTCGGAAGGAAAACAATGCAATCAACATGTTCAACAATATTCGTTTAGATATTCAGACAATGCTTTGTATTTTTTGTGATTTAAAAAATCATCATAAATATATATTTCTTGGATTGTATTTAATACAAACATAAGTTACAACCGCGCAGTTATATTTTGACAAGTGTGTAACGAGGCCGCCTGATATCGATGCGCAAGCCTAATCACCATGCATATTATCGAAAATTGATATGAGCTTGATAAGCTACATCTAGTGACAATGCAACGCAAGTGTAAATATTTAATAGTGAATATCTAAAATGAATACAGTAGAAGTTGTGTTTTTGTCATCTAAGGGTAGTGTTATTACGTTATGTGATAGTTCTTCCGATTTCTTTTTGTTCATAGTAGATTAACACATGTTTAAGAAATGAGGATTGAAAATTAATTAGCAAATTAAGTATGCTGAACTGGGTGCCAATAAATATCATACAATGTTCAGGAATAATTGTTGACCTTGGTGTAATGGTAACACATTCACAAAAAACAATTCTCGCTCACGACATCACATGCATCATTCTTCTTTAACAATACAATAGGTTGAATTAACTTCCTGCCGTTGAGACTTGAAAGTCCACAGGAGATTGATAATTAATGCAAAGCTTCAAACTGTTGAAACATTCATACATCTCAATCTGCGAGGCGGCCTTGCCAAAGCTAACTGTAATTGATGTAAAACAATAACAGTAGATTTCACTTAAACTTTTCATGTCAACTTTTCTTCATATGACCTTAGTTAAAACAATGACGTAACACTGTACCAATAGTACTTAAACAATCTTCTAAAACACACTAATATCAATTTAGCTTACCCTTCCGGAACGCCTGGTTTTATTTTTATTGCAATTGTTCATGGATCTTCGTATATTTTGTCCTCACACTATCTTTTTAGTCTAAATAAAGCCGTTACTCTTGCTGAGTATCTGTTCTTAAAGACCATCAACTTAGAAAAGCTTAATGGGATATGTAAAAGGTGACTAAAAGACTTGAAACGAATTTTACAGCGTAATTTTTTCATGGTATTTTAAGTCGCAAGATTATTTTATCGGTACGGTAAGCAATCAGTTGTCGTCAGCACCGTGTTATGTTGTTTGTACGAGAAGGCTCTCTCCACTAACATTGCGGGTGTTACTTCGGCTGTTGGCAGCACCCTGTTATGTTTGTACTATCTAGGAATCGGAAATAGTTTAGTCTGATTAACCTAGGCACAAACATAAAACCCGATGTGATGCGGCTTGGTTTACTGGTCGGGATACGTCTATGTAATCAGTGCTGGACATATGGAGCTAGGCATATTGCGAGATACACTAATCCAGACACACTTTACGCAACCGCTATGTAACAATTATACCTCGTTCACCGAGTCTGAGGCAGGGTTGGCTTTGTATATTATTTAATGTTTGCTGTTGGAGTACCCTTAAAACATTTGAGTTTTCTTTATGTTATTATATCGGTATTACCAGTTGTTTCAAATACAATACATGTAAGGGTAGGTCATTATCTTCACAGCAGGGAGAGAGTTCATTCTTGTTATAGTTGAAAGAGAAAACACTGCAGTTTATACGTCAAAGGAATACCGCCACAGCCTAACAAGGATTGAAGCAATCTGTTCCTGCAGTGGATTCGAAGGCAAACACTTTTCATTAAACATTTACCATATTCTGTCTATCGTAAAACCAAGGTCAGATCAGCATTTGAGATCAAAGACATTGATCAGGCTAGATACCGTGCGTGTGGTACTACGTTTGCCTCTATCGATCCAAATCCTGTGCAAAAAAGGTTATTAGAAGTTCGTTATACCATATAAATCTTTGAAAAGGTGTATACCGTGGTGAAGATTTACTTAAACACCTTATATACGGATATGAAAAAGGTAACGTACCTCAGGTAATTTACCTATTTACCCCAGATAAACGTTTACAGCCAACAGAGGACAGGTGTAGATGTTAAGGAGACATCCATAGCATACAAGATCTGAAGGAGACATCCATAGAATACAAGATCTGAAGGAGACATCCATAGAATACAAGATCTGAAGTAGACTTCCATAGAATACAAGATCTGAAGTAGACTTCCATAGCATACAAGATCTGAAGTAGACTTCCATAGAATACAAGATCTGAAGGAGACATTCAAAGCCTACGAGATCATTGATTGAAAGAGTATTTAAAACAATAACAGATTACATATATCAATGGAAAATATGATAATATAAAGATAGTTCAATCATTGAACGGTTACGGATTTTATGATATCTATATTTGCCAATATTTTATACAACGGAGGGATCTACGTTCTGATGATGGCTGGTAATCACAATTGCTTGTAGTCTTACATATGCCATACACATTTCTGTACTATAGCACTGGAACAAATACACCCGCCCAGCGGCCAGTGGCAAACACAATAGTAGCTAAGATGTTTTCCGGAAAAAAGCCCCAACTGAATAGTGGTTTCGGATAACCGAATGAGTACGATAGATGGCAGTATGCTTCAGTGAAGTAGCACTATAAATCGGCAAAATTTCCGGCCTATCACAAGGAGACATAGCATACCGCAGCCTCCCAAAACACACATCGCACGCACGGGAGGCCGTCCTTAAATGACCTCAGCTATTGATAGGACGTTCAACAAATAACACCAAACCAAACCAAATATGATTGTTCACTAATACTTTAGGTGCAGTGGAAGCACCAGAGATTGTTCAGTGCACACTGCAGCAACTTTTAAAGGTGTACGGGAATAAACTTTACTTCCAGTTGCTGGAATGTTCTGAGTATTTGCAAACTGTCGATATTATAATCTTTATATTTACTTAAATGTTATCGTAAATCACTGTTATAGCATCCATCTTAAAAATGACATTTTAAACTAAGATTGGAAATCATGGAAATTCTGAAAAGCTGTCAGCCTGTAATAACTAAATAAAAATAATGTCTAGCCGTGATAAATATCAAAGATACTATAGCAACAAGAAACATGAGCAGATGGAATCATTTTCACTGCTTCCATGCCTAGCTTCCGCCCGTCTCTAAAGCATTATCGTGATGTTGATAAGACAAATCTGTACTTATAGATACGGACTGGCCCACACAATGGAAGTAACATGTTTCTGAAAAGAACCTCGGGAAGCAAAAAACAAACGATATCAAAAGCACGTCTTTTTAATTATAAAAATCAGCATTCGGTGAGAGAGGATGAGATTGATTATCATTTGGAATGATAAAATTAATTGCTATTTCGAATCGTTGAATGCACTATGAAGTTAACTGCTAAAGGTGTTTAAAGATCAGTGCCTATAGTTGGCAGATTCCTGACCGACATGAAATGTTCTACCAATAATCCATCGCTGCCTTTGATTTCGCGCTGATTGTTACTTTCAGACGGCTGCTAAACGTCCTTGCCTCTTATAATACCAACCACTACTGCCATGTAAGGATTGCAGGGTTAGACAGTGATGCCGTCCACAGTTCATAATCATTGGTAATTTACTGTTAATGACTTATATTTCGCGTGGGATTTGATTAACGTGAAGAGAGTCATTCGCGAATTCAAATCCTTCACGATTCTTTGTAAGAAAATATCACTTTTGGATGTCGACCAAGCTATCAATTACCGATATTTGAGTCTTGTAGACTCTATGACTTTGATAGCTCATCATTCGCGAAATCATGTATTCGCGAATAATTCTGACAAGTTACATATTTAAGTTAGCGGAATAAATATTCGAGGAATTTACAGTAGCTGGTGTGTTGTTAGAACCCAAATCTTACTACTCTAGACCAAAAAATGATGTTTGAAATCACGAAGAACCGACACAAATGGCATCTATGCTATCTGGCCACACTGCATCAACGTTTCTTAGTCCTTAACCCTTTTCTTCTAGACAATGTTATTGAATTTAGGATAACAGTCTTATTTAAGGAACTTCATTAGATTCGTTATGGCTTTCCTATGAGTTAAGTCAGGAATTCATTCCATTTAAGTAAAGGGATATTGATTTCCCTTTATATCGATTTAAAAATTAAAAAAAAAAATATAACCTATCAGTAGATAGTAAAAAGAACAAGTTTCCATTAGCTTCTCCGCGTTATAGCTAAGGTTATATATCCTAAATGCAAATCTCCCGAAACATCCCTAGAGCTATCTGTGTTATCAGACGTTGATTAGATTATCGAACGTACATGTAACAGTGCCTGTATGCGTTGTACTTCAATCCAGTGGACTCTGATAACTAACTTTTAAGGGTTAAACGTGAGACAAGTGTGTTTGTACATCAGTGAGTGTATGTATACGGCCAGGTGTAGCGATGTGACTTTGCAATCCATGTATTTCAAGTTAGTAAATAAATAAATGAATAAATAAGCTAAATAAATAAACAAGTTATGCATAAACCTTTGAATAAACGGGACAGATAAAGGGCCGTTACTCCTTACAGCTTCTTCAAACCGTTCGACAAAGATGATTATGGATTATATTCATGATTTAGAATTTACTATACCTAACACTAAATGCATACTTAGGCGATATAAAGTAAGGTCTACTGTCCCATATCTCTCATCAACCTGTATTTTAACTTTTACATCAGCAGTAAGCATCTACATAATTCGTCATGTTATGGTAAAATGGGTCATACTTGCGTTCGGAGAAAACATTGGTTTAAAAACCAAGGATGTAAAAAACTAAACGGAACGATATTCATAAACACTTATATTGAATATGTAAACAGTATGAATTCGGATTTAACCTTGTCATTCGTCAAGGTTTAATTTGCCTTTACAAACCTATATATCATTTGTGTATGCTAACTATATGATTTCAAACCATGACATTCGTGCATGCTAACTATGTATGTTACTCGTGTATGCTATGCTATTGCAAGTCTTGTTATTCGTGTGTGATTACTATGATATTTAAAACAGTATTACTATGTTAACTATCCTATCTGAAACCATATATCGTTCGTGTATGTTAACTAGACTATTTAAAACAGTATAACTAGAATATTTCTACAATGCCATTTAAACATAATCACTTGTGTATAATAACTGATATTCCAAAACGAAAATGATGCTCCACTTCATCGAAGTTTCCATTCCTCGAATAATTAAAATTTCTTGAACGGAGTATGCATAATAGATAACATTGATGTGGAGTTCCACTGTGTTGCTCCCTAGCATAACAGACAAAGAAAGATAGACTGAACAGCTGTATAATAGGTTTATAAATTATTCAAAATAATTATAAACAGTATTGATGTTTATAAACTATTCTTAGGATAAGCAGCAATTATTGATAAATTATTTCCCGAAACCGCTGTTCACCTTTATGCAATCTTTCACCATGATGCGTTATATCAACACATACTACAATGTTCTTGAACTGGTGCACATGCCAGCGTCGTTCATATAACTTCACACCTGTATCCGCTTAAATACTTATATGATGCCAGCTTGCATAATATTATCCTTTTTAAAATGCGCTTCAACGCCCCATTTCCAACAAAAATCCTCTAATTAATCACTTATCATTCACTTTTTCTTTTATTTAAGATATTAAGAAGGAACGCATTAAGGGACTCCTCCAACATATGAAAGTTCCCGATATCAATCAATCATTGGATAAATCGGCCGTAGCGTGCCAGAAAAGTCTTATTTAAAAGTACCTGGGAGGAAATTATAGGTATATATTCCTGATCGCATAGGTGGCATTAAACATCTGCTGCATGTGTTTGCCTGCTCCGATTTCCAAGGTAGACATTACTGAAGAATTAGAACTGCCGATCGTGCCAAAAGACCAGATAACAAATTATCGTGAACATATCAGCTTGCAATTACTGGTAAATGTGCATTGAATAGGTAGACATTATGGACGCAGATAACTGTACAGGTCTGTTTCCCCAGATATTATCAAACACCACACACCACACAATGGATACTGTTTTCCAGGAGAAAGGAATGGTCAGAAACTTTCTTTCCTTATTATACCACCAGTCATGTAACCCATTAACCATTTTATCATCTAGGTAAAATTTAAATATTTGGCGATTATTTTCAATAGCTTATAGATCTGATTACTTACGTGCAATAATATTCTACAATAATATCTTATATGTTTTTAACAATGTGTTCGTGTGCTGCGAATGATCTTCAAAATGAACCTTAACTCTTCAATTTGAGTCTTTTTGTGGTTGTTCTCTTGTAACTTGTCACATATCTTCATAAAACTACAATCAACAGTGTGTCACTAAACAGCCTAAATAATGTGTGTTCTAATGAACCAGAAAATGTAGTATTCCTATGTTACATAATTTACTTAGTGAATAGTTACAAGAAGTAAACTTGTTGCCGTATTTCTTAATAGGAAAAACATGAGACTGTTGCACTTCATCAAGAAAACATTTCAGTGGGAAAGTCGTTACGAAGGTAATTCATCAATTTGTTACCAGATCGGTAAACAATGTCTCTGTGTTGTATTCACAAGAAAACGTAATTCCGGTAAAATCTAACTTCTATGTGTAAAACTGAAAACGCACCGTGTGTAGAAGTGTTTCCCCTATATAATTGTTGTTCACGGTCCCAATGACTCGGATGTGAATATTTAAAGTCCCATTTTGAAATCCAGGAGTCCCGTGACATTTACCGTGAAATTGACATAATCATGGTTAAACAGTTCTAGCATCCAAGTTGCTCACTAGGTATAACTTGTTGCTTTAAGTAATAAGATACAATAAAATACAACTTAAAATCAACTTATTTCATTGTATGGCAGATTTTGGAATTACAATGCATCTCAAGTATGCGTAGACATTTATTTTGGGAGTCCTTTATGTTTTTTTTCTGTGGTTTTTTGTCCGATTGAGGCTGTTCCGTATGGTGACACATTAAAAGCGTCCGTTTGTGGTGATATCATTCCTGTCCTTGTATAACCTTGTGGTGTTACATTGTATTAGAGCAGACAAAGACACTAAACCAGAACTCGCTTTGAATGACAGGTCCGATATAAAACTGAGCTGTTATGTTACAGCAGACACGCCAATGCATGTTGTTTCCAAACACTTTTTGTAAATGATTGACATTTTCAAAGGGACCCAATCCCGTAATTCACACAAAAATGTAACTCTCGGTGAAAGTTATACATGAGCATGCTTTCATTTGGTATCTGTTATGGTAGTGGTGTAACACCAGATGTGAATAACATATTGTATAGAACTTGAATTGTATATACAGCCATGAAGTGTTTTTCCTCCAACTTCTATGCATATATAATATATCTATTTAGCAATTGTCATGTTACGAGGAAATAAAAAAGAATTGTGTTTATCTCAAATAAACACATGTAAAACTTGTGCAATTACTTTACTTTGAATGGAATTTTTTATGAGCATATTTTTGCACAAGAATAACGGATGTGTTTTTCAAATCGCTGGAAATACACAGACTTTTAAGTAAAAAGAAGTACGTGTTACAAGCGTTACGAAATACATAACCGCGTTTTTTTAATATAATCAGTCGGGAATTCATTAAGTGAAATTATTTTCAAAATGGACCAATTGTTTACAGTATATATCGTCAGCTATCCTGGTGGCTTGTACACAAATATTTTACAGTTCAAATAACCATGTTTATAGAAAAATGTATGTCCATCATACGACAAAACAATATAACGTCATCCATTAAATACGATATAAAAATGTAGCAAACATACGTTTCGTTTTCGGATTATCAGAGTTCAAAAATACAGTTTCGAACAAAACTGCAGAAAACGTTTTTGCATATCCATAGTGTGCCGTTAATAACGGCCAGAAAATCTATTCTCAAAATTGTTTAAACAGTAAAAGAAGTCAAAATGTACCTCACAAAAGTGTAATGCAGTACGTTCAACTGCAGTTGTTTGAATTTGTACTTTTGAACATATAACTCAAAATCCTCGGACGAAACCATTATTCGCCCGTTGTCAGTATAATGTGACCGGGTGGGTTGTCCTGCTGGGTGCATTTCGCACGAACGGGAGGCCGTCCTTAAATGGCCCCAGCTGTTGATAGGACGTTAAATAAATAAAACCAAACCATTATAAGTTCGACTGTTTACCCGCGGTACTGCTTTATGATAACCACAAAATAATGTTTTTACAACAGTGTATACGAATCTGTGAGTGGCTTTTAGATTTTGCTTTTTTAAATTTGAGTTGAATGTGTTTTTGGGTGCGTCTTTTTCTCGTGTCGTTATATCCTGTAAACGAATACTTATGATTAATGTGTAGTAAACCAGTCCAAATCAGCGATACAACTTGTTATATTGAATGTGCTAAGCTGTTCAAGACGCATAAAGTTGCGGACCAAATCAACTTATGTTCTTCCATTGGTATATACAATCCTACAGGTCGTCTCAATGAACGTCGTGTTTACGATGCTGTACAACCCTATATCATGTATTGTTATTTGTCTCGTGGTAGATAAGTAATACACGGTACGATATAACGACCCGGATGAAGCTTGCCAGAGCCTGGACACTCCTTAATTACATTTCTTACACAGACATTATCTGACCTTGTCATGCCTTTGAGATGTTTTGTCTAGACACTTTCTGGTCTATTTTTCATTCGTTTACATCATTTTCATATGTTATACGGACAAGGAACAACTGTTACAATATTAGTTTATGTCTTTCTGTTGTAGCCTTCTCTTAACTATTTGTAAAGTGAATTTTGGCAAGAAGTGATATCTCGCAAAAGCAGTTTAAATAATATTTTCCCAGGTGGTTTCTCTTGATTCCGCAATGAAATATTTTTGTTGACATGTAAGTAATCTTAAGACGGAATCTTGAAAATGGCGCCAAACTTATGTTGACTTATGACAAAGAAGGTTGTTGAATAAACAATTGACTCATTGTCTGGTGTTGAAATAACAAGATCAATATAACAGTAATTTACCCGAACTTAAAAGCTGATCATTGTGATTGAAGAGTTATTGATCTATGATCCTAATGTGAAAACAGTCCACGTTCACATAAATATGAGAAATTATGAATATAAAGTAAAGACTATAATATCATAATCGTAAGAGGCGACAAAAATTGGAATATTTTCCTTTTATCTTCGATTTCTGCCCCTTGACCGAGACTTACCGGAGTCTATAGAAACGGAAGCTGCTACACTTGTTTAACTCCTTCGTTATGTTTCATATGGGTATGAAAAAAATGTTACGCGGATTCATACAGTTTGCAAACAATTTTTTCCTACCACAGTGAAACTAGAAAGCTCATTGGACGCAATTTGTATTTATCCCGATATTTTTATGAAGCAAATATTTTCTAAGGAATGGAAATTGGGACGTAGACTAAAATAAATATAAGATATCGATGATTTCCAACTACGTTTTAATCAACTAATCTCAAGTGGATTACAATGACAGTTATAGAGGATATCTAACAGTGTCTTCAGTAATACCAAATATATTTCACGAGTGAAAAATATCAAAATATTAGCCACACGAGTGAAATATATTTGGTATTACTGAAGACACTGTTAGATATTCTGTTTATTACATTTTTTATCAACGAAAAACCTACCCCGTATGCTAACTAGGCCTACAGCGATAATTTGTAAACAAAAAAAGTAGTTTCCCCTGTCCAGGTGCTGACATATATGTCGGGCTTTCTGATTGGTCAATTATTTTGGTATTTTCTAATCATTAATTTGATTGGTCAAATCAGCAAAAGTGATATTTTTCACTAGTGAAAAATTTAAATATCACTTTTATAGAATGAATAATTTTTGATATTTCACTGGTAAAAATGTAATAAAATATTGTATTTAACTAAAATAATAATATATTGTCTCGTGTATCATGTGAATTCTATAACTTGCATCATTATCAACATGTGTTCGTCGAATTGAACAGTATATATAAATTCGACAATACAATAAAAAAAACGAAAAGGTCCTCTACAATTGGTTCACGCACCAATGAATACACTACTTATTAAGAGGTTTGGTTTTGTATTGTTTATCATTCTTTAACAGCTAAGGTCATTAAAGGACGGCCTCCCATGTGTGCGGTTTGCATGACTGTAGTGTACGTGAGTGATATTCATTGTGAGAGGTTAAACTAAATTAAACATCGAGAAGACACCTTAAAGCTAATCACGACGTCACTGAGGTTTGATGACGCGAAGAATGTTAAACTTTACAGCTCATGAATAAGTGCGATTCGTGACCACATATTTGGTATCGTATTAGTCATCCGGAACTTGCTGGATTTTGTTGAAGAATTACAACAAAATGTTAAAATGAACAAATCGTCCAACGAGGCATCCCTGTCCCGTATACTAGTATTTAGACGTGAAAGTTTCTATGTTGCGTATCCACTAATTTCTCTAGAGTCTAGACGATCGCAACTGATGTATATTTGTGAAGTTAGGGGAAGCAAATATATATTGCCCAATATATAAGTACATAATATACTCCATTACAACGTGATGTGAATCTGTTACGAGGTACTGTATTTGAAAGCACGAAAATATTGGGTGGTAAATATCAAAGAAAAACAACATGTTATGCTAACTGGTACCCGGAATAATATTGCATTTATTGTTATTAATTGATGGAATATAGGGCGTATTTCTTTAACTATAATTATAACTGGGCTGATGTCAGACTTTGAGTCGGGAACACTAATTTTCTCTTTTGATTTTTATATTCAGAATAATCAATACGAAATGAGCCGCAAATGATACCCTTTGTTAAGATTGGCCTTCCTAATAGCTTTAATATGTTGCGTAATATCACTATTTTAAGACATTTGGTATTTGAGATTGTAACTGTCATTAAGAAGGATTCCTGTCGCGGATATGGTTTTTTCGTGATGACAGATGTGTTGAATTTTCATTTCTGTCGAAATCTATCTCATAGATCAAATTTGGAGCAATTATGTTAATTTTTTAGACCTGTCCGGCACAACCTCTCCCATAAAAATATGATTATGGTCGTTTTCATATACCACATTAATGCCGTCATAGGTATACGTATGTGGTGTGCAACAATACGTCCTGTTAAATATGTATGTTGGCTGTGCACTCAGTACCAGTTTATTAATATAGTATTTTATCATTGTCGACGAGATCATTCCCACTGGTGATACATCACATATTAAAAATTGATAACTTCGAGCAAATACACATCTGTAATACCTCCAAGACTATAGATTATAAAGGAAACTTTCTCATTCAAGACCTACGCTAAGGTTTATCTGCATATTATATGTGGTTCCGTCATGACGACAGGGTCCAATAACAAGAATGATTGATGATCTTTTACCTATGTAGTTATTACCTGACGTCATTACTAAAGTATACTTACATTCTCATCAAATTTCATATTGAATCAATAATGAGGATGTTTTTTTTTGGAAATGGCTATTAAACTTTTGTATTTTAAAGATTTTGCATATTTGAAAAAAGATTTTGATGTTGTAAATATTGATCACAATTGAGTATTTATTATAAATAACCCTAACAGGCTTGATGATCAGTTAACAATGTTATAACTAACTAAATTATTATGGTTATAACAAGGCATAATTATGTCCCCTTAATACCGAAAAAAATACTCAAGGTCACAGAGGTCAACATTGTGTAAACTCTGAAACCTTTTTCGGCATAGCCGTCTAATTTGGTTTTGGCCCCGGATATGACGCGACAGGTGGCGTTCTGGTCAAGATGAAGTATGTGATTGGTCAATGTAGCGGTCAATGCAAAATGCTGAATATGCAAATGTTATGACATATACGGAAAGAAAATGGCTTCCAATGTGAATCGACTGTGGTTGAAAACTATAACAGCTTCCGCAATGAAGAGAATAATAGGAAAATGGGTCAAACACAATCCTAGAATTAAACTTGGGAAGCAGTACAATAGATTGTAACAGTTCAAACATGAAAACAGCAGTAATACGGACGCCGCTCGTATTCTGCTTGATTGTTTGATAGTAGGTCATGATAATCTCGGTAATATTTACACAAATACAGTATGTACCTAGTACATCGCTACTGTCCACTATACTATATGAACAGTGTTTACACTTATTTACACATAAATATGTGTGCCGTAATATTTACAGAACGTGTATTTAACATTTAAACCACTGTGTATAATATCGTTATCCAACTAACCCAGATGGAATATAGATATCGCCTTGTAAACTATCGTGTGTTTGTGTTGCCACGATTTCAAAACAGTCACGTAATGATCTAAAAATAATTTCCGCGCTGAATTTAGAGGGGGATTCCCAACTAAATCGAGTGGTCAAGCTGGACATAGGGATTGACTGTGAACATTGGAACAGCACAGAAACATAACTGGAAAGGAACAAAACGCGTACATTCAGTGAAAATTGCAACGTTTTTTACCGTGATGTCCCTTTTAAATTGAATGCAAGCTGAATAGGTGGATGCATCTATTCAAATGACACATTTGTAGTCTTATTATCACCAAAAATGATTCAAACTGATATAATTTTGTTATCCGTGCTGAAAAGGTGCATTTATTAATTACATCGTAGTTCGTTAATTTATTTCACCAGTAGTTTTACATTATAACCACCAGCATTAAAACTATGCCGTTTATCTTTTTAAAGATATTTCTTGTTATTACTTTAAAGGCATTGAACCAAGGATGATGTTGGAAAAAGTTTACAAAACAAAACTGAACTTGATCTATATAAAAGCTCACAGGGGTCATTTTACCAAAAAAACATTCAAATGGCATTTTTCGAAAGCCCTGAAATCAAGATATTTCGCTGGTAGTTTCCTGGTATGGAGCCCATCTGAGTTCACGTTGAAGTTTGAACCATATTGATAGTCTGAGGTTTTGATATTAAATTCAAGCAAATTCTTTAATAACCTTAAAGGTATAAACTCAGGATATTTTGCTGATGGAATTTTGGAATGAATGCCTACTAAGTGATAAAGAATCATCAACGAAATGAATACCAGTTGATCATTGCAGGCCCATTGAGCCTCTTTGTTTCGTTATGCTCCATTAGGAAGACAACTATTAGTCAAGAGTGATATATTTTTCATTCTACTTGGAAGCTGTGTTGTATGAATTGATATCTCTGTCTGAATGAGTGATTATCGCTAACACTTCCCTATCGTAAGAAAAGATGACATATAGCCAAGAAAATGTCAACAACTGTATGTTTAATATAAACCTGCTGCTTTGACAACCCTTTCTTATTTCACATGTTATGTTTCACCTGTATCTACAACAAAGTGCAACGAGTTGGTGTATATCGATGACCTTAGTATGCTGGGATAGAAGATTGATACACTGACGCTTATGGTTAAACATATTTCATCTGAAACATGGCGGCAACCTTCAACGTGCCGTCCTTCTAATTGGATTCAATAGATTTCCGTCGAACTATCGCAGACTAGTCCATCTGTTCCGCCAATCTTTCTCTATTCCCTATAACTAAGACATTTTTTACCTATGTATTTCGTGATATCCAGCGGAATTTTCAGTGAACATTTTTAATTGATCTTTTGTTCGATATAACGAGAGTATCAATTCAAAATTAAGTTTGCCGCAATATCTTTATTGTTCCCAGTGACGAACTAATTCCTGTTCGTGCGTAGGGACAATGTATATCCACGAAATGTATTCATTTCACCGCACCGTTTTAAAAGCACGCGAGATTGAAAATAAATTGCATCACCAGCAAATGCAACGTTTAAGAATTTCCTGATCATTCTGGAACATGATTTCCAATTTTTATATTCAATCAATAATCTACCGAGATAATTTTTGTCGGATTGTATTATTCCTTATCTAAGACTGTGGAGTTCAGTTTATTCAATCAATTTATGGCATAAAAGGTATTAGAGACCCTGGCTCTAATATCATCTAAAATGTATTTCATCGATTCGCAGGACTTCTGGGAATGTAGTTTAATTAATTTTCTGACGTGGTTCCTAACCCGGCCACTAATTCTATGGAAATTCCTATAGACATTTTATCATCCTCTCACTACCTTAATCAGTAACCCTACCGCGTACACCAAGCTCGAGAACTACCCATTTCCATAGCGACGTAATGCAATGAATCAAGTATATTCTGTCCAGCTTTCGGTCTATAAATGCACATAGAAATGTGTGACAAGTAGAAGAGGAAAATATAACTGGAAAATAATACACTTTAACATATAAGATAATATAAATGAAATTATATTTCCGTCGCATACTAACTAAAATATGCTGTTTTAGCGAGGTGAATTAGACAGTATTCACCCCCCCCCCCCCCCCCCAAAGTGTGAATGCTCATTCATACGAAGCACTAATTATTGTACACAAGACAAGCGGAGAGTATTTTAACTTTATGTTATTGTATAGAGTATGCGTCGAGTTGGTATATATAAGATACTGATATTTGAAAGCATTTTTGGATTTCTTTAGTTGACAAACACTTCACTTTTATGCAATGTGGCGCTTGTTTGACATGATGTAATGCAAATCTATGTCTGCACCGAGATTAAATGTGGTCATAAACGGATGAAACGAGAGCGTTTATACTATCCATTCTATTGCCTTACTTTATAACTTATTAGTTAAAGTATTATACGGGATCTTTCACTTCCATCTTCTGTACCCTTCGGTCGGTTGAAATTATAGATTTTAAGTTATATAAATTGTGCGTCAACCTCATTTAGAATTCGTGACTACTTTGATGTCTAAGACATACTATTGTGTGGATTGGTTTTAGTAAGTGTTTTATGTCATTAAACATTTAAATTTAAGATACATCAGATGTAGATTAGACACCTATGCATAAAGTCGACAAAACCCCGATTCATAGGATTTACAATCTTTTGACAGCAATCACTCCCCGGTGTAAATATACACCGTACATTTAATAGCTGTTACACAGGAAATCTATCTATTTACAGAAATTTAAAGAAGTTAATTTCTAAACATTCGGAATTGTCTTTGCTATTTTATTGGTGTATGGGGTATTGAGTTTACGGTATGTATATAAGTTTTACCGACCGTATTATTACTTACACAATGATAGTAATGTAGCATTAGACAGTTTTATGCATACCAATAAATACCACTGGTAGCATACAAAGTGCTATATTAAGGACCTAATATTTGCTATATCTAAATATACGATATCCAAACTGGGCAATTCCAATGCATACTAATTTAACTGGGTAACATACACTTTAGACAAATGGATTTATGAGGTATACTCATGTTACAGGGAGAATTGGATTACAATACTTCTGGGGTTGCCACCAAACCAGAAACCTCTTGTCTCATGATATTCACACCTGTCGAATAAACCAAAAGCTTGTATCCAACTTGGGTTACATGACCCTTAAGAAAAGACCTCGTCCTGGAGTTTTCCATGGAAAACCGCTATGCTTGTGAGGGGAAGGCTAAACTTCGTTTTTCAATAAACAAAATTATCAGCATATCTGAAACATGTATATTTCTTCTGTTCTTCTTGAGTAATGATAATATAAACATTTCGGGATTAAGCATGGCTCAGTGATTGCTTAACATCTCAAAATTGTACCAGGGATCATAATTATAAATGCATTTAAATATATCTGATGTTTCTGTCATTATTCAAAGAGCAAAGTTACATTTTTTGGCATACGCAAGAAGCGATGCATTTTCCGGTTGATGAGCAATGTGTTCTTGTGGATATTAGTTGAGAGCGATGGCGTCCTGCATTGCATCACACAAGAAGCAATGCAACCTTGCTGTTATTTGAGTGGGTAATATAGGACTACTTACATCATTCACGTTCCCTTCTCCAAAAAGACAAGCTTGCTAGTGTATACCATCAAAGCCTATGCTTTTATATTGCGTCGGGTATACTGCATATTTAGTTTAATAAAAACAATGTCTTGAAACCGAAACTTACTGTCTGTATCATAAAATCCTTTTAGCAGCAAACGTTAAACATGATAAAAAGACATTGCCATAAACATATAGAAATATGTAGGAAATAGGTCATTAACAGTGACACTGTCGCGAACGAAAACAAACTTAAAATCCTTTTTACAACCGACCCCGACGTTAAGTTGATATATATGTTAAAGTAAGGTAACATTTCAATCAATTACGCCAATGCTATACGAGAGTATGTGAATGTCATTTTATCAATCTTTAAACCGTAGTAGGTAAAATCGTCTGAATTAAAGTTGCTGCAAAGACAAATTGTATGCTTACATTGAGTTGCATTAGATGAATATACCAACAATGAAATGTCAGGCTCAATCCAATCTAATTGAAATCTAGATCTTAATTCGCAATCCGTAACATGAACGGAGTAAGAGTGAGGATCTAGATTTTGATTAGATTTGGCTTAATCCTGTCGAATGCATTACGAATCAGAAAAGAAAGTATACAGTCTACGAAATGGTCTTCTTATGGAAATTCGTAATGTTACAGACGACTCCCAAATGTTGCTTTAATGAAAGTTCGCGAGAGACAATTAATATCCCAGCATACAAACATATATGAGGACAATTATCTCCAAAGTTAGGGATCTTTGAACAAATCAAATTGCTAGTTCAGTGCTCAGCCATTTCGAATTTCTCTTGAAATTTTACGTTTGTGGTCTACATTAATATAGTTCAGCGAAATGAAGACTTTACAATTATTGACGTTTATTTTGTCTCACTGGTTTTGACTGGTTGTTATGATGATGTACATAAGTAATCCATAAGTAGTCAGACTAATTTGTCACATGTAAAGCACAGGGGACTAGAACATAACTTATTGTGTGACTTTCTTATGCAATGTATACTATAAGCCATGCTGTATAATCAATGATGCAGAGTTTGTTTTGTAATTGTAAAAGCATGTTGGACAAATGTAACGCTTCGTTAAGGTAACTTATGGTAAATACCCTCAGGAAAGGTTGATGTGGTCTGCAATGACATTTAAATATTGTAAGCTTTAATGAATGTTGGGAAATCATATATTAACACGCTAACCTTAATTGAGAGCTAATTTCCCAGCTCAGATAGTTATATTAATAAAATGAAATGCAGGCAGAGTGTAGTGATTCTGTAAACGTAGGCAATGTAATTGCAATAAAATTCAATTTACGAGACAAGGTCGCCTAGAGATTCGGATCGGCGACAGGGTTCGGCAATTATATTGACACTGAAGGTGATGATTTCAAATTTAATTATAATGAAATGACGTACGTATATTACTTTGTCATTGCAACTTTCAGACCTTGATATTCCACGTAGTTTCCATAGATATACTGTGTTCTTATACATTGCCAGTGCACAGTGTCTAATTCGTAGATTTTTTAGCGTATTTAGTCTAATGTACAGACTGCAAGGGGCCGCGGTGGCCGAGTGGTTAAGGTGTCCCGACACTTTATCACTAGCCCTCCACCTCTGGTATGCGATGTCGAATCTACGTGGGGCAGTTGCCAGGTACTGACCGTAGGCCGGTGGTTTTTCTCCGGGTACTCCGGCTTTTCTCCACCTCCAAAACCTGCCACGTCCTTAAATGACCCTGCTGACTGTTAATAGGACGTTAAACAAAAACAAACCAAACAAACCAAAAGTACAGACTGCAATGCCTACTTCTCTCAAACAAATCGTATGGCGACATACAAATCAGAAACGAAAGCAGGGGGATAAAGAGC
Organism: Pecten maximus; assembly: GCF_902652985.1. Lineage (NCBI taxonomy): Eukaryota > Metazoa > Mollusca > Bivalvia > Pectinida > Pectinidae > Pecten > Pecten maximus. Next base: position 12,148,484 of record NC_047029.1, on the reverse strand, counting down.
GGTCTCTTCAACAACTACAGGGTTGGTGATGGGGACCTATCGGAGAGAACGTAGCCCCTTTCCTACATATACAACGTACACATAGGCAGACAATAGTGACTGGTTTGGTTTGGTATTATTTCACGTCCGACAGTATCAACGGCTGTGGTCATTTAAGGACGGCCTTCCATGTGTGCGTGATGCATACATGTAATGAGTGTATGGGTTTTGTCTCCGTGTGATAAAACAGTTGATGCCACGCTATATGGTATCAGAGAGAGTAACGTCTATTCCTATTCAGAGGATGGCACGAGGAAGGTTATAGGTTATTTCCCCTGCCCGTTCGTTCGTTGTTATATTGTGACCTACCCTGGATATTGACTGATCCATCCGTTGTCATATTGTTATCTGGCGTACATATCGAATTTTTTGTCCTTTATTTGATACCTGATGTGGACATCGACTGGTTTGTCCGTTGTCAGTATATTGTGAACTGGTGTGGATATAGACTGGTTTATCCGTTGTCATTATATTGTGAACTGGTGTGGATATAGACTGGTTTATCCGTTGTCATTATATTGTGAACTGGTGTGGATATAGACTGGTTTATCCGTTGTCATTAATGTGTTATCTGATGTGGATATCGATTTGTTTGTCCGTTATCAGTATATTGTGATCTTGACATTGACTGGTTCATCCATTGTCATTGTTTTATGACCTTGCTTGGACATAGTCTACAGTGATCCTTTTTATTTACAAATCCAAATTTGTACCAAAAAAAAAACCAACAACAATAAAAAACAGTTTTCGTTTTAGCACAAAGACAGATAAGTAGTATCTTTCACCAGAAGTCAACGACACGCATGTTCTCTGCCATTTAGGCAATATTGCTGATCACTAAATGAATATACATGTACTAGGATGGAAAAACTATTAACACCAATGATTTGGGCATATGGGGCACTGTATAAACTTTATATACATATGAATTAACATGTAGTTTATCGTTATATGCATGTACGCTCATTTCCTCGCAAGGGTTCGTTTACTATGAATTTCATTTATTTATTATTTCTATTACACTCTGTACTTTAAAATAGAAGGCCGTGTTTCTGTTTTGAGAGCGTATCTTTCTAATGTTGGTTGTCTCTCAGTTATTCTACTTTTTCTATTTCCGGTCATACATTTCTCCCTGTCACGTGTCATAGCCGCAAAATACAATATTATTGAGAGTAGTGGATACGTTGTAATTACAGAATTTGTAGTATGATTGAAGATGAATGTCCAAGCATATATCTGCTCGCGGCTTTTTATGATGATTAGCCATCTTCTCATGTGGTTGATATGAATAGTTCTTGCGCCACAACACAACACCCGTTAAACTAGAGCACCTTTTAAAGTCATGATCGTTAACGATAGTGTTTAAGAACTGGAAATAAAATGTCATGCATTCATTTTGCAAATGGTATTCTCCTTGAACTGGCATTCCTAGTTTGAATCCGATTGTCTTTGAATATTTTTTCATTATCAAGCAAGTTGCGATTCTAGATTAGCCTTGGGACTTGATGCGACAGCCGGAAGCAGCCAGCAGTTGTCATACTGACATAGCAGCATGACTTGGATACCATTGTTTTATAGTGACGTACATGAATACTTGATGTAAGCAGTACGCTAATAGACAACGTTTATCTTATTTATACAGCATTCTGTCTGGCTAAGCATGAACATATTTTCGTGTCTATAAATTCCACAACAATTTGAAAATACTTTACTGGATGTTAACCGATTCTCTCGTTTCTGAAAAAATGGGAGGAAATTCGTGCATGTGAACTAGGAGTCACATTCATGACTGCTATGAATTTTGGCTTATAAGTAGTCTGCAAATGTATTTAATGGAGTAATTCGCAGTCATCAGACTCTCAAGTTCGCCATATAAGTCATGGTAAAATTACAATGAAATACATTCCACGTTGAGTTACTGTATATATTAAGGTATAAGTAAAACAAAATGTCGTTATGGACAAGCAAGAGACCGCGGGGTTTAACTGCCGTAAGGTCTGGGGGAATAATATACTGCAAGTCGCCTTGTAATTGTTCGAGGACACGCTCGGCCATAGATTACGCTATAAGGGCTAGATTGGCTTTGGTTTTGCATTGTTTAATGTCCTATCAACATTATGCAGACTGAGTCTTTCTCCTGATATGGTTAGCGTTAAGCAGGAATAGGCCTTGTCCCAAAACATAGAGGGAAAAAAGTTAAGATAAGATGAAATCCGAAAATTCGACGCCTCTAACGCTCATGCACCGAGAGCAATAACAACATTATATTAATTACACCCTTCTACCTACACTGGCGTATAGGTACCTATTTAGGTGAATTATGTACACAGAGTTATGTACTGTAAAACTAAATATTAATTAGTGTTAATTGTGTTTTAACATTTTTTTTTTTCGCTTTGAAAGAATTCCATCAAGCTTATTGTAGTTTCTGCGTATTGTCGATACCCCGATTCATCTTAGCGTCAGAATGTTAGTGATATGATTGGTAAAAGGCACGTTTGAGGATTGCTCTGTTAAATAGTGATATCAGTGATCAAAGAAAATCAGCCACATTAAACAAATGTGAAATAATAGATGGGATGAAAACACTTTGGATTCGTATACTCTGATTGAATTGTTTTACGGCCAATCGACAATTTGAGTCACTAAGGGCCAAACCACACGAGATTAGAGGGACGTCAACAGAAAGAAAAACACATCAAATTTCCTACTAAATTTTTAAAGGTAAAACTCTAAAAATGCCTCGTATCAAACGAACTGTTTGAAAAACTCGTTATATTATATGATAGTTTAATTGCACGTAGATATTCGATACCGCTTCTGCATCTCTTATATCTGATTACGTATAGCGTAGGCATAAAGTTGAAAAAAGGTCTGGAAAGTCTGAACATTTAATCACAAAATGCTTATTCTGAACTGTAGCCACTGTTTCGTAAGAATTAATCATGCATTTATGGTAGTGACAAACCCCGGCGTCCACCGACAGACCTCGCATCGCACTGAAAGTTAAGTGCGGCTAAGTGAGCACTTTAGTCTTTAAAGAAACTTTGCTTAACACCAGATAAGCGAAGCGGTACATCCGTAATTCTGTTATTTTCCCCATACAATGTACACAATATAACTTTATCTGAATATGCTTGAATAATTATTTTATCTTAAAAATAACGATTTGAGAGCAACTCTTGTTTAAACTTTATATTCAATAGCGTACAAATTCAGGTTCAAGCTTTTCAGATGATTTAAGCCAATGTCAGTGTTTGATGTATGTGTTTGTCGTGATCAGTGACATTTTGACTATAACTCGCGTCTCCATATTATACTGGTATCGTTAGCGAACGACCATAGCTTACTAAAGGTTAGAAAAACACAGTATACCTGACCTCGGCCAGTACAAGATGGCGCCAATTTGACCTTGCTTTAGTATTGGCATATTACATTGTCAAACATCACATCGATCGGTGGGAACAGTTGATCGTTAAAAATCTCTTATCTATAAAATACAGTGTTAAGTACGCATTCACACAGTCTCTTTGAATATGAAGCTTATACTAGGACTGTTTAACCGATAATTGATGGCGTATTCTTCAATGTCAGTTTGGTTTGTTTTGTTTTCGTTTAACGTCCTATTAACAGCCAGGGTCACTTAAGGACGTGCCAGGTTTTGGAGGTGGAGGAAAGCCGGAGTACCCGGAGAAAAACCACCGGCCTACAGTCAGTACCTGGCAACTGCCCCACGTAGGTTTCGAACTCGTAACCCAGAGGTGGAGGGCTAGTGTTAAAGTGTCGGGACACCTTAACCACTCGGCCACCGCGGCCCCATTCAATGTCAGTAATTTCGGGACTATTTACGCCGCCTTTCTATGAGACTCAAAATAATGAATGTTTCACGTAGTGGTTTTTATTTAATAATATAACTTACATGATAATTATTTAAAGACCAAGCACGTTTTTGTGGTGTTGGTTGGTGATGTTTGAACGTGTCAAGTACATGTGATTTTTCCCGTTTGTCAATACACCTGTAGTATGTTAATATATATCAATAACAATATTTTTCCTTGGTAAATCAACACGCGAATATTGCCGTTTACACAAAAACCGTATTCCGATACAGCGAGGACATTGTATTAACCAAATGTAGAGAATTCTGGATAGATAAGTCCAGATGTCCCGGAAGAGCAAACGTCTTCTGCTTCTAATTTTGCCTTTAAAATCTAGGTTATATCAAGTTGACGTCACTGTTAATGTTTAATGAGGAGATCATTAGGTGCTATTTGGGAAAGTCCCGAGTTTAACACGAGATTTCATATGAAATGAGACGTGTTTGATGTTTGTTAATATGCCAAGTGGTTCCGTTAATGTGTCACCATCCCTACTCTCATTTGAGATTGTGATTTTACCTAGATGGCGGGTGTCGTGAATGAAGGAGAAGACGCTTACTCTTTCGAACACCTGGTCCTGATTTTCTTGTGCGTTTTCAGGTGTTTCCATGTAAATCTACATTTGTGTTGATATTTTGCACTCGTTATATCGAATTTTAGTTTGAAAAATAATTTCATTATTATTGCGATATTATTTGTTCTTTTTTTTATATAAAACGACTATACTTAAATGACTTGTACTATTGCTGAAAATATATAGTAAACCTGTTACGTTCTAATGCGGACAGCAGTTTCCCTGTTTCCTGATAATTGTCTACGTAAGCTTCACAATTCAAACATATATCAACCCTTCCTTTATAATATCTGACGTGTTGTGGAGGACGTATCCGGGTTAAATACGGGCAAGGATTAGAATGATTTAAAATTACCCCCAGGGCAAGATTACCCGTATTAAGACTGCCAGTAATGACGAGTTCAGAACTCCCTCATTGACAGCGATCATTGACCACCAAGCTCGCTCCTATTCTCCTTAAGTGAATTATTATCAAATTATTTGTGAAAAGTCAGTTTGAAATATATAATTGGATTTTAAAAATGCTAATCGCTTTTCTCCAGGATGCGAAAGAGATTTTACTGAAATGTTTCGTGACAGTATTTTGCAAGTATTTCGCGCATTTCTACCAAAAGGCATTACTAGTTTTAGCTATGAAACATCAAAGTACCGTCTTGAGATTTTCAAGTTACCTTATTTCCAAAGGGTGAAGTGTACCATTGCATGTACTTTGGTAAAATCTGAAAAGTTCACTGTAATCGACATCGTTTAGCGTGTACTTCTCTTGTTTGCTGATAATTGACATTCATTTATTGTATTTTATTCTTCTGGTAACAAATAACCTCATTACCTTTTTTTGTAATGGTAAAAGTTCTGGGGAAGAATGATAGCCGCATCAGGCTGAATGAAGAGTCAAGGAAGCTAGGAAAGCTTAACTTTATGAATTGTTGAAAGGTTATAGATGAATTGTGTTTATTGTATATTCATGTGCATTTGGATATGTATTCCATACTAAAGTGGTCCGTTATTTCAACAATAATTGTATGCTCAACATCAATTAGTGACGTCTATATCGTATTAGAAATTAGCTTATCAGAGCGCCACCAACAATTTATGATATGTTTCTCTTCAAACTTGAGGCTCATTTGAAGAAATGCATTACTTTTTACTATGCAACCTGAATTTTTTTTTTGAAAAAATAATGAAGAGTTTGACGGAGATATGAAAATGATTAAATCGTGATGAAAGGCAATTAATATTCTTATTGTATGATTTCGAGAAGTGCAATGGGGCCTGTGGCGAAGTGTCAGGATTTTTTTTTTTATAATTGGCGGCTCCATTGAAGATGTTTGTATAAATTGCACGTGAAAGATGTTATATTGCTAAGACTATGCAAACTTTATTTACGTTTATTTACATGTAATTGACGTTTTATGTATTGATGACGCTTTTCAATCTTTTTAGTATCTGGTACTTTCCTTTTATGTACAATTTTATCATTTAAAACAACATTCCCTATTGACATGCATGCAATGCATTATGTTTGTTGCGTTTTAATACCAGGTTAAACCATCATTTGTTGGCCTTTATGACCTGTGTTAACGTGAATAATTTTCTTATAATATTTTCTATTGTTATTTCGCCCAAAATGATTTCAATGTCTATGGTCCATGAAAAAAAGAGATTAAGATAATCAAAAAAACACCTTGTTAGCCGATAATATGTCAAATCAAATATATATATATATCATTATAATAATAAAATATGATAAAGAAACAAATATTATATATAATTCTAATAATATAACATGACCAAAATCTCGGTCTTGCTGTCATTGTTTTGTTTCTTTGAAGAAAACTCGGTTAAACATGCGTGTACCAAATGTAGAGGTGTACTTGGATGACCGTCGTTATCAAATCTCGCTGGAATAGGAATACATGGTTATGGTGTAAGTATACAGTCATTGACTGGTAACAGTACAGATCTCATAGTTCACTTGTGTGTTCAATACTGTTTTACTTATGCAGAACGAATGAAACAAAAGGTAACATGGACTTCAGTATCTCACGCATATGAAATCGGGAGTAGCTACAGCCGGTTACCCCTATGTTATAAACAGTGTCTGACGGGGAAATTGACAGCACTGTTATAATTGCTCATTAAAACTGATTTTAAGTATTCTTTTATGGATAATGACTTTACATTACATATGATATTTTCTGAGTTTAGTTTTTGTTTGTTTAAGCCAAACCTCCTGATTGTAATAAATATAATTCAGACATATAGCGTTTCAACTATTAACAATATTAGTCATTCCTTTAATTTATTAAAATCATAAATCAGACCCGATTTACGAATTATCTTGTTTCATGTGCTGAAACTAAGTAACATATATGATTGATACATATATGTATACTGTTTCAGGAATTAGTAATATATAACAAATGCTAATTAAACACATTGTTTCATTTATTGATACTATTGTTTCATTTATTGATACTATTGTTTCATTTGTTGATACTATTGTTTCATTTATTGATACTATTGTTTCATTTATTGACACTATTGTCTCATTTTTTTTGATACTATTGTTTCATTTGTTGATAATATGTATACTGTAACAAACCCTTTTACACTGTTACATTTGTTGATATTACTTAAAATACATGATTTACAATACATTCATCAGGAGTATTGGTTTACATATCTACGATCCTAGTTTCAATTATTTAACAGTTTGTAAGTGTATGGTGACGGGTTTTACTAGCTTCACCGATAATAGATATCACTCTATATTATAGTCTGCTACAGTGCACCAAGCTATAATGTGCTCACTACGCATTTAACATCGTCATGGCAATGTTAAGTGTTGTAATTATTGTAGGGGAAGGGAGGTTCAAAGTAGTTATTTTACTCTCTACATTCCGACTCAAGACGTGTTTGATGTTGAACATGTTCGTCATTCAACCATCTGAAGTCCACAAAATTAAAAGTCGACCATAATTATCGCGAACGTAGTGGCTATATGTAGCTGGAAAATTATACACGGCTGAGATTATCGGGGAAAACTTGCGGATATATGTAGTTTTCCTGTTATCAGCGACTTCCTTCCATGGAGCCTATCATAAGGAGACAACACGAACATACCGCAGCCTTCCAAAACACACATACGCACTCACCACACGCATGCATGTCGCACGCACGGGAGGCCGTCCTTAAATGACCTTAGCTGTTAATAGGACGTTAAACAAAATGAACCAAACCTTCCATGGAACTATCATTCTATTTTTTATCCGTGAAATAATTATTTAAAGATTTAATTATCCCCCATCATTTCATTGCTTATTATAGGAGTTCCGTTGAAGATATAGAGGATATCTAACAGTGTCTTCAGTAATACCAAATATATTTCACGAGGTGGGCTAATATTTTGATATTTTTCACGAGTGCGCAGCACGAGTGAAAAATATCAAAATATTAGCCACACGAGTGAAATATATTTGGTATTACTGAAGACACTGTTAGATATTCTGTTTATTACATTTTTTATCAACGAAAAACCTACCCCGTATGCTAACTAGGCCTACAGCGAAAGTTTGCATACAAAAAAAGTAGTTTCCCCTGTCCAGGTGCTGACATATATGTCGGGCTTTCTGATTGGTCAATTATTTTGGTATTTTCTAATCATTAATTTGATTGTCAAATCAGCAAAAGTGATATTTTTCACTAGTGAAAAATATCACTTTTATAGAATGAATAATTTTTGATATTTCACTGGTAAAAATGTAATAAATTCCATTATCACAGTTGGGAAACCCCAATATCATGTGAAATACTTATTGACATTTTCTGAGTGAAGATTCGACCTTCCCATCGAGCTAGCTTTGTCAAATAATTGTTAGTTGCTTTAGAGATAAACATCGCCTTATGATTAGCCATTATAGTAAAATTGTTTACGAGCAGGCGACCCCAGTGATTATATCGATATGCCTTTTATAGTTTATGAATTCATCGCAATTGTCATGACATGCCAATTAAAGAAATATGACATGAGCACGATGGCATTTCGAGGATCAAGTCAAATTTTTACTATCCTGATACCTTGAGGTTGCAATCTGCGTACGTAAATTTTAGTCATATTTCAACAGTGTACCATTTTCGAAATTATTTCATTGACTCTATTATCACGAAGACATAACTCGACATGGGGCACGGATAGAGATGCAAAAGACTTTAGTAGAAAATGTGAAGATAAAATATAGAATTAAAAGTTAAAAAGGGGACGAATAGATAGAGAAATGAAAGGATGTGATCGATTTTGGTTTGGTTTGGTTTATTTTGTTTAACGTCCTATTAACAGCTAAGGTCATTTAAGGACGGCCTCCCATGCGTGCGATATGTATGCGTGTGGTGAGTGCGTATGTGTGTTTTGGGAGGCTGTGGTATGTTCATGTAAAGTCTCCTAGTGATAGACCGGAACATTTGTGATCGAAATGTGAAAACACAATCCTAGGTTTGTTAAATGACTACGAAGCAGCCATTAGAACCACGTCAGACATGTTACACGACTGTCAACAATATCGCAATATCAATTCCGATATATTGCTCGTGAATGACGATTAGACATGTATACGTTGACATTGTATAGACACAACTTCAGCTCCATCAGGTTGGGATGTTTTCCCATGAGAGATTAAATAACCAGCAATAGCAGAAATGGAAATTGAAACCGTATTAAGTCAGTCGTAAAACCTGGCTTTGTGACATAAACATGCCCTTTTAATCAATATTGAAGTATATACAGTATTTATCAGTGTGTAATAATAGTGTCGTAGACAGTAGATCGATGATGGTGTTACTGTCTACAATATAAATATATACAGGACATTTTATGAATGTTGTATTTCATAAGTCTGCTGGATCAGATACACTTTATATAATTGTTTTGTCTTTTACTTTAATTGAATTGCAAATAAACCTAAAATGGCCACTTAAACGGGGGTATTTCAATACAGAACATTGATAATAGTATACTCATTTGTGAGTGACAGCTGAAATATGTAAAGATATCAATTGTGTGTGCAGCCTGAATAGAATAACCTTTCATAATATTACCTTTGTGGTATATAGTGACATTTTGGTTTGATCCTCGATTGTAGTAGGAAGTTATAATCAGCCACATATCCCTAATATAGTCAGATCATTGCTGATTTATTCGTACATGAACGAATTATGTTTCGGGGGATAGAGCCAAACCACCTGATATCAGTGAGATGGTAGGTATTACAGTGAAGAAGAATTAACTTGTCTGTAGCCAAACCTACATGGATTAGTTCCTCATTAAAGCGACTAAATCGTTATATATCCTTGCCGTCTCTAAAGTGATGAACAGCGTAATATCATTTATAACATTTATATCTTTAATATTTTAGTTCGAGCTTGCTGTATTCCTTGACAAAGTCCTAGTCTGGTGTTATTTGGTCCTAAATGTCTCAAATGGTCAATGGGCCATAAACAATATAATACATACAGGTACTCATATCCGCGAATGTGATCACCTACAGAAGGTCTGACTATTCACCTGACATGTTAGTCGAGGCAGTAGAAGTTGCGATCATTCATTAATAGAATCAGGACGTTTATAAGCTAATTGTTCGCGACCTCAGCACATGTACTCCACGTGAAAAATGTTAACATTTTCCTTGACCCCATTTCCGATGGGTTAAAAGGTCGGTCCGAAAAATCACGTAATGCCTTCCGTGGTTAGTTGTACTTGTGTCTCTGATCGAAGCAGCAAGTATTAGCTGACAAAACACGAAGTGTTTATAATTTTTTTTTTTTTTGTAAAAAATAAAAAAGTGATATAATCTTGTCAATAATCTAATTTGAAGTATTTCAACGCTTGTCAGAAAGCAAATGTTGATAGAACGTTAATAAAACTTAACAAAAGCGAAAGCAAATCCCATGAGAAAAAGAGCAAAATCAAACCAATCCAGTGAACATATTTTGCAAATAACGCATGTTCTAGATCTGTGTATTATTGACGGGGATAACTACACAAATCGTTATTATATCCAATAGAGTAGGCGATGTAGTCATTGCGCCTGCTCGAAGATCACCGGGCATCCACAGGCCGATCCGCAAGGCGGAAATGTCCAGGCCTGTCTGGTGACTCGGGACAATGTATGTTTTACCCTTTCTATAGGTCTCCAGAGGGCTATATATTAACCTTGTGTCCAGCTTTGTCTGTTTCCTGGCCCTACAGAGACTTCGTACGACCTTGTGTCTAGTAAATTTTGTGGAATGAGGATGTCTGCTAATACTGTTACTGTTTTCCGCCGAGACTGATGTTAACAGATATTTCCTGTTATAACGAAGCAGGTTGTAGGTGTACATGTAGAGTATGCTTTGATATTTTCGTTCTCGGCTTGTCTGGTTACTAGTGATACAGGGATCACCAAATGTTAATGTCTGGCTGAACTTGTGTGATACCGAATACGTCTTAGTTATAAATGTCAAATACACTAATTGGTTATATCACGTGAACGTTGGGGCGATAAGATGATAATAACGAACGAACTTTAAGGTGTAGCTGCGGATTAGCGGACGACAGTAATGTCGAGATCTATGCCCTTTAAAGACGAGATTAGACATGATTAGACTTTAATTTGTAGTCGGTATCTATACTATAACGTCCAATAGTATACCGTATAACATGGTTCGGACTCAAGAGATCTCCGTCATGTCCCGAAAGTGCTTGGTGTAATAATATCAAACAGAAAGTATATTATGACATCGACACATGCACGGCGGGCGCTCTGACAAGTTAATGCTGACAAACACTTCCTTCCTTTCGAGCCTCTTTAAACTAAGCTGCCAATTTATTCCTTCGTATTAAACGTGGAACAACTTGTGTTTCTTTACTGTTCTAAATATCTCTAAGTTGAACATCACACAAAGAACATATCAATCGATTATAGATGGTAAAGCACCAACTAAGTGATGTAGCTGAACACCCACCAAGTCATGATAGTAGAGCACCCAACTAGTTATGAGGGCAGAGCAACCACCAAGTGATGTAGCTAAACACAAACTTAATCATGATGGTACATCATCAACCAAGTGATAATGGTAGATCACTCACCATGTCATGATGGAATAACACCCTCCAAGTCATGTTAGTTCACCACCCACCAATTTATGATGGTAAAGTACCCACCAAGTATTGGGCCACTTTGGCGTAGGTTTTAAGGTGTCCCGACATTTTATCACTGGCCCTCTACCTCTGGGTCGCGAGATCGAAACCCGCGTGGTGCGACTGCCTGGTACTGACCGTAGGCCGGTGGTTTTTCTCCGTTTTCTTCCACCTCCAAGATATGACACGTCCTTAAATGACACTGGCTTTGAATAGGACGTTAAACAAAATAAACCAAATTAAACCAAATACCCACCAAGTTATGATGGCAGAGCACCCGCCAATGTATGATGGTAGAGCTTACATGTATATGGAAAGTGAATGTTAGATTCCCGGGAATTCTCCTTCCTAATACATTTGAAGCCGGTAACTTTTCTCCGGGTGTATTTGACAAACCTCCAAATTCAAATTATTTCTGTATCTCGACAGTCTGACCTCTAGTGTCAGTGATGAGTGCTGGAATGACAAGAAACAGCTGTGTGATGGATTTATACTGTTTGTTGTCATATATTTATCGTACTAAAATCATTTTGATAATCGTCTTTATTTGTGTGTCTTACAATCTACTATATCAATTGTAACATTTATAAAATCTGTTTTATTTCTATATCCTAGATAACTTTTTGTTTCCGAACGTCTTCCTTATTCGATTAATTCTCTCCAAGATTGGCCATACATTACCAATGTCATCTGGATACGTCAGTTATAGATTGGCATTGCTTTACCCTCGCGCATTTGGATTGTCAGATATAAGTTGACAATACTTTACCATCGTTCATTTGGATTGTCAGATATAGATTGGACATGCTTTACATTCGTGCATATGGATTATCAGGTATTTAGTGAAATAGAGTATATTTGCCATTGTAATAATAATTGCATTTGTCATGGAGTGGGTACATTGTCTGCAACATGGAGTCGTGTTGTATTGTATAAAGCGATGACTACTTCGAGTTGCGTATTACAAACTTGTTGTAGGATTGCTTTGGTTCTTTTCAGTGGATAAACGTAATAAATTACAACTCTCCTGCAAACCAAGACCAAAATATAATTATTTTTGCATCAGAAGCATCGTCAGGCAAACATTCATACCCGAAAGCATAGTTTATTCATTAGGCAGTTAACAAGACCAGCTTTAAAAATAACTATAGTTATGTAGATATCAAATAAATCAGCATTTGGAAACATCCGAATGTTATCTTTGATTTTCTATTTTGGTTACAATGTTTGTCGCGTAGAGTTTCTGGAATACCTAGAGTCTCCTGGAGTACTTCGCGTCCCCTTGCACGTTTAAAAGACAGACTAAAGGTCTTCGTCACCCCGTCGATCACGTGACAATAAAAGCGACAGCTAGTTATAAAAAGGGTAACGATGGTGTTTGTGTATATATCCACAACAGAATCTCCAGGAAATTAGAAGACATTGTCGTCAATCATCTGGATTTCTTTTGTCTGGAACATAACGTTTGGAACAACATAAGATATGACATGCCCTGTGTGTACTTGTATAGGACCAGGCGTGTATTACTATATATAGTTGAGACTTTATACCTCGGATAACATAAAAGTACGCTCACAGTAATATCGGTATAGATATATACAAGCCTCTATTGCAGATTATTAAGCATAACATTATTACCTTAATCAAAATATTTCCGAGATCGACGTCATTTATATTTTTAATTCTATTTCATATCTACAAAATGTACGCTGACGTTGTGAAAGGTACATGGTTTATTGTACATCTTGTATTACCACTCGCCAACCTGACACTTAAAATGCAATGTATGGACACGTCCGTTCGACAAATCTGTTATAATGTATAGATTCATTTTTTTCATATAAGCTTATAGGTTTGCTGCTGACTGCCGGGTCTTTTTATGAGAAACAATTTAAACACAAAATACAAATTAAATGCTGAGCCTTAGGCTGTTATAAAAGTTTCCGTTGCAGATTTTACCAAAACAAAAGCGTTTGTTCACATAAAATAAGTTGATACATTGTACATCTTAACGAAATAGCTTTCACACACACCTGCATATCATAACCTTAGATAAAAACATAATAATGTTTTAAGACAACAGAGAATACCGACAAAATAACAAAACTGCGCTTCTGATTCAAAAAAGGCAAAACAAGAAGCAATCCGGATTAAGTCACTATCACAAAATGAGATAGGGCAGTGACAGCATATCAACAAACATCCAACAGACTGACTTGATATCGCACTTAATGTGAACACTACATGTATGGGAAGCTGGGATGCTCCTGTCTTGAAATAGGAAATTGACATCTCGGACATCGACATCACTGGCTTTGTTATAAGCTGTCTTTGTTGTTAAAGTAAAGATCGAGGTAGGCAATTGATGTTGAAAGTCTGTAGTGTCCTTGATTTTAAGTTCTACAATGTAGATCCGGTCAATACCTTCGTCATTGTCGTTAATTAATTACGACGCGCGTGACCATGACAGCGTATCTGCTCCAATCGGAATTAAGAGGATGGACATGCTGTGTGGTCATTGTGTATGTAATATTTCTTGCCAGATACTACTTCGGAATTACACAATTGATGTGTCTAGGCACATAAAAAATAAATCTTCAACCCCCGACCTGCACGAAGTGTTACAAACGACATTGCAACGGAGGCAACTGGTGCTAGAAATCTGTTTAGGGAAATGGTCATACTTCTCCGTGATCAAGGAAAAAGAGATCAAAATAATTTATATGAAAAGGTTAATATATACGCATGGACAATATTTCCAACGTGTAAATATGTGCGAAGTTTTTTTTATACTCCAACACAACCATTTCGTTGACCCTTTGCAACTAGGCAAGACAGGGATTTTCGAAATTCTGCAGTTGTTAACACGATATCCTCAGATGTTCGCCCAAACCGTTCGGATTTAACAGCCAATCTAGAGCTGATGATGGATTATAGCCAATCTATGCTAGTCCAGAAGAAACAAATATTTCAGATCGATTCCAATACACGGGTCTCCTGTGATTTACATCGTCATAACTGCTAAGGACATACACACGATGGGTCCACTGACAGATGCTTTTATATCGCGGTTCACTTTGAAAATAGAAATCAAATTAAACATATATGTATAGAAGTATATACACATCAATATATGCTCATGTCAGAGCATCAGGCCGCCCATCACAGCACCAGTGAAACGTTCTTTGTTAAGAACGTGACTGTGTCGCATTGGTATAAGATGCGGGTATTCTGGCTTGCGATTAGGTGCCGTAGATCGCGAGTTCGAGGTCCCTTCGTTATATGCGTTACTACTTTTTATAAAAATCTATACACATATATACAGTGGAAGTGTTTACAACAATTTCTACTTTAAATCATTATATAAATGCAAAATATACAAAAAGATAAACGTATATATCATATGATTTTATCTTTACTGCTGTTTGTTTTATGATTAATGGTTCAAAATCTCATACGCAAAGGTCACTGTTACTGAAATAAGGTTTTCAATACTTTTCATGTCACGATCAGCCTTATGAAATAGTTAAGACAATAGATTTGAGGCATTATTGTTAAAATGAGGAAGCCGTTCATTTCTAGAAATGATTGTTAAAATGAGACTTCAGTTCATAGCTATCAAGGTCTATGTTGCTTAGAAAATTTAATTGACGACAGGGGACGAGTGTTGCATGCAACATTAACTGTAAACTTGTTCGATACAATTTCTACATCGCTTAAATTTGATTATTTTCGTACGATACCATCACATATGTGTTTTAAAATCAGTTAGTTTGATAAAAATGAGTTTTAGATTATCTTTCAACCTTTTAGTTTGAGTTTTTTTTTATTATTCCAACGTTCCTCTAATCCGGTCTTGTTTGGCCCTAAATGACTCAAATTTAAAAAAATCAAATGTTCGTGTTTTATCTGGCTGTGTCGACTACTGGGCAAATAATAGAAACTTTTCTAACATTATTTAAACTTAAAACACATCTTATTGGATTTTATTGATGAACAACCTACACGAGGATAGATTATATAACAGTATAACATGTCTAAAAATTACAATTCAAAACTTGTACACAATATTAATTTATGCACTATCTGAAAGGCGGTCCACACCACAAGATAAACTTACCCACATGTATCACCTTTATAGTATTATGTGTGTACCAACCGATTCTTACATATTTTGTTGAATTTGTTTTCACCATTTTTTTTTTTGCATTAACGATATGTTAAATGTCGTTGAGTCGTTACGAATATGATAATAATAATTTAAATTCATTATTTTATAAATACAATTAATATAATTTAGACAGATTTATCCCAACTTATTCCATATATTTCATTTATTATGAAAATAATGGTAATATGTTTGTATTGAAGCTGGGGAATTTGTTGCATGGCCCTATGAACTGCAATTTTACGGATATTCATAATATATTCCTAACATTGTAAGATTTATCTGTATGACTAGATCAAAACAACCGTTTTTGCCAAACGGCTGTTTTGATCTAGTCTTACAGATAAATACATTGGCCTTAAGTGTTATTTTTATGAAAATGTCATAATTATGATGTAATACCGAAGAAAATATTAGAAAGTAATGTGAAACATCCACGCATTTTCGAAATTACTCTAATGATGATCATCACAAGAGAATGAAGACACGTTATTTTCAGATTTAAGATTGAAAAGGAAATCAATTTAACATTATCCCTTTTTGTTTAAGTGTTTTCTGGTTTTAAATGACAGACAAGTGTTGCAGTATTGTTACCCCTAAGTCACTTTTTTTTTTATTATTCTTTCAGGTTTCCCTTTGCCATTAATCAATGGAGGACACATCGCACGTGCCTTTGATAGCAGACAACATGAACTCGAAGGTACAGGTCACGTGTTGCCATAGAAAGGTCACGAGGTTAAAACTGATTGGAATATGTGTCATATGCACTCTGACACTTATCTTCATAACGAAGGCCTGTATCACTCGGCAGTGGCCGGACAGGACATGCAAGTTTCCGTCATCAAATTATATGGCTAGTGATAGCCGGCAACGGAGACTACCTCAAAGTATCATTATTGGAGTAAAAAAGGCGGGAACAGGTGCATTACGTCATTTTTTAGATTTACACCCGGATGTTATAACAGCCGGGAAAGAACCAAACTTTTTCAGTTTTCGGTATGAAAATGGATTCGATTGGTATAGAAATTTGATGCCATATTCTACAAAAGGTCAGTTAACTATTGAAAAATCTAGTAACAATTTTCACCATGAGCAAGCTCCCGGTCGAACTTTTGAATTCAACAATACAATAAAACTTATCGTTGTTGTTCGCGAGCCTGTGGAGAGAGCTATTTCTGATTATACACAACGCGTCATCAACAACCGGAGTCGCCGGAAGTTTGAAGATTCTGTATTTAACTTCCGGACAGGGGAGATAAATCGAGAGTATATATGTATAAGACCCTCCCTGTACCATACAAATCTAAAACGCTGGCTAAAATACTTCCCATTAAGCCAGATACATATTGTAGACGGCGAAAACCTGAAACGAAACCCATACGAAGAAATATACAAAGTGGAGGAATTTCTGGGACTGTCCCACCAGGTGAGGCGGGAACAATTCGTCTTCAACGCCACCAAGGGTTTCTACTGTTTTCGGACTAGTTCAGTGGTAGAGTGTCTGCGAGAAAACAAGGGCAGGCAACATATTTTAATTAACCCGGAAGTAAAATCGAGGTTGAAACGATATTTTCTACCTTTAAATGAGCTTTTCTTCAAACAGATAGGAAAGAGGTTTGATTGGTCATAACAGTCGTTTCTATATTTGGCATACCGTTCAAATATCAATTATATATTGATGGTAATTTTTTAGAGCATCAGCTATAAAACTATTGGTCGTCAGCCGTCGGTGACCTGGATGGATTTTACACACTAAAGTAATTAAACCACGAACTGCACGTATTGTTTAACAGATTTACATATTTAAATGTGTTATAGGCTTTATGCAATCTTAAAGGAGTTTTTCTGAGATGAAAATGGTCAAATAATTTTATTAGCGTGAGGTTGGCAGAAGACATTGCCAGATACATAACGATATTTTTAAGGTCTCGTCAACTTTCGAAATATTACGGACTCTTTCTGATCATTCTATTGAAACTTTATACATGGCAACTAGATAGTATTGCATGCTCTAAGAGCTGTACTCTTGCTCAAACTGGTAAAATACATCTGCATAGTATTTGTCTGTTTTCTGTGACATCAGACGAGGCAATATCAACGGCCATGTTCAATTCTTATATTTATTTTATAAGTTAAATATCTACATGTTATACATGTGAACTAGGTATATTTGTGTAAAAACATTTATATATAAATGTATATATATATATATGATACTATGTACAAAGTAGAGTCATTTCTTCATATTTAAATACCAAAATGGTATACTTTTGGGTACTCGGATGATATTCTAATCATTTAATTCCACAAATACCTGTATATGATTTCGACACATTTTCACCTGAGGTGTGACTGCTATCGAAAGATTTACATTCCATGCAAAGAAAACGTGGCAATATTGAATATTCTTGTATATATATTTGGATACCGAGAACGAGCCAAAACGTATTTATATAATTTCTTACAATGGAAAATACAAATGCTTGAAATTGTCGAGCATATAAAAATTTTACATGATACTCTTGACCAAGGTCTATGCAACTTAATCCTATTGTTAAATGATACCATCGGTATGTTAGTAAAAATCTCATATTGTAGATTTAACATCTCGGAAATTCGAATTTGATTACAATTGGTTGAGTGAATTTGACAAATTTTAAGTCCTAGCTTGTAATTGATTAGATTCACCCACATAACTAAAAGCTATTAGTTGAGATGTACTTCTATTAGTCGGCATCTATTTGATTTGCTGCTTGTTGACTCATACAAATGATCCAATAAAGGTAAAACTCATTCAGTTATAGATACCTGTGCATCATATGCAGATTAATGGATATAAATTAAAACACACACGACTTCTTCATCTTTCTAGTAATGTCATACTAAACTAATAAATAAATGTTCGGATACGATGATTTTGTTATTTCTTTTACAAATGGAAAATAAACTTCGGACTATCAGTGACAGGTGTTGTGATGGAACCATGAGGAAGATGACTTTTATTGTGGAATAAGGAAAACGTCATTAGATACAATGTACGGCAATTTTTTTTACAAATATTTCCAGTTTTATTTTGGGTTACCAGGCAAATGTACTGTAATAAAAGGCATGAAGGGTACTAAATATTTGACGCACTACATATTTACAGAGAAATAAGATGAAGAAATGCTTGTTTTTGACTAAGTTACATTTATTAAATTTGAGCTCCTTAAGGGACGATGACCAAAAGTGGTGTGACCTCGTACGGAAATTTGATAGTTCAATCACAATAAAATGTCGCATCCAGTCACCAGCACGTTACACCCCAGTCGGTCACATTATACAGATACAGGGGTTAGCGGTCCTTAATGCAGACTTTGGAGTTTCAAACGTAAATCACTTATATTTCGCGAGTACTTAATTTCGCGAACTCACCTCAGTGGACTTATTCGCGAATACATAATTTCGCGAATTCTGACCTCAAAATGCATTAAATTCGCAAATAACGTTAACAGGTCGGCGATATTTCCATGTTGGTAGCCATTTTGTTTATGAGAGTCATGTGACGGTACAAGAAAAGTCATGTGATATCGATGTCTGTCTATACTGAATTGTATGTACCGTACCTGTATATGCCTCTAGGCCATATACAAGTGTCACGCCCGTTCATATATAGTTTTTCTGCATTATTTCACCGACATGACCACGCCACAGATCTCCAATTAAAAAAAATGGTAACCAAAGATAATTTGCCGGTCCAAATTACGTAAACAGGGAACAAACATGTAGAATCAAGCGATGTGAAGTACAACAAACATGTAGGCTTACATAAACAACAACGCGGGTAATAAAGAACGACGTCTTCCGGGTGACCATCCGGGATCCTCGGGACCGGACCTACTGCGCTTAAATTAACTAAATTGTCGTCTAGAAGGTATTTTAGTCCGAGTTCAACTACAATATTAGTGTTCAGCGGGTTTTTTGTGTGTTGTGAAATTTTGGTGTTTTGTGATATAAAATTACACTTTGATATAAGTATATAATCTATCATTCTGTTATTACTTTAATGGAGATGTCTGTTCACCAACTAAAGATTACGATAGATTCAAAATGGACGCCACTTATTCTTGTCATTCTTATATAAATATTCGCGAGGGATTTGAATTCGCGTTTGATTCTCCCCGCAAATTAACGCGAAAATAAATCCCACGCGAAATATAGGTGATTTACAGTACCTTCCGCACTGTTGTTAGTTGGTGCATTTTGTGGTAAGTTTCGTATATAAGTTTACATAGACTTACCAACATCTCCTTATGTGTATACGTCAGGGCTATGCCATTTGATTACACAGCTGTCCCTTATTAACACTCGTGAAACTCAATTTTAAACCGGAAATTAGATTATTGGAGAGACATATTCATCAATGTATCAGTTTTATTTCCTTGATGTGGACATTTACGAGAAGTTAATTGACTTTACAATAGTAGATGATTATTACCTCAATGTTATTTCGATTGTACAGTACCGACCAAGATTTTATTTCTATCCATTGTTGAGCATGACGTATTTGTGTCTTCGGAAGTGAAAGATATTTGCCTTTATTTCGACGAAGTTAGAATTTCACATTTCGATAAGTATCACATGTTGAAGATCTGTCCGATATTGCAAAATGGTTTCTTGTTAATTATAGTCACACCAAGAATATCTGTCATTTTGAACTTCGATAGCCATATTGATTACATGAGAGACGTGGTAATAATACAATGATCATATAGGGAATGGGGAAAAGGCTAACTACGAGATAGATAATGATGTATGGAGCATATTGGCCTATTTCGACCTAACCGCCAGCCTTTACAAATGAATAAATGAATAAATCAATTCAAAAACTGAGCTTTTGAATACAACCCTTATGCACATAACATACAATTTCGAAAAAAACGTGTTAGATAATTGCGATGAATATTTCATTATATGACCTTAAAGTTGCTTCATTAGGCTTTTAGGTATGTTCGAGTGAGGTTCCCTCCGCCCCGAATTCAAGTTTCTAGTAGAGCACATCGTTGGACAAATACAATGTCTTATTGTGTGTAAAAAAAATGACAGCTTAAATCCTATTCCTTAAGAGTAATTCTCTTCTGATGCGGTAGTTTAATAACATTTGAAAAAGAGAAGTTAGTCATATATAAAATATCAAATTTGTAAGTATTTACTCCATTAAAGCCACCACCTAGCAACATGAACATTCGGAGTTCGAATCCTCTACATTTATCTTTTTATATATATATTTATGTTTTTTAAAACCATTTAATGTTTCGTGATAGTATTTGAAAGATTCAACAGTTAAAAGTAGATTTAGTATTAAGATA